>NW_027611662.1:2400000-3000000 GCF_964261635.1 Lissotriton helveticus
TCAAAGTGTTCAAAAACGGTCAAAAATGCATAAAAACGAAAAAAAACAAGTGCTACAGTGGCCCAATAGCATGCTAAACACACAATGAATGACACAGAATGAATAGTTGTACACATTACTTTGAAAATGCAATTTTAAATTTCAGGGGGACAAGGTCACGAAAGTCATGGAACTCCGAGCGGGGTAAAAGTTCAACCTTTCCCCCCTTATGGAGGTCAAAATTTTAATACATCAAAATCATTTAAAAACTATATAGGTGTGATGGCAGTGTCTTGGATACAACCCACATGAATTTTAAACACATTAGGAGCATCTCTGATCAAAATACCCATAAAAATCCCAAAGCTGCATCAGTGCTTCAAAGTGCTCCAAAACGGTCAAAAATGGACGAAAATGAAAAATATTCTCCATATCTGAGTTTTTATAACATTCCTTAGATAATGTATATCTTGAATTAGTTTTAAATCCTTTTATTAAAAAGTTTCTTTTCTATGCTGCACTGGTGCAACGCCTCAAGTCTGAGAAGCTGCACCAGTGCAGCCGAAGCAGCACTGGTGCAGCCGAAGCAGCACTGGTGCAACAAGAGTCAAGCTGGTAGCCTGACCTTTGACCAATCCGAGAAAAAAAAAGGTGTTTTTTTCCCTATTATAAATAATTCGCCCCAGAATTTTTAAAGTGTTATCCAGTAGGGAGATCGGACGATAATTAACTGGGTCCGACCTATCACCCTTTTTAAAAATTGGGATAAAAGTGTTGGTTGCCCAGGTAATGGGCATAGGCACTGTTGGCAAGCTGTTGAAGACGTTCAGAAGGATTGGTGCCCATAGATCCGGGTTATTGATAAAAGCACTCAAATCAGTAAGAGTTGTAGAGTAGCTTTAATGTACAACCATCAACAAACCAAAGTAACAGCAACTGAATTCTCAGCAATTGGAATGTCATCATTCCAATAATGATGTAATCAGCAGGAAGTCTCTTAAAGATACAGCAAACATAACACATCCCCTATACACAGTAAAAGAAATGAAAAAATTACAGCTTGAAGAAACAGTATAGAACATCTACAATGAAAAGAAAACAAGCAATAAAATAAATTAATGCATTACATAATCATTGAACTTCCTAGGAAGCTGTATAGACCTCCTAGGAGTATCTCTTTGATAACTAGAAGAAGGAGCAACACTAGGATTACTGGAGTATCTGGAACCACAATTGAAATGATTCCTGACACCATTGCACTTGGCTAATTTAGACATATTCCAAGTGCAACCATTGTCCAAGGTGACAACATTTTTCCTAATGGAAACAATAGTGAAGGGACCAGTGAAGTTCGAAACACCTTTGTGACCAAACTTCATTTTTTTCACTAGAACACTGTCACCCACATTCCATTTCCTAAGTTTGACAACCATCTTAGCATCATAACGTTGTTTATATTTCTGCTGATAATTTGTCAACACCTCCCTCCTTCTCACTTCCCTTTCAACACTGTCAGCACGACCCTTCTCTGGAAGCCAAGTAGGATTGAGCTTAGAACAAGCTAATCTACCCCTCAAAGCCTCAAAAGGGGATCTCTGCATGACAGCATTGGGAGTCGTGCGGTGTGCCCACCACGTCTCCCTCAAGACACTGCTAAAAGAGACTTTGGATTCCAAAGCCCTCTGTGCGCAACTTTTTACAACTCTATTCATCCTCTCCGTGAGACCATTAGCTCGTGGAGAGTAAAGAGCTGTTTTCTGATGAATAATACCCAGACTCTTCAAGAAACCATCCATCTCACTGGAGGTGAATTGCACCCCATTAACAGTGAGCAGAAACTTTGGAACTCCCTCCGACACAAACACATCCCTCAAGAATTCAATCACAGTTCTAGAATTAACAACACTCATGCATTTGGAAACCACCCATTTAGAAGTATAATCCACTAATAATACAACAAATCTCTCATGTGAGGGCATAAGCTCAAACGGACCTGCAATGTCCAAACCCAATTTAGTCCACACAGCAACAGGAACCTCAACAGGTGACAAAGGAGATTGACTAGTAGTGCGTGACTTGTCATTGACTGCACACAAATGACAATCTTTGACTACAGTCTCCACCATGCGATCCATACCGGGCCACCAATACCTTTCTCTAATGCGAGCCTTCGTGAGATTTCTACCCAAATACCCTTCATGAGCAAGATTAATAACTCTCTCTCTCAAATCACCTGGAGGCACAACTCTGTCACCTCTCATCAAATTGTCTTGAAAGAAAGTTACATCATCTCTCACTGTCCAAAAAGGCTTCAACACAACCTCAAGATCATCATAGTTTGGCCAACCATACCTGATAACATTTTTTAACAATTGAAAACTGACGTCATCTGCAACACTCTGTAACCATTCCTCCTTGGGAATGCTAGACTCCAAAACCCAATTTATACAAACACCATCTGTGACGCAATCTCTTTCAATAGGAAGACGAGATAAACAATCAGCAGGTTTATTGTTCAATCCAGGAATATACTGTACTCTAAAATTGAACTCCTGCAAACCTTCACTCCATCTCTTCAACCTAGGCGTCATATGATCACTTTGATGATATGAAAACATTTGAACTAAGGTTGATCAGATTTGACAACAAACGGAATCCCCCACAAGTAAAATTTAAAGTGAAGTACCGCCCAAAATACTGCCAACGGTTCCCTCTCAATACAAGAATAATTGAATTCAGCTTCTTTTAAGGCTCTTGAAGCGAAAGCAACAACAACCTCTTCGCCATTCACAACTTGGGAAAGCACAATACCTAAACCTTTAAGGCTGGCATCAGTTGTGAGGATGGTTTTGAGTTTTGAGTCAAAATGACCCAGAGTTGGCATTTTACCAATCTCTTTTTTAACTAATTCAAAAGCTTTTTCACAGTTAACAGACCAGGAAAAATGTACACCCTTCTTTAAAAGAGACCTAATGGGCTCGACATGACTGGCAAAACCCTTGACAAACTTGAAATAAAATTCTGCCATTCCTAAAAATGACTTGACCTGGTCTTTATCCACAGGAGTCGGTGCTTTTACAATGCTCTCAGCTAGCTCCAATTTGGGCTGAATTCCACTCCCAGAAATAACATGTCCCAAATATGTGACAGACTTTAAACCAATACGACACTTTTCTTTCTTCACGGTAAGTCCACTCTCATTTAACTTGTCCAAAACAGATCTTAATACTTTGTCATGTTCACACTCATCCACATCATGTATTAAAATGTCGTCTTGAAAGAACATGACATTGGAAAGACTGCCCAGAACCATCTTCATTACTCTTTGAAAACACGCAGCAGCCGAAGCTAGACCAAATGGCATTCTTAGAAATTGATAAGCACCCAAAGGCGTGACAAATGATGTTAAATGTCTGCAATCCTTATGTATTACGATTTGATGGTAAGCTGAAGAGAGATCGAGTACACTGAATACTCTCGCACCTTTCAAAATACTAATGCTCTCAGCTATGTTGGGCAATGGCTGTCGATCTACCCAGATCCACTCATTCAATCCGCGTAGATCCACACACATCCTAATCGATTTCCCACCATCCTTGGGTGCTAGAACCACTGAACTTAACCATTCAGACGATTCAATCTCTTCAATCACACCTAAATCCAACAATCTTTCAATCTCATGCTTAAGTGGCTCAAGCATCATGTTAGGTACTTTTCTCACTTTGTGCACACATGGTTTGGCAGATTTCTTAAGGATGATTTTGTGTTCAAAACCCTTTAGACATCCCAAGGTGTCCGAAAAAACTTTCGGATAATCAGCAAAATATTTGTCAGTCCCACACACAAAATCTACTTGAGAAGGAAGAGAAATAGGTAGAGAACCAGAAAGAAAATCTTCCATTACCATGACTTGTGCTTTTGGATCTTCAGCTCCGGGATTAAGAATAATCCCTAAATCATGCTGATGTCGCCATCCAAGAAGATTGTCACCTCTGATAGCAACATAAACCTTGCCAGAAATATTCTTACCTCTGAAAGAAATGTTAGCTACAGTGTATCCCAATATGTCTATTTTTGACTTAGTATAACTCAGAGGAGAGATATCAGAAGGTAACAGTTGAACATTTTCTAAACCCACAACTTCATCCCAAATTTTATTTCCAATTAAGGTAAAAGGGGACCCAGAGTCTGCCATAAGCTTGAATATAAATTTGTCAATTCCTATATCACATAATGGCATGAAAATATGCTCTGTGTCAACCATTCCACCATTAACACTAGAAACCACAACTGTACGTATAATGTCAGAAATAGGTTCATTGGTTTCCCTCTTTTTACCAGACCTACACACACGTGCATAGTGCCCCTTGATACCACAGTTATTACAAATACTGTCTTTTGCAAAACAATGAGGAAAATTAGAAGTGTGAGAGAAACTCCCACACCTAAAACAACGCATTTTCTGGTTGCTGAAAGGACATTGTTGGCGAGAATCACGTTCTTTAGAGATATTAGATTCCTTAGAGGAAGAAGCGCGATTTTCAAAAGTGCTTTTCTGTGAAAGTGAAGTCTTTTGAGAAGGTTTACTTTTAGAACCAACACCAACTTTAGCAACTTCTTCATGACATTCACCAAATTCATCTTCTTCTAAGATATGTACAAAGTCAGGAGTTTTCTTTTTATTATCACTAACAGTTTGACTCTCATCTTCCTTATTTTTCTGTCCTTATTAACAGTTATGCTTAATAATATCGATGGGCAATCCATCGGGGCCTGGTGCCTTGTTTCCAAGGCTCTCTTTTATGGCTATTTTCACCTTCTGGAGATCAATCTGAAGACCGCACGTCTGTCCTGGAGTAAAGGTCACCAAGTCCTTGGTTGGTGCGGCAGTAATTTTAGAAAAGTGAGCCTCCCAAACGCTGCTAGTTATGTTACAACTAATTGGTGTTAACTGTTTCCCCATTTCCCGCGTTTTCCTGACCGCAGACCAGAAGGGGCCGCTGCCCCCCAGATTGGCACTGGCGACCAGCGACT
Source organism: Lissotriton helveticus (assembly GCF_964261635.1). NCBI lineage: Eukaryota > Metazoa > Chordata > Amphibia > Caudata > Salamandridae > Lissotriton > Lissotriton helveticus. Next base: position 2,405,014 of record NW_027611662.1, read on the forward strand.
CCCACTGCTCAGTCAGTAGTGTGGACTTTCTTCTAGCTATTTCAGATTTGTAGAATTTCCTGGCTGTCTGAACCGCCATTATACACCTGGGTTTGGTGGTTAGTGCACTGCGTAATTCCCTATTTGCCAGTAAACAGGCGGAATCAAACCACCTTGGTTCTCTCCCTTCCTTTGGTAATGGTACTGACTGACACATTACACCAAAATCAGCAATTATTCTGTGGTAGTTCCCATCCATGGATAAACAGGAATTAATTAGTTGTGGGTTTTTCATTTTTACACTTTCCAAAATTGCCCCACCATCCACCCCCCTCCATTTTAATCGCAAGCCATCAGCTGAAGGTGTGATGTCCCTTGCACCATTTAAATTGGTATAAACCGGGGTGGGGGCTAAGTGCAGAGTTCCTACAAGTGGGTTGTGATCTCCAAACGATGTCTCCATCACTGTTGACTTTGTAACACAATCTATTAGATGTGGGGACATAAAGATAAAATCAGTGGTGGAACTGCAGTCCCTGCCTCTAAACGTATGGGCATGGCGAGCACTAGGGATGAGACTAGTTTCCATGGCATCGCCAAGATTGAACTCGGTTAGTATATTAACGAGTTCAATACCCCTTCGTTCGGCTTGGTCTAAGCAGTTCCTAACCTTGATCCCATGATTCTTTAATATTTTTGCGTTGAAGTCACCCCCAACTAAGATCCCTGTCCCATCGTCAGCCTGTAGACTGGTTTCCAGATTATGTAAAGTTTTGGAAAGTGCCTCAAAGTTCTTATTAGGTACACAGTAAGAATCATTATTATAAAAATTGATTAAATAAATCCGGGTCTTTCGCTTGAATTCGAGAATTTGTATATTCGGGTTCCCTCTGGATAGGTCTCTGATGGTACCACCAGCCAGTATCTTAACCCCGATGAATAGACCTCCGACAGGGCGGCCAGAATTTGGTTTCAGTGCGGTCACACTAAAACAATGGTAACCCTCTATATGAGAATTCCCAACAGCCCAGGTCTCTTGAAACATTAAAATGTCTATACCATCCAAAGTCTTTGCCCATTGGGGGTCTGAGAGCCTTGACTCTAACCCTGCCACATTCCAACTAAGGATTGACAAGTCACAGCGGGTGGAGTGACTGGTTAGCTTGTTCCTTGTACTCATCACTACATTCGTATTAGTTTTAGATGATGTGGGGATTATATGGTCATGTATGGCCATAAGTGTGACAGTACAATCAAGCATTACTGTTCCCTGTGTAGCATTGACTTGTAATGATGGTAGATATTCCTCAGTAATATTGATTGAAGCTGAGCGAACACTATTACCTTCCCTGTCATCAGCTAATGTTCCCTGAGTAATACTTGCTTCTACTGGTACTGGATATTCCGCGTTATCATTACTTATATCTTCACATCCATTGATGTTGTCTTCCCTGTTGCCCAGTCAATCCTGCTCGTCTAGACTTGAGAAGGCATATTCAAACCGATTATAGGTCGGAATGTTTTATATAGAGCTTACCTCATTCTGAGGCAAATACCGATTTGGGTTAATCATTGGGTGTGACCTCTCCATATGGTCGTACTGTTTCATTATGGGGGGGTCTGGGTAATGCAATGGATTTGCTAAGGATGATACCTGATGGTACTGTGCAGGTCCCTTCGGGTAAGTAAGCCCTTGATCCTGGTGAAAGAATGGAAACTTAATCCCTGTACCCAAATTTGGGTCCTGATAACACACAACAGAGTTATTCACCATATTAGCATTGGGGGAAATCAGATGTCTATAAAAATAGCCCAATGAGAGCAAAGTAGTATTGAATTCCCGAGGTGAGGGAGGTGGGGCACTAGCCAAAGTTTTTTGGGCCCATTGTGGGGACTTAAAATGTATTATTATGCAGTCCCCCTCAAACTTTTTCCTCAGTGGGCCTACCCATCCTACTCTTTGGGTGTGAATAATCTCCCTTGCTCCTGCCATTGGAAAGTTGCAATTTGCAATTAACCAGTGGAAGGTCCTGTTCTTAAGGGATGTAGAATGTTCCTCTTGATCCTTCCTTAGTTTTGTTACATTAACTAGGACCAGCACATACGCCCCGCATTCAGGCGGTAAGCTGATGCGGGGAGGTATCTGTCTCCCATTAATTGCCATATTTCGATCGGGCTGGGCCCCTAACGCGTTCTGAGCGTTATTATTATTAGTTAGTCTAATTTGGGTCTCCTTGCTTTTATCAACATTTTGCACCTTGCCTTCATGTGTGGCGTCCTTAATCGTGTTATGAATTGCAGTGGTTTTTGTTAATGGTTGATTGGCAGCTATTCCTTTGCCAGGCACTTGTGGGGTTTTGGGCTTTGTAGTTAAGATTGTGACAGTGGGATTCTTAGCTTTAGTGCATGTAGATTTAGAATAGCTCGGTTTGAGTCCCACAGTTACAGCAGAACCCTAACTGGCGATATTTGTAATGGGAGAACTCAATTCAGCTAGTTTTTCAATTCGGGTAAGTCTAGATTCTATCGGGGACAAATAGATGCTAAGTAGTTCGCCCATTCTTTCCAGAAGTTGGTCATAAGCTGCAAGATTATCCCCTTTAGCCGTCGGGATCCAATGTGACTCCTCACTTTCTATGTCTATAGGTGCATTTGTCTCATCTACATTTGGGTTTGGATTGGTATCCTTCCTATGCTTTCGCTTAGGCATGCTATGCTTTATTACCTTAGGCTTGCTCAACTGTCTTGTGTGTGTTTTATGTTTCCGTATAGCACCCTCCCGCCTACCCCTTAATTGCCTTGTGCTAGCTTCGACTACCTCATCTGGTGTGTGCTTGATGAGCAGTTCTGGGGTCCTTTCTAGTTCCATGCTAGACTCTAGATCCGAATCTATCAAGGGATTAGATGCTGATAAGTTGACCTCATTCGGTATGCTGTGAATTTCGGCGTGGACATCAATTATAGGACCAGTATTGATGTTTCTAGCCTGAACTGGAGTTCTATCTGATGCAATAAGTCCAAGGGATGAGCGTTTTGCTAGGGCTAGGTCTTGTGAAACCCTGCGCTCCAAGAGTGTAATTTCCTGGTTTATAGCATCATTGGCCCTAGTTATGAAGTTATCTATTGGGCCTATCAATGGAGCCCCACGTGCTGCCGTTTTACTTCTACTACCTCTGGTAGTCATAATATTAGATAAGAAGTATATATTTTGTCACAGCCTAGCTTGTGCACAAAATCTACGGGGTGAGGATGCAGGGAAGCAGCAAATAAGGTGCTAAGGGGTGGGATTGGATCGATCAACACCCGACACACTTCTACTATACAGTTCAATTCCCAGCAGAGGCGTTATAATAGTCTTAATCCCTCCCCCTGCTGAATAGAGGTAGTAACAGTTAAACAGATAAATGCCTCGTAATACAACTGCGGTTAACAAATGCAAAAAATAAAAGAACAACCCGGTGCAAAATCAGGCTCTACAAGTGCAATACAGTAAGTATAGCTCACGCATTAGTAGCATTCAGTTTTATATGAGGAGATGCAAAGAGCCATGCAGTAAAGTTCACTTGGGAGGGAGCGATGTTCATAGGTCCTCATAAGGCCCAAAAATTCCCTCAAATGATGAATTAGAGGGTATAACTGCCCAACAAAGAACCCAAATACACTGCTCAGTCAGTTTGTAGCTATGATGACGTTCCTTACGACAGTTAACAAAGTCAATGTTAGGGGGGTCTCCTTGACTGGACTCCTTGACCTCTGAGGGCCTCAGAGGGCCCGCCCTTTGCCTGGGCTTAGCCCCGGGCGCTCCCCCGCGCGTCCCGCTCCGCGGTAGAAACGAGTGAGTTATAAGAGCATGTGATGGAGGCGGGGCTAGCAGGGGGCGCAGGCCGGGTCACTCAGGCCATGCAGGGACTCCTGGGTCAGTGAGTCCCTGCAGCGCTCAACCCCTGCAGCAGCTGTTCTTCTCCATGCCACAACCGGGGGTCCTTACGGGAATCCAAACGCCGCGAAGCGGCACCCACGAAGCGGGTGTAGCAAGGCACTGAGGAAGAGGGAAACTCCAACACCCTCCAACAAAATCACGGCGTTCACAGGTAGGCAACCCTTTTCGGCCCTTGCAATGTGCTGTACATTATGGACGAAATACCATATTTAATATACATATCCCTATTAGGCGTCCCCTCCGGGAGGGCAGGTTGTGCTTCATCAATTCTCAAATTGGTACCACTACAAAAGCATCACATCTTACGAAGTGTGCTGGAAACAGGCATGCTGAAAATAGTGCAAAATATGCAGTATTATAAAAAAGTAGCACTTAAAGTACTCTTCGTACGTTGCGCCGTTCAAATATTCTTAGGAGCAGAGAAAAATCTCCTCATTACCTGCCTATATGTGTTGCAACACATATATAATTTTCATAATCATAGGACTAACTCAATATTTGGCCAATACATATCAAAAAGGCCACAGTAAGTGTTTTCTAAAACTACCTTACCAATCCAAGGCATCAATCTTAGAACAAGTGCCGCAAAACTGCTCTTACCAATCAAATGGTGTCCAGGTTCATACTGCCAAGTTCACAAATCGACCAAACGGTCACTGCACGGCGAATCAACAGAAGAGATCTCAGTCGAGGACCGACGCCACCTGGATGGTTAACTCAGAAAGAAAGGGAAAACGCAGTGGATGCCAAGACTCAGGTCTCCTCCGGCAGTGATCACGTCCAAAGCGAGATTCCAACCCTTCGTATCGACCAGTCTTTCAGGCATCCGAGTCGCCGATGAGCCCCACGTTGGACGCGCCAATTTGTAGTAGCAAGCCCCAGCCAGGCCTACTAGTGCAAGGGATTCGCTCTTTTCTGCTCAGAGTCCTTAGACCAATAGTAAGAAGTTGGCACAGAAACTGGAATAGAAAAGACAGAGTTTATTAAACCTCATGAGGTGGAACTACATTCACACAACACCCTTCAGTATAGTATGAGGTAGCAGACTGACTGGAAGGAGCTGGGTCCTTTTATACCCACACAGGGTCTCAAAAGCAGGCGGTACAAGTGCAAGCTGCTGTTCTTAGGCACATACAAGGTCATACAGAAAATGCACGGTTGCACAGCTAACAGTTAGCTAGTTGAAATAAAAACACATTCTGACAGTTACATGCTAGGGACAGCTGCATGCTCAACTGAGCATGCGTGGAGTGGCAGAAGCTAAATATAATCTGTCTCCACTGGTGCAACGCCTCAAGTCTAGGTAGCCTGACCTTTGACCAATCCAAGAAAAAAAAAGGTGTTTTTTCCCCTGGGCCCCTCCCCCAAACGAAAACACATTGACCTGAAGCCTAAGTGTATTCTGAGTCATAAAAAGTTTATTAGATGAAAAAATATTGTACGGGCACTTTTTTGCACAAAAAGTCACTTTTTGGCACTTTTTTGAGAGAAATAAAATAGTTCGCAGATTTTTTTTAAATCGACCGAATTAAAAAAAAAATGCTCTTGTTGGATGGCTTTGGACATAAGGCCGCATAAACAAAAGGAATTTTTCAAATATCTGTTTTTCTCACTTTTTTATTGCTGTTTGAAATTTCTGACTTGACTTTTTGCATCATTGGTGATGCATGTGTTTAACATTGAGCTTGGGAAAATTGAAAAAAAATAGACTTTGGGGATTGTTTACTAGGGCAAGTGATACATCAAATTAAGACTCATATTAAACTGAACCTCAAGCTGAAAAAAAACCCAAAATAGCATTTACGATCACTTTTTATAAGCGACTTTAACAATTGTTTTTTTAGCTATATTAAAAAACAAGGTAACGCCGTAAATTTTAGAAAAGAGATTTTTTCAAAGTAAAACATAGGTGTGACCTGCCTTCACATTAGGCTTCATAAACAAAAGAAAAAACATCTCTATGTGTTATATTCACGTTTTAATAACACATTTTCGTTTTAGGCACAAGCAAAAAGCAGCATTGGTGATGCATGTGTTTTTCACTTATATGCTTCAAGAATTATAGGGCACATTCTGCTATGTATAATATCCTATCCATTTCAATGGGACGACCAGATGGCCGCAAATTGAAAATCGCGTCGTATGGATTCATATTGCGTCGTATGTACCTTACGTGTAAGCCACATGCATTTAAAATGACACAATGTAGTAGGGTATGCTATAGAATGTGTTGCAGTTGGAAATCAAGCTCTATCTAGTATGGATCATGACTGATGACACAATATACGTGACTCATTTTGCAAAAAATGGAGGCAAATTTTATAAAACATGCGTTTAATCACTGAATGATTCTCACCACTTCTAAGCATGGCACAGGCATGACAATGACCACAGGGCAGTGGCATGATGGTAACTGTATGCTGCACTCAGAATTATGGATCCAGATTGTATGGTTTTAGAATTATGGGCCACAACGTAAGGCATATTTTTTCACACATGTGACGTTATTGAAAAACATCATACATTGAACTTCACATTTTGTAGCCAAAAGCATAAAGTGTTCTTCAACACACATGAAAGTGAAAAATAAAAACTTTTCCTGAAGATTACACTTGATTAGTACCTTGTCCCTATAAGCCACAAATATGAGAGTTACCACTATAAAGTGTAGATGTCTTAGCTACATACTGTGATTGAAATTAGGTCAGTACCTCATATGGTTCAAGATTTATAGTGCACCACATACTATGTAATATATCCTATCCATTTCAATGGGTGACCAGATGGCCGCAAATTAAAAATCGCCTCGTATGGATTCAAATTGCTTTGTATGCACCTTGTGTGTGAGCCACATGCATATAAAATGGCACACTGTAGTAGGCTATGTTATAGAATGTGTTGCAGTTGGAAATCAAGCTCTATCTAATATGGATCTTGACTGATGACATAACATACGTGACACATTTTGCAAAAGCTGGAGGAATCCCAATTATGGATCCAGAATGTATGGTTTTAGAAGTATGGGACAAAATGTAAGGCATACTTTTTCGTACATGCGACGGTATTGAAAAACGTCATACATTCAACCTCAAATTTTGACAACTTTACAATACGCCACACACATAATAATTCACATGGGTAAGATGCACATCACTAGGAACAAAGTGCTGTTTAAATTATGTCTCTATAATGTACAGACTATGAATTATAGCCAAAATTATAAAGTTTTCTACAACACACATGAAAGTGAAAAATAAAAACTTACCTGAAGGTTACACTTGATTTGTACCTTGTCCCTATAAGCCACAACCATGAGAGTTATCACTATGAATTGTAAATGTCTTAGCTACATACTGCAATTGAAATTAAGTCAGTACATCATATGCTTCAAGAAATAGAGTGCAATACATCCTCTGTAGTATATCCTATCCATTTCAAAGGGTGACAAGATGGCCGCAAATTAAAAATTGCCTCGTATGGATTCAAATTGCTTTGTATGACTGTTTTCAGGTCCCTGTAGCCACCAGGACCCCATAATATATCTCAGATGATATAACACGAGTGGCTAGGGCTCATTTCCAGCCTCCAGGTACATGTCTGACTCCTATTTGTGACATTTCGAGGTGTTTGGGATCAAACTCATTTTTCCCAATATAGGCCATAGAGCTCAGAGTCACATCACATTGAGCTCAGAGTCACATCAAATTTCTAGTTCTGGACCTAAGGACCCCTTAGTATACCTCAGATGACATATCAGGAGTGTCTAAGACCCATTTCTGGCCTCCAGGGATGACTTTTTGAAGTTTTGGGGTTTAAGGGGGCATAGTCACTTCTTCCATCCAGGCTACGTTGCTCAAAATCGGGTACGATGTCAGGTTCTTCCCTTGGCTGGAAGCTGAAAGAAAAACTTCAGATAATAGCAAAGGTAGATAGATCAAATGAAAGCATCAGATCTGAGCTTTCTAACAAGTATATTTAGGTCATGGGTACTCACAAAGTGACTGTGATATCCATTCTGAGCTATTTGGAAAATTAGCAAATCTTGTCAAAAAAACTTTTTTTGACGATTTTTGCTAATTTTCGGTATCAACCCTCATGACTGTTTTCGGGTCCCTGTAGCCACCAGGACCCCATAATATATCTCAGATGATATAACAAGAGTGGCTAGCGCTCATTTCCAGCCTCCAGGTACATGTCTGACTCCTATTTGTGACATTTCGAGGTGTTTGGGGTCAAACTCATTTTATCCATTATAGGCCATATAGCTCAGAGTCACATCACATTGAGCTCGGAGTCACATCAAATTTCTAGTTCTGGACCTAGGGACCCCTTAGTATACCTCAGATGACATACCAGGAGTGTCTACGACCCATTTCTGGCCTCCAGGGATGACTTTTTGAAGTTTTGGGGTTTAAGGGGGCAAAGTCACTTCTTCCATCCAGCCGCAGGTGCTCAAAATCGGGTACAATGTCAGGTTTTTCCCATGGCTGGAAGCTGAAAAAAAAACTTCAGATAATAGCAAAGGTAGATAGATCAAATGAAAGCATCAGATCTGAGCTTTCTAACAAGTATATTTAGGTCCTGGGTACTCACAAAGTGACTGTGATATCCATTCTGAGCTATTTGGAAAATTAGCAAATCTTGTCAAAAAAACTTTTTTGGGCGATTTTTGCTAATTTTCAGTATCAACCCTCATGACTGTTTTCAGGTCCCTGTAGCCACCAGGACCCCATAATATATCTCAGATTATATAACAAGAGTGGCTAGGGCTCATTTCCAGCCTCCAGGTACATGTCTGACTCCTATTTGTGACATTTTGAGGTGTTTGGTGTCAAATTCATTTTTTTCCATTATAGCTCCTAGATATCAGAGTCACATCAGATTTCTAGTTCTGGACCCAAGAAGACCATAGTATACCTCAGATGACATACCAAGAGTGTCTAAGACCCATTTCTGGCCTCCAGGGGTGACTTTTTGAAGTTTTTGGGTTTAAAGGGGCAAAGTGACTTTTTCCACCCAGCCCAATGTTCTCAAAATCGGGTACGATATCAGGTGTTTCCCTTGGCTGGTAGCGGAAAAAAAACTTTATATAATATCAAAGTTATATATATCACATGAAAGCATCAGAGCTGACCTTTCTAACAAGTGTATTCATATCTTGCGCACTCAAACAGTGTCTCTGATATCCATTCTGAGCTATTTGGAAAATTAGCAAATCTTGTCAAAAAAAATTTTGGGACGATTTTTGCTAATTTTCAGTATCAACCCACCTGACTGTTTTTGGGTCCCTGTGGCCACCAGGACCCTATATTATTTCTCAGGTGATATAGCAAGAGTGTCTAGGGCTCATTTCCAGCCTCCAGGTACATGTCTGAGTACTATTTCAGACATTTTGAGGTGTTTGGTGTCAAATTCATTTTTTCCATTATAGGCCCTAGATATCAGAGTCACATCACATTTCTAGTTCTGGACCCAAGAACACCATAGTATACCTCAGATGACATACCAAGAGTGTCTAAGACCCATTTCTGGCCTCCAGGGGTGACTTTTTGAAGTTTTTGGGTTTAAGGGGGCAAAGTCACTTTTTCCACCCGAGGTCGTGGAACTCGGAGCTGGGTAAAAGTTTAGCTTGAGTGCCCTCCCCATGGAGGTCAAAAATGTTACTGCATCAAAATCATTTAAAAACTATATAGGTGTAATTGTAGTGCCCTGAATGCTATATGGCTGCATTTGCACCGTTCTAGGTATTTACAAAATGAATTTCTAACACTTTTGAAGTCTCCATGAAGTGAAAAATGACTAAGTCCAAAAACTTCACTGGTGCATCAAAGTGGTCAAAAAAGGTCAACATTGGGTTAAAATTAACAAAACATAGTGCTGCAGTGGTCCAATAGCAGGCTAAAGACATAATGAATGACACAGAATGAACAGTTTTACTAAACACTTTGAAAATTCGATTTTCAATTTCAGGGGGACAAGGTCATGGAAGTCATGGAACTCCGAGCTGGGTAAAAGTTCAGCTTAAGGGCCCTCCCCATGGAGGTCAAAAATGTTATTACATCAAAATCTTTTAAAAACTATATAGGTGTAATTGCAGTGTCCTGAATGCTATGTAACTGCATTTGCACTGTTCTGTGTGCCTCCAAAATGAATTTCTAACACTTTTGAAGTCTCCATGAAGTGAAAAATGACGAAGTACAAAGACATCATTGGTGCATGAAAGTGTTTAAAAACGGTCACAAATGCATAAAAATGAAAAAAACTAAGTGCTACACTGGCCCAATAGCAAGCTAAACACACAATGAATGACCCAGAATGAATATATTTACAAATTACTTGGAAAATGCTATTTTAAATTTCAGGGGGACGAGGTCACAGAAGTCATGGAACTCCGAGCGGGGTAAAAGTTCAAACTTTCCACCCCTCATCGAGGTCAACATTTTTAATTCATCAAAATCATTTAAAAACTATATAGGTGTGATTGGAGTGTCCTGGTTGCTATATAGGTGCATTTGCACTGTCCTGTGTGCCTCCAAAGTGACTTTCTAACACTTTTGAAATCTCCATGAAGCAAAAAGTGACTACGTCCAAAGACCATTTGGAGCATCAAAGTGTTCAAAAACGGTCAAAAATGCATAAAAACGAAAAAAACAACAAGTGCTACAGTGGCCCAATAGCATGCTAAACACACAATGAATGACACAGAATGAATAGTTGTACACATTACTTTGAAAATGCAATTTTAAATTTCAGGGGGACAAGGTCACGAAAGTCATGGAACTCCGAGCGGGGTAAAAGTTCAACCTTTCCCCCCTTAATGGAGGTCAAAATTTTAATACATCAAAATCATTTAAAAACTATATAGGTGTGATGGCAGTGTCTTGGATACATCCCACATGAATTTTAAACACATTAGGAGCATCTCTGATCAAAATAACCATAAAAATCCCAAAGCTGCATCAGTGCTTCAAAGTGCTCCAAAACGGTCAAAAATGGACGAAAATGAAAAATATTCTCCATATCTGAGTTTTTATAACATTCCTTAGATAATGTATATCTTGAATTAGTTTTAAATCCTTTTATTAAAAAGTTTCTTTTCTATGCTGCACTGGTGCAACGCCTCAAGTCTGTCAAGGGTTTTGCCAGTCATGTCGAGCCCATTAGGTCTCTTTTAAAGAAGGGTGTACATTTTTCCTGGTCTGTTAACTGTGAAAAAGCTTTTGAATTAGTTAAAAAAGAGATTGGTAAAATGCCAACTCTGGGTCATTTTGACTCAAAACTCAAAACCATCCTCACAACTGATGCCAGCCTTAAAGGTTTAGGTATTGTGCTTTCCCAAGTTGTGAATGGCGAAGAGGTTGTTGTTGCTTTCGCTTCAAGAGCCTTAAAAGAAGCTGAATTCAATTATTCTTGTATTGAGAGGGAACCGTTGGCAGTATTTTGGGCGGTACTTCACTTTAAATTTTACTTGTGGGGGATTCCGTTTGTTGTCAAATCTGATCAACCTTAGTTCAAATGTTTTCATATCATCAAAGTGATCATATGACGCCTAGGTTGAAGAGATGGAGTGAAGGTTTGCAGGAGTTCAATTTTAGAGTACAGTATATTCCTGGATTGAACAATAAACCTGCTGATTGTTTATCTCGTCTTCCTATTGAAAGAGATTGCGTCACAGATGGTGTTTGTATAAATTGGGTTTTGGAGTCTAGCATTCCCAAGGAGGAATGGTTACAGAGTGTTGCAGATGACGTCAGTTTTCAATTGTTAAAAAATGTTATCAGGTATGGTTGGCCAAACTATGATGATCTTGAGGTTGTGTTGAAGCCTTTTTGGACAGTGAGAGATGATGTAACTTTCTTTCAAGACAATTTGATGAGAGGTGACAGAGTTGTGCCTCCAGGTGATTTGAGAGAGAGAGTTATTAATCTTGCTCATGAAGGGTATTTGGGTAGAAATCTCACGAAGGCTCGCATTAGAGAAAGGTATTGGTGGCCCGGTATGGATCGCATGGTGGAGACTGTAGTCAAAGATTGTCATTTGTGTGCAGTCAATGACAAGTCACGCACTACTAGTCAATCTCCTTTGTCACCTGTTGAGGTTCCTGTTGCTGTGTGGACTAAATTGGGTTTGGACATTGCAGGTCCGTTTGAGCTTATGCCCTCACATGAGAGATTTGTTGTATTATTAGTGGATTATACTTCTAAATGGGTGGTTTCCAAATGCATGAGTGTTGTTAATTCTAGAACTGTGATTGAATTCTTGAGGGATGTGTTTGTGTCGGAGGGAGTTCCAAAGTTTCTGCTCACTGTTAATGGGGTGCAATTCACCTCCAGTGAGATGGATGGTTTCTTGAAGAGTCTGGGTATTATTCATCAGAAAACAGCTCTTTACTCTCCACGAGCTAATGGTCTCACGGAGAGGATGAATAGAGTTGTAAAAAGTTGCGCACAGAGGGCTTTGGAATCCAAAGTCTCTTTTAGCAGTGTCTTGAGGGAGACGTGGTGGGCACACCGCACGACTCCCAATGCTGTCATGCAGAGATCCCCTTTTGAGGCTTTGAGGGGTAGATTAGCTTGTTCTAAGCTCAATCCTACTTGGCTTCCAGAGAAGGGTCGTGCTGACAGTGTTGAAAGGGAAGTGAGAAGGAGGGAGGTGTTGACAAATTATCAGCAGAAATATAAACAACGTTATGATGCTAAGATGGTTGTCAAACTTAGGAAATGGAATGTGGGTGACAGTGTTCTAGTGAAAAAAACGAAGTTTGGTCACAAAGGTGTTTCGAACTTCACTGGTCCCTTCACTATTGTTTCCATTAGGAAAAATGTTGTCACCTTGGACAATGGTTGCACTTGGAATATGTCTAAATTAGCCAAGTGCAATGGTGTCAGGAATCATTTCAATTGTGGTTCCAGATACTCCAGTAATCCTAGTGTTGCTCCTTCTTCTAGTTATCAAAGAGATACTCCTAGGAGGTCTATACAGCTTCCTAGGAAGTTCAATGATTATGTAATGCATTAATTTATTTTATTGCTTGTTTTCTTTTCATTGTAGATGTTCTATACTGTTTCTTCAAGCTGTAATTTTTTCATTTCTTTTACTGTGTATAGGGGATGTGTTATGTTTGCTGTATCTTTAAGAGACTTCCTGCTGATTACATCATTATTGGAATGATGACATTCCAATTGCTGAGAATTCAGTTGCTGTTACTTTGGTTTGTTGATGGTTGTACATTAAAGCTACTCTACAACTCTTACTGATTTGAGTGCTTTTATCAATAACCCGGATCTATGGGCACCAATCCTTCTTAACGTCTTCAACAGCTTGCCAACAGTGCCTATGCCCATTACCTGGGCAACCAACACTTTTATCCCAATTTTTAAAAAGGGTGATAGGTCGGACCCAGTTAATTATCGTCCGATCTCCCTTCTGGATAACACTTTAAAAATTCTGGGGCGAATTATTTATAATAGGGAAAAAACACCTTTTTTTTTCTCGGATTGGTCAAAGGTCAGGCTACCAGCTTGACTCTTGTTGCACCAGTGCTGCTTCGGCTGCACCAGTGCTGCTTCGGCTGCACTGGTGCAGCTTCTCAGACTTGAGGCGTTGCACCAGTGCAGCATAGAAAAGAAACTTTTTAATAAAAGGATTTAAAACTAATTCAAGATATACATTATCTAAGGAATGTTATAAAAACTCAGATATGGAGAATATTTTTCATTTTCGTCCATTTTTGACCGTTTTGGAGCACTTTGAAGCACTGATGCAGCTTTGGGATTTTTATGGGTATTTTGATCAGAGATGCTCCTAATGTGTTTAAAATTCATGTGGGTTGTATCCAAGACACTGCCATCACACCTATATAGTTTTTAAATGATTTTGATGTATTAAAATTTTGACCTCCATAAGGGGGGAAAGGTTGAACTTTTACCCCGCTCGGAGTTCCATGACTTTCGTGACCTTGTCCCCCTGAAATTTAAAATTGCATTTTCAAAGTAATGTGTACAACTATTCATTCTGTGTCATTCATTGTGTGTTTAGCATGCTATTGGGCCACTGTAGCACTTGGTTTTTTTTCGTTTTTATGCATTTTTGACCGTTTTTGAACACTTTGATGCTCCAAATGGTCTTTGGACTTAGTCACTTTTTGCTTCATGGAGACTTCAAAAGTGTTAGAAAGTCACTTTGGAGGCACACAGGACAGTGCAAATGCACCTATATAGCAATCGGGACACTCCAATCACACCTATATAGTTTTTAAATGATTTTGACCTCCATGAGGGGTGGAAAGTTTTAACTTTTACCCCGCTCGGAGTTCCATGACTTCTGTGACCTCGTCCCCCTGAAATTTAAAATAGCATTTTCCAAGTAATTTGTAAATATATTCATTCTGGGTCATTCATTGTGTGTTTAGCTTGCTATTGGGCCAGTGTAGCACTTTGTTTTTTTCATTTTTATGCATTTGTGACCGTTTTTAAACACTTTCATGCACCAATGATGTCTTTGTACTTCGTCATTTTTCACTTCATGGAGACTTCAAAAGTGTTAGAAATTCATTTTGGAGGCACACAGAACAGTGCAAATGCAGTTACCTAGCATTCAGGACACTGCAATTACACCTATATAGTTTTGAAAAGATTTTGATGTAATAAATTTTTTGACCTCCATGGGGAGGGCCCTTAAGCTGAACTTTTACCCAGCTCGGAGTTCCATGACTTCCATGACCTTGTCCCCCTGAAATTGAAAATCGAATTTTCAAAGTGTTTAGTAAAACTGTTCATTCTGTGTCATTCATTATGTCTTTAGCCTGCTATTGGACCACTGCAGCACTATGTTTTGTTAATTTTAACCCAATGTTGACCTTTTTTGACCACTTTGATGCACCAGTGAAGTTTTTGGACTTAGCCCGCTCGGAGTTCCATGACTTCTGTGACCTCGTCCCCCTGAAATTTAAAATAGCATCTTCCAAGTAATTTGTAAATATATTCATTCTGGGTCATTCATTGTGTGTTTAGCTTGCTATTGGGCCAGTGTAGCACTTTGTTTTTTTCATTTTTATGCATTTGTGACCGTTTTTAAACACTTTCATGCACCAATGATGTCTTTGTACTTAGTCATTTTTCACTTCATGGAGACTTCAAAAGTGTTAGAAATTCATTTTGTAAATACCTAGAACGGTGCAAATGCAGCCATATAGTATTCAGGGCACTACAATTACACCTATATAGTTTTTAAATGATTTTGATGCAATAACATTTTTGACCTCCATGGGGAGGGCACTCCAGCTAAACTTTTACCCAGCTCCGAGTTCCACGACCTCGGGTGGAAAAAGTGACTTTGCCCCCTTAGACCCCAAAACTTCAAAAAGTCATCCCTGGAGGCCAGAAATGGGTCTTAGACACTCCTGGTATGTCATCTGAGGTATACTAAGGGGTCCTTAGGTCCAGAACTAGAAATTTGATGTGACTCTGAGCTCAATGTGATGTGACTCTGAGCTCTATGGCCTATATTGGGAAAAATGAGTTTGATCCCAAACACCTCGAAATGTCACAAATAGGAGTCAGACATGTACCTGGAGGCTGGAAATGAGCCCTAGACACTCTTGCTATATCACCTGAGATATAATATAGGGTCCTGGTGGCCACAGGGACCCAAAAACAGTCAGGTGGGTTGATACTGAAAATTAGCAAAAATCGTCCAAAAATTTTTTTTGACAAGATTTGCTAATTTTCCAAATAGCTCAGAATGGATATCAGAGACACTGTTTGAGTGTGCAAGATATGAATACACTTGTTAGAAAGGTCAGCTCTGATGCTTTCATGTGATATATATAACTTTGATATTATATAAAGTTTTTTTTCCGCTACCAGCCAAGGGAAACACCTGATATCGTACCCGATTTTGAGAACATTGGGCTGGGTGGAAAAAGTCACTTTGCCCCCTTAAACCCAAAAACTTCAAAAAGTCACCCCTGGAGGCCAGAAATGGGTCTTAGACACTCTTGGTATGTCATCTGAGGTATACTATGGTCTTCTTGGGTCCAGAACTAGAAATCTGATGTGACTCTGATATCTAGGAGCTATAATGGAAAAAAATGAATTTGACACCAAACACCTCAAAATGTCACAAATAGGAGTCAGACATGTACCTGGAGGCTGGAAATGAGCCCTAGCCACTCTTGTTATATAATCTGAGATATATTATGGGGTCCTGGTGGCTACAGGGACCTGAAAACAGTCATGAGGGTTGATACAGAAAATTAGCAAAAATGGTCAAAAAAAGTTTTTTTGACAAGATTTGCTAATTTTCCAAACAGCTCAGAATGGATATCACAGTCACTTTGTGAGTACCCAGGACCTAAATATACTTGTTAGAAAGCTCAGATCTGATGCTTTCATTTCATCTATCTACCTTTGCTATTATCTGAAGTTTTTTTTTCAGCTTCCAGCCATGGGAAAAACCTGACATTGTACCCGATTTTGAGCACCTTAGGCTGGATGGAAGAAGTGACTTTGCCCCCTTAAACCCCAAAACTTCAAAAAGTCATCCCTGGAGGCCAGAAATGGGTCTTAGACACTCCTGGTATGTCATCTGAGGTATACTAAGGGGTCCTTAGGTCCAGAACTAGAAATTTGATGTGACTCTGAGCTCAATGTGATGTGACTCTGAGCTATATGGCCTATAATGGAAAAAATGAGTTTGACCCCAAACACCTCGAAATGTCACAAATAGGAGTCAGACATGTACCTGGAGGCTGGAAATGAGCCCTAGCCACTCTTGTTATATCATCTGAGATATATTATGGGGTCCTGGTGGCTACAGGGACCCGAAAACAGTCATGAGGGTTGATACCGAAAATTAGCAAAAATCGTCAAAAAAAGTTTTTTTGACAAGATTTGCTAATTTTCCAAATTGCTCAGAATGGATACCACAGTCACTTTGTGAGTACCCATGACCTAAATATACTTGTTAGAAAGCTCAGATCTGATGCTTTCATTTGATCTATCTACCTTTGCTATTATCTGAAGTTTTTTTTTTCAGCTTCCAGCCAAGGGAAGAACCTGACATCGTACCCGATTTTGAGCAACGTAGCCTGGATGGAAGAAGTGACTATGCCCCCTTAAACCCCAAAACTTCAAAAAGTCATCCCTGGAGGCCAGAAATGGGTCTTAGACACTCCTGGTATGTCATCTGAGGTATACTAAGGGGTCCTTAGGTCCAGAACTAGAAATTTGATGTGACTCTGAGCTCAATGTGATGTGACTCTGAGCTCTATGGCCTATATTGGGAAAAATGAGTTTGATCCCAAACACCTCGAAATGTCACAAATAGGAGTCAGACATGTACCTGGAGGCTGGAAATGAGCCCTAGCCACTCTTGTTATATCATCTGAGATATATTATGGGGTCCTGGTTGCTACAGGGACCTGAAAACAGTCATACAAAGCAATTTGAATCCATACGAGGCAATTTTTAATTTGCGGCCATCTGGTCACCCTTTGAAATGGATAGGATATACTACAGAGGATGTAGTGCACTCTATTTCTTGAAGCATATGATGTACTGACTTAATTTCAATTGCAGTATGTAGCTAAGACATTTACAATTCATAGTGGTAACTCTCATGGTTGTGGCTTATAGGGACAAGGTACAAATCAAGTGTAACCTTCAGGTAAGTTTTTATTTTTCACTTTCATGTGTGTTGTAGAACACTTTATACTTTTGGCTATAATTCATAGTCTGTACATTATAGAGACATAATTTAAACAGCACTTTGTTCCTAGTGATGTGCATCTTACCCATGTGAATTATTATGTGTGTGGCGTATTGTGAAGTTGTCAAAATTTGAGGTTGAATGTATGACGTTTTTCAATACCGTCGCATGTACGAAAAAGTATGCCTTACATTTTGTCCCATACTTCTAAAACCATACAATCTGGATCCATAATTGGAAGTGCAGCATTAAGCTAACATGATGCCACTGTCCTGTGTTCATTTTCATGCATGTGGAAAGCTTCAAAGTGGTGTGAATCTTTCAGCGATTAAACACATATTTTTTAAAAAATTCCTCCAGCTTTTGCAAAATGTGTCACGTATGTTATGTCATCAGTCAAGATCCATATTAGATAGAGCTTGATTTCCAACTGCAACACATTCTATAACATAGCCTACTACAGTGTGCCATTTTATATGCATGTGGCTCACACACAAGGTGCATACAAAGCAATTTGAATCCATACGAGGAGAATTTTAATTTGCGGCCATCTGGTCACCCATTGAAATGGATAGGATATATTACAAGGTATGTGGTGCACTATAAATCTTGAACCATATGAGGTACTGACCTAATTTCAATCACAGTATGTAGCTAAGACATCTACACTTTATAGTGGTAACTCTCATATTTGTGGCTTATAGGGACAAGGTACAAATCAAGTGTAATCTTCAGGAAAAGTTTTTATTTTTCACTTTCATGTGTGTTGAAGAACACTTTATGCTTTTGGCTACAAAATGTGAAGTTGAATGTATGATGTTTTTCAATAACGTCACATGTGTGAAAAAATATGCCTTACGTTGTGGCCCATAATTCTAAAACCATACAATCTGGATCCATAATTCTGAGTGCAGCATACAGTTACCATCATGCCACTGCCCTGTGGTCATTGTCATGCCTGTGCCATGCTTAGAAGTGGTGAGAATCATTCAGTGATTAAACGCATGTTTTATAAAATGTGCCTCCATTTTTTGCAAAATGAGTCACGTATATTGTGTCATCAGTCATGATCCATACTAGATAGAGCTTGATTTCCAACTGCAACACATTCTATAGCATACCCTACTACATTGTGTCATTTTAAATGCATGTGGCTTGCACGTAAGGTACATACAACGCAATATGAATCCATACGACGCGATTTTCAATTTGCGGCCATCTGGTCGTCCCATTGAAATGGATAGGATATTATAGATAGCAGAATGTGCCCTATAATTCTTGAAGCATATAAGTTAAAGACTTAATTTAAATTGCAGATTCTAGCTAAGATTCGTATGCATTATTGTACCAATTCTTATGCATGTGGCCCACATAGAAAGTGCACGAAATGGAAGTTGAATCCATACGAGGCGATTTTCGATTTCCGGCCATCTGGTCACCCAAATCTCAAAGATTATTGTTAATAATTCAGTGTGTTTTTATGCTATTTAGCTAATAATGCATGAACCTGTTTATTAACATGTGCATAATGAGATACCAAAGAGAAAATAATGAAAATGTATTGGTAAACCGTATTTTGGTAGACTTTAAAAAACCCCATTGAAAAACACATGCATCACCAATGCTGCTTTTTGCTTGTGCCTAAAACGAAAATGTGTTATTAAAAAGTGAATATAACACATAGAGATGTTTTTTCTTTTGTTTATGAAGCCTAATGTGAAGGCAGGTCACACCTATGTTTTACTTTGAAAAAATCTCTTTTCTAAAATTTACGGCGTTACCTTATTTTTTAATATAGCTAAAAAAACAATTGTTAAAGTCGCTTATAAAAAAGTGATCGTAAATGCTATTTTTTTTTTTTTTTCAGCTTGAGGTTCAGTTTAATATGAGTCTTAATTTGATGTATCACTTGCCCTAGTAAACAATCCCCAAAGTCTATTTTTTTTCAATTTTCCCAAGCTCAATGTTAAACACATGCATCACCAATGATGCAAAAAGTCAAGTCAGAAATTTCAAACAGCAATAAAAAAGTGAGAAAAACAGATATTTGAAAAATTCCTTTTGTTTATGCGGCCTTATGTCCAAAGAGCATTTTTTTTTTCATTCGGTCGATTTAAAAAAAATCTGCGAACTATTTTATTTCTCTCAAAAAAGTGCCAAAAAGTGACTTTTTGTGCAAAAAAGTGCCCGTACAATATTTTTTCATCTAATAAACTTTTTATGACTCAGAATACACTTAGGCTTCAGGTCAATGTGTTTTCGTTTGGGGGAGGGGCCCAGGGAAAAAAACACCTTTTTTTTCTTGGATTGGTCAAAGGTCAGGCTACCTAGACTTGAGGCGTTGCACCAGTGGAGACAGATTATATTTAGCTTCTGCCACTCCACGCATGCTCAGTTGAGCATGCAGCTGTCCCTAGCATGTAACTGTCAGAATGTGTTTTTATTTCAACTAGCTAACTGTTAGCTGTGCAACCGTGCATTTTCTGTATGACCTTGTATGTGCCTAAGAACAGCAGCTTGCACTTGTACCGCCTGCTTTTGAGACCCTGTGTGGGTATAAAAGGACCCAGCTCCTTCCAGTCAGTCTGCTACCTCATACTATACTGAAGGGTGTTGTGTGAATGTAGTTCCACCTCATGAGGTTTAATAAACTCTGTCTTTTCTATTCCAGTTTCTGTGCCAACTTCTTACTATTGGTCTAAGGACTCTGAGCAGAAAAGGGCGAATCCCTTGCACTAGTAGGCCTGGCTGGGGCTTGCTACTACAAATTGGCGCGTCCAACGTGGGGCTCATCGGCGACTCGGATGCCTGAAAGACTGGTCGATACGAAGGGTTGGAATCTCGCTTTGGACGTGATCACTGCCGGAGGAGACCTGAGTCTTGGCATCCACTGCGTTTTCCCTTTCTTTCTGATCTAACCATCCAGGTGGCGTCGGTCCTCGACTGAGATCTCTTCTGTTGATTCGCCGTGCAGTGACGTTTGGTCGATTTGAGAACTTGGCAGTATGAACCTGGACACCATTTGATTGGTAAGAGCAGTTTTGCGGCACTTGTTCTAAGATTGATGCCTTGGATTGGTAAGGTAGTTTTAGAAAACACTTACTGTGGCATTTTTTATATGTATTGGCCAAATATTGAGTTAGTCCTATGATTATGAAAATTATATATGTGTTGCAACACATATAGGCAGGTAATGAGGAGATTTTTCTCTGCTCCTAAGAATATTTGAACGGCGCAACGTACGAAGAGTACTTTAAGTGCTACTTTTTTATAATACTGCATATTTTGCACTATTTTCAGCATGCCTGTTTCCAGCACACTTCGTAAGATGTGATGCTATTGTAGTGGTACCAATTTGAGAATTGATGAAGCACAACCTGCCCTCCCGGAGGGGACGCCTAATAGGGATATGTATATTAAATATGGTATTTCGTCCATAATGTACAGCACATTGCAAGGGCCGAAAAGGGTTGCCTACCTGTGAACGCCGTGATTTTGTTGGAGGGTGTTGGAGTTTCCCTCTTCCTCAGTGCCTTGCTACACCCGCTTCGTGGGTGCCGCTTCGCGGCGTTTGGATTCCCGTAAGGACCCCCGGTTGTGGCATGGAGAAGAACAGCTGCTGCAGGGGTTGAGCGCTGCAGGGACTCACTGACCCAGGAGTCCCTGCGTGGCCTGAGTGACCCGGCCTGCGCCCCCTGCTAGCCCCGCCTCCATCACATGCCCTTATAACTCACTCGTTTCTACCGCGGAGCTGGACGCGCGGGGGAGCGCCCGGGGCTAAGCCCGGGCAAAGGGCGGGCCCTCTGAGGCCCTCAGAGGTCAAGGAGTCCGGGCCGGGCGCACCCCCCTAACATTGACTTTGTTAACTGTCATAAGGAACGTCATCATAGCTACAAACTGACTGAGCAGTGTATTTGGGTTCTTTGTTGGGCAGTTATACCCTCTAATTCATCATTTGAGGGAATTTTTGGGCCTTATGAGGACCTATGAACATCGCTCCCTCCCAAGTGAACTTTACTGCATGGCTCTTTGCATCTCCTCATATAAAACTGAATGCTACTAATGCGTGAGCTATACTTACTGTAATGCACTTGTAGAGCCTGATTTTGCACCGGGTTGTTCTTTTATTTTTTGCATTTGTTAACCGCAGTTGTATTACGAGGCATTTATCTGTTTAACTGTTACTACCTCTATTCAGCAGGGGGAGGGATTAAGACTATTATAACGCCTCTGCTGGGAATTGAACTGTATAGTAGAAGTGTGTCGGGTGTTGATCGATCCAATCCCACCCCTTAGCACCTTATTTGCTGCTTCCCTGCATCCTCACCCCGTAGATTTTGTGCACAAGCTAGGCTGTGACAAAATATATACTTCTTATCTAATATTATGACTACCAGAGGTAGTAGAAGTAAAACGGCAGCACGTGGGGCTCCACTGATAGGCCCAATAGATAACTTCATAACTAGGGCCAATGATGCTATAAACCAGGAAATTACACTCTTGGAGCGCAGGGTTTCACAAGACCTAGCCCTAGCAAAACGCTCATCCCTTGGACTTATTGCATCAGATAGAACTCCAGTTCAGGCTAGAAACATCAATACTGGTCCTATAATTGATGTCCACGCCGAAATTCACAGCATACCGAATGAGGTCAACTTATCAGCATCTAATCCCTTGATAGATTCGGATCTAGAGTCTAGCATGGAACTAGAAAGGACCCCAGAACTGCTCATCAATCACACACCAGATGAGGTAGTCGAAGCTAGCACAAGGCAATTAAGGGGTAGGCGGGAGGGTGCTATACGGAAACATAAAACACACACAAGACAGTTGAGCAAGCCTAAGGTAATAAAGCATAGCATGCCTAAGCGAAAGCATAGGAAGGATACCAATCCAAACCCAAATGTAGATGAGACAAATGCACCTATAGACATAGAAAGTGAGGAGTCACATTGGATCCCGACGGCTAAAGGGGATAATCTTGCAGCTTATGACCAACTTCTGGAAAGAATGGGCGAACTACTTAGCATCTATTTGTCCCCGATAGAATCTAGACTTACCCGCATTGAAAAACAACTAGCTGAATTGAGTTCTCCCATTACAAATATCGCCAGTTAGGGTTCTGCTGTAACTGTGGGACTCAAACCGAGCTATTCTAAATCTACATGCACTAAAGCTAAGAATCCCACTGTCACAATCTTAACTACAAAGCCCAAAACCCCACAAGTGCCTGGCAAAGGAATAGCTGCCAATCAACCATTAACAAAAACCACTGCAATTCATAACACGATTAAGGACGCCACACAGGAAGGCAAGGTGCAAAATGTTGATAAAAGCAAGGAGACCCAAATTAGACCAACTAATAATAATAACGCTCAGAACGCGTTAGGGGCCCAGCCCGATCGAAATATGGCAATTAATGGGAGACAGATACCTCCCCGCATCAGCTTACCGCCTGAATGCGGGGCGTATGTGCTGGTCCTAGTTAATGTAACAAAACTAAGGAAGGATCAAGAGGAACATTCTACATCCCTTAAGAACAGGACCTTCCACTGGTTAATTGCAAATTGCAACTTTCCAATGGCAGGAGCAAGGGAGATTATTCACACCCAAAGAGTAGGATGGGTAGGCCCACTGAGGAAAAAGTTTGAGGGGGACTGCATAATAATACATTTTAAGTCCCCACAATGGGCCCAAAAAACTTTGGCTAGTGCCCCACCTCCCTCACCTCGGGAATTCAATACTACTTTGCTCTCATTGGGCTATTTTTATAGACATCTGATTTCCCCCAATGCTAATATGGTGAATAACTCTGTTGTGTGTTATCAGGACCCAAATTTGGGTACAGGGATTAAGTTTCCATTCTTTCACCAGGATCAAGGGCTTACTTACCCGAAGGGACCTGCACAGTACCATCAGGTATCATCCCTAGCAAATCCATTGCATTACCCACACCCCCCCATAATGAAACAGTACGACCATATGGAGAGGTCACACCCAATGATTAACCCAAATCGGTATTTGCCTCAGAATGAGGTAAGGTCTATATACAACATTCCAACCTATAATCGGTTTGAATATGCCTTCTCAAGTCTAGACGAGCAGGATTGACTGGGCAACAGGGAAGACAACATCAATGGATGTGAAGATATAAGTAATGATAACGCGGAATATCCAGTACCAGTAGAAGCAAGTATAACTCAGGGAACATTAGCTGATGACAGGGAAGGTAATAGTGTTCGCTCAGCTTCAATCAATATTACTGAGGAATATCTACCATCATTACAAGTCAATGCTACACAGGGAACAGTAATGCTTGATTGTACTGTCACACTTATGGCCATACATGACCATATAATCCCCACATCATCTAAAACTAATACGAATGTAGTGATGAGTACAAGGAACAAGCTAACCAGTCACTCCACCCGCTGTGACTTGTCAATCCTTAGTTGGAATGTGGCAGGGTTAGAGTCAAGGCTCTCAGACCCCCAATGGGCCAAGACTTTGGATGGTATAGACATTTTAATGTTTCAAGAGACCTGGGCTGTTGGGAATTCTCATATAGAGGGTTACCATTGTTTTAGTGTGACCGAACTGAAACCAAATTCTGGCCGCGCAGTCGGAGGTCTAGATGCTGGCTGGTGGTACCATCAGAGACCTATCCAGAGGGAACCCGAATATACAAATTCTCGAATTCAAGCAAAAGACCCGGATTTATTTAATACATTTTCATAATAATGATTTTTACTGTGTACCTAATAAGAACTTTGAGGCACTTTCCCAAACTTTACATAATCTGGAAACCAGTCTACAGGCTGACGATGGGACAGGGATCTTAGTTGGGGGTGACTTCAACGCAAAAATATTAAAGAATCATGGGATCAAGGTTAGGAACTGCTTAGACCAAGCCGAACGAAGGGGTATTGAACTCATTAATATACTAACCGAGTTCAATCTTGGCGATGCCATGGAAACTAGTCTCATCCCTAGTGCTCCCCATGCCCTTACGTTTAGAGGCAGGGACTGCAGTTCCACCACTGATTTTATCTTTATGTCCCCACATCTAATAGATTGTGTTACAAAGTCAACAGTGATGGAGACATCGTTTGGAGATCACAACCCACTTGTAGGAACTCTGCACTTAGCCCCCACCCCGGTTTATACCAATTTAAATGGTGCAAGGGACATCACACCTTCAGCTGATGGCTTGCGATTAAAATGGAGGGGGGTGGATGGTGGGGCAATTTTGGAAAGTGTAAAAATGAAACACCCACAACTAATTAATTCCTGTTTATCCATGGATGGGAACTACCACAGAATAATTGCTGATTTTGGTGTAATGTGTCAGTCAGTACCATTACCAAAGGAAGGGAGAGAACCAAGGTGGTTTGATTCCGCCTGTTTACTGGCAAATAGGGAATTACGCAGTGCACTAACCACCAAACCCAGGTGTATAATGGCGGTTCAGACAGCCAGGAAATTCTACAAATCTGAAATAGCTAGAAGAAAGTCCACACTACTGACTGAGCAGTGGGAGTCGCTGGTCGCCAGTGCCAATCTGGGGGGCAGCGGCCCCTTCTGGTCTGCGGTCAGGAAAACGCGGGAAATGGGGAAACAGTTAACACCAATTAGTTGTAACATAACTAGCAGCGTTTGGGAGGCTCACTTTTCTAAAATTACTGCCGCACCAACCAAGGACTTGGTGACCTTTACTCCAGGACAGACGTGCGGTCTTCAGATTGATCTCCAGAAGGTGAAAATAGCCATAAAAGAGAGCCTTGGAAACAAGGCACCAGGCCCCGATGGATTGCCCATCGATATTATTAAGCATAACTGTTAATAAGGACAGAAAAATAAGGAAGATGAGAGTCAAACTGTTAGTGATAATAAAAAGAAAACTCCTGACTTTGTACATATCTTAGAAGAAGATGAATTTGGTGAATGTCATGAAGAAGTTGCTAAAGTTGGTGTTGGTTCTAAAAGTAAACCTTCTCAAAAGACTTCACTTTCACAGAAAAGCACTTTTGAAAATCGCGCTTCTTCCTCTAAGGAATCTAATATCTCTAAAGAACGTGATTCTCGCCAACAATGTCCTTTCAGCAACCAGAAAATGCGTTGTTTTAGGTGTGGGAGTTTCTCTCACACTTCTAATTTTCCTCATTGTTTTGCAAAAGACAGTATTTGTAATAACTGTGGTATCAAGGGGCACTATGCACGTGTGTGTAGGTCTGGTAAAAAGAGGGAAACCAATGAACCTATTTCTGACATTATACGTACAGTTGTGGTTTCTAGTGTTAATGGTGGAATGGTTGACACAGAGCATATTTTCATGCCATTATGTGATATAGGAATTGACAAATTTATATTCAAGCTTATGGCAGACTCTGGGTCCCCTTTTACCTTAATTGGAAATAAAATTTGGGATGAAGTTGTGGGTTTAGAAAATGTTCAACTGTTACCTTCTGATATCTCTCCTCTGAGTTATACTAAGTCAAAAATAGACATATTGGGATACACTGTAGCTAACATTTCTTTCAGAGGTAAGAATATTTCTGGCAAGGTTTATGTTGCTATCAGAGGTGACAATCTTCTTGGATGGCGACATCAGCATGATTTAGGGATTATTCTTAATCCCGGAGCTGAAGATCCAAAAGCACAAGTCATGGTAATGGAAGATTTTCTTTCTGGTTCTCTACCTATTTCTCTTCCTTCTCAAGTAGATTTTGTGTGTGGGACTGACAAATATTTTGCTGATTATCCGAAAGTTTTTTCGGACACCTTGGGATGTCTAAAGGGTTTTGAACACAAAATCATCCTTAAGAAATCTGCCAAACCATGTGTGCACAAAGTGAGAAAAGTACCTAACATGATGCTTGAGCCACTTAAGCATGAGATTGAAAGATTGTTGGATTTAGGTGTGATTGAAGAGATTGAATCGTCTGAATGGTTAAGTTCAGTGGTTCTAGCACCCAAGGATGGTGGAAAATCGATTAGGATGTGTGTGGATCTACGCGGATTGAATGAGTGGATCTGGGTAGATCGACAGCCATTGCCCAACATAGCTGAGAGCATTAGTATTTTGAAAGGTGCGAGAGTATTCAGTGTACTCGATCTCTCTTCAGCTTACCATCAAATCGTAATACATAAGGATTGCAGACATTTAACATCATTTGTCACGCCTTTGGGTGCTTATCAATTTCTAAGAATGCCATTTGGTCTAGCTTCGGCTGCTGCGTGTTTTCAAAGAGTAATGAAGATGGTTCTGGGCAGTCTTTCCAATGTCATGTTCTTTCAAGACGACATTTTAATACATGATGTGGATGAGTGTGAACATGACAAAGTATTAAGATCTGTTTTGGACAAGTTAAATGAGAGTGGACTTACCGTGAAGAAAGAAAAGTGTCGTATTGGTTTAAAGTCTGTCACATATTTGGGACATGTTATTTCTGGGAGTGGAATTCAGCCCAAATTGGAGCTAGCTGAGAGCATTGTAAAAGCACCGACTCCTGTGGATAAAGACCAGGTCAAGTCATTTTTAGGAATGGCAGAATTTTATTTCAAGTTTGTCAAGGGTTTTGCCAGTCATGTCGAGCCCATTAGGTCTCTTTTAAAGAAGGGTGTACATTTTTCCTGGTCTGTTAACTGTGAAAAAGCTTTTGAATTAGTTAAAAAAGAGATTGGTAAAATGCCAACTCTGGGTCATTTTGACTCAAAACTCAAAACCATCCTCACAACTGATGCCAGCCTTAAAGGTTTAGGTACTGTGCTTTCCCAAGTTGTGAATGGCGAAGAGGTTGTTGTTGCTTTCGCTTCAAGAGCCTTAAAAGAAGCTGAATTCAATTATTCTTGTATTGAGAGGGAACCGTTGGCAGTATTTTGGGCGGTACTTCACTTTAAATTTTACTTGTGGGGGATTCCGTTTGTTGTCAAATCTGATCAACCTTAGTTCAAATGTTTTCATATCATCAAAGTGATCATATGACGCCTAGGTTGAAGAGATGGAGTGAAGGTTTGCAGGAGTTCAATTTTAGAGTACAGTATATTCCTGGATTGAACAATAAACCTGCTGATTGTTTATCTCGTCTTCCTATTGAAAGAGATTGCGTCACAGATGGTGTTTGTATAAATTGGGTTTTGGAGTCTAGCATTCCCAAGGAGGAATGGTTACAGAGTGTTGCAGATGACGTCAGTTTTCAATTGTTAAAAAATGTTATCAGGTATGGTTGGCCAAACTATGATGATCTTGAGGTTGTGTTGAAGCCTTTTTGGACAGTGAGAGATGATGTAACTTTCTTTCAAGACAATTTGATGAGAGGTGACAAAGTTGTGCCTCCAGGTGATTTGAGAGAGAGAGTTATTAATCTTGCTCATGAAGGGTATTTGGGTAGAAATCTCACGAAGGCTCGCATTAGAGAAAGGTATTGGTGGCCCGGTATGGATCGCATGGTGGAGACTGTAGTCAAAGATTGTCATTTGTGTGCAGTCAATGACAAGTCACGCACTACTAGTCAATCTCCTTTGTCACCTGTTGAGGTTCCTGTTGCTGTGTGGACTAAATTGGGTTTGGACATTGCAGGTCCGTTTGAGCTTATGCCCTCACATGAGAGATTTGTTGTATTATTAGTGGATTATACTTCTAAATGGGTGGTTTCCAAATGCATGAGTGTTGTTAATTCTAGAACTGTGATTGAATTCTTGAGGGATGTGTTTGTGTCGGAGGGAGTTCCAAAGTTTCTGCTCACTGTTAATGGGGTGCAATTCACCTCCAGTGAGATGGATGGTTTCTTGAAGAGTCTGGGTATTATTCATCAGAAAACAGCTCTTTACTCTCCACGAGCTAATGGTCTCACGGAGAGGATGAATAGAGTTGTAAAAAGTTGCGCACAGAGGGCTTTGGAATCCAAAGTCTCTTTTAGCAGTGTCTTGAGGGAGACGTGGTGGGCACACCGCACGACTCCCAATGCTGTCATGCAGAGATCCCCTTTTGAGGCTTTGAGGGGTAGATTAGCTTGTTCTAAGCTCAATCCTACTTGGCTTCCAGAGAAGGGTCGTGCTGACAGTGTTGAAAGGGAAGTGAGAAGGAGGGAGGTGTTGACAAATTATCAGCAGAAATATAAACAACGTTATGATGCTAAGATGGTTGTCAAACTTAGGAAATGGAATGTGGGTGACAGTGTTCTAGTGAAAAAAACGAAGTTTGGTCACAAAGGTGTTTCGAACTTCACTGGTCCCTTCACTATTGTTTCCATTAGGAAAAATGTTGTCACCTTGGACAATGGTTGCACTTGGAATATGTCTAAATTAGCCAAGTGCAATGGTGTCAGGAATCATTTCAATTGTGGTTCCAGATACTCCAGTAATCCTAGTGTTGCTCCTTCTTCTAGTTATCAAAGAGATACTCCTAGGAGGTCTATACAGCTTCCTAGGAAGTTCAATGATTATGTAATGCATTAATTTATTTTATTGCTTGTTTTCTTTTCATTGTAGATGTTCTATACTGTTTCTTCAAGCTGTAATTTTTTCATTTCTTTTACTGTGTATAGGGGATGTGTTATGTTTGCTGTATCTTTAAGAGACTTCCTGCTGATTACATCATTATTGGAATGATGACATTCCAATTGCTGAGAATTCAGTTGCTGTTACTTTGGTTTGTTGATGGTTGTACATTAAAGCTACTCTACAACTCTTACTGATTTGAGTGCTTTTATCAATAACCCGGATCTATGGGCACCAATCCTTCTTAACGTCTTCAACAGCTTGCCAACAGTGCCTATGCCCATTACCTGGGCAACCAACACTATTATCCCAATTTTTAAAAAGGGTGATAGGTCGGACCCAGTTAATTATCGTCCGATCTCCCTTCTGGATAACACTTTAAAAATTCTGGGGCGAATTATTTATAATAGGGAAAAAAACACCTTTTTTTTCTCGGATTGGTCAAAGGTCAGGCTACCAGCTTGACTCTTGTTGCACCAGTGCTGCTTCGGCTGCACCAGTGCTGCTTCGGCTGCACTGGTGCAGCTTCTCAGACTTGAGGCGTTGCACCAGTGCAGCATAGAAAAGAAACTTTTTAATAAAAGGATTTAAAACTAATTCAAGATATACATTATCTAAGGAATGTTATAAAAACTCAGATATGGAGAATATTTTTCATTTTCGTCCATTTTTGACCGTTTTGGAGCACTTTGAAGCACTGATGCAGCTTTGGGATTTTTATGGTTATTTTGATCAGAGATGCTCCTAATGTGTTTAAAATTCATGTGGGTTGTATCCAAGACACTGCCATCACACCTATATAGTTTTTAAATGATTTTGATGTATTAAAATTTTGACCTCCATAAGGGGGGAAAGGTTGAACTTTTACCCCGCTCGGAGTTCCATGACTTTCGTGACCTTGTCCCCCTGAAATTTAAAATTGCATTTTCAAAGTAATGTGTACAACTATTCATTCTGTGTCATTCATTGTGTGTTTAGCATGCTATTGGGCCACTGTAGCACTTGGTTTTTTTAGTTTTTCTGCATTTTTGACCGTTTTTGAACACTTTGATGCTCCAAATGGTCTTTGGACTTAGTCACTTTTTGCTTCATGGAGACTTCAAAAGTGTTAGAAAGTCACTTTGGAGGCACACAGGACAGTGCAAATGCACCTATATAGCAATCGGGACACTCCAATCACACCTATATAGTTTTTAAATGATTTTGACCTCCATGAGGGGTGGAAAGTTTGAACTTTTACCCCGCTCGGAGTTCCATGACTTCTGTGACCTCGTCCCCCTGAAATTTAAAATAGCATTTTCCAAGTAATTTGTAAATATATTCATTCTGGGTCATTCATTGTGTGTTTAGCTTGCTATTGGGCCAGTGTAGCACTTTGTTTTTTTCATTTTTATGCATTTGTGACCGTTTTTAAACACTTTCATGCACCAATGATGTCTTTGTACTTCGTCATTTTTCACTTCATGGAGACTTCAAAAGTGTTAGAAATTCATTTTGGAGGCACACAGAACAGTGCAAATGCAGTTACGTAGCATTCAGGACACTGCAATTACACCTATATAGTTTTGAAAAGATTTTGATGTAATACATTTTTTGACCTCCATGGGGAGGGCCCTTAAGCTGAACTTTTACCCAGCTCGGAGTTCCATGACTTCCATGACCTTGTCCCCCTGAAATTGAAAATCGAATTTTCAAAGTGTTTAGTAAAACTGTTCATTCTGTGTCATTCATTATGTCTTTAGCCTGCTATTGGACCACTGCAGCACTATGTTTTGTTAATTTTAACCCAATGTTGACCTTTTTTGACCACTTTGATGCACCAGTGAAGTTTTTGGACTTAGCCCGCTCGGAGTTCCATGACTTCTGTGACCTCGTCCCCCTGAAATTTAAAATAGCATTTTCCAAGTAATTTGTAAATATATTCATTCTGGGTCATTCATTGTGTGTTTAGCTTGCTATTGGGCCAGTGTAGCACTTTGTTTTTTTCATTTTTATGCATTTGTGACCGTTTTTAAACACTTTCATGCACCAATGATGTCTTTGTACTTAGTCATTTTTCACTTCATGGAGACTTCAAAAGTGTTAGAAATTCATTTTGTAAATACCTAGAACGGTGCAAATGCAGCCATATAGTATTCAGGGCACTACAATTACACCTATATAGTTTTTAAATGATTTTGATGCAATAACATTTTTGACCTCCATGGGGAGGGCACTCCAGCTAAACTTTTACCCAGCTCCGAGTTCCACGACCTCGGGTGGAAAAAGTGACTTTGCCCCCTTAGACCCCAAAACTTCAAAAAGTCATCCCTGGAGGCCAGAAATGGGTCTTAGACACTCCTGGTATGTCATCTGAGGTATACTAAGGAGTCCTTAGGTCCAGAACTAGAAATTTGATGTGACTCTGAGCTCAATGTGATGTGACTCTGAGCTCTATGGCCTATATTGGGAAAAATGAGTTTGATCCCAAACACCTCGAAATGTCACAAATAGGAGTCAGACATGTACCTGGAGGCTGGAAATGAGCCCTAGACACTCTTGCTATATCACCTGAGATATAATATAGGGTCCTGGGGCCACAGGGACCCAAAAACAGTCAGGTGGGTTGATACTGAAAATTAGCAAAAATCGTCCAAAAATTTTTTTTGACAAGATTTGCTAATTTTCCAAATAGCTCAGAATGGATATCAGAGACACTGTTTGAGTGTGCAAGATATGAATACACTTGTTAGAAAGGTCAGCTCTGATGCTTTCATGTGATATATATAACTTTGATATTATATAAAGTTTTTTTTCCGCTACCAGCCAAGGGAAACACCTGATATCGTACCCCATTTTGAGAACATTGGGATGGGTGGAAAAAGTCACTTTGCCCCCTTAAACCCAAAAACTTCAAAAAGTCACCCCTGGAGGCCAGAAATGGGTCTTAGACACTCTTGGTATGTCATCTGAGGTATACTATGGTCTTCTTGGGTCCAGAACTAGAAATCTGATGTGACTCTGATATCTAGGAGCTATAATGGAAAAAAATGAATTTGACACCAAACACCTCAAAATGTCACAAATAGGAGTCAGACATGTACCTGGAGGCTGGAAATGAGCCCTAGCCACTCTTGTTATATAATCTGAGATATATTATGGGGTCCTGGTGGCTACAGGGGCCTGAAAACAGTCATGAGGGTTGATACCGAAAATTAGCAAAAATGGTCAAAAAAAGTTTTTTTGACAAGATTTGCTAATTTTCCAAATAGCTCAGAATGGATATCACAGTCACTTTGTGAGTACCCAGGACCTAAATATACTTGTTAGAAAGCTCAGATCTGATGCTTTCATTTCATCTATCTACCTTTGCTATTATCTGAAGTTTTTTTTTCAGCTTCCAGCCATGGGAAAAACCTGACATTGTACCCGATTTTGAGCACCTTAGGCTGGATGGAAGAAGTGACTTTGCCCCCTTAAACCCCAAAACTTCAAAAAGTCATCCCTGGAGGCCAGAAATGGGTCTTAGACACTCCTGGTATGTCATCTGAGGTATACTAAGGGGTCCTTAGGTCCAGAACTAGAAATTTGATGTGACTCTGAGCTCAATGTGATGTGACTCTGAGCTATATGGCCTATAATGGAAAAAATGAGTTTGACCCCAAACACCTCGAAATGTCACAAATAGGAGTCAGACATGTACCTGGAGGCTGGAAATGAGCCCTAGCCACTCTTGTTATATAATCTGAGATATATTATGGGGTCCTGGTGGCTACAGGGACCCGAAAACAGTCATGAGGGTTGATACCGAAAATTAGCAAAAATCGTCAAAAAAAGTTTTTTTGACAAGATTTGCTAATTTTCCAAATAGCTCAGAATGGATATCACAGTCACTTTGTGAGTACCCATGACCTAAATATACTTGTTAGAAAGCTCAGATCTGATGCTTTCATTTGATCTATCTACCTTTGCTATTATCTGAAGTTTTTTTTTCAGCTTCCAGCCAAGGGAAGAACCTGACATCGTACCCGATTTTGAGCAACGTAGCCTGGATGGAAGAAGTGACTATGCCCCCTTAAACCCCAAAACTTCAAAAAGTCATCCCTGGAGGCCAGAAATGGGTCTTAGACACTCCTGGTATGTCATCTGAGGTATACTAAGGGGTCCTTAGGTCCAGAACTAGAAATTTGATGTGACTCTGAGCTCAATGTGATGTGACTCTGAGCTCTATGGCCTATATTGGGAAAAATGAGTTTGATCCCAAACACCTCGAAATGTCACAAATAGGAGTCAGACATGTACCTGGAGGCTGGAAATGAGCCCTAGCCACTCTTGTTATATCATCTGAGATATATTATGGGGTCCTGGTGGCTACAGGGACCTGAAAACAGTCATACAAAGCAATTTGAATCCATACGAGGCAATTTTTAATTTGCGGCCATCTGGTCACCCTTTGAAATGGATAGGATATACTACAGAGGATGTAGTGCACTCTATTTCTTGAAGCATATGATGTACTGACTTAATTTCAATTGCAGTATGTAGCTAAGACATTTACAATTCATAGTGGTAACTCTCATGGTTGTGGCTTATAGGGACAAGGTACAAATCAAGTGTAACCTTCAGGTAAGTTTTTATTTTTCACTTTCATGTGTGTTGTAGAACACTTTATACTTTTGGCTATAATTCATAGTCTGTACATTATAGAGACATAATTTAAACAGCACTTTGTTCCTAGTGATGTGCATCTTACCCATGTGAATTATTATGTGTGTGGCGTATTGTGAAGTTGTCAAAATTTGAGGTTGAATGTATGACGTTTTTCAATACCGTCGCATGTACGAAAAAGTATGCCTTACATTTTGTCCCATACTTCTAAAACCATACAATCTGGATCCATAATTGGAAGTGCAGCATTAAGCTAACATGATGCCACTGTCCTGTGTTCATTTTCATGCATGTGGAAAGCTTCAAAGTGGTGTGAATCTTTCAGCGATTAAACACATATTTTTAAAAAAATTCCTCCAGCTTTTGCAAAATGTGTCACGTATGTTATGTCATCAGTCAAGATCCATATTAGATAGAGCTTGATTTCCAACTGCAACACATTCTATAACATAGCCTACTACAGTGTGCCATTTTATATGCATGTGGCTCACACACAAGGTGCATACAAAGCAATTTGAATCCATACGAGGAGAATTTTAATTTGCGGCCATCTGGTCACCCATTGAAATGGATAGGATATATTACAAGGTATGTGGTGCACTATAAATCTTGAACCATATGAGGTACTGACCTAATTTCAATCACAGTATGTAGCTAAGACATCTACACTTTATAGTGGTAACTCTCATATTTGTGGCTTATAGGGACAAGGTACAAATCAAGTGTAATCTTCAGGAATCACTTGTTTTGGAAAATTGTGGTAAATAAATAATTAATTACCGGTACTATTTTTCTATACATTAACTAAAACAGATAGCTCAATAAATAAGAGGCAGGATCTGGGGTATCTGAGTTGAACAGGCTTTAATCAGGCACAAGGGAAGGGACAGGATCGGAACAGCCTGTAATAGAATGGCATGGAATGGCAGCTGCAACGTCTCATTAACAGTACATGATATATATAGTAAAACAGTACAATTACATTGCATACAGTAGGCGTAACAAGTGACAAACGTAAGATAAGAACACATGGGCGTAAAAAGAAGGCGTGCACAGGGCGTGCACGAAGACATGTGATGTAGACGTCACAGAAGTGTCACAAATGGGTGGATACATGGAGGGGGCTACCTGGGCAGCTGGAACCTTTAACCTAGTGGTGCGCGCAAACGGGCCATGACGTGTAACTGGGGAGAGCTGGGGGCTCTGACTTCCAGCACTAGAAGAGGAGACTAAAGTCTGGGATGTCAGGACGACATGCACCTATAGCATATCTGGTATCTTGTGTTTGGAGTACATGTTGATAGAATCTAAAAGTCATCAGAGCAAAGGCTACTTGACACTAAGGCTGGTGCATGCATATATTCTTCATGTATTGCGTGTGCTATGAATCTTCTATGGATATTAATTCAGTAATTCACTTGCATGGAGACAGAAAGACTAGACTATAGCTGAAGATGTTTATGCGGTTCGTTAGCTTAGGAATGTGAAGACGGAGAGCTGAACTGATAACTGTAGGCATAACATATTCTTGGCAGGCAGGCAGAGCCAGGCCGGGCACCGCGTTGCTTGGCAGAAAGTAAGCGAAGGGTCAGGGATGCGGGAGGGGCTGCATCGCTCCTCGGAGTGGTTTCAGGAGACTGGAGCTTGAATCTGGTGTTCAGGCCCTTTGAGGCCTAGAAACGGGGACAATTCGATGAATTAACGTGCACAATGTAAAACGTTGGCAACATAGGCCTAGAAGCCTAATTCACGTTGCTTTCACGGGGACTGGATAACTGACATACTAACGTTGGACACAACTATAATTGCGTTCATAGGGGGGTATATGCATATTAATCATGCACATATTACATAGGATGGGGAACACGTAGGCACACATGACAAGGCAAAATTCAAATTCTCATTCCCTCCTTGTGCCCTACGTTTCCATCAGGAAACATCAATATTCATGATACCATCTATCATTTCATATAGCATCATTTGCTCGTCTCGAATCTTCTTGGAACGGGACTTTGGACTTAGAATACAAGAGGTAGCGCACAAGCCGCAAATCGCAGGGCCACATTGTAAACAGAGACATCAACTGAATATAATCATTACTGCTATACCCAGGAATGAAAATACTTTCCATCCCCAGGCAGATATTATACTCCAGAGCCAACCGGACCATGTCCAGGTGCCTGGATTCTGGTGTAACTGATGGGCAATTTTATGAAGTCTGGTTATAGCTGAATAAACAGACGGTGCGTTATTAGGAATGAAAATGCAGCAACTAGATCCGATGACTCTACAAGCTCCGCCCCTATCGGCCAGTATGATGTCAAGGACGAGGCGATTTTGAAGCACGACAAATCTCATAGCAGATTGTTCTTCAGTTAAGTTACCTAGAGCGGAAGTAGTCTCTTTCACTACTGCTTCAAGGGTTCTGGTTAGCCTGTGTATTAACTTACTATTCTGGACAGGACCTATGAAGAAAAAGAAGCCTTTATTGAAGTCTTGATACTGTTCTAAGGCAGTTTCAGTTTGATCGACAATTGGGGACTCGGTCTCCCTTCTATGTCTGACGTGTACTAGATGTGTATTTCTATGATAATCGGACGGGCTAGAAAAACTGGTGGCAGTAGGAAGGCAATGTAACATGTTCCATCCCAATCGAGGGGCAGACGTACATATGCGGTCTGACCACACACAAAATACGAATGACGTGAGGCTTTGAAAGTAGATTTCCCACTGTCACTATACTCGACCACAGTAGTACAATCACTGTGTCCTAGATGTACTGAACCATTCTTTCTGACACATAATTCGCCTTTCACTGGTAGAACTGTAATAGCAGGCAAATCTGGAGTAGTCTTGGACTGAACATTCAAAACCATGAAATTCGAGGAATAATTACCTAGATCATATACTTCATTTTCTAGATCTAACCCTGTTCTATGGGAAAGACCTTCCTTGTCTGGGAAACATGTTCTATTCAGAAGGGACATATCGTTTGAGGATGACGTTAACGTGGACCATGCTCCACACGAACCATTGTGTGAAAACGGATAGGGAAAAAGTGGCAGAACTCCCTTCGGTGTCTGGAAAGGGGGAAGTCGACCACACACCCAACAATTTGTGGCATTGCTGGTCTGGTGTGAATAGTGTAACATACGGATAAAAGTATTGTTGCGCATGGCAAGACGATAGGATAACTCGTGAGGAGGCAGTTCACTAAATGTGTGCTCTACTGTAACATTAGAGGAAAAATGTACATGTGAAACGATAGGAGGAAAATATATATGTAAAACATAACTTATGCCTGTAATCGTAAAACTCAGAAATAACATAATTAATAGAGTAACAATGCATCGACTTCGAAGATTTTTCCGATAACGTATTCTCTTAGAGTTTCGACTAACTCTCTCACTATGTGGGTCTATCTCATACATGTCAGGAACCTGTCTAACCGTTTCACCCGAGAGGGACTTAGACAATTAAACTGGCTGACTTACTAGACCTTAATTTTTCTTTATATTCCTGCTGTGGAGTTTTCTCTAACAGGGGAAGTTTAGAGTCAGTATCTGGGCAGTCCTTGAGAACGGGGCAGTCCTTGAAAAAAGTCTTTGGACGGAGTCCATGGAACCGTTTAACGTGACTGGAGTGCAACCACCCCTTACAGCCCTCTACTTTAATCGCAGTCCTTGTTGTCATCAGAACGAGCTTTGGTTCTTTCCAGCGGGGCTCCAGCGGACTTGAACGATCAAAGTTCCTAATCAAAACGAGGTCGCCTGGTATGACCTCGTGCGGTTTCGCTTGAGTGTTGTCTGGAAAAGCAGCGGTGACCTGTGAACGACAAGAGAGTAGTGCAGACATCAAGGAAGCCAGGTAATCTGTCAGCATATTACTGTCAACATCGGTAATTGTACGTGGCCTAGGTGTACCCCACATGTTTGGGGGACGACCGAAAACTACCTCGTAAGGGGACAGACCTGAACGGGAGTGAGCGACCATTCTCATGTAAAAAAGGGCGACTGGCAGTGCTACCATCCAATCTACGCCTTTCTCTGCGCATACCTTTGCAATGCGGATTTTCAGGGTCTGATTATGTCTCTCGACGAGACCAGCTGCTTCGGGATGTCGTACACAGTGGAACTTCCACTGGTACCCTAACAGAAGGGATACTTGTTTCATGAGTTCGGAGGAGAATGGCTGGCCGATGTCTGAATACACGACCCTCGGTAATCCATAGCGGGGGAAATACTCACGAACCAACTGCCTGGCAGTGGTCGCGGCAGTGTAATCTGGGACTGGATAGGCTTCTGTCCATCTGGACAAAGCGCATACAACTACGAGGACATACTTGAAACCTCGACATCGATCCATCTGAATATAATCCATCTGGAGGACTTCAAAAGGGTGGTCAGGAGGATGGAATCCACCTTGTTCCACCGGGACACCTTTACCTGGATTGAACTGACAACAGATCATGCAGGTACGCACTTTCTGCTTGGCTGCTGCTCGTAAATGCTTGTTAAACCAGAGGTTCTGAATACTGTCTAACATGGCTTTTTCTCCTAAATGTGCTGGACTATGTGCGGTGTTAATAATGACTTGAACCATAGAGTCGGGGAGAAACCATGTGGCTTTTCCCTTCGTCAACCATCCCTGATCTGTCTGGACCCTTCCTTGTTCAGACCATTTCTTGATTTCGTCTGGGGTAGCATGTGACTGTATATCTAGTACGTCTTGTGTAGGGTCCTTAACTGTCATACAAGTCATCTGAACTGGGACGTCTGTCTGTGTTGTGTTAACTGGAATGAATGGAGTCTGAGCTGTAAGCTTGGCTGTTCGATCTGCCAGGTCGTTACCCTGGGAAATGATGTCAGTGACTTTCGTATGTGCCTTGCACTTCATGATAGCGATAGCTGTCGGTAAATGTATTGCATCTAACAGAGCTTGAATGAGGGGGCCATGCTGAATCTTGGTTCCATGAGAAGTCATGAAACCTCTCTCTTGCCAGAGCACTCCAAAGTCGTGTACGACTCCGAATGCATAACGTGAATCTGTGTATATGTTTACTTTCAGGTTCTTGGCTCGTATGCAGGCTTGGGTCAGAGCGACGAGCTCTGCTGCTTGAGCAGACAGGGTGTCAATACGATGTGTTTCTATAACTTCAGTTTCAGTAGTCACTGCATACGCGGCTACTAGTTCTCCTGTACTTGTCCTCATACATGAACCATCCACATAAAGTGTCAGGTCGGGGTCAGGTAATGCAATGTCTGTCAAGTCTTGTCTTGGCTTTGTCATGGTGTTAACAACTTCCACACAGTCATGTGTGGCAGGATTTGAAGTAACTGAGGGTAACAGTGTAGCAGGGTTTAAAATGTTGCAGCGTCTGATTTCTATGTGTGGCTGAAACAGTGTCAGTTCATATCCTGTTAAACGTGCAATTGTCAAGTGCTGAGTCTGTGTTCGGTTCAAGAGAACTTCCACCGAGTGTGGAACTTGTACTGTCAGGGAGTGTCCTAACACTATGGAATCACTTTGTCTGATAGCTAGGGCTGTGGCTGCAACTGACTTGAGGCACGCAGGCAAAGCCTGGGCCACCGGATCTAATGTGCTAGAGAAATAAGCACAGGGCTTGTATTGTCCCGCTTGATCTTGTGTGAGAACAGATAATGCAGTACCATCACGTTCAGTGACAAAAAGTGTAAAAGGCTTATTGTAGTTTGGTGTCGCTAGAACAGGTGCTTGGCATAAAGCTTTCTTTAACTCATTGAAAACAAGTGTATGTTCTTGGGTCCAAGGGAGGACAGTCGATGTGGCTGCCTCCTGTGTCGTTAACTGTATCAGTGGCTTGGCTAGATATGCGTACTGAGGGATCCATTGTCTGCAGTAAGAAGTGAGGCCGATAAAAGCTCGTACCTCCTTCTGAGTCTTAGGCTGTGGAAGATGTGCTATTAACTGGATACGGTCAGGTGTCAACTGCCTACCCCTCTTGGACAGTAAGTGTCCAAGGTACACCACTTGCTGGACACAAAATTGCAGTTTCGAAGGGGACACCTTGTGCCCCATCTCGGCCAGGAAATACAAGACTGTAAGTGATGCACGTTCGCAGTCACGTTCAGAACGGGCTGTGATCAATAGATCATCGACATACTGGAGCAGGGCAGTGTCAGCTGGCATATGAATATTGTCTAGTTGTCTTTTAAGTGCTTGACTGTAAATGCTA
This sequence comes from Lissotriton helveticus, assembly GCF_964261635.1. Taxonomy (NCBI): domain Eukaryota; kingdom Metazoa; phylum Chordata; class Amphibia; order Caudata; family Salamandridae; genus Lissotriton; species Lissotriton helveticus. Next base: position 2,445,003 of record NW_027611662.1, read on the forward strand.
GGACTTTCTGTGAAACCTTGAGGAGCTTGTGTGAATTTATAGCTTCTTCCATTTAAACAGAAACCGAAAAGGAATTGGCTGTCTGGATGAATGGGGACACTAAAGAATGCGTTCTTGAGATCAATAACAGTAAAGAACGTAGCTTCGGAATCAATGGCAGTCAATAGGGAAGAAATATCTGGAATCACTGGGTACTGGGGTATGATACATTTATTAAGTTCTCGAAGGTCAATCACTAATCAATAAACTGGAGGTGCATTGGGATCAGTACGTTTAAGAATCGGAATGATAGGAGAATTACATACATTGGAGTCAGTTTCTACAACTACTCCTTGAGCAATGAGCTCGTCAATAATTTTTGATAAGGCTGCTACAGCCTCAGGTGGCAATTTGTACTGTCGGATTCGTGGTAATACAACACCTTGCTTCAGAGTGACACGATATGGTGTAATGTGCATACAAACTACATCTGTTGGACCTTGCGCCCATAAATGCTGCGGTACATTCAATAATCTTGGATCAAAATCACGTAATACATAATGACCTTTAAAATCACGTAAAAACAATCTCACTCCTTCTGGGGAGCAACATATGACTGCTCCTAATTCTTTCAGTGTTTTGATACCTAGTAAGTTTTCTGGACATGATTTCGTAAGTAACAAGTCTGTAGTTCGGGACAATGGACCAACTTCTAGGGAAACTGGTTTCGATATTTCATTAACGATAGGCTTTCCTGAAAATCCAAGGGAAACGTTTCTAGAGCCTGAGAGCGGAGCCCCTGGAACCTCGTCATGACTGATGGTAGTCCTACTTGCCGCTGTATCAATCAGAAACTTTCTGTCTTTCCCTAATACTTGACTGTGCACATAGGGACCCTCTTGATCTACAGGAATCTCGATGAGAGGCAAGCCAACCTCCCTCTCCAGGCTGTTTCATGAATACTGCTGATATTCTGGATATTCCGACTGTGCGTACTGGTACATCTGCTGTGTAACGTGTTGTGTGGCAGCTATAGGCTGCGGTACTGTAACTGTCTGTTGTGCGTTCTGCGGTGGCTGCGTATTCTGCGAAACTTGTTCTTGTCTAGGAGGACGTGGTCTCTCTTTCGTTTTACCAGTAGCTATGTTGTGTTTCAGAACTGCACATTCGTTTATATAATGACCTGGCTGTTTACAGTAATTGCATGTCCCCTTAACGGGAGCTGCAGAATGACTAGTTTGATTCGGACCCCTCTTCTGACTGTCTGGTTGAACAGATTGTGCAACTAGTACTTTCATTTTCTTGTCTTTCATACGTCTCCTTTCATGTTCCTGCTCCTCCCTGATTCTGTTCTGGTGATACTGTAGCATCTGGAGCATTTGTGACGGAGTATTAGCTTGCCAGGTACTTTCGACTTTCAGTACTCGATTTTTAACTTGTGGTAAAGAATTCTCAACTAGTGTGGTAACGAAAAGATGTGGATACGATTCACTACTTGTTTTCAGGCCGCTATTAATAATGAAACATTTCTCAAATCTAGAATAAAAATCACTAGTGTCTTCGTCTTGTTTCTGTTTACAGGCTGAGATGGCATCCCAGTCTTCCTTTTTCGTGGCTAGTAATCTTGGCAAGACTTGTATTAACAACTCGGGCAATGCTTTAGCTTTTTCCCCAAGACCAGTACCTGGAACTCGTGTGTTATCTTCAGTCTCTAATGCGGTCCAATCTATCTTTTTCTCTCCCACCTCCCATTCTTTTTCTTTGAGTTTTTCATATATGCCCGCAGGCAACAGGACCTTTAACATTTTAATGATATCGGGATACGTGTATTCTCCCATACGGAGCATGTCTTTTAATTCACGGTGGAACCCTGCTGGATCTTTATCGTGACAGGGTATTAACTTTTTCATTTCTAGAAGTTCTATTTTCGTGATAGGGGTGTAAACAAATACTCGTTCGAGCTCACCCCCCTCTCCCTTAACTGGATGTACTTCTCGCAACGGATTCTGTCTGTCTATGTAGAATGATTTTCTTACTGGGGGTGGAACAGGAACAAAATGTGGATTCAGGAACGTTCTGTATTTGTGGCGCTGTTCTAATATGACACTAATTAAATCGGTACCTAGACCTTTCCATCTGTTTAGGAGTAACTCGTTCAGTACATCATACAGAGGACCTGGATCAGACTGCTGATCCTTATACAGTGTAATGAGGTGCTGGATCATGTACGTACCCACCAGACGCTGCTCGGCTGGGGGCAGCTTCAGAAACGTTTGGGCCACTATTTCATCTGGAAACGTGGTAGAATCACTAGTCCATCGAACAGCTGATCGGGCTAGTTCTTGTTCATGCATGGTACTAAGCTCACTATAACCTATTTGTGGTTTCAGAATTTTATCAGTAGCCTGGAATACTTGTTCAAGAGAACACTGTTCTGGTACGGGAGGAGGAAAAACTTTCTTGTAATCTAGGCGTGAAGGTCGGTCAGAAAATCTAGCTCTACCTACATACGCTATTCTGGCGGGATTCTCGCTGTCTATGTCTTCACTTGAAGAGTCATCCTCTTTCTCGGTTGCTCTCATTGCTTCCTCCTTCTGGTGTATACTTATAATTTCCTTACGAATTTTCCTGTACATACTTTCTATACTATTTTGTGTCTTATGTTTTCCCTCGGCTATATTGTCACTCCACCTTGTCAGGGCTTTCATCTCGTCTTTGTCTTTATCAGGATAGTCCTGCTCTCTTATTAAACAGTTAATCAAGAACTGTAAAATCATACTTTGAATCTCGACCTTTCTGTGTGTCATAGCTTCGTGAATACTCTCTGGATTCTCCCCTGTTCGGATAAAATGATATATTCTGTCTAGATGTTCCTTCATCTCGGGCAGGGTGGCCAAAAAGTTGGCGACTCGTCTTAAACGTACTGAATATAATATCATGTGATCTTCACCTGGTACTGAATCATATATACAGTCTGTAAGATATTGCTTGAGGGCTGCGTGTGTAGACACCTTTGGCGTGCGCTGTAACGCTGCGTCTCTCAGCGTCAGTCGTTTTACTTGAGGCGGGGTGCTAGGAGCACCTCCCCCCGCCCCTCCTGAACTAGAATCGTCAGTTAATACTGAACATGCTGGTAAAGTGACTGGCAAAACGGGCACACGTAATGTGGGCTGGTCCGGGGGTACTGGCCCATTAACGGGGTCCCCGGGACCAGTGGCTGGAGCAACAGGAATTACATTATTAACAGGGTGCTGAGGGTGAGCAGGCGGAATAGGATTTGCATATTCTGGGACTGTATCGTCCAAATAGGACGAAAGGAAAATTTCAGCTGCAGTCGGTTTATGACGTAGCTTAGTCGGAACCAATGGTGGCGGTAAATTACAGGGTGTTTCCGGGGTTGCCTTCGGCAAGCCCTCGGCAAGAAGAGGATACATACCTTTAATAAGGGCATTTCTCTGTCTGTCTGACTGTTCTGCTCTAACTCGTTCACCTTCTTCTAGAAGTTCCCTTTCTTGGGCTTTTTCTGAGGATTCCCTACTTAATTCTGCTTGTCTGAAATCTTTTTCGGATCTTTTATGGGATTCTTTGCGCCATAATTCTATGGCATCTTTCTGGGATTGTCTGGCTTTCTTTTTCCATAATGCTTCTTCTACTCGCATGATGCACTCGGCATCCCATGTACCTGATACAGGCCATCTATATTTCTCTTCAAGATTCTTTGTATAATCTACCCATAAGTCTAGATATAATATGGCATCTAAGCCATGCTTGTGATACATAAAGTGTCCAGGACTGTCCCTAGGAGGGACAGGAACTGCTTCTTCGAGTAACCCTTTTCTGGGTTTTATCTGACGTAACTTTGAGAACAGAGGCATATTTGAGTCGTACTTGAATTAAACACAACACACAATAATCACAGTAATGAAATGGCAAACAAATCACTCATACCACGACATAAAAATACATTAATAACAGTTCGAACAGAATACTACCTGATACACTGAAAACATAACACTTGAATTTCTCGAGAACGGACTTACTAGAATTACTGGATGCACTGCTAAAACAGTACAGAACATACCGGTCTCATAAAGAGACACGTCATACCGTATCCACCTAGATGGACACGTCGGACTGGATCTGCGTACCCAAACCCATCGGACCGGAGACAAACTAATGACCCCGTCTAGATACTCCCCCAGCAACGGTACTCACCGGGAAGCAGAACTGAAGGCCTCGGACTGGACTGGACTGCTACGACGTCTTGTTACTACGCATGCGCTTCGAACTTCGGACTTCGGAAACAGGTGGGCCTCCGGATACCTCGGACCTTGCTCTCTCGGCTTGGGCTCTGGTCGGAACGAACCGCATTCCTCACCGCCTCGTCTGGATGCCGGACCGCAGTCTCCGTCTCCTCCGTGGGCCTGAGGGAGACTTGATGAAGCAGAAATATCTGCACGTGCACGGTAGAGTTCCGTCACAGCTGTAGAAGGGTCAGGGGGCCTGCGTTACATCTCCGGCGCGTGGGGAAGGGGCTCGTTCCTATTCGGGCGCCATTATGTGGTAAATAAATAATTAATTACCGGTACTATTTTTCTATACATTAACTAAAACAGATAGCTCAATAAATAAGAGGCAGGATCCGGGGTATCTGAGTTGAACAGGCTTTAATCAGGCACAAGGGAAGGGACAGGATCGGAACAGCCTGTAATAGAATGGTATGGAATGGCAGCTGCAACGTCTCATTAACAGTACATGATATATATAGTAAAACAGTACAATTACATTGCATACAGTAGGCGTAACAAGTGACAAACGTAAGATAAGAACACATGGGCGTAAAAAGAAGGCGTGCACAGGGCGTGCACGAAGACATGTGATGTAGACGTCACAGAAGTGTCACAAATGGGTGGATACATGGAGGGGGCTACCTGGGCAGCTGGAACCTTTAACCTAGTGGTGCGCGCAAACGGGCCATGACGTGTAACTGGGGAGTGCTGGGGGCTCTGACTTCTAGCACTAGAAGAGGAGACTAAAGTCTGGGATGTCAGGACGACATGTACCTATAGCATATCTGGTATCTTGTGTTTGGAGTACATGTTGATAGAATCTAAAAGTCATCAGAGCAAAGGCTACTTGACACTAAGGCTGGTGCATGCATATATTCTTCATGTATTGCGTGTGCTATGAATCTTCTATGGATATTAATACAGTAATTCACTTGCATGGAGACAGAAAGACTAGACTATAGCTGAAGATGTTTATGCGGTTCGTTAGCTTAGGAATGTGAAGACGGAGAGCTGAACTGATAACTGTAGGCATAACATATTCTTGGCAGGCAGGCAGAGCCAGGCCCGGCACCGCGTTGCTTGGCAGAAAGTAAGCGAAGGGTCAGGGATGCGGGAGGGGCTGCATCGCTCCTCGGAGTGGTTTCAGGAGACTGGAGCTTGAATCTGGTGTTCAGGCCCTTTGAGGCCTAGAAACGGGGACAATTCGATGAATTAACGTGCACAATGTAAAACGTTGGCAACATAGGCCTAGAAGCCTAATTCACGTTGCTTTCACGGGGACTGGATAACTGACATACTAACGTTGGACACAACTATAATTGCGTTCATAGGGGGATATATGCATATTAATCATGCACATATTACATAGGATGGGGAACACGTAGGCACACATGACAAGGCAAAATTCAATTTTCCTCAAAATGCTAGGTTGATGTATATGCCTTTTGTCTGAAATTGTGAAAAATGTAGGTAAATGGAGTTTGGGCCACAGACTCACGGCCCGGTGTTATGGTGTGGCCCTGTAACTGTTCTGTGCTGGCTCCTATCTTGTTGTTCTTTTCGATGACTGCTGTGCAACTAGAAGAGTAGAGTTAATCAATGTATCCAAGCAGCCTCAGTCTGAAAATCTTCTCGCTCACGAGTCTTGTCTTTTTTGCACTACACCGTAATTGATTTTTATGTTTTCATTCAGTTAACTTATTTTGTAATACCCCATTTCTTCTTTCATCAACACTTACAGGCCGGCCTTTCACCCAGCGCTATTATACGTGGAGTAACAACTCACACTTACCTTACCAATCCTCCTCATCATCATCCAGCCAGAGGCGCCCAAGAATGATGTTGCAGTCACAGTGTCCATGGAAGGGAGGACAAAGATGAATGACAAGATACAACTACACATTTGGCCTTGGATAATACATTAAATTTAGTATCATTTTCATATTTTCGTTTGATTCCTTTTTCCTCTTCATTTATTTTACGCTTGTGTTTGGTAATTGATTGTTCACTTAAACTATCTCATAATTTTCTTTGCTAGCTTTCAACCCGCTACATCAGGTATTACAGTTTCTCAGAGGGCATACAGCCTAGGCAAAAGTCATATTCATATCATACATAAAAAATACTTCCTTTGAATTGTGTAGTAGTAGTTAAGTAATTACCACTTATTATTAACCATCAAGTTATTAATAAACCTTCATAATGCATCCATTTCGTTTTTCTTACTTGACTTTACATTTATTGGGTAGTTGTGGATCAGCAATCATCCTCTTCATTGTTTTGCTTTTGTTGTCTCCATGCGTACTGTTTTTCTTTGTCAAACCTTTCCCCAAACCCCCGTTCCCATCCATTCATCAAACCCTAACTCTCTTCCCCCGGGCTGTGTGGTTTTATATTGAGGTGTGATGTTACTACATTAAATCTACACCAACAATTGATCACACGCTTGCTGGGGCAGATGTGGTGAAAGCAACACTAATGAAATCAAATGTCAACGAGGCAGGGCGAGGATCTTCTTCGGCTTTCCCAGCCAAGCTCACTTTATGTACTAGTGTACAAGGCAATTAATTTCCCAAAGTGACCCGACGAATAAATGTAAATCATCGCTGGCATTGTTTGAATTTAATTTTAGAGCATTTAAGTTTACGATTTGTATTGTGTTTTAATGACTCCAACGCAACTACAGTTATCTTCTTGTACTTGGCGCAGTCCCCGACACCATTGATTTCTTTGAGTTCGTTTAGCAGTTGCAATATTGTTTGTATTTTTTGTCAGTATTATGTACTGTAATTTTCTACTTCTCCCACATTCTCTCTCAGGCAATTGACTGTCTCTTTGTTTTTGTTTGCCAATGCTAGTGCCAGTGTCTAGTCTACTACTGCCATCACACAACCACGGCATATTCTCAGTTGTCTTGGGAAACCATGCAGCCCTTCCGGTGCCAAACTTAATCATCATCAATCACAGGTAAGAAGAGAAGTTTGCTGAGAGGTATAATGGAGGAGAGGCTGGTAGTACTAATAGGACAAATATAACTGAGTGAGGGGTACAGCATCTATCTGTTTGCATATTACACATGTGGTCAATTAATAAAGTATTTCAATCAAACACTGGCCACTGCCCTGCATCTAGAGTAAACCTTGTGACGTACAACAGTAACCCCACCACAAAACAACATCATATGTGTAAGTTGAAAATAAATATCATTTATTCATGTAAAAAAAATCCTCCTATCCCACCCCTATCCCCACCCTAACCCCAACCAATGTCCAAGTTCAAAGAATGTTCCACAAAAATAACCCCAACACCCAATTCCCACCCACCAACAAAAGTATTCAAAAAGGGGCAAATCAACAGGGTCCATTATAATTGGTGGGCTTTGAGGTGTTTGTCCACTATAATCTTGACGCTCTCCTCTAATTGGTCCTCTAGCTTGGCCACCCAGAGGAGAAGTTGTTGCCGAAATGCACAGCACCTACATTTGCATTTGCATCCATGCTGTGTGGGGGTGGCAGATGTTATTTGCCGGCGGTGAGCGGCTGCCTGGCCGCGGCACCGTACTCCTGCAGGTGGGGCCTTGCTGGGGCCAGACGCATTGGAAGAGGCAGCAGCTGCTGCCGCCGCCTCTTCTTCCTCCTCCTCGGCCTCAGCCACCAGCTTGCGGTACTCCTCCACAATGGCCTGCAGTTTCCTTTGCCGGGCCCTGGCTGCCAACTCCTTCCGTGATGGTTTTTTGGAAGGAGTATGAGTATCTATAAAAAAAGAAACAGAATTGTAACTGAAACTCTTCAAAATTAATTCAACAGTACATTGTGGCATAGTAGCACTACCAAGCGCAGTACATAAAATTGGTGTCAACTTTTAGTATCTATCTAATCTATCCTCCTGCTTCCCCTGCCTGTAGCATTTGTTGAAGTTTTTTCCGGCATTATACTTGCCCTAGTACTGGGTGGCCTTGAGTACACAGAAGAACACCAGTCTTTTTTGTATCTCCTTTTATATTTTTAAAGTAAGACTCTGCTTCCTGTGACAGTCTCCACCTATGATGAATACAATACATTTAGGGGGCATCCCCCCATTAAAAGTAAATGTCTATCATTCTTTATTATCGGCTTAGCTGGTTTCACTTTCACCAGCAACCACCCATGCGTCCACTCCTTCCTTGCCTTGGGTTTCATTGACACAAACTCCGCTCATGATTCTTGGTATCCACTATATCCATGCACCCATATTGTTTTGCCCAACCAGGCCTGTATTTTCTTTCACCTTCCAGTTCTACCCATCCCTCAACAACCCATGCATCGGATTCATATCAGCCACGTGCATGAACCTTCCAAAGTATCCTTCTATGGTAGTTAGTCTTATTTAGTCTTATTATTACATCTCTTTAGTCCTTCCTCCTTCCACCCTAGTTCACTTCTTTCCCTTTTTGTTCAACACATCCCTCAAGGTCATCTGATCTGACTTTTAGTCTTCTCCATAACTTTCACAACTGAGTTGGAGTCTGATGGAAGAGGCCTTGTTTACTCAACTCACACTGGTAATTCTACAAAGGGTATCTTCTTCAACCATTGTATATTGTCGAGTACAACTTCAAATTCATACTTTCTTGACAAGTCTCATAGCACAGTGAGGGAAATGTTCCCCTTCCACCTAGTAATGCAAATAGGTAATCAATATAACTTACCACCGCCCACCGCTGAAGTTTCCTCCCCCACTGATGCTCCTGCAGGTGCCGCAGCCCCTGTCCCCTCCTGGATGGCAATCGAATCGCCGCTGCCCCGTCAGCACTGGTGGTTGGTAGTGATTGTGCACCTATAAAAGCAGGTACACCTTTTTAGATGCCTGCACCCCTCCCCCTATTTTACTAGTTGTACTTTTTTCACCAGGAAGAAAGATTAAAAAAAAGTTACGTACAACATAAATTGTTGTTGTAACTAGTCCAAATTGCGTCCTACTGTACAACAGTCACATTAGACAGAGTTTAGTTTTAATTTATTAGATGGTCCCTAGGGTCATCTAATCTCTACTCCTACTCTAGTCTTTGGAAAGTTAGCCTGAGCCATATAACCATTTTAGATCCGGGTCTACTGCTTTGCCCATGTTACCTCGCAGCTTGTTGCACAGTAAGAAAGACACCTTTGGGGCCACATGAGTGTTGCATACAACTAAAGAGGTTGACAAACAAGTATTGTTGTTAGTCCCTTTTGCTTATCCATAATGTTGCACTTTTTGCCATGACTGCTAAAGACTGGCATAGTTGTATTCACTGTCTAATGTGCAACATTTTTCTCATAGGCAGATGAGAAGATTGCCTTCTACGAAACAAGGGATTTGCAGAGCTTTCGAAAGATGCATGTGTAACCAGTATACGTTCAATGGTGAGGGGTCTTCCACAATTCACACATTTCTCTATCGTGCACTAGATGTACAAAATGTATAGTATTTAATCTTCTTCATTTTGCATGGCGGAGCAGGATGTTTTTCATGGAAATACTTACAAGGTACAACAATACAAAGCTTAATATTAAAAAAATTAAGTTTTTGAACTTGCACATAGACTCTGTGGTATATTTTTGAGTGTCTGGGTGTTGTGGACTGAAACGAGTGAGTGAGCGAAAGGGTGTTCTTCTGTTCTGGCCTGGGTTGTGTAATAAAATCATTGGATATGTATATCTAACTATCTTCGTGTGGTCGTCGGGAGTGGGACAAATGACTTTGACCGAGACACTTAGGTAGGTAGACGGTCATTGGATTGTGGGTTCTTCTGACTGAGTTCTGTGACTAGGGTGTAAGGTGTAAGGTCCAACCTCCCTATCACCAACATCAACATCCTATTTTCTTGTGCATAGTTCTGTATGTGTATATGCAGAGAATAATAACCACAACAGTAGTAGTAGTATACTAACTGAACAAAAATAAGTAGGCAAACATCTGGTTGTGCATTTTGTCTGTGGGAATTGACAAAGACTGGAGATTACAGAGGACAACACAAAAGACAGGAGTGGACCCAGTGGCTACAGCTATTCTATCACAGCTTTATTCAAAAGAATACCTTAACTAAAGAGTGGCCAACAGGGCAAGCTTAGCTACACACAGTCTAATAGTAGTAGCACAGAGAGTCTTACGGCAGAGGCAGTTTGAAGGAACTGAAAGTCAGGGATGGCATTGGATACCCAAAATTTGGAAAACAAATTTAAGACCAAAGAAGGTTTTGCTAACATTGAATTAGGAAGGAGGCTTAATAGGTTGGAAAAAATAAGGTGTGTTAAAAAGTTAGGGAAATATAATTGTTAATAATATAAGCACTGTAGGACTTACTGGGGCCAGCAGCAGGATCCTCGGTAGAGGAGCGCTCCTCTTGTGGTTGTCCAGCCAACTCGGACCCCGTCTTCTTGCCCCTGGGTGGTGCTGATCATGTAAGAAATAATAAAGAAAGAGAAACATTAAGTGCTGAGAAACAAAGACATCATTCAAAAATCATCTCAAACATTTTAGGAAACAACAATTCCAATAAAATTGACTTCGAAGTCTAAATGACTACTGGCTTGCAGTATTCACAGACCGTCTACTTATGGAACACTAATCAAATGTTCCATAAACATTCTGATTGCAGAATATACTAACGAAGCCAGTACCACCTGACCTACACCACCTATTCAAGAATCCAGACGGGCCAATTGTTCAGTAAGTTGGCATTTCCATTTTATTTTTGCCTGCAAACATGCATAGATGATGGGATGGAGGACACATGCGTAAATTTGTGCATACACGGAATTGTTGGTTGCTTGCGTCTTATGAACTGCTACTGACTCACCTGACCATGCTATTGCTGCTAAGCCTACCACTCATTAAACAAACTTCAAACCGGTTCTATAGAGGGGTGGGGTAAATAAGAACTAAGCATTCAGTGACAGAGGAGGCGTCATGCAGACGTTAAAAAAATATGAACTAATAATACTATCCATCCACCACTATTTCACTAAAGGACAATGTAAGGAAGGACTAGATTCCAGCAATAGCATTAACTCACTTCAGTTCTCTAAAAACTCTAACATCAATAATCACCAGCCCAAGCTAGCGCAAAGTTACAAACCAGTAAGAGAAGTGGCGAGCAGCACCTGTGTCATACAATAACAGAAGATGAGACGGAAATGATCTGCAATGTAACTAAGAGCACCAGTAATCGTGTTACTTTTTCGTTCATGAAATATACACAATACTTATACTACTATATTATATATTAAATATTACTAGCTACTCACCAAGCCCCACGACCTCGACACCTAGCAGGTCCAACAGGTCCTGCTCCCTGTCCAGAATGTCTGCCCACCGGTGGGCCAGCTGCTGGTGGATGCGCCGGATATCCGAGCGACGGTAGACTGCCCGGCGTACCTTTGCCCACCGGCGGTGACGCTCCTCTGGGCGGTAACCGGAGCCTGGCTTGCCGCCTGCTGCCAAGGTCAAGGGGAGGTGGCGCTGGATGAAAAAAACAAGGGTGGCCACCTCCGCCTCCCCAAAAAGATTCCGGGCATGCACCCCTGCAGGTCTCATTCTGCCGCAAGGCAGCCGGCTCTTGGGCGCAGGCGCCTTGCCCTTCGAGCCGGTTCTGCTGCTCCCCTTTGCCATGGTTCTGGGGTGGAGGTGGAGGTGGAAAAGAAAAGTTAGAACAAAAGGAAAAAAAGTTAGGGGGAAGAAGTAGGAGCTTAAATAAAGAAGTAAAATAAAACAGTAGAAAAGTTTAAAAAAAGGTGGAAAAGTATAAATAAAATGCAAAATATAAACTTAGGGACAGAGAGAGATAGATGATAAGTAAAAAAAAGTAAGAAAAACTGAGAAAATAGGTAAAGATTGCACAGATATAAGGTGGATAGAAAACTAGGCCCAGAACCATAGCATAGAGTGTGAAAAACAAGATGGCCGCGCCCATCGTGACCACGTGGGTAAGTTCGCGCGCGATTTCACGCGAACACGCACTTTGTCAGCGTGAACAAGTAGTTGTGTTCCCGAACAAGACGTGCACCGCGCGAACATGTTATACGCGACCCGGAAAGGAAATAGGGGACGCGAACGGGCGGGACGATTGAAAAAATAAGATGGCCGCGCCCATAGCCACCACATGGGTAAGGTCGCACGCTACAATCACCCGAACACGCAGACAGCGCCCCGAACACGCACAACGCGCTCCAAAGCAAGAAAAACGGCTCGCGAACGGGACCAGCAAGCTACTACGCACGCTCGCAAAGCTACGCGAAGCTCGCGTAGTGCGAGAACGTCTTCGCGTAGCTTCGCGTAGCTTCGCGTAGCACGACTACGCGTACTACGCCCAGGGTTAATTTAAAAGAGGCAGATCTCTGTGCTGCTGTTGCCAAGTTACATTTGTTTATTCTAGACCTTTGCTTTATGATGTAACTTTTAAGTGGCTGTACTTGAAGTTGCATTAAAAGAATAATGCATAATGGTAGCCTCCGGTCTGGTAATGAAATCTATTGTACCCACTTAATGTATAGGCTAAGTATGGTTGCATGTCAATGGTTGAAAACATCAATTGATTAGTTTGGACCGACGGCCGCAATGCCTCGGTGGCAAATCTGTTTGCCTCCATATGGGTCATGAATTGTTTTTTTAAACTTTTTTTCGAGATAGAGCCCATCAGAGAGGGATTATGGTAGTATTCTGGCATGACTAAATCAGACATAAAAACCTTAATGTACTTAAGCCACCTGATCTCTAATGTGTGTTCTAGTTTCAGACTGTCAATTAAAACATTGTGGATAAACGTTGTTTTAGACGAGGTCCAGATCCGGTGCCATAGAAGCGCTGGAGGTATTTTTGTTAAGTGTGTAATGTATGGTCGCCCCAGCTCGGTGTGACAGATGTAGATTGATATGCCTCGTGAAACCACCAACATGTACCTCAGAAAAGCATTCTCCACCCTCTTAATTTCATTTACGTCACAGTACCCCCATAACCCCGCACCATAGGTGGCTGTGCTGATGCCTTTAGCTGGATATATATGGGTCAGCTCTACTGGAGGTCCCTTTCCTAACCTAAATCGGCTCTGCACGTGAAGCTTGAATAACAGAAATGCAATCAGGTAAATGGTGTGCGAATCACCGATAAAGAGGCTCCACACGGGATGCTTAAAATTAACTATTGCAGAATGTAACAAATAACGTAACGGTCTCACCGATATAGAGGTTCGGCACGTAACTCTTGGAATTCAGCTGTTCAGGAACCAAAAAAACAAATGCTCCGATCTCGACACTGACGTAAACAATGCCCAAAAAAAATGGCCGCTGTAGAGTTGTGACGTCACAAAGTTCTCCCAGCAGACAACGGGGCAGCTGGGTAGCTCAGAGCAAAAGTGCACACGTCTTAGAGAAAGACGTTCCATGATGACAAGACAAGCTAGATAGCGGATAAGCGACCAACCTTAAGGTTTCCAAAGAAAGTTTTGGTGAAGGACGGTCTCGGTAAAGGTGAAGATCAGTCCTGTAGGCTCCTCGGTAAATTCTTGATGAGATTTGTCGAAAACATTTTTTTGATTTTTAACCCCACTCCTGGTACCAACTTGTGGTATGGGGAACGCCTATGATGAGACAGGATCTCCAGGTGAATAAATAACTCTAGATTTTTTATGGAATGATAATAATAAAAGGAGCCCACATAAAAAGCTGTTATGTATCCAGAGGCTGAGATGTAACTGCCTCCTACTAGATTCTAGACAAGAGCAATTCTAATGACATAAGGCAATTCTAATGACATAAGGCAATTCTAAAAGAACATTCTAAACTGTAAAGAGAAATGCAACTAAATATACATATTACACAGTCTTAATTCTGTCCCCTCGAGTTATCCATCAACACTGGGGAAAACAAATTGTCTAGATTACTTAAGTTTACGTACCTGGGCTCATTTTAATTGTTTGTTTTGACATAATTAAACCTGCGTGGATATAATAATACCAGCATAGAATACAGGAACATTCCACACACAAGAATGTTCTAAGTTGGAACACCACAGGCGCCTCTGTTATAACAGCACATACTTACTTGCCACTTGCTTCTTAACCCATTCTCTTCTGGCCTATTTTATGGAACAAATCTTTTTATTCTGGCCTATTTTATATGTAATTCGGTGACAGGCAATAATACTTAATTGATAACAACCATGTCATTGGGAACATGTCAGGAAAATATTATCTTTATTTTTGTAATCTCCACTTCATTTTATACCCTCAGTACGTGTTCTCAGAATACACTATCCTCAGGCATCTCCTCTAAAATACCACTTACCTGATCCATATAGTGGTCCTAGTGCCATGTTCATAAATGTTTTAACATAAACTAAAACTATAAACAAATTCAAATGTAAATATAAAAATAACAACTTATGATGCCTCTTTGTTTCTTCTAGTTCACAGATGTGTCCACCCAGGTTAACGATTTAACTCTTGTTCAAGGTTAATAGGAGAATGCAATATGCTGTCTAAGTTGAATGAATCCCCCTCACCTATATCTAATACACAGGATTTTCTTAAATGCTAGACTTTAGATACTAATATAGCCTTATAGCCCACAGTAGAGGGCGTTACCTGCTATTAAAGGCCCTCTCCAGCGTTCGGCGAGGGCCTTTAACAAGGGAGAGGGACTTTAATAGCGAGTATAGCCCAGCCACGAAGGGCTATAAGGCTATTAGAACATGAGCACTATTAGCCACTAGAGGGCAGAATGTTCTAACAAAAAAAAAAGGCTTATGGGAGCTTGAGGGATTGGAATCCCCTCAGGCTCTCTGAAGCCTTTCTTCACAGCCAGAGTTGTGAACAAAGAAACATTGGAATGTTGGAGCTCAGGGCTTATACCAGCCATTACAAGCCCAGAGCACTCCATTGTTTTCAATGGAGCTGCCAACATTCCAATGTTCTAATAACAATTAGCGGTAATCTCCCAGAGGTCCGTATATTGTACTGTTGTAGACCCCTACCTAATACCGGATCAGATCCAATTCATCACATATTTTTAAAGATATTATTGACATCCAGTCTTCACGTGAGATAAGACCATTTTGTACAGTGTTCACTTTATAGATAAACCATTGCTCTCTCAGTTTTCTCTTCCTGTCAAGGTCTCTGCCTCTCCTAATCCCGGATATTTTCTCGAGTTTAAAGCACTGCAGCTCATCACGGCCATGGCCTAGAGTCGAGAAGTGCTCCGTGAGGGGTGCATTCTCTTTTCCTGCTCTCAAAGCTGATTTATGCTCTTGCACCCTTAGTCTAAGTTCCCTGCTGGTCTCACCCACGTAGCCCAGGCCACATGGTCAGATCAGCAGGTAAACCAAGTTCTTACTCCGGAAATTGTTAAGGATTCTACATCTGATCTCTTGGCCATTCAGGATGATACTCTTGGTGACCAAACAATGTTCACATATAGAACATGTGCCACACTTGTGGTTACCAATTGCTTTGGTCACATATAGTGTGCATTGAGCGCGCCTTATCATGGTGTCTGTATGTGTTGACTAAGCTATTTCTAATATTTTTATTCCCTGAATGCAGAGAGCGGTTTCTCAAGTTTTAAGTCTTGCCCATCATTAAGAATTTTCCAGTTTTTATTGAGTATATTCTTAATTTGGTTACTGTTCTCACAAAACTGGCTCACAAATACAATATTGTCATTCGAATGTGCCTGATTACATGCTCTATTCTGATCTAACATGTATTCGGGATCATAATATTCAGCTCGCTTGTAGGACTGATTGATTAATTTCCTAGGGTAACCTCGATCTCTCAATTTTTGTTTCAGAATATCAGAATGCTTGTTAAAATCACACATAGAGGTACATTTTCTGCGTAATCTCAAAAATTGTCCAAAGGGAATATTGGCCCTTCGGGCGTTGGGATGAAAACTCCCATAGTGTAGTAAGGTGTTCTTGTCTGTAGGCTTAATGTAAAGTTCCACCTCCAGTTGACCATCCTTCTCCTTTATGCAGATGTCTAAGAAGTTGACCTTATACCATTATCCAAGGAACCCTGCATGTCTGGGGATGTCTGTTGCGTTTAGGGCATCACACTGAAGTATACAAATAAGTGATGGGTGGATGGAAGCAAAGCATTCAACATATGTGTTGAATGGTTTCATCCTGCGGAGAGAAGATCATTTAAAAACTGAAGGTCAATAAAGGCAGAAAATCCTACACTAAATACCTTATGAAAATTGCACTTCTCCATCTATGTCCATAGGATCTTCCTTGACTAAATTATTCTCAAAATTATTCTCTTTGGAAGGGTGGATATTTCCAAAGAGTTCAACAGTAGTTTTCACTGACAACAACCTAACCCAGGCTTTTCATACATTTGTCCTTTTTTATTATATTTTGGGGGGGGCTAAGGTGTGTGATATAACTACTATGAATCACGCCGATGGTGCCCAATCATAAATCTATGTTCTTCTGAAAATCAGAAGTATGATTGAATGTTTTTTAACCTCCTGCATTGCAGAAACTGAACAAATAAATCCAGGTATCAAACACCTGACCTGATATGACATAGGAATCCTGGAACTTGGTCATGTTATGAGCAGTCTTCCATCCATAAAGTCAGGTTGTTGATACTAGCGATCCGCACTCATGTTCTATTAGTTGGGTCATCTTGTACTGTGTTCTGTACCTGCTTGAACATTAACACATGAGGGGATGTGCATCATAAAATGTCCTATAAATGCGCTATTTTTCCAATTGATTTCATTTGTAGTACCATTTTGTGTTTGGCCAGTACCCATATGACACATTAAGAACATTTAAAGTACTAATACAAAAAAGAAAGTAAACAAAAAAACAGAACTATATGCTAAGCCTCTATTTACTGACTCATTATGCATTATTGACTATTGACTGGTACGCTTTAAGACTGCCTAGCATCATGCATGTACATTTGCACCATCTTGCAAAGGTGTTTTTGTAATTTCTAGAATTGGGTTTATACTGCATAGTTACCGTTCCTGTACACATTACTATGCTAAAGCACACTTTAAGACTTTCAGCACATTGTAAATGTGCTGTACAATACTGCTCACATTAAATCTGGGAGAAGTCAGAAGAAATAAGCATATTTTTGTAGTTAATGCCTGCTTCAAGGTGGTGTTATATTTTGCACAAATCAATATCTACAAATGTTAGCACTCAGATCTTTGTATCCAAAGCCATGGGTGGTTGTATGGGTAGGCCCATGTACCACCCACCCCATGTACCTCTGATGCAAAGCAATGCAGATCAGTGCAAAGAACTATTCACTTTCCTTTTTTTCATATCTTTACAGTTTTTCAAAAAATGTCCCCCCCCCTGCAAGCATATCAGCATATATGTACATCAGACAAAGTGAAGAAACAGCCATGCATAAAAAAACAACAACAAAAATCTACACATCTTACTAGTGATCAGCGATCTACACTCTACTCCAAAAACACAGAATTATATTTCAAAACATAAGAAAAAACAAGAAAACTAAAAAAAACACAATTAAGACAGCGCTTGAAGAAGAATATTATCATCCTTAAATTCTTCCCCAACCTTCATTAATGTTCCTTTCCTTTCCATTTTATTAAAGGAACCCAGATACATTGTCCCAATAATTTCGATGTTCTACCCTTTCGATCATAAATTGCTCTCTCTGTTGTATATATATATAGAAAGTAGGCGACTCAGCCATGTGGGCGGTAGGGGGTCTAGCCAGGCAGAAGCAATTTTAATCCTTAAACAGTCATAGCAACATATAGGACCCGATATGTGTTCTCCACTTGGGTCACACTGTTAACTCCTAATATAATTAATTCATGGGTTCATTTAATTTTCACCCCAAGTGACCGATATAAATATTCCTCAATTGGTTTCAGTAGCTCTTGCAAAAGTGGGAAGACGCAAACATATGGACCAGATCTGCATCTACCCCCCCCCACACCTTGGGCAGGTTGTCTCTGATGACCCGCCCCACTGAGCAATTCTGGCCGGTGTGTAATACAGCGAAAACACAGTTCTGTAATGCTGTGCCTGAAGCCCAGCGGAGCTTAGAATTGCCTGACCCAGCTCTAGAGACCTCGTAAACACACCTGGAGCGGTTCCCACTCGCTCGGCCCACTTAGCCTCCTGTTTAATTAAATCATGTTGCTTTAGCCTTATTAATTCTGCATATATCAAATGAAAACTCCCCTTCTTCCTTCCTTGCATAATATCAATGATAACATTGCTTTCAAACCTACAATCCCCCCGTTTTTTACCAAAAAAACTACGAATCTATAGATACTTAAAAAATTACAGTTGTCCAATGAAAACTCCAACTGTATGTCGCTAAATTGGCGAAAACCATCTATTCCAAATAAATCCCACTATTCACTTTCCAAAGCAAAATACATTTTATAATAGAAAGTAAAGACTTTGTACAGGCTGCGTCATTTTGCATGAGTTTTGTACGGGTGCAATTCTTAGATAAATGTACCCCTTAGTTTCAGAAATTTGAATTTGTACTTGGTTTTCAAATGAATACTCATTCCTTCCTTTGTGTCACTTAGTAAACCTATATCATCTATAAAGGGCAGACCTGTGAGTTGTTCTATGAATCCACCAAAGGTAAAACCTTTGCAATTTTGGGGAGATCCAGTCTACACTTGAGATAAGACCATTTTGTACAGTGTTCAATTTACAGATAAACCATTGCTCTCTCAGTTTTCTTTTCCTGTAAAAAACTGCAGCTCATCACAGCCATGGCCTAGACTTGAGAAGTGCTCCGTGAGGGGTGCATTCTCTTTTCCTGTTCCCAAAGCTGATTTATGCTCTTGAACCCTTAGTATAAGTTCCCTGCTAGTCTCACCGACGTAGCCCATGCCACATGGGCAGATCAGCAGGTAAACCAAGTTCTTACTCCGAAAATTGCTAAGGCTTTTACATCTGATCTCTTGGCCGCTCAGGATGATACTCTTGGTGACCAAGCAATGTTCACGTATAGAACATGTGCCACACTTGTGGTTACCAATTGCTTTGGTCCCATATGGTGTGCATTGAGCCTGCTTATCATGGTGTCTGTAGGTGTTGACTAAGCTATTTCTAATGTTTTTATTTTTCCAGAATGCAGAGAGCGGTTTCTCAAGTTTTAAGACTTGCCCATCATTAAGAATTTTCCAGTTTATATTGAGTATATTCTTAATTTGGTCACTGTTTAAACAAAACTGGCTTACAAAAACAATCTTGTCATTCGAATGTGCCTGATTACATGCTCTATTCTGATCTAACATGTATTCGGGATCATAATATTTAGCTCGCTTGTAGGACTGATTGATTAGTTTCCTAGAGTAACCTCGATCTTTCAATTTTTGTTTCAAAATGTCAGAATGCTTGTTAAAATCACACATAGAGGAACATTTTCTGCGTAATCGCAAAAATTGCCCAAAGGGAATATTAGCCCCTTGGGCTTTGGGATGAAAACTCCCATAGTGTAGTAAGGTGTTCTCCAGTTGACCATCCTTCTCCTTTATACAGATGTCTTCGAAGTTGACTTTATCCTTACTGTATTCAGACATGAACTTCAAATTAGGGTCCCCCAAATTCAACCAACCAATGAAGTCTACTAGATCCTCCTGATTGCCTTCCCAAATAAAAATGATGTTGTCAATGAAGCGGCACCACAAACTCACGTTTTCAAAATATGGTGCCACCTCACTAATTCATCTCTTCGTACCCACGTAAAGGCAGTCCAGACTGTGAGCACATGTAGAGGATTCTCACAGATGTTCCATGTGGGGTTCCACAGTGGCTCGAGGGGAGTGACTGGTTTGGAGTGGAGCCATATTCCCTTTGGGATATTAATGGTGTGGCATGATAAAATTGGATGGTATGTGGCAGTGATCGGATCCTTGCAGGGCTCTCCATTATCCCTGGTTACATGTGCATCCCTACCCCTTGACTGCAACATTTTGCGTGTTGCTGTGCTTGCTCCTTATGGAACATCTGGCATCCCTCACAACGATGTTCACAACTCTGGTCCCCATCACTCATCTGCCACAGCTGCAGCGGTGCTGCAGCCATCTACACTTCCAACCTTCATTCGTAATGTGACCCTGCTTGATGTCTGGCAACCACATCACCCAGCTGAGTGCTATTTTACTTTCTACTCCCATCCACACACACTCTACTCTCAGCTTGATTATCTAACACTTAAGGTGGCAGAGAGTCATAGACTTCTAAATACTCAGACCTTGGGGTAAGGCTTGTCAAATCACTCCCCTGTGCAAATTACATTTGCTTGGGGGCTAAGGGGCATTGTGGTGGGATGGTGCCTAAGCAGCTGGTGCCTGTAGGATGGGGACTTCTGCAAGGCCTATAGTCATATGGGGCATGGATCTAGAAGAAAACAACTAATCTGTGCCATCCCTTGATGTCCTATGGGAGGCCTTGAAGGCCACTATGCATGGAGACATTATCAGCTATAATAGTGGCCAGAAACACCGGTTCCAAAAGACAATCACAGATTTAAAAGACTGTGTTAGGGAACTGGAATAGTGGTTCCTTGAAGAGGTGCCAGAGAAGCAAGGATAAAGCACAATCCTATGACTCGTACTATGGGCGACTATAAAGTGTCAACTCTGAGGGCAGGGGGGATGACCTCCTGTGCTTCACAGCCGACCTCCTGTTAACTATGCTAGAAGGGGCAGATAGGGAGATGCTGGAGACAACATTGTTGCAGAGGAAATGGAAGCAGCCCTAGCAGAGCTCTGGTTGGGCAAGACACCTGCTCCAAGCAGCATAATACTGGAAACTCATGTGGCCCCAAGTAGGCCCCTTTTACTAAAGATGTTCCAAGAGGCTTTGAAGAAGGTTGACTATCTAGGAATATTGAAGCAGCTGACATTGCAGAGCTCCCAAAGCCGGGTCAGGTTGGCACCCGTTGTGAGGAGTTCGGCTGATCTCTTTCCTAATCACACAGGTAGAAATCTGGGCTAAAGTATTGACCAATAGGTTCCTGAGGGTGAAAAGGAAGTTAATAAACCCAAATCAGTATGGTTTTATGCTCTGCAGGGTCACAAAGCATAATATCAGACGGGTTCATAAAGCTATTGAGATGAGTGCCAACTGGCCTGGACATCAAGCCCTTCTCGTGGTGGACTTAAAAAAACCTTTTGACTTTGTGGACTGGGAAGATCTCTTTGCTTTATTATCCAACTTACAATGTGGTTCCAAATTCATTAGCTGTATTTACCTACAATAGGCACAACTCTATACTAGGGTAAGGCTGGGAGGAGTTGTGGTGATGCATATGGGGTTGAGACCATGTCTGAGCCGGAGGTATCGCAAGATTTGGGACCAGTGGATTTGAAACTCCATTTGAAATTCTAAACAGATGTTAATGAACCCCTTCTTGTAGATGTACCTGAGCGTTGTGATGTCAATAGCATCCCACTTGTTTAACCCTTTGGTTGGGCCTGATGGTGGCTAAAAAAGGTATCCCGAGGGCGTGGAAGTGCGCTGACACCCCCAACAGAGAGAACCGGGTTAAGGGCATGGATTTCTCTATGGGCAGGAACACCTGATTTATCAAGCAAGGGGCTGCCCTCAAAACACCTAAAAATATTGAAGGACTGGGCTGATCACAGAGGGATCCAACTAGTACCTTGCTCATCTAGGCCTTGGCTCCTTGAGAAAAAGTTGTGCTTCTACATGCCTACTTTGGGTTGGGCTTTTAGGAGGAGATGTCTTGTTGTTTCAGATCACAACAGCCCTTTTGTCTACTGTGGGCGACTGGCTATTCCGACTTCTGGACAATCCATAAGTCTGATTATACTCATGCAATTATCTTCATTTTATCATAAAAATCTATGTAAAAATCATGTTTATTTTTATACATTGGTGACGTATTACTTGGGAGACATGTCAATTTCCTATAGTTCATGATGGCACTCTGAAATGTCATGTTTCTCCAGTCATGCCTGACTGCTCTGAATAGGCATGATCGCTAAATTTCTTTTTCCTCGCGGAATTTGCAGACTTTGGGTAATTTTGCATTCTGCGGAGAACGCGTAATTGCCTAAATTTCCACATTCCGCGGCTTCACAGAATTTGTTGCTTGTTCACGCTTTGAAAATGCATGTTCGCAAGATATTTCTCCGCAAGCAGAGTTTGCAAACAGGAAAAAAGCATTGCGAAAGGGCGGATCGAGCAATTCCGTGTGTTGGCGGAACTTTTGCATGCTTGCAGAGATTTTTTACCATTTCGCAGAGCTTTGCGTAGCGCGACTACGCAAATTCCACCCACCCCTAGCTCTGAGCCACACTACCAGGAATGAGCTAGGGATGCATTAGCGTGAATCCAGAGGACCTACTTAGGGTAATGTGAGACTATTACATAGTGAAGCCTACCAGTCTCAATGCATAATACTCCACTTTCCAACACCGTGGCATATTGAAATGCATCTGTAGCATACCCAAAAAGTTAGAGACAGAGATAAAAATGATTGAATATATCTATATGAATACCATGATCCAAGGAATCCTGCATGTCTGGGCATATCTGTTGCGTTTAGGGCATCACGCTGAAGTATACAAATAAGTGATGGGTGTATGGAAGCAAAGCATTCAACATATGTGTTGAATGGTTTCATCCTGCGGAGAGAAGATCATTTAAAAACTGAAGGTCAATACCTGCAGCAAATCCTACACTAAATACCTTATGAAAATTTAACTTCTCCATCTATGTCCATAGGATCGTCTCTCTGACTAAATTATTCTCTAAATTATTCTCTTTGGAAGGGTAGAGTAAACTTTATACACCAGAACAATACCCTAGGGAGGGTGACTTACGGAGATATATTCAGAAGAATTGGTTACTAGAGAAGGAGGCAGATATGATTGAACAGCTTAACTTGCCATCTCTTCCCTCCCCTCTGGGAAAGCAACTGGAGATGATATGCTCCCAATTGAATTATATAAATTATGAGGTGAGGAATTGCTCCCCCTTATGTGCTCTGTCATTAATCAAATGGGTGATACTGGCAAGGCCCCTAATTCTTGGAGAACGGCAAAAATAATATATTTTTTTCAAAAAAGTACCTACTGAATGTGGCTCTTACAGGCCTATTTCTCTGATTAATGCGGATGCCAAGGCCTGCGCCAAACTGCTTGCAATGCGTCTTGCCCCGCTTATGCCTAAATTGGTTAATGTACAGCAGCACGGTATTGTGGTTGGCAGGGATACAACTGCGCATATTAATATGGCGATCACTGCATTTGACGTAGCAGCTACTAATCCCTCCCCACTCGGCATGGTGCTATTGGATGCCGAAAAAACATTTGACCGGGTGGGGTGGGATTATCTTTGGGCACTCTTTGCTGAGATTGGCTTTAAGACATAATTTCTAAGGAAAATACAGGCTTTGTATGATTGCCCAAATGCTAAAATAGGCAATGCCAATATGTTGTCTTCTAGTTTTCCTATATTGAGAGGCACTCGTCAAGGGTGCCCCTTATCTCCGCTTCTATTTGCTCTTTCTATGGAGCCATTTATAAATGCTTTACAGTCTCAAGTACATATCAAGCCTTTCTGTCATGGAAATAATATGCTCAAAATTACTGCCTATACCGATGATTTGGCAATCTTTACAACAGATGTTGTGGAAGCAATGGGTGGAATTACAAAAGAAGCCAAAGACTATGCAGCGGTCCTGATCAATGTCCCACCACTTCCATCTGGACAGAGAGAATCCTTCCAGACGCTTAAGAACAAAGCCATGCACTGGTTAAGGGCGAATCGGCCGCTGCCTGGGGACGTTGATGGTCTTATTCTGGGAGTGAGGCGAATAGATTGGATAGGTTCTACCACTAACCACCTGGGGGGGGACTGTATTGTGATCAATTTTCAAGATCCAAGGGTGGTGGGGTGGATTACGAGACAGGGCTGGTGCACGGGCAAGGGAGGCATTGGTATTGTTGACCTTACATTTTTTTACCCACGCCCCTCCTGTGTTTTAACCCCCCTGATCGTTGAAGCGAACGGCCCTGGAAATTGCCTGTGGCCAGGGATAGCAGGCCACTACTCACAGAACCTTACCTACCCTACCATCCCGTCCACTTCTGTTGCGGATGTGTGGAATGATTTAGGGAGGGGGCAGTGACAATCCCTTGATTACCAGATTAACCATAGGACCCCAACACCCAACAGAATGATTGGTACCCCTTACTGCGGGAATTTAAATTCTTTTGTAGAATCTATCTCGTCGCCCGCTTCTAGGGAGCACAAGGTACTAGGTGGCACAAGGGAATTAGAGATAGTGCAGATTCCGACAGAGCCTATG
This sequence comes from Lissotriton helveticus, assembly GCF_964261635.1. Classification (NCBI taxonomy): domain Eukaryota; kingdom Metazoa; phylum Chordata; class Amphibia; order Caudata; family Salamandridae; genus Lissotriton; species Lissotriton helveticus. The sequence continues at coordinate 2,469,600 of NW_027611662.1, forward strand.
AATACCTGTCCCTTGGTGGGAGTCACAGATCTGGCTAATATCATCGAGGCCGGTAGCATCCCGACTGTGACGGATCCACTTATTAGGATTCTCAGTTGGAATGTGGCCGGGCTGGATAGGAAACTGCCAATGCCTGACTGGAACGCCCTGGTGGAGGACTATTCTATATGTCTGTTCCAGGAAACCTGGTGCAGGGAGCCTTCGCACAAGGCGGGATATTCATCCCACCATATACCAGCGGTACAAACAGAGTGCGGTCCTGGCCGTCCTTCGGGAGGCCTCCTTGTATGGGTAGCTACCGCACTCAATTGTAGGGTGGTTGAGCACGATACTCAATGTCCCGACCTTCTTAATATCACACTAAAAAATCCTAAGGGCCAGGTCATCCTCAATATATTTAACATCTATGCCCGAGGTGTAAAGGGAGGCAGAGAATCCCCCATTATAGCACGGCTGGAAGCCTTGTTACGATCCTCGCCATACAAGCATTGTACCCTGGTGGGTGGTGATTTTAATTGTACCTTTGAGCCTCTTGGCCTTGACGTTTTAGAGGATCAAGAGGTTGTCGACAATAGGTGGGGCATTCCGGCCTTAGAGCTTAGTCCAATTAAGAAATGGTCGGAAGTGGCGCTCCAGGTCATCTCTATAACATCTGAGTTCGACCTGAGGGCACTTAATGGTAGGACCAATTCTGACAAAGAGGGAGCTCATACCTACAATAGGCCTGCGCACTCCTCTAGGATAGATTATCTTCTTCTCCACATTCATTTGTGGACTTTTGTTAAGGATATGGTCATTATACCCACTGTAGATAGTGACCATAACCTCCTTTCACTCACCTTGTCCAACAGGTGTTTAGATGATTCTGGCAGGATTAATCTGTGCTCCTCAGTCCCGGATATGTCAGTTGTTTCAAATTGCGGTCGTCGGCTTAAATGGGCCAAGTTGTCCCTTTCACCTGAGAAACTACTTTTCATATCTCAAATCCTAGCGGCAGCAGTAGGTAACCTTGATCCTCGGGGGTGCGGGGTGGGGGACGTACCCGCAAGATTTTGTACTTTAACCCTGGCGCTTAGTGATCTCTTTACTGTCCCAAGTAACACCAAGGGAAAGAGACCAGGATCTTGGGCTAGACAGGGCTGGTTTAACCGCACGTGCAGTGAGGCGAAGACTCTGCTGGTTGTTGCAGTTAAATCCAAATCTCAAGAAAGGATTAGGGAGGCCAGAAGGTCATATTCACTATGTCAAAAAGTCGCAAAGAAGGAGTGGGAAGACAACTTCTGGCAGGAACTCCTGACGGCCAGTCGCGGGAGAAATGCGAGATGTTTTTGGAATTTGGTGGGTAGTAGGAAGCGTCCTGATGACACCATGAGGACGTGTACTATCACTGCCAAGGCATGGTTTGATCATTTTTTGGGTCTCTACTGTGCTATTGAAGGCCCACTTAATGACCAATTTATTCTCCCCTCCTATCCCGTGGATAGAGACTTGGTTCTTTTCTCAGCCCAAGAAGTTACGAATATAATTAAAACCCTTACTCCACTAAAAGCAGCAGGCCCGGATGGGCTACCAGGGGATCTTCTCCGTGCACATCCAGGTGACTGGGGGGTGTTGATCTCCGCTCTCCTCAATGCCATCATGGGGGGAGGGTTGGTTCCAGAGTCCTGGAAAGGGGCCGAGGTAGTCCCAATATTTAAAAAGGGAAATCGGGACCTACCGGGAAACTATAGGCCCATAAGCCTGATTGACTCGACCCAGAAGGTGGCGGGAAAAGCAATTTTGGGTAGGATCCTCTCTTGGGTAGACGAAAACCATATACTATCCGAGATGCAGGCTGGGTTCCGTACTGGCACAGGAACAATTGAACAAGCTTTCAGACTCCTGTTACTGTACTGGAAGGTGGTGGTACTGGGCAAGGGCAGTCTTTATCTGGCCTTTATAGACCTAAAGACTGCCTTTGACCTTGTCCCCCGGGAGGAACTCTGGAGGGTGCTGTACGGCCTTGGGATGCCCCCATACATCGTGGACCTCCTAATGAAATTGCACAAAGCCACCTATGCTCAGGTCAGAGGGGCTTGAATGGGGAGAAGACTGACAAGATCAAGGTAGAGAGGGGTGTACGGCAGGGTTGCGTCCTAGCACCCACCCTTTTTTCGCTCTATGTGAATGGGGTGGTTGATTACTTGCTTGAAGATCCAGCAGACGCCCCCACACTCTGTAATGTTAAAATTCCAACTTTGTTGTTTGCTGATGACACCCTTCTCATCTCGAAAACTCCCCAGGGCCTCCAAAAACTCCTGAACCGATTCCAGGACTTCTGTGTAATGAGAGGTCTCGTTATAAATGTACAAAAAACTAAATACTTAGTTATGAACCCTCCCAGGAAATTGGGGTGCCCCCCGATCCTGAATTCGATCCCGCTGGAAAAAGTTGCCGAATTCGACTACTTGGGAATTCGACTGAGCGACTGTATGAGTTGGGTACCCCATATTACTAAAATGACACTGGCCCACAAAAGGGTGGGGGGAGCCCTGCTCAAGGAGTATAGCGCATCATCGAAACATTGTGTATCACCAATCATTGATATATACAAGGCTAGAGCGGTACCTGCATCGCTATATGGAGCAGAGCTATGGGGTTTGGGCTGTTTGGAGTCTCTGTCCAAAGCAGAGAACAAATTTATTAAAGATTTGATGGCACTCCCGATGAGCACCCCGACTGTACCGATGCTTATGGACGCAGGTTGTAAACCAATTAAAGACCTGGCCCGCCTGCGGCCCCTCCTACTGTGGGCACGACTTTGGAGAGTCACGGAACTTAAATCCTATGCAGATGGGCTGGCAGAGATAATGCATTCGGTTGGTTGGTCAAAGATTAAGTGGCTCAGGGACATTAAATACCTGCTTGGGGAACTAGGTCTGGGCAACTGTTGGCTTACTCACTCAGCCCCCCCAAAGGAGATCCTGAAGAAAATATATTGGGGTTGGGTGTCTACTAAGCTTATGAGCAACCAACACCACTGCAATTCCACCGCAGTATACTTAAGGATTAAAGATGTCACTGCCTTTGAACCCTTTTTGGATATCATCACCATCCCAATGGATCGGGCTCTGTACATCAAGTTCAGACTAGGAACCCTACCTCTAGCAGACCTCCTTTCTAGATGGAACTTGCAAAATCAGGTATCACGCTTTTGTGCCCTCTGTTCTGACTGTAGCGAAACTGTGGCGCACTTTCTCCTTGATTGTCCAGATTATGCGCGTCCAAGATCTGTCTGGCTTAAACCTCTCTGCAATGAGTTGGGTATTCGCAAGCATTCTGAGGCCCTACGCATTTTATTGACTAATACTGCCCCCCCTATTGTCTGTGCTGTGTCTAAATTCTTAAAATGGGCTTGGTTGATACGTCTTAAAAGACTGTCTTTATCGATTTAATGCTTTTTTTAACAAAGTTATCTATTTATTCTGTTTTTACCATTATGTTTGTACAGTCTATGAGTTTCTGATATGTCGTTTTTTATATATTTCTGTGTAATGCTTTTATGATATACGCATATCGAAATAAAGCTATCAATCAATCCAATTGAATTATATAAATTATGAGGTTAGGAATTGCTCCCCCTTATGTGCTCTGTCATTAATCAAATGGGTGATACTGGCAAGGCCCCTAATTCTTGGAGAACGGCAAAAATAATATTTAAAAAAAAAAAAAAAGTACCCACTGAATGTGGCTCTTACAGGCCTATTTCTCTGATTAATGCGAATGCCAAGGCCTGCGCCAAACTGCTTGCAATGCGTCTTGCCCCGCTTATGCCTAAATTGGTTAATGTACAGCAGCACGGTATTGTGGTTGACAGGGATACAACTGCGCATATTAATATGGCGATCACTGCATTTGACGTAGCAGCTACTAATCCCTCCCCACTCGGCATGGTGCTATTGGATGCAGAAAAAACATTTGACCGGGTGGGGTGGGATTATCTTTGGGCACTCTTTGCTGAGATTGGCTTCAAGACACAATTTTTAAGGAACATACAGGCTTTGTATGATTGCCCAAATGCTAAAATAGGCTATGCCAATATGTTGTCTTCTAGTTTTCCTATATTGAGAGGCACTCGTCAAGGGTGCCCCTTATCTCCACTTCTATTTGCTCTTTCTATGGAGCCATTTATAAATGCTTTACAGTCTAAAGTACATATCAAGCCTTTCTGTCATGGAAATAATATGCTCAAAATTACTGCCTATGCCGATGATTTGGCAATCTTTACAACAGATGTTGTTGAAGCAATGGGTGGAATTACAAAAGAAGCCAAAGACTTCGGTGCCATCTCTGGATACAAACTAAATCTGAATAAGACGCAAATTATCCTAAACTACTCCACTCCTGTTTTAGGTACTTGTAAGACGGCCACCTATCTAGGTATTAAATTATCAACAACTGTTAGGGATATCAATACACTTAATTATGATACGCTATTGAAAGATACAACGGTTCTTCTTAAAAAATGGCATAAGGTTCCTCTTAATCTATTTGGACGGATAAATCTTATCAAAATAATTATTCTTCCCAAATTTCTTTATCTATTTAGGTCTATCCCCCTGCTTGTGAATAATTCTTTTTTCAGAAAGCTTGACGGAATTTTGGACAGCTATATATGGGGGTATAAAAAAAGTCGCAGAGCATTATCTTTTTTGAAGCTATCCTTTATCAAAGGTGGGCTTAATGTTCCTGATTTTAGAATTTATTTCTATGCCACCTTTTTGGGTCGATTGCGTAGCCTTTTTAACTCTAGTAACCCACTTTTTTTTCAGCAGTTCATGCTAGGACCAGATCCTAAACGATTTCTTGCCAGAACTAACGATCCAAATTATTTTAAGAGTGTAAAATTCAAGGCCGCCAGGGATGCTGTTCGTATTTGGAACGCAATTTTGGCTTTTGATGCAGCCTCCTTCTTTCACCCTAATCTAGCGCTTTGGGATAACCCGGGACTGCCGGGCATTTTTAGCGATAAAGCAGGGAGATCATGGGCCAACTTTGGGGTGACTAGGCTGGGGGGTTTATATGGTACAACAGGCTTACTTGAGTTTGAGACACTTAAACTACTTTATAAAGTACCAGAACAAATGCGATTTAAATACATATAAATCCGAGACTTTCTTTTAGGTAAAATGAAATTAAAACAACTATTAGATTCCGAGGTTTGGTCCTGTATTTATAGAGAGAAAAACAAAGCCTTAATTAGCGTAGGTTATAAATGCTTCAGCCAGTTTAAGACCGATGATTGTCCGCATCTCGCTGAGAAATGGACCTTTAGATTGAGGAGGTTAATAAAAACTTTTAAAAGGAAAAAAAGGGAGGGTGGATATTTCCAAAGGGTTCAACAGTACTTTTCACTGACAACAACTGAACCCAGGCTTTTCATACATTTGTCCTTTTTTACTATTTTTTGGGGGGCTGAGGTGTGTGATATAACTGCAATCAATCACGCCAATGGCGCCCAATCATAAATCTATGTTCTTCTGAAAATCAGAAGTATGATTGAATGTGTTTTAACCTCCTGCATTGCAGAAACTGAACAGATAAATCCAAGTATCAAACATTTGGCCTAATATGACCTAGGAATTCTGGAACTTGGTAATTCTATGAATACTCTTCCATCCATAAACACAGGTTGTTGATACTAGCGATCCGCACTCATGTTCGTTTAGTTGGATCATCTTGTACTTCGTAATGTACCTGCTTGAACATTTACACCTGAGGTGATATGCATCATAAAATGTCCTATAAATGTTCTTTTTCCAATGGTTTTCCTTTGCAGTGCCAGTTTGTGTTTGACCAGTACCCACATGACTCATTAAGAACATTTAAAGTACTAATACAACAAAGAAAATAAACAAAAAACAGAACTATATGCAAAGCCTCTATTTACTGACTCATTATGCATTATTGACTATTGACTGGTACGCTTTAAGACTGCCTAGCATCATGCATGTACATTTGCACAATCTTGCAAAGATACTTTTGTAATTTCTAGAATTGGTTTTATACTGGATAGTTACCGTTCCTGTACACATTACTATACTAAAGCACACTTTAAGACTTTCAGCACATTGTAAATGTGCTGTACAATACTGCTCACATTCAATCTGGGAGTAGTTAGAAGAAATAAGCGTATTTTTGTAGTTAATGCCTGCTTCCAGGTGGGGTTATATTTTGCACAAATCAGTGTCTACAAATGTTAGCACACAGATCTTTGTATCCAAAGCCATGGGTGGTTTTATGGGTAGGCCCATGTACCACCCACCCCATGTACCCCTGATGCAAAGCAATGCAGATCAGTGCAAAGAACTATTCACTTTCTATACATATTTTTTTAATATCTTTATTCAGTTTTTCAAAAAATTCCCCCCCCCTGCAAGCATATCAGCATATATGTACATCAGACATGTGACCACTGCGCCTCGGCCTGGTCACCCCTACGCTCCCAGGACCTTCTGTTCCTGCCTCCTGCCTTCTGCTGCTGTGCCTGCCTGCCTGCACCATCAGCGAGCGCCCCAGCCGCCGCAGGGCCGCCCGCCAAGCCCGCACTCGCTTTCCCGCCGCTGCCTGCGGCCCCGCCCCCCCCGCCAGCCGATTGGATCCCACGCTCCCGCCTCCCAGCTGACCCGCCCTCCCGGCTCCCTTCTTAAAGGGGAACCCGTCTCCGGCTCGGGAGTGACCACTGCGCCTTGGCCTGGTCACCCCTATGCTCCCAGGACCTCCTGCTCCTGCCTCCTGCCTTCTGCTGCTGCTGTGCCTGCCTGCGCTGTCAGCGAGCGCCCCAGCCGCCGCAGGGCCGCCCGCCAAGCCCGCACTCGCTTTCCCGCCGCTGCCTGCCTGCGGCCCCGCCCCCCCGCCAGCCGATTGGATCCCACGCTCCCGCCTCCCAGCTGACCCGCCCTCCCGGCTCCCTTCTTATGACGCCCCCTCAGCGACCGCGCAGCGGACGCGCGCAGCGGGAGCACCGATTGAGCGCCGAAGGTGCGCCAAAGGTAAGCCCGTCTGCGCCCGTCCGCGCCTGGACTGCGCCCAGTGCCAGGACCCCTGGCTCCCGCAGTCACCAGCCCTCCCGCCGGACCTACGCCGCCACCGACCTCTACGCACTCAACGCCGGCAGACTCCCGGGCTGCTACCGAGCCACCCCGAGACGCACCCACGGACCCTTCTGCTGCAACTCCTGCAAGTTCACCTGCATCCGGACCGACACCACTCCAGCAGTGCCCAAGACCTCGACGAGCAACAGCAGCAGCCACCTGAAGTGCATCCTGCTCAACACCCGCTCAGTCCACAGACACGCCGTCGAGCTCTGGAACCTGCTCGACACCACAGCCCCAGACGTCGCCTTCCTAACGGAAACCTGGATGAACACCTCCTCAGTGCCCGACATCGCCATCGCCATCCCGGACGGCTACAAGATCATCCGGAGGGACTGCGTCAACCAGACAGGAGGAGGCATCGCCATCATCCACAGGAACTCCATCCGCATCACGACCAACACCGACGACACCCTCGCACCCGCCGAGCACCTGCACTTCCAGATCCACATCAACCCCAAGACCACCCTCAGAGGCACCCTCATCTACAGACCCCCGGGACCACGCACACAATTCAGCGAGGACATCGCCGACGTCGTCAGCCCGCACGCCCTCCTCTCCGCTGACTACATCCTCCTCGGGGACCTCAACTTCCACCTGGAGAACAACAACGACCGCAACACCACCACCCTGCTGGACAACCTCGCCAACCTCGGTCTCAAGCAGCTGGTAACCACCCCCACCCACTACGCCGGACACACTCTCGACCCCGTCTTCTCCTCCAGCAAGGACATCGCCTTCAGCCACGCCACCGGACTCCACTGGACGGACCACAGCTGCGTCCACTTCAGCTTCAAAAGGACCACAATCCACCACCAACAGCAAAAGGTTGCACGCAGAAGCTGGAACAAGATCACAGCCGACCAGCTCACAACTTCCCTGAGCAAGAACCCACCCACCAGCGCAACGAACCCCAGCCAAGTGGCCACCAACCTCACGAAGTGGATCAGCGACTGCGCAGACGACCTCGCCCCTCTGAGGACCCCGCCTAGCAGACCCAGCAGCAAGAAAGCCCCATGGTTCACCGACGAACTCAAGAACTCGAAGAAGAACTGCAAAGCCCTTGAGAAAGCCTGGCGCAGAGACCCAACACCGGACAACATGACAGCCCTCAAGCTCGCCACCCGAAAACACCACCAACTGATCCACACCACCAAGAAAACTGCTTTCAAGGAACGACTGGACAACAACGCACACAACAGCAAGGAACTCTTCAACATCGTTAAAGAGCTCTCCAACCCCAACGCCGGAAACAACAACATCACCCCTTCGCAAGACCTCTCTAACTCCCTCGCCTCCTACTTCCACAACAAGATCGCGGACATACACAACAGCTTCAGCACTCAACCGACGCACGCCACGACCGAACCACCACCCCCCACCACCACCCTCCGCGCCTGGACCCCGATCAGCACCGAAGACACCATCCGCACGATGAACTCCATCCACTCCGGATCTCCGACGGACCCTTGCCCTCACCACGTCTTCAACAAGGCCGACGCTGTCATCGCACCCCACCTGCGGGACATCATCAACACCTCCTTCAACACCGCCACCTTCCCGGAGAACTGGAAGCACGCCGAACTCAGCGCCCTACTAAAGAAGCCATTAGCCGACCCCTCCGACCTCAAGAACTACCGACCCATCTCGCTGCTCCCGTTCCCCGCTAAAGTAATCGAGAAGACCGTCAACAAGCAGCTGGCTGCCTTCCTCGAGACGAACGGACCCCTCGACCTCTCGCAGTCTGGCTTCCGGGCCAACCACAGCACCGAGACCGCCCTAATCGCAGCCACCGATGACATCCGAGTTCTGCTCGACAACGGAGAAACAGCGGCCCTCATCCTCCTAGACCTCTCCGCGGCCTTCGACATTGTCTGCCACCGTACCCTAATACAGCGCCTCAGCAACGTCGGAATCCAGGAGAAGGCACTGGAGTGGACCATCTCCTTCCTCTCCGGAAGGACACAGAGAGTCCGCCTCCCCCCGTTCAGATCAGAAGCCACCGAAGTCATCTGCGGCGTTCCTCAAGGCTCCTCGCTCAGCCCAACCCTCTTCAACGTCTACATGAGTCCCCTCGCAGCCATCGCACGCCAGCACAACCTTAACATCATCTCCTACGCCGACGACACCCAGCTGATCCTCTCCCTCACCAACGACCCCGCCACCGCCAGAGCCAACCTACACGAAGGGATGAAAGAGGTAGCTGAATGGATGAAGAACAGCCGCCTAAAACTGAACTCGGACAAGACGGAAGTCCTCATCCTGGGATCCTCACCCTCCGCCTGGGACGACTCCTGGTGGCCCCCCGCCCTAGGCAGCGCACCCAAACCAACAGACCACGCACGCAACCTGGGCTTCATCCTGGACTCCTCCCTCTCCATGACCAGACAAGTCAACGCCGTCTCCTCGTCGTGCTTCAACATCCTGCGCATGCTACGCAAGATCTTCCGGTGGATCCCCACCGAGACCAGGAAGACGGTCACCCAGGCCCTCGTCACCAGCCGACTGGACTACGGCAACTTCCTCTACGCCGGAACCACCGCCAAACTCCAGGAGAGACTCCAGCGGATCCAGAACGCCTCAGCAAGACTCATCCTGGACATCCCCCGTCGCAACCACATCTCCGTACACCTGAGAGACCTGCACTGGCTCCCGGTCAACAAGAGAATCACCTTCCGTCTCCTCACCCACGCACACAAAGCCCTGCACAACCAAGGCCCAGGATACCTCAACAGCCGCCTCAATTTCTACGCTCCCAAACGCCAGCTTCGATCGACCGGCCACGCCCTCGCCGCCGTCCCCCGCATCTGAAGAGCCACCACAGGGGGAAGGTCCTTCTCCTACCTCGCCGCCAAGACCTGGAACTCCCTCCCGACCCACCTCCGCCGGACCCAGGACCACCTCGCCTTCAGGAAGCAGCTCAAGACCTGGCTGTTCAAGCAGTAGCGGATCCCCCCTCCCCAAGCGCCTTGAGACCCTCCGGGTGAGTAGCGCGCTATACAAATGCTTTGATTGATTGATTGATTGAGACAAAGTGAAGAAACAGCCATGCATAAAAAACGAACAAAAAAATCTCCACATATTACTAGTGATCAGCGATCTACACTCTACTCCAAAAACACAGAATTATATTTCAAAACATAAGAAAAAACAAGAAACCAAAAAAACCCACAATTAAGACAGCGCTTGAAGAAGAATATTATCATCCTTAAATTCTTTCCCAACCTTCATTAATGTTCTTTTTCTTTCCATTTTATTAAAGGAGCCCAGATACATTGTCCCAATAATTTCGATTTCCTACCCTTTCTATCATAAATTGCACTCTCTATTGTATATATTGAAAGTAGGTGAGCCAGCCATTGCTGAAATGTGGGGGTAGGGGATCTAGCCAGGCAAAGGCAATGTTAATCCTTAAAACAGCCTTAGCAACAAATAGGAACCGATATGTGTTCTCCACTTGGGTCACACTGCTAACTCCTAATAGAATTAATTAATGGGTTAATTTAATTTTCAACCCAAGTGACCGATCTAAATATTCCTCAATTTGTTTCAGTAGCTCTTGCATATATGGACAAAATGCAAACATATGGACTAGATCCGCATCCACCCCCCCACACCTTGGGCAGGTTGTCCCTGATGACCCGCCCAACTGATAAATTCTGGCCGGTGTGTAATACAGCAAAAACACAGTTCTGTAATGCTGTGCCTGAAGTCCAGCGGAGCATAGAATCGCCTGACCTAGCTTTAGAGACCTCGGAAGTACACCTAGAGTGGTTCCCAATCGCTCAGCCTACTTAGCCTCCTGTTTAATTAAATCATCTTGCTTTAGCCTTATTAGTTCTGCATATATCAAATAAATACTCCCCTTTTTCCTTCCTTGCATAATATCAATGATAACATTGCTTTCAAACCCACAATCCCCCCGTTTTTTACAAAAAAACTACGAATCTGTAGATACTTAAAAAAATGACCGTTCTCCAATGAAAACTCCAACTGTATGTCGCTAAATTGGCGAAAACCATCTATTCCAAATAAACCCCACTGTTCACTTTTCAAAGCAAAATACATTTTATAATAGACAGTAAAGACTTTGTACAGGCCACGTCATTTTGCATGTGTTTTGTACGGGTGCAATTCTTAGATAAATGTATCCCTTAGTTTCAAAAATTTGAATTTGTTCTTGGTCTACAAATTAATACTCATACCTTCCTTTGTGTCACTTAGTAAACCTATATCATCTACAAAGGGCAGACCTGTGAGTTGTTCTATGAATTCACCAAAGGTAAAACCTTGGCAATTTTGGGGAGATCCAGTCTACACTTGAGATAAGACCATTTTGTACAGTGTTCAATTTACAGATAAACCATTGCTCTCTCAGTTTTCTTTTCCTGTAAACCACTGCAGCTCATCACAGCCATGGCCTAGACTTGAGAAGTGCTCCATGAGGGATGCATTCTCTTTTCCTGTTCCCAAAGCGGATTAATGCTCTTGAACCCTTAGTATAAGTTCCCTACTAGTCTCACCAACGTAGCCCATGCCACATGGGCAGATCAGCAGATAAACCAAGTTCTTAATCCGAAAATTGCTAACGCTTTTACATCTGATCTCTTGGCCATTCAGGATGATACTCTTGGTGACCAAGCAATGTTCACGTATAGAACATGTGCCACACTTGTGGTTACCAATTGCTTTGGTCCCATATGATGTGCATTGAGCCTGCTTATCATGGTGTCTGTATGTGTTGACTAAGCTATTTCTAATGTTTTTATGTTTCCTGAATGGAAAGAGCAGTTTCTCAAGTTTTAAGTCTTTCCCATCATTTAGAATTTTCCAGTTTTTATTGAGTATATTCTTAGTTTGGTTACTGTTTCCACAAAACTGGCTTACAAAAACAATCTTGTCATTCGAATGTGCCTGATTACATGCTCTATTCTGATCTAACATGTATTCGGGTTCATAATATTTAGCTCGCTTGTAGGACTGATTGATTAGTTTCATAGGGTAACCGCGATCTTTCAATTTTTGTTTCAAAATGTCAGAATGCTTGTTAAAATCACACATAGAGGAAAATTTTTTGCGTAATCGCAAAAATTGCCCAAAGGGAATATTGGCCCTTTGGGCTTTGGGATGAAAACTCCCATAGTGTAGTAAGGTGTTCTCCAGTTGATCATCCTTCTCCTTTATATAGATGTCTACGATGTGACTGCTCTGAATAGGCATGATTGCAAAATTTATTTTTTGCTCGTGGAATTTGCATAATTTGGGTAATTTTGCGTTCTGCGGAGTACACGTAATTGCCAAAATTTCCACATTCCGCGGCTTCACAGAATTTGTTGCTTGTTCATGCTTTGAAAATGCATGTTCGCAAGATATTTCTCCCCAAGCAGAGTTTGCAAACAGGAAAAAAGCATTGCGAAAGGGCGGATCGAGCAATTCCGTGTGTTGGCGGAACTTTTGCATGCTTGCAGAGATTTTTTACCATTTTGCAGAGCTTAGCGTAGCGCGACTACGCAAATTCCACCCACCCCTAGCTCTGAGCCACACTACCAGGAATGTGCTAGGGATGCATTAGCGTGAATCCAGAGGACCTACTTGGGGTATTGTGAGACTATTACATAATGAAGCCTACCAGTCTCAATGCATAACACTCCACTTTCCAACACCGTGGCATATTGAAATGCATCTGTAGCATACTCAAAAAGTTAGAGACGGAGATAAAAATGATTGAATACATCTATATGAATACCATGATCCAAGGAACCCTGCATGTCTGGGCATATTTGTTGCGTTTAGGGCATCACACTGAAGTATACAAATAAGTGAAGGGTGGACGGAAGCAAAGCATTCAACATATGTGTTGAATGGTTTCATCCTGCGGAGAGAAGATCATTTAAAAACTGAAGGTCAATAACTGCAGCAAATCCTACACTAAATACCTTATGAAAATTAAACTTCTCCATCTAAGTCCATAGGATCGTCTCTCTGACTAAATTATTCTCTAAATTATTCTCTTTGGAAGGGTGGATATTTCCAAAGAGTTCAACAGTAGTTTTCACTGACAACAACTTAACCCAGGCTTTTCATACATTTGTCCTTTTTTATTATTTTTTGGGGGGGCTGAGGTATGTGATATAACTGCAATCAATCACGCCAATGGCGCCCAATCATAAATCTATGTTCTTCTGAAAATCAGAAATATGATTGAATGTTTTTTAACCTCCTGCATTGCAGAAACTGAACAGATAAATCCAGGTATCAAACACCTGACCTGATATGTCCTAGGAATTCTGGAAGTTGGTCATGCTATGAATAGTCTTCCATCCATAAACACAGGTTGTTGATACTACCGATCCGCACTCATGTTCTTTTAGTTGGATCATCTTGTACTTCGTACTGTACCTGCTTGAACGTTTACACCTGAGGGAATGTACATCATAAAATGTCCTGTACATGTTCTTTTTCCAATGGATTTCCTTTGCAGTGTCAGTTTGTGTTTGACCAGTACCCAGATGACTCATTAAGAACATTTAAAGTACTAATACAACAAATAAAATAAACAAAAAAACAGAACTAGATGCAAAGCCTCTATTTACTGACTCATTATGCATTATTGACTATTGACTGGTACGCTTTAAGACTGCCTAGCATCATGCATGTACATTTGCACCATCTTGCAAAGGTGTTTTTGTAATTTCTAGCATTGGTTTTTGTACTGGATAGTTACCGTTCCTGTACACAATACTATACTAAAGCACACTGTAAGACTTTCAGCACATTGTAAATGTGCTGTACAATACTGCTCACATTCAATCTGGTAGAAGTTAGAAGAAATAAACGTATTTTTGTAGTTAATGCCTGCTTCCAGGTGGTGTTATATTTTCCACAAATCAATGTCTACAAATGTTAGCACACAGCTCTTTGTATCCAAAGCCATGGGTGGTTGCATGGGTAGGCCCATGTACCACCCACCCCATGTACCTCTGATGCAAAGCAATGCAGATCAGTGCAAAGAACTATTCACTTTCTATATATATTTTTTGAATATCCTTATTCAGTTTTTCAAACAATGTCCCCCCCTGCAAGCATATCAGCATATATGTACATCAGACAAAGTGAAGAAACAGCCATGCATAAAAAAACAACAAAAAAATCTCCACATCTTACTAGTGATCAGCGATACACACTCTACTCCATAAACACAGAATTATATTTCGAAACATAAGAAAAAACAAGAAAACAAAAAAAAACACAATTAAGACAGCGCTTGAAGAAGAATATTATCCTCCTTAAATTCTTACCCAACCTTCATTATTGTTCTTTTTCTTTCCATTTTATTAAAGGAGCCCAGATACATTGTCCCAATAATTTAGATTTCCTACCCTTTCTATCATAAATAGCACTCTCTATTGTATATATATAAAAAGTAGGTGAGCCAGCCATTGCTGAAATGTGGGGGTAGGGGATCTAGCCGGGCAGAAGCAATGTTAATCCTTAAAAAGCCATAGCAACAAATAGGAACCGATATGTGTTCTCCACTTGGGTCACACTGCTAACTCCTAAAAGAATCAATTCATGGGTTAATTTAATTTTCAACCCAAGTGACTGATCTAAATATTCCTCAATTTGTTTCAGTAGCTCTTGCAAATGGGGACAAGATGCAAACATATGGACCAGATCCGCATCCACCCCCCCACACCATGGGCAGGTTGTCCCTGATGACCCGCCCCACTGAGCAATTCTGGCCGGTGTGTAATACAGCGAAAACACAGTTCTGTAATGCTGTGCCAAAAGTCCAGCGGAGCATAGAATCGCCTGACCTAGCTTTAGAGACCTCGGAAGTACACCTAGAGTGGGTCCCACTCGCTCAGCCTACTTAGCCTCCTGTTTAATTAAATCATCTTGCTTTAGCCTTATTAGTTCTGCATATATCAAATTAATACTCCCCTTCTTCCTTCCTTGCATGATATCAATGATAACATTGCTTCCAAACCCACAATCCCCAAGTTTTTTTACCCAAAAAACTTTGAATCTGTAGATACTTAAAAAAAATGACAGTTCTCCAATGAAAACTCCAACTGTATGTCGCTAAATTGGCGAAAACCATCTATTCCAAATAAATCCCACTATTCACTTTCCAAAGCAAAATACATTTTATAATAGACAGTAAAGACTTTGTACAGGCTGCGTCATTTTGCATGAGTTTTGTACGGGTGCAATTCTTAGATAAATTTACCCCTTAGTTTCAGAAATTTGAATTTGTACTTGGTCTTCAAATTAATACTCATACCTTCCTTTGTGTCACTTAGTAAACCTATATCATCTATAAAGGGCAGACCTGTGAGTTGTTCTATGAATCCACCAAAGGTAAAACCTTTGCAATTTTGGGGAGATTGTTTGAAGCCCATGCCGTCGGAGTCCATGTCAATATTAAACAACATAATAGTATATTGTTTAAGGTGAGTCACCTTGTTTAAGTCCCATATCTCATTGTTGATGGTTGAGTGGGGTGTTAACACTCACAATCTCTATCAGGTTGAATCACGATAGTCAACTAATTAACCTTTGCTTAATCCTCCGGTAACTTGGCTCAAAAGCAGTCAAGCTTAAAATAGATGCAATGTGTAAAGTATTTATGCAGCACAGAAACAGTAATAAAATAAAAACACAACACAAATCCCTCACCAATCTAAAGGAAATCTGATTTTTTACAGAATAAATACTTTGTAGTGCTTTAAAGCTAAAATCATCACTTTGGGACATATGGTTGCACTTGACAACGACAAAGTCTAAGTTTAAGGCCAAACATGAAGGAGCGCAGGTCGGGCCCAGTCAAGTTTTTACCTTCTTTTTTTTTCAGAACAAATTTTATTAGTGTTATGGCAGTTGACAGAATACAAAAGAAACACTGCTTCCAAGATTGCAGAAAGACAGTGAGCATAAAGGAGCAACAGCGTTCAAGAAATTCAGTCAACATCGTCCAACACCCCCCTCCCCGCATCCCCACCCGGGTCCCACCCCCCTCCCTGCACGGTGTACATACTGTCCAGAAACAGGAGCCAAAGCAGCATGGTAGCGACAAGTGGTCAGTTCACAACGGGGTAGAATAGTCACAATCCATATCAGAGGCTTGTGGCGCCGGGGGGTCCAGCAGTAGGCCTCTATAATCAGCCCATTTCTTCCAGATCCTATAGTGTTTCTTGGGGCAGCCCCTGGCCTCAAAGATCGGGCGTTCCAATCCCATGCTAAAGTCCATGCCCCGCTTCCACACCCCCACTAACGGAGCCTTGGGGGCTTTCCAAGCTTGAGCTATATCCCGTTTGGCTATTGTAAGACCTAGAAGGAGCAAGTGCCGTTTATACAAATTACCCCCAACATTTTCCATAACGTGAAGCAGGCCCAGCTGTGGCGTGCGAGGGAGTTCCCATGCCAGCACCTCCTCCAAGCATTCCCACACACCGGTCCAAAATCTCTGCAGCCGTGCACATCCCCACACTGTGTGTAAAAAGGAGCCAACCTCACTGCCACACCTCAAGCAATCCGGGGAGGCTACCAGCCCCGCCTTCCACAATCGTTTCCTCGTGAAGTATGCCCTGTGCAGGTATTTAAATTGAATAAAGCGCAGGCGCACCGCTATCGCTGCTCCCCTAGGGGCCTCCAGGGCTTCTCTCCAGTCCTCCTCCTCCAAGTCTCCCAGATCGCCCTCCCAGACCGCCCGTAGCTTATCAAGAGAGGGGGAGCAATGTGTAACTAACGTTTGATATATGGTTGAGATTTTTTTCGATTCCAATTCCCCCATAAAGACTTTTGCTTCTAGAGGACTAAACTCCGGCAAGGACGACAAGTCCGCCAGTGTAGGGGTCAGGGCGTGGCGGAGCTGTAGGTACCTGAAGAATTGGGACCGGTGCATATCGAATTCATCCTGTAACATCTGGAACGATTTGAGGACTGTGCCCCTCAGGACGTGTCCCAGCGCCGAAATGCCTATGGCATCCCAGCCCTCAAAGCCCCGGAGCGCAGCCAGGTCAGGCAACCTCCCATTATGCCATAGAGGAGTCTCGCCCGTGAGCGTGTTCCACCATCCCATGCGACGAAGCGCATCGCGCCACACTTTGAAGGTTACTTGCGTGACCCTCGGAAGTCTCTTCCGGATAGCCGCCGAGTATAAAATAGTATGGAGCGTGTGTGGGTCCATCATATACCTCTCCAGGGCATAGGTCGGGTCGTTGCGATCCCCGTACCACCATTCGTTAAGAACAAGTAGGTGCGATGCTTGATAGTAGGACTGGACATCAGATGTGGCCAGTCCCCCACAGTAGGTCGACAAGAAGCAGGTGCGGAGCGCCACTCTTATCGCTCCACCAGCCCATAGGAACCGACCCAGGGCCGAGTTCACCTGACGGAACCACTGCTGTGGAACTGGGTACGGGTAGTTCTGCAATTGGTACAGAATCCGGGGCAGGGCCACCATCTTAAAAACGGCCGAACGGCCATAGACATTCAGGGGCATCCTGGACCACAGCAGCATATCCGAGCGGATCCTGTCCCAGACAGGCACCACATTACGGGACCATGACACTCCCTGCACATCAGTCAGGAAGACACCAAGATATTTAAGGCCTCCCGCCGCCTCCTGAAGGACCGAGGCCCAGGGACCCACAGTCCACCTGTCGCCCAGGACCCACAATTTCGACTTCTGTGGATTAAGCCGGAGGCCCGACACGTCACCGAAAACGCGCATTATTTCAAGAACCCTCGGCCCCGATTTATTGAGGTCCGTAAGGAAGAACAGGACGTCGTCCGCGTATAGCGCAATCCTGTCAGTCGGGCCCCCTACCCACTCCACACCATGCAACTGAGCATCCATCCTCACCCAGGCCGCAAGCGGCTCCATCGCCAGGGCGAATAGGTAAGGCGAGAGAGGGCATCCCTGTCGGGTGCCACGGCCGATGAGGAATGTGTCAGAGGTAGCTCCCGCTATTCTGACCGTCGCCGTCAGGTCCGTATATAGCAGATGAATGTACGACAGGAAGCGTGGGCCCAAATTGAGCCGGAGGAGGAGGGCCCGGAGGTATGACCAACTCAGGGAATCGAAGGCCCGATCCATGTCCGCCAGCAGGAGGGCCGCGGGGATGCCCGCTGCTCGTGCCGCTTCCACCACCAGGTGAGCGCGACGTATGTTGTGTCTTGTAGCCCTGTGGGGCATGAAGCCCGCCTGGTCGGCATGGATCAGGTCCGTGATGTAGGGGAGAAGACGGTTCACCAACGCCTTAGCCAATATTTTCGCTTCGAAGTTCAGCAATGATATCGGCCGATAAGAGTCTGGGCTATCCTGGGGCCTTCCCGGTTTGCAGAACACTACAATCTCGGCGTGTCGCCAGTCTGCTGGCAATCTGCCAAGCTCCCGAGCCGCCTCCAGGGCCTTCCTATAGCGCATCCCCAATTGGAGATGAAACAATTTCATAAATTCGCAGGGGAACCCATTGGGCCCAGGGGCCTTGCCCGTGTTCAGGCCACCCAGAGCTTCCCCAAGCTCCTCTGCCGACAGCGGGAGGTCTAGGCGGGCCCTTGCCTCGTCCGAGAGCGCCCGGGGTGGAAGGTCCGCGAGAAATCTGTCAATCTCCGCCACCGGGAGAGATTCCCGGGGGGCGTACTGGGTCTCGTAATATTGGGCAAACATCTGGGCCAGGACCTCAGGGGCCGAGACAGGGCCGCCCGCGGCATCCCGGAGACCCGGCAGGGGCTGGGCCTGATAAGTGCTCTGACACAGCCTATATAGCATTGTGCTAGACTTGTCCCCCCATTGATAGATCCTGCTCTGCGTAGCGAGCCAAGCCTGTCGGGCTTCATCTAATAATAGCGAGGTGTATGATCGCTGGAGATGCAGGAGCTGGTCCACCGCCACTCCATCCTCCCCCGTGAGACATCTGGTCTCCTGGTTTCGCACCCGGGCAGCCGCCTCCTCCACCTCTTGTCTGCGGGCCCTACGATGCGCGGCGCACCACGCAATGTCTACGCCCCGAAGGACTGGCTTGAGGGCCTCCCATAGGGTCATAGCATCCATGCTCGGGTCCTCATTCTCTGACCAGTAGTGCGAGATAGCCTCCCTCATGTGCGATTGATAGTCGTGGCGCTGCAAGTGCCACACCGAGAGGCGCCAGCGAAACGGTTGTCGCCGCACACCGAGGCTCAGCGTCAGAGCGACCGGGGAGTGGTCCGACAGGCCCCTCGGAAGGATGGAGGTGGAGTCAACTCTGCCCAACCAGGGTTGCGGGACGAATAGGTAGTCCAGGCGCGAAAAGGATTTGTGGACCGCAGAGACAAATGTATATTCACGAACACCTGCATGCTGGTGGCGCCAAGTGTCAATCCATCCCATCCCCTGCGCCATCCTACTCAGCCTTGTAGAGGCATCCGACAGTTGGCCACCTCCAGGTCTACAACGGTCAAGTCTCCCATCCATCACATCGTTCCAATCACCACCCACTACTGTCAACACATGTGGGAGAGTCGTCCATAGCCCGAACAGCCGTTCAATCAGAGCATCCTGGAGCGGGGGCGGAGCATACACACTCCCGAAAATCACCGGCTCACTCCCCAGACACCCCTTAACAAAGACATACCGACCATGCACGTCCAGCCATTGAGTTTCATGCGTGTAGGAGACCCTACGGTGAATAAGAATTGCAACTCCTCTGGACCCCCGTGTGAACCCAGCATGGAACACCTGATCATACCCGTATCTGCGTAGACTCAGGACCTTGGTGCCCAAGAGGTGTGTCTCCTGAAGGAGCAACACATCCGCTCGTTCAGTCTTCCCCAGCCGTAAAACTGCACTCCGTTTAATTTTGTCGAGCATCCCTCGCACATTCCAGCTCAAGATTCGCATTGAGGCCAATGGGGGGCTCGTCCCCAGTGCTTCAGCCGCCATCAATCATCCATATACCAAAATCGTCGGGCCACTGAGGCCACACACACATGCTCAGTCGTCTCCAGCCTCCCATGTACACCGTGCCAAGACCCTTCCCAACTCCCCTCCCCACCGTCCCTGAAACCCCCAAACCCCCGCCCCTCCCCCTGCGAACTGTCCCCAGACCCCAACCACCCCAACAGCCTCCCCTCCAACCCCCCACCCCATACCTCAGCAACATTGAAGTACCTGTCGCGATGCAGGCAATCTCAGCCCTCCAACGGGAGGCCCAAGACCCACTGCACCAATGGATCCCACCCAACTACCCACAAAGAACCCAACTACTTCCCACTCAACACCTGGGAATGAACTCCGGGAGTAGGCCCGCTCTCGCACGAGCGTCTCCCGGCCAACCGTTCTCCCATGAGCAGATCGTCATGAAGTCAATCAACATGTGGCTTGTCGAAGAGGAGCGGCTGCTCCCGCCACCAAGGCAGCTCACCCACCCCGAAGTTCCACTGTGTGTACCAGTACAAGCGTGGGGGTCTCAGGATGTTGAAGGAGAAGAAGCCACTTCCTCCGGAGCGTCCGCCGCGGCAGCACTCGGAGGCGGGCGCTTCCGAGAGCGCGACCTCCAGTTACTCTTACTGCGCGATCGTCTGGGCGGTCTCGGGGGTCTGTCGGTGGTTGACGAGTCCGAGCCCCTCCGAGGGGGGGTGTTCACCCTGACTCGCACCGTCTCGTCCGTCCACTCAAACACTTCTTCCGGGGAGTTGAAGAACTGGGTGCGAGATTGAAAGACCACGCGCAGGCGAGCCGGAAATAGTAGAGCGTAGGGAATCTGGAGTTCCCGCAGCCGTGCTTTTGCCGCAGCGAAGGACTGTCTCTGCTGCTGAACCAGTTTAGTGTAATCCGGGAACACAAGGATCTTATGATTCTCAAACATCAGTGGGTCCTGGGCGCGGGCCTGCCGTAGGATGACATCTCTATCATGATAGTTGAGCAGTTTGGCTATCACCGAGCGCGGGCGAGCCCCAGTGGGCGGTTTGGGAAGCAGCGCTCGGTGTGCCCTCTCCACCACAAAGCAGCGCGACAGGGAGTCTGGGGGGAGCCACCCCTCCAGCCACTGGGTCAGGAAGGCCTCCATATTTCCTTTCTCGCAGTTCTCCGGGAAGCCTATGAAGCGTAGGTTATTCCTTCTGGCTCTCCCTTCCGCGTCTTCCACCCGCAGTGCCAGTCCCTTCTGTATCCCTTCCATGGCGGCAACTCTCTTTTTGAGATTCACCACGTCGTCTTCAACTTCAGTGATTCGGGTTTCTGTTTCGGTGATTCGTGCCACTGCGTTGCGCAGATCCTGTCTGAGCAAGGTCACATCGGCCCCAACTGCTCCGATTTTCGCGTCGAGCATGTCCCTTGATTGTGTGATCGCTGCCATCAACGCCGCGTTGTCTGGCCCAGAGCCCTGGGGACCCCCGGACGCCCCAGCACTTCCATTGGGGCCCGCGAACTTGTCCATCGGTCCCTGTTTGGGAGCAGTCCCGCTGTTGCCCCCTCTCGTCATGTCGCCGGCGGAATAGTGACCCCAGGTGAGGGGGGCCGACAGACCAGGGGTACCTCCGGCTGAAGGAGTGGTTGCAGGCGGCAAGCGTCCCCGGGGCCGTCCAAGGATATTGTGGCCCCGTCCGCGATCAGGCGTGGCGCACGCTTTGATGAAGCAGCCACTGGTCACCGCCTCGTCAGCGGTCAGAGAGGCGCTGCGCCACGGTGTATGCAGTCGATGGGGGGTCGTCCACCCCACGAAACAGCCCGACCGGGGCGTTCCAGAGTCCGCACCACGCTCTCAGGTGCCAAAAATGGGCCTGTCTGCCGGTTCGGCGGCCTGCAATAGTCCGGGAGAGGGGGGGGGGGGAGGGGGGGTCTCCTCAGCCCCGCCGCGGTCCGAGGTAACCGCCGAGCGCTCCCCAGGCGCGTGGCGCCAGTGCCCGGCAGGGGCACGCTTCAATAGAGATGGGAACAGGCAGGAGAGCTGGCAGAGCGTTCGCCCTCCCGCCTTGACTGTAGTGCCGTGCCCCGCGGCTCGAAGCCGCCGCCGAAGGGGCAGACACGTCCCCTCCCCCGCAGCACCACGGCTCCTTACCCCCACCTCGAACTCCGTGTACGCTCCGGCTGTTCTCCTCCCCAGCCGCAGCGTCCGCCCTTGCTCTGGATGGCTGCCCAATCTTCTCCGCCGCTCCGCAGCGTTGCGCGGTGTGTTGCGGGCGAGGCGGCACTTCCGGCCGGCGCCACCCGGCTCTCGGCTACTTCCGGTCGGACCGCTCTGCAGCGGAGGCCCCGGCTGCGGCGTGTGGTGCAGGCCTCGTCGCCAGGCGGGCTCCCAGCCGCCGTAAAGCACTGATCCCGGGCTGCCAGGACTCCGAGATCACTGTCGGGGGACCCCCGCGGGAACCGCTCTCCGCCACACAAATTTGGGTGTAGGTCGGTCGGGGCGACGCAGGATAACAGAAGGATAAAGTGCCGGCGGGACGGAGCTCACTTAAGCTGCGTCCGCCATGATCGCCGTCTTGGCCACGCCCCAAGTTTTTACCTTCTGACATTGTCACTTTTTTTAGCTCCTAATCAGCATGACTTTGGGTTTGACAACAAAGGATTGGCTCAGCACGCTGCCTTGGTCAACTTCTGGAAGTCTCCTCAGCAACAAAAAGCTTGGGAGCTTAAAGGGGCTAACCTGAAACTCATGCCGGGTCGTAGTTCAACGTCACTGGCTCAAAATTCACATTTTCCTCCAAACTGCTCTAAATTTCTTGATCTTCTTCCAGGAGGGCTTTTTGGGGTTCTAAGATGTCCACAACACCGATACAAGGTTCAAGAAGCTCTATATTGCTCCGGGGGATGTTGGGACTAAGTCCCCAACAATGCACTTGGCCAAATCTTCTAAAGTTCAGCTGGTTTCTCCTTGCTGGAGATGATGCCTGTGGAGCACTATTAACCGGTTGATTTCAAGGAGTACACTCCTTCACTTTTCAAAGTAAGGCAATGTTCTTAGGGCTGTAGCTCACAAAGTGTGAAGTAGGTGCATTATTTTATATAGCTTTTTGCTTGATGCAGGCCAGAGTTCAGGCAAGGCAGTCATTCTACTTCCTGTACTTTCAGGCAGGGATCTAAGTGGCTGCATATCTGTCCCATATTATCTGGGCTTTTTGGGTGACAATCAGGGGGCACCCCTGGCCACTATTCTGTCTAAAATGTAAATGGAGAAACTCTCTCCTGGGGCACGCAGGTACCAGACACTTACTCAATGCTTAGCATGTACAAGAGAGGAGTGTCTATTATCTACAAATGTGATTCGTTGGTGGTAGAATCACAAAAAGTTGAGTGTCTGGTTCTAACTAATGAACTACTATGGATAAATACTAGTCCGACTGTCCTATAGCCCTGCTGCCTTACTTTGTCTAATAAACTTCCCCAATGCAGTACACTATTGTTGGTGGCCTTCATAGTGGGGCCATACATCCTACTAAAGTGAGTCACAAATGTAGAAAAGATGTGAGAGTTTTAATCAAAAAGAATTTTGATAACTTCTCAAAACATGTATCAGAGTGTTGGAGGCACTGGCTAGTCTCAAGTCCTCCAAAGCCTTGAGCACACAACTTTTTCCAAAGACTTGACAATGCTTCATAAAGTCATCCATTTCTCAATGAGAAAGATTTTTGGTGAGGCGGACGTCAGAACATGCACTCGAACAAGCATGATGTAATAATTTTTGATTTTAAAACGTTATTAGACCAATCTTTCTAGATGTTAACAAATCAATGACAGAGTTAGAATTAGTTTGTAAAGTTTCTAAAACACTACAGTCAGCAGACACCTCCTGTTAAAATTGTAACATTTCATTAAAATTATAACTCACTGTTATGTTTGTCAATGTGCCCTTGTTAACCAATTACCGCTTTCTACATCTTCCATGTTTGGCTTTCCTCAACACAAATGAGTAGTCTGGATTCCGCAGAAACCACAGCATTGAGACCGCCCTCCTCGTCACCATTGATGACATCTGCATGCTACCCGAACAGGGGCACACTGTGGCCCTCATCCTTCTAGACCTCTCTGCAGCTTTCAACACCATTTCACATCGCAAACTCGCAGCCAGATTTTATGACGCAGGGATACAAGGGGCCACCCTCGACTGGATCCAATCCTTTCTCTACGGATGAACCCAGAGGATCAGACTTCCTCCCTTTCTCTCTGAACCCACTGATATCAACTGTGGAGTACCCCAAAAATCACCGCTCAGCCTCACACTGTTCAACATCTCGATTGTCAGGCTACATGGGCTCAGCATTGTATCCTACGCTGCCGACACCCATCTCATCCTCTCACTCACAAAAAATCACAAAGACACCAGACTCTGCTTCCAGGAAGGAATGAAGAGCGTGGTGGCCTGGATGAAAGACAGCTGTTTGAAGCTCAACTCAGAGAAGACGGAGGTACTTATCCTCAGACCCTGCACCTCCACCTGGGACAACACCTGGTGGCCATCTGCCCTCGGGAACCTACCCACCCCTACAGACAAAGCACAAAACCTTGGCATTATCATTAACTCCTCCCACTCCATGAACCACCATATCAACACTGTCACCTCCATCAGTTTCAACTGCCTGCCCATCCTCCGCAACACCTTCAAATGGATTCCCCCGACTGCAGAAGGACATCACCCACGTGCTCAGAACCAGCAGACTGGACTACGGAAACACCCTATACGCCAGAATCAACAGAACCCTCTTTCACAAACTCCAAGCAATCAAGAATGCCGCATCCAGACTCATCCTCGGGACACCGCATCATGAACACATGAACACATTACCCAACACCTACGAGATCTCCATTGGATCCCCGTTGTGAAGAGGGTTTCCTTCAAACTCCTCACCCATGCCTACAAATCCCTCCACAACATCAGACCCAAATACCTCAATGAGAGGTAATACGATGTTGAGATGGACTCGAGTGTAACGTCCATACCAAGGGCAACGTGGATGCCTAGAAGGTGGAGCTCAAGGATTTAGAGGCTCTATGATGATGGGGTACTCAGTTTGTACACTGGGCAAAGTTCAAGCCAAGGGGGGTGGAAACCATAATTAACGTTGCAAACGCTTGGAAACAGTTTAGTTATAGACAAAAATACATATCAAATACAATGTAATAGTCTATAACTAAACTGTTTCCAAGCGTTTGCAACGTTATTACCTTAGAGTCATTAAGCTGACTTCTTCACGCACGTATATTCTCCCCTTCTCGTTACACAGATGCATTGGAGTTGCCTAGCAACCCAGGGGCACGTGACTGCGAGCCTATGACGCCCTTGCAATCTGCTGCTGTCATGACGCACCTAGTCAATGCTACGGCGTTGCTAGGTTACCGACGTGCATAACGTCCTCGAGCTCGGCGCCTCCCGCGATTGAGTTCCTGCATGACAGACCAGACGGCGCTCGGCTACTGCAGTGAAGGCTCACTTCACAAGTGATTCAGGGTAAGCTTGCTCCCATTCGTACTAGAGCGCACCGCGAGTGCTCTCTACCCCACTTTGCCACAAGTAGATGGCATTTTCGCTTAGGCACTGGTGAATCTTGCAATGTCTACAAGCGTTACGCGCAGAGTCACACAGCACTTGATCTATCTGTAATTTCACAGCTCTATCCACCTGCGATAAGCGCCGTTTGTGTGCATGCTGTACTCACTCCATGAAATGTGGGTCTCATCACTCTTTTGCCACCGCAGACTATACAACCACATTGGGTCTGATGGTGCTCCAGTCACTTGATTTGGGATTTAACTCTTAACGGTTGGTTTCACTTATTCTCTAGGCTCCACAATTGGAATGTGGGCCTTGCATGTTTCATTCCACTTAGAACCAATACAGTCACGTGCATGAATTGCCTATGACTGACACCACAATCGATACTGGTATTCATTATGCATACCTTCTCCATAGATTGACCCTCCGGCTTTCCTCCAGGGTGTGACTTCTCCGCCTGTGAGTCCAGTTCCACCTGTGAGTATGAGATACTCACATTAATTAATTTAAGAAAAACCTAGCTCCACACCTCTCTGAAACTTCTTCCCTTGCTTTCTAGGTTACCCCTAACCCGCCCCCCCCCCCACCTTGTCTTGATAAAGACCCGCCGTGACCACCAATTGGGGCACATCAGGGTCGAAACGTCGACGTACTACTTTGGTCAAGTAACCTCCAGGAACGGGCACAGTAACCATCTGCTTCCTTGGAGCATCAACTCGGAACTCTGACCTCTAAATCAATAAACATCCCTTCTTTCCCCCCATTTTTGTGTACAATATTGTATAAAGTTGTATATAAGTGTCACTGAACATCACTGTACTACTCACTTTTGTTCACCAACAGTCACTTCTCACCTGTTTTTAGCATTTATTGAAACGCATACGGAATGAAGTAATTCCGCTATGTTGTAATTGTGACTTTTAATGCATAAAAGCTGTGAATTTCAGTTGTTTTCAGAGAGGTTTATTGAATTTGATTGAATCTAATTTGTCTATTGTGTCATGAGCTAATATTGCCTTTCTTTGAAGCAATGCATTCTGCTACCCAACAGAACCACTTGTCTTTTTAATCGGGTCTCGATATTGTTAACTCATTTTGTGAGCTCTGTAAGGCAATAAAAACTGAAATCTCCAAACCTGTCTCAGCCCTTAATAATATCAATCCTAGGTGGTTTGATACCTCATGTTCCAAAGCTAACCGGGATCTGAGGGCTGCCCTTTCCGCTGCTCCACGTGACCCGTCTGTGAGAAGTTGGCCTGGTAGGGGATGTTTCCAATTCTGGAACCACCTACTACCTGACCAAACAATCCCTTATGGTGTCTGGTTGTAAGTCAACCTTATTAGACAAGCTATCCTAGGGGTAGCATGGACTAAGCAGCCTAAAGGCTTAACTTAAGAGGTCGTGTTAAGCGAGCTGTTTTACCACATACAATCCTGTAATACCAAATGAAAGGACACCACACAAGTATATATTATAAAAATATATGTGTTTATTACTAAAAACAATCCCCAGTATTCTTTATGAATAAAGGGGCACAAGCGTTAAATCAAAAGCACTGTTTAAACATACAAGTTGCACAATTATGGATGAGGGCGGGTGGCCACTCAAACCATATACTAAACAAGTGGTATAAGAAAGGCCACTCGAGCAGTGGTTAGGCCTAGGGCCTAGGGAATCGCTGGGAGCAGTCAGGACAAGCAATGCTGAAGTCGGGAATGGCCCTCGGGATTCGGGAGATGTGCGGAAAGCGCACGCATGCACCAATGTTAACCAATGGTGCGTAAAAGTCAAAGAGTTAAAGTTTAAGGACACTTCCGCTGAACCTAGAGGAACAAAACTTAACACACAGACCCTAGAGGTGTGCACCAGTGTGGGAACACCGGCGGAGCAAAGTTACCTCACCCACAGGAAGTGGGTGCACAGGGTCGAAGTGGCGTCGGGTTTTGACACGCAGGCTCTTGGTGCTTGAAGCTGAAAGGGCTGCAGGCAGGGTGAAGACGAAGTGTCCGGTGGAGTCCAAGGGTGGACTCAAGTTGTAGAGTACCTGAAAGCAGAGGGGACAGAGTCTGGGTCACTCAGCAGTGACCAGGGTGGAACCAGGACAGAACCAGGCAATGTCGGGCGCAATCAGGTGGTCGTCGAGGAGCTTCTCTCCGCTGTCACGTGGGCTCGGGGGCATCTGCGACGTCCAGGAGCAGGTCACGATCTGTCCCACGCAGGCTCTCACCGTCGGTGCAGTCGGCTTCAAGTTTGGAGCAAACAAGCCTTGGTAAGAGCAATCCACGCAGGATCGGAAGATTGCTTCTCACTCGGACCAGGAAGGTCAGAGTCGGGGCTCCTTTTCAGGGGAGCTGGTGTGGATCTGGAGCAACCAGAATCACAAGTCTTTTTAGGTAGTTCGTCGGCACAGGGACCACAAGCCAGCTGGCAAGTGACCGGGCCAACGCGTTGAGCCAAATCGTGCCAAAGGGCCCCACGCAGCACTCGTCGAGTGTGGAGGGCTGAACTTCGGCTCAGGAGTAGCTCAGGGTGGGGGCTTCTCAAACCCCGGTGTACAGCTTCGAGGGTCACTCGTGGGCTGCACGGTCAGCGTCTCGTGGTCACTTCAAGATGGCGTGCCCCATGCTTCCGGTCGCCTCCACGGGTCTCAGCTTTGCAGGGACTGTGGATCGGGCTGTTAGAAGCTGGGCAGGCTTGATCTCGTCGATCTCAGTCGCTCGAGTTCCGGCGGGAACTGCAACTAAGTAGACATCGAGGGCTGGATGGTGCCTGCTGCTGCAGGGTGGTCACTCCTTGACCACAAGGGAGATTCTTCGGGCTTCCACGTTGAGATGGAGGGCGAAGGGTCCAGAATATCGTTTCAAATGTTTCTTCCAGGAAATCTGATGTGCATTGGCACTGCTCCCACTCTTATTCGAATCTGGTGGGCGTGATTACCTGCTAGGTCCCCTCCTATGGGTGGGACCCAGGAAGTGGGTGGATACACCCCCTTCCTTTGATCCAGGCCGCCCTGGCACGAGGGCTGGAGTGCCCCAGAACCGGTTTGGCCGGATTATGCAAGGGGCAGCCTTGTGCGCCCCAGGCAGTGTCTGGTTTCTTTCAAACCTCCCTGCTACAATACACTATCTCCTGTCTGGAGGGCGGTGACACCCTCCTGTGACAGGAAACCCTTTGTCCAGGACCCCCTTGACTGAGTTTCGGTCAGCTCCAGGGGTCCAGACATTTGTCTGTGGCAGAGGCATCCATTTTGTGGATCTTAAGGCCTTTGGAGAAATCAACCGCATTAAAGTGAAGTAACATGTCTTACCCCTCTAGAGGGGTGGAATGCCATCCCCGTCGCCAGAACTGGCGAGGGGATGGTATTCCAAAGCGTATGACACCTTACACGACATGTTTTGATAAAGCCAAACCAGAGTTGCTAAATAACCGCGAGGATTATAAGGCACTTAATAGTATATGGTATGGCATTATCCTGAAACAGCTTAGGGATTTGTTCCCGACGGCTGCAGACAGGCTCAGCTCATGCTAGAGCTCCATCTCACATAAAAACCATGCACCCAGCCTCCAGGATTGGTGAGGCCTGTCTATAGGAGTGGCTCACAGGTTTACATGTGTCCAGATATAGGTTTAGACATAGGTATACTATATCTAAGCAAGGGGTGTGTACACCACCTTACCCCAGCTGAGTGATCAGCCAGTTGTGTCAATTTAAGAACCAGCCAGGGGTGGCAAAAGATATGCTGCAGCCCCTGGTAGGCCTTAGTGGCCCCTATGCCCTGTGCACCTATAGTGCATTCTACAGGGGCTGACAAGGAGTCCATTTCCAATTGGTATGTACCTAGGGTACATGGAATCCATTTTACAGAGAGAGCAGATGGCCTGGGGCCCTGATTAGCAGGGAACCAGGTCAACTAAGTCAAAAAACCAGCTAAACACAGGCAAAAAAATCTGGGGTAACCATAGTCAGGTAGCCACCTTCCTACATAACCCCCCCCCAAACGAAAGGAGATAAGGCTATCCTTGGCCAGGTAAGCCTATATTGCCTGAGTGGCCATATAAGGAAGTACCTGCACTAGCATGGGTACCCCCTGTCTCATGGTCCACTAAGCAGTCCCTCACCCTTTGGGTATTAGAGGGTCTCCACCATAGGGAATCACTACCTTGGGTGTGTTTATGCAAAGTTAAAGGCTGGTTTGGATATGGAGTATTGAAGCGAGGCTCTACTAATTTAGGGCTTAGCTTCTTCCAATTATCTTCCACCATGTGTGCCTTCCTCTCTTTAACTGAGTTGCACTGTGCTCTCAGGGTCAACCTCTGGCTACCTAAAGCTGGAGGCTGGGTCCCTCTGTTTGGCTTGCTGGAGGGACAGTTCAGGTTTGGGCCCTTTGGGTCCCAGGTTTGGCTGTGCCCAACAGAATCCATCTGTGGGAGGTCCCTAACTGTTTTTAAGGGGGCTCCTTCAGGAGTTTTTAAAGTTTTCACCTTACTAGGGCTACTAGTTTTGGTGCACCTAATCTCTTGATGGGGGTGCTTTATTTGACAGGGGGCCCTCTGGGTCTCACTGTCCTTCTTGTCCTCTGCAGCCCTGGGCCGGCTAAGGCAAGGTAGAGAGGGGCAGGTTACCTGCTCCAGACTGGGTCCCACCTGAGAAGGGTCCACTGACATCAGAGGTTCTGTCAGGCTAGGCCCAACCACCTCTGGGGCAGCTCCTTCATCAGGGGTAAGATCAGTTCCCTGAGGAGGCTGATCCTGTCCTAAAGTCTGGTGAGGGGGAGATTTCTCTTCCTCCTCCATGCTCTCAGTTTGTGTCGAGTTATCCATCATTTCAGGTTCCACAACACACATGTCAGTTTGAGTTTGGGCTGTGGCCATCACAGCCCCACCAACCTTTTCAGGAGGAGACTCAGTTTGGGTTTCTGCTGTTATCATAACAGCTTTGCTATTCTGTTCAGGAAGAGCTTTTACTAAAGATGGGGCAGAGAGTTTCTCAGCCCTACCAACCTTTTCAGGAAGGACATCTTGGATTGGGGCTGTAGCCATTACAGCCCCACTAACCTTTCCATGGGAATTCACCATTCTAGAATGGGTTTCTTGTTCAACCTCAGCCCAGGCTGAGATTTCTAAATCATTACCCAGTAGACAGTCCACAGGCAAGTTTGGTGACACTGCCACTCTCTTTGGGCCAGTGACACCTCCCCAGCTGAGACTTACTACTGCCATGGGATGATTTGTTTGGATGCCATCAATGTTTATTACCTGGTATGTGGCACCAGGTAAGAGTTGCTTAGAGGGGACTATGCCATCAGCCACCAGGGTGATGCTAGCCCCTGTGTCTCTAAAAGCTTCAACTCTTAAACCATTGATGATGGGTTCTTGTCTATACTTGCTCAAAGTATTTGGGCAAGCAGAGAAGTTGGCAAACCCCATGCCAGCCTCATAAACAAGATTAGTGGGTGATGGGGACCTGGATAGGCCAGGGTCCACCTGAGTTCCAAAAGTAAACCCACCCAGATTCCTGGGGGTGCTTCCACTTCCTGGGGGATTACTGCTGACAGTAACAGGAGGTGTTGAAGCTGGCTTTGGAGGTATATTTTCTTTATTGTTATTCTTGGGACAACAGTTGTCTGTTTTGTAATGCCCAACCTGTTTACAGGCATAACAATAAGGCTTTTTCTCAGTTGAAGAAGTGTCTTGGGACCCACCCCCATTCTTGGAGTTTTGGGGCCCTGGGGAAGTCTTTTCTTTATTTTTATCCCCACCCTTATCTTGAGGCTTGGTAGACTCCTTCTTCTGGTTACTGTCCTGATTCTTAGGCCTAATCCTGGTTCTGACCCACTTGTCTGCCTTCTTTCCCAATTCTTGGGGAGAGGTCAGATCAGAGTCCACCAGGTGCTGGTGTAAGAGCTGGTTCTGACAATTACTTAGGATCTGCTCCCTCATAATCAAATTATACAATCCTGTAAAGTCATGTACTTTGCTGCCATGTAGCCAACCCTCCAGAGCCTTAGTAGCACAATCTACAAAATCAGTCCAGTCCTGAGTCTGTGTCTTCTGGGTATCTCTGAACTTCAACCTGTACTGTTCAGTGGTTAAGCCAAACCCATCTATCAGAACACTCTTCAGGACTTTGTAATTGTTTGCATCCTCATGTCTAACAGTGAGGAGCTTATCTCTCCCTTTCTCTGAAAAGGAGTACCATAAGATTGCTGCCCACTGTTCCTCAGGAACCTGCTGTACCATGCAGGCTCTCTCAAGAGCAGTTATCCACTTGTGGATGTCATCCCCTTCCTTGTAGGGGGGCACAATCTTTGTCAGGTTTCTACTATCATAGGACCTGGGTTTCTCTTTAGGAATATTGCTGCCACCAGTGGCATCTAAGCCACACAATTTCTGCTCTCTTGCCAAGGCAAGTTTAGCTTGAGCCAAGGCTACCTCCTCCCTCTCTATCTGGAGTTTGACAGCCCTCATTCTGGCCCTATGTTCTAGTTTTTGTGAAGCATTCATGCCTCTCTGTGATTCTCTGGAGGCACTAGAAAGATGAGAGTCCCCTGAGGGAGATCTCACTCTTCTGTTGCCTGGGAGAATAACATGTTGGGTTCTGGGGAGGTGCTGGCCCTCTCCATTCCCCAGTAGGTCCAAGTTGTCCTGGCTAAGCCTACCAACTGGAACCTGGCTACCCTGATCCTGTACTTCTAAGTCCTCAACATCTGAGTCCTCATCCAAGTCATCATCATCCTCCTCTTCAGGGGGATCAACTACAGGGGGGTTCCCTCCAGTTCCTGTGTCTAGGGAAGCTGCTTTTGCCTTCTCTAAGTCATCCTGTTCTAGGATTTCTACCAGGATTAGGCAGGTGGGGCTTCTGCCCCTTTTTAACCCTCTTGCTTTGCACAAGGCAATCAAGTCTCTGCGGGTTAGTTTGTCATATCCAAAAGTTGCCTGGGTAGGGTCAACTGTCACAGGACTAGACCCTGAGGCCTTTCCTGTGTCAGACATGGTTACTAGTGAGGTGTAAGTGGTGCACTTACCTACACTAAGTGTTTTCCTACTGGACCTTGCTAGTGAGTTGTAGTCAGGGGTGTGCTACTCCCTTCAACCTACAACTACTAAGTTCAGTAGAACTTAATATGCTAAGCTTTTGATTTTATATGTACCTAGAGGTACTTGATGTGATCTTTCAATTTGATATAAAGATTGCAATGGTAAAACAACAGCAAGCTCAAATCCGCACCGCTGCTCACCAATGTGAGAAGTTGGCCTGGTAGGGGATGTTTCCAATTCTGGAACCACCTACTACCTGACCAAACAATCCCTTATGGTGTCTGGTTGTAAGTCAACCTTATTAGACAAGCTATCCTAGGGGTAGCATGGACTAAGCAGCCTAAAGGCTTAACTTAAGAGGTCGTGTTAAGCGAGCTGTTTTACCACATACAATCCTGTAATACCAAATGAAAGGACACCACACAAGTATATATTATAAAAATATATGTGTTTATTACTAAAAACAATCCCCAGTATTCTTTATGAATAAAGGGGCACAAGCGTTAAATCAAAAGCACTGTTTAAACATACAAGTTGCACAATTATGGATGAGGGCGGGTGGCCACTCAAACCATATACTAAACAAGTGGTATAAGAAAGGCCACTCGAGCAGTGGTTAGGCCTAGGGCCTAGGGAATCGCTGGGAGCAGTCAGGACAAGCAATGCTGAAGTCGGGAATGGCCCTCGGGATGGAAAGCGCACGCATGCACCAATGTTAACCAATGGTGCGTAAAAGTCAAAGAGTTAAAGTTTAAGGACACTTCCGCTGAACCTAGAGGAACAAAACTTAACACACAGACCCTAGAGGTGTGCACCAGTGTGGGAACACCGGCGGAGCAAAGTTACCTCACCCACAGGAAGTGGGTGCACAGGGTCGAAGTGGCGTCGGGTTTTGACACGCAGGCTCTTGGTGCTTGAAGCTGAAAGGGCTGCAGGCAGGGTGAAGACGAAGTGTCCGGTGGAGTCCAAGGGTGGACTCAAGTTGTAGAGTACCTGAAAGCAGAGGGGACAGAGTCTGAGTCACTCAGCAGTGACCAGGGTGGAACCAGGACGGAACCAGGCAATGTCGGGCGCAATCAGGTGGTCGTCGAGGAGCTTCTCTCCGCTGTCACGTGGGCTCGGGGGCATCTGCGACGTCCAGGAGCAGGTCACGATCTGTCCCACGCAGGCTCTCACCGTCGGTGCAGTTGGCTTCAAGTTTGGAGCAAACAAGCCTTGGTAAGAGCAATCCACGCAGGATCGGAAGATTGCTTCTCACTCGGACCAGGAAGGTCAGAGTCGGGGCTCCTTTTCAGGGGAGCTGGTGTGGATCTGGAGCAACCAGAATCACAAGTCTTTTTAGGTAGTTCGTCGGCACAGCGACCACAAGCCAGCTGGCAAGTGACCGGGCCAACGCGTTGAGCCAAATCGTGCCAAAGGGCCCCACGCAGCACTCGTCGAGTGTGGAGGGCTGAACTTGGGCTCAGGAGTAGCTCAGGGTGGGGGCTTCTCAAACCCCGGTGTACAGCTTCGAGGGTCACTCGTGGGCTGCACGGTCAGCGTCTCGTGGTCACTTCAAGATGGCGTGCCCCACGCTTCCGGTCGCCTCCACGGGTCTCAGCTTTGCAGGGACTGTGGATCGGGCTGTTAGAAGCTGGGCAGGCTTGATCTCGTCGATCTCAGTCGCTCGAGTTCCGGCGGGAACTGCAACTAAGTAGACGTCGAGGGCTGGATGGTGCCTGCTGCTGCAGGGTGGTCACTCCTTGACCACAAGGGAGATTCTTCGGGCTTCCACGTTGAGATGGAGGGCGAAGGGTCCAGAATATCGTTTCAAATGTTTCTTCCAGGAAATCTGATGTGCATTGGCACTGCTCCCACTCTTATTCGAATCTGGTGGGCGTGATTACCTGCTAGGTCCCCTCCTATGGGTGGGACCCAGGAAGTGGGTGGATACACCCCCTTCCTTTGATCCAGGCCGCCCTGGCACGAGGGCTGGAGTGCCCCAGAACCGGTTCGGCCGGATTATGCAAGGGGCAGCCTTGTGCGCCCCAGGCAGTGTCTGGTTTCTTTCAAACCTCCCTGCTACAATACACTATCTCCTGTCTGGAGGGCGGTGACACCCTCCTGTGACAGGAAACCCTTTGTCCAGGACCCCCTTGACTGAGTTTCGGTCAGCTCCAGGGGTCCAGACATTTGTCTGTGGCAGAGGCATCCATTTTGTGGATCTTAAGGCCTTTGGAGAAATCAACCGCATTAAAGTGAAGTAACATGTCTTACCCCTCTAGAGGGGTGGAATGCCATCCCCGTCGCCAGAACTGGCGAGGGGATGGTATTCCAAAGCGTATGACACCTTACACGACATGTTTTGATAAAGCCAAACCAGAGTTGCTAAATAACCGCGAGGATTATAAGGCACTTAATAGTATATGGTAGGGCATTATCCTGAAACAGCTTAGGGATTTGTTCCCGACGGCTGCAGACAGGCTCAGCTCATGCTAGAGCTCCATCTCACATAAAAACCATGCACCCAGCCTCCAGGATTGGTGAGGCCTGTCTATAGGAGTGGCTCACAGGTTTACATGTGTCCAGATATAGGTTTAGACATAGGTATACTATATCTAAGCAAGGGGTGTGTACACCACCTTACCCCAGCTGAGTGATCAGCCAGTTGTGTCAATTTAAGAACCAGCCAGGGGTGGCAAAAGATATGCTGCAGCCCCTGGTAGGCCTTAGTGGCCCCTATGCCCTGTGCACCTATAGTGCATTCTACAGGGGCTGACAAGGAGTCCATTTCCAATTGGTATGTACCTAGGGTACATGGAATCCATTTTACAGAGAGAGCAGATGGCCTGGGGCCCTGATTAGCAGGGAACCAGGTCAACTAAGTCAAAAAACCAGCTAAACACAGGCAAAAAAATCTGGGGTAACCATAGTCAGGTAGCCACCTTCCTACACCGTCTTTGGTAAGGACTCTGAGATCCAGATATAAACATTGTTTAAAAATTAGATCTGAAGAGCTATTAAAAGATCATCGGGACTCGCTTGTCCGCACAGCCGCCTTACGAGATACTGCAAGGTTCTGGAGGGCCGTTAAGAATCTTAGATCATTGGGCTCTAATATCTCTCCTATCAACTGTAACATAACAGGGGATGTGTGGACGGACCATTTTTCCAAGATTTACGATGCCTCAGCGGCCGGTAACCCAATTGAAACTACCCCAGCTATTAAGCCCTTAAACATCTTGTTGTCGGAGGTGGAGGATGCTATTACTGAAAGCGCTGGGAACAAAGCCCCCGGTCCAGATGGCCTATCTATTGACCAAATTAAATCCGAACCAGATTTTTGGGCTCCCCTGCTATGCAACGTTTTCAACAATTTATCCCTCACCACTTTCCCGGAAACATGGTCTTATAGTACCATTGTCCTAATATTCAAAAAAGGAGACAGACTCGACCCCGGATGCTACCGCCCCATATCTTTAATTGACAATACACTAAAAGTCCTAGGCAGGGTCCTTTTTAACAGAATTAGTACTTGGGCAGAAGAAAACACCATCTTACATCCCTGCCAGCTAGGCTTCAGAAGTAAAGTTGGCACGGTGGAGCAGTGCTTGAATCTAAACCTACTCATGGCCAAATATACGATTGCTAAAAAATCACCCCTATATTTTGTTTTTATGGATTTAAGTTCTACTTTTGATTTTGTTAACCGTTCCCGCTTATGGTCTGTCCTGCTGAACTATGGTCTAGATGAATCTTTAGTTTATTTTTTGGCACATCTCTATAGTGAGCTGAAAGCACGTGTCCATATTAACAATGATGGCGAAATTTCTAACGATATTTTAATTGGCAGGGGGGTCAGACAGGGTTGTGTCTTGGCCCCCTGCGTTTTATCTTGTACATAAATGATTTGAGTGCTTCCTTGGCTAAAATAACTAATGATGTTCTGCAAGTTAATGGCAAACCTGTCCCTGCACTCCTCTACGCGGATGATGCGGTCCTTATGGGCCGCACACCCAATGCTCTGCGAATTTTAATTCTGGGTTTTGTTAAATATATGGCAGATTTGGGCCTATGTACCAATTTTAACAAATCTTTTATAATGTCTTCCGGCCCTAAAAACTATAAAATAAGCCATATTCAACCAGGGGACAATACCCTAAAAAGCACTTGCACTTTCCCCTATCTGGGGCTGTTATTTTCAAACACTGGCTCCTGGTAACCACATGTCGCTCAGGGAAGGAACAAAATGAGCAAGGCCATAAATTCTCTAACTTCCCTTCGCCAACCCAACCAGGCAGACGTGATCATGTCACTGTTACAAATCTATAGAACACAATGTCTTCCAGTAGGCACCTATGGTGCCGAGGTATGGGGTTATTTTAACTGCACCCAACTACTGACTGAAGAAAATAGATTTTGTCGGAAGATCTTGGGGGGGGGTCATTAGCGCTCCAACTCATATTTGTCATAGGGAATTAAACCTCCATTATATAGAGGACTTTATAAGATCTCGTCCTCCATTATTTTGGATAACAATCTGGTGTAATCCTGCTGCCTCCCTGTCACGTGATATTATTACTGACTGCTTAAACTGTGAGAGGGCTACATTTATACCTTGGTTTAAGGCTGTGGAAAATAGCTTATCAAGTGCGGGCTAGGTCATCTTTTTACATCACCGCAACTGATTAACCACACGCACAAGAACCTAATAAAAAAGGCCCTTAACGATTGCTACCGTAAGGAGAGGCTAAGGCGTGACTCGGCCAAGCCGACCACAGTTAGATATACTTCCCTCATGGAGCCAAGCGATAAACCATTTGCTCTGCCCCAGGGCTACCTACGCTTAAAGCTTGGCAGGTGGAACAGGAGCTTGTTATTCCGGTTCAGGGATGGAAGTATTATAAATCTACTAAGCTTCCCTTTAGGATTTAATAAAAATGTGGAAAATCTAAGCTGCCCCTGCAACATAGGTGGTAAACAAAGTCTGCTACATTTCATTTTCTTCTGTGGTTTTTACAGAATGCACACTTTGCACTTTCTAATGCCGTACTGTAGGAAAAATGCTCTGATGGATTTTAAACTAGCTTTTAAAGATTTGTTACTGTTGAAAACGGACGAGGTCATTTTTAGAGTTAGCTGCTTTCTTAGAGCAGCTGTACGGTCCCGTGCTTCTATGTTAATTGACTGAAACACTGGTACTATGCATACTTTGTACTTTGCTTATTGCACATTGTAGATTTTGCACTAATGATTGCATTTTGCACATGGAAAAGGATGTATTGCTATGAATTTGTAATCAAATGGAATGGAACGTGTGTTTTTCATTTCTGCTGGATTTTATGTGTACTTTTATGGATGTTTTATAATCCGAATAAAGATCATTTGACTTGACTTGAAATGGCAGAAAGGCTCTCCAAGCTTGTCGGATGCCATTCGGTAATCCGATTCAAACTCATGTTAGACCGACTCTATCATAATGGGCCGGTGATGGAGCAAGGTTTCATACATAAAGAGACTTGCTGAGATTCAATCCTCTCGAAATAATATGTAATCTATTAATCAACTTTTTTTATTACTAATAATTGCACCACACAACATTTCTAGTATCTAGGGAAGCTGCCGAAAACGTGGGAGCTGAACTGCGCATGCGTCTGCCTCACTCATGTGGTGTGACGTGCCTATTCTTTGGTGGGAATTTCTTGCAGCTGCAAACTAGTATTAAAGATGGCCGCTTCATCTTTAACATACTAAAGCACCTGCTCTTGGGCTAGCTAAACCTTGTTCGTCCTGCTTCACTAATAATGCTATAGTTAAAATAAAGTAATTGGGATAGAGTAGAAATAAGTGGTATACAGTGCATTTATGTATTCTAGCATTCTAACGTGTCTTTCTTTGACTTTATTAATAGCTCACATTTGGGCCTGATGGGTGACTTGTAACACCATATTGAAAACTGCACCGTGCACGAGTCAAAGTATCAAGAGTCTTCAAGCCATGACAATGAACTGTAGCCAACTACAGTCTTGCCTGCGATGCGCCTGGGAACCCGACCTCATGAACTCTCCAGAGGAATAGACAATATAATTTGTTATATTTTGTATATCATCTTGCTACAGTAATACTGGGTGGAATTAACTCATGAGAAAGTAAATTATGGTCGGGAATATTCATCAATGTAATGTAAATGATCTCATACTGGTATGCTGTGATGACCTCCTCGCCTTTCTGACCAATCAAATCAAGGGAATATACAAATTCGCAACATTGGGGGGTGGTACATTGCCCTGGAAAATGGTATACCTAAGGAAGGCATAGCTAGTTAGATTATCCGACTTGTCACAGACCTGTCACTGACCTGTCACTGACCCAACGTATGCCGGAGTAGATCGAGAGCAGAGGTGACAGAAGAATCAGGAATTGCGGAGGTAGAAGAATCGATAACCCAGAAGGGGTCCGAGTGTTAGCCGCAGAGTGAAAGAAGGGTGTGACACTGTCGTTGCACTTAGCTGAGGTCCTGTCCTGATTTGGCACCTGTCCTGTCTCGTTGACACTGGATTTTTCGGGAGCCCTGTCTTTACCCCAGCCCGTGGCCGGGGTTGGTCTTCACACCATTCTAGGTAAATATAATCTGTGTGGTATGTCATTGTACTGTTTCCCTTTCTCAGCCTTCCCAGATATCGATGTCTAAAAGAAACCTCGTAATATTCTTACAGATCATTGCTTTAATTATCATTTTCTTACTTGAAAAGTCTTTAACTGCAATTGTATGGACTCTGACTAATAAGACTTTGCATAGAAAAAGTGTTTAAAACTTTCCTGAGTCTGTGGTTATTTTATTAAGGTAAGTGTTATTATCTACCTATTATGCTAACTCCTTTTGATCCCTTTAGGACTTTAAGCACAGGTGACAAGGATTGGTAAGTCAAGGTGTACAGGTAAAGGTCATAAATAAGAAAATTGTGATAGGCAGGAAGGTAAAGCAGGATTACCTGTTCAAAGTGTGT
This sequence comes from Lissotriton helveticus, assembly GCF_964261635.1. NCBI lineage: Eukaryota > Metazoa > Chordata > Amphibia > Caudata > Salamandridae > Lissotriton > Lissotriton helveticus. Next base: position 2,509,234 of record NW_027611662.1, read on the forward strand.
ATGTTTTTTTGGGCCCAGATGAGTATGTTAATTGAGCAGGTAACTCCTTGCGCCATCATCTGTAGGAAATTCATTCGAACTGAAGATTAAAATGCCATCAGAATGGCTCCGACTGAGGCTCCATAGTGGGAAATGAGATCTTTATAAACATAAATGTGGCCATACTCCACAAAATAGTTAAATGAGCAAATATATTAGGTACAGCATTTATGAAGCAACAGGCAGAAATGTGCACCAGAAGAATCACTTTATTTATGAACATGACAAAGTATGGAAAGGCTTCCTGAAAGTAAGAGGGTATCTTAAAATTCTGACACTTCTGCAAATATCATAAGATGGGTATGGCAGAACCGACGTGCTCATAAACATATGAAAAGCATTTGACTCTGTCAGTCATCCTTACATCATGGCCCTGATTATGGGTCATGCGGTGCAGATTTTTCATAGGAGATTCAGGTTTCACAGGTGTGGGAGCAGAGGACACTATTTTTCTGGATAATTAATCCAGGTAGAAAACAGTACTCAAATAAAATATTGAAAACAATATTGTGTGTCATAAAAAGCATGTGTTTGAAATATTGTGGTAGGTTATTATCAAGGTTAAAAATATCTAAATTAGGGAATGTATTAAAAATCGCAATTGTAATATCAAAGTCTAAAAATTTTAAATAATGTGGATATTTTAGTAAAATATAGTTTAAAACCTTTTATATTTTCTTTATAATAGCAATTTAACAAAAAATATAATATTTTTGTATAAATTGTTTTGTTTAAATAGGTAACTTTTTTCTTTTTTTTTAGTAGTGCAGTGTTCAGTTTTTAGGGGTTGAGGTTGGGGAGCAATTTAAAAAAAATTGTATGTTCAGTTTTTAGGGGTTGAGGTTGGGGAGCAATTTAAAAAAAATTGTATACATGTTTTTATATAGGATGATAGATATTTACACATTTTAGGAGCAGGATGCTGGGTTTACAGGGGATATGGATATATTGAAAAAAATGATTGGTGTAAATATTTAGATAAATTAACATATGTGTTAAAATTGTTATTAATTAGACGATATCCTTATATGGATTGTTGGTATTTCAGTGGATATGATTGTTAAACTAAATATAAATAAAAACATAATATTTAAGCAACTGAATATTTAAAAGGATGTTGGTATAGTAGGTCATAAGGGTGGGTAGCCTTTTAAAATTGTAGAGAAACTCAGAATAAGTTATAATCAATAATCAATATTTTATTGAAAATTATTTAATATATAGATATTTTAGGGTTACAGATCATGTGTGGTAAGTTAAAAAAAAATTTTAATACATTTAAAAAATTCATTTGACATTTGCACTACCATATTAGTAATATCGTATAAGAAATATTTGTGTTTAGTTTAAAAAAAAAAATGAATGTTAAAACATATAATATGGGTATCCTTGTAGTAGCAAGCCCCAACCAGGCCTACTAGTGCAAGGGATTCGCCCTTCTCTGCTCAGAGACCTTAGACCAATAGTAAGAAGTGGCACAGAAACTGGAATAGAAAAGACAGAGTTTATTAAACCTCATGAGGTGGAACTACATACACACAACACCTTTCGGTATAGTATGAGGTAGCACACTGACTGGAAGGAGCTGGGTCCTTGAATACCCACACAGGGGCTCAAAAGAAGGCAGTACAAGTACAAGCTGCTGTTCTTAGGCACATACAAGGTCATACAGAAAATGCACGGTCGACAAGTGGGAGGAGCTAACAGTTAGCTCAAGTTCAAGTTCAAAAGACCTTTATTCGAATTTCATAAAATTCATAAAAGTACCGCATAAAAACAATTCATTACATAACACATCAAGATTACATGGTTAAAAATATAATACAGTTTTTGATGAAACTAATTTTAAGGGTTTTCCATCATTTTGCGTACTCGTGTTGTCAGTCTCAAACAAGCACTGGCCTTGCCAGTAGGTCTCGTAGAATGCAGAGTAGCCGGAGGGAAGCCGGATGGGGGCAGGAGAGCTGAGATAGCGTGTTAGGGGAGGAGAAGCCGCAGAGCGCACGCTGGGCGAAGCCCTTTGATGTGCTGTGCGGCCGTGAATGCCAGCGTGTTAGGGGAGGAGAAGCCGCAGAGCGCACGCTGGGCGAAGCCCTTTGATGTGCTGTGCGGCCGTGAATGCGCGTGCTTGTTTGCTCACGTGATTCACGTGAACTTAAAGAAAACCGCACGAACGAAACCCTTGGTTTCACGATTGTTTTCAGCACTTGAATTCTCGCTCCCTCAATGCGCTTGCGCGCATTGATAGGTCACGAGACCTAAAAAGTGCTAGTGCGTAGAATTAATTCATCTGAATCCAGGGAAACCATCAATAGGTAAGACTCCCCCAACGAGAGGGGGTCTATGTTTCCTAAAATATGGGGTTAAAAGCCAGTTGATATATTTTAAATAAAATTTACAGAAGAATAGGAAGTGCAAATCATCTTGTGTGCTAACACCATCACAAGGACATGGGTTATAATCTGTGCTATGTTGGTAGCCCAGAGGGAAGGCCAACAGATATTTCACAGAACCCGCTCTTAGGCGAAACAAAAGTGATCTCTCCCAGTTGGTCATAGGTAGGGTAAGATAGTGCGGGAGTGGTTGCCTACATAGATCGTTCCCCATGTATTTTACAACAGTTGATTTTGATTATTCTCTTCCCATTCGTTCAGAATTATAAAGTGCGTACAGTGCATGTTTAACCTCGATTTTATCCTTTGGCTCGATCCTAGTAGGGTCGGAAAAGAGGCTGCCTCTGTCCATGGCGCTCAATGTTTTCGACACTCCAGAAAGCCATGGAATCGCCATGCCATGGTCACATTTTAAACAATCCTTTATAATATTTTGTGTAAGAGTGGCTGAGTTATTCCTCCAAATCCTGACCCAGAATAGAGCTGGTTTAGATCTGATAAAATCACATACAAAGGGGAGGTTTAATTCATCATGGCAGATAAATTCAGAAGATGAGATTGGGGCGCCCAATATTTTCCTGCAAAATCGGCTTTCTTCTCGCTGGATACTTGGGCTTCTTCCCAACCCCCAGACCTCTGCTCCATATGTGGCTACCGGTAGGCACTGTAATCTAAACATTTTTAAAATAGCTCTAGTGGCACCTATTTTCTTTGGGCAAGGCAAGCTAAAGACTGAATTGGTGGCTTTCCAGAACTTGCCCATGGCATGGGCCAAGTGCCCACCCCATGAGCCGTTCGCAGTGAAAACCAAACCTAAATATGGAAATGTAGGCACAGATTCAAGTTTATCTGTCCCTATGTGTATTGTATTGAGCTTCCGTTTCCCAGGGCCACCAGACATGATAAAAGATTTTTTTAAATTTACGCGCAAATCTAATCCCTCCATGTATTGAACAAAGCTATGGACAAGTAGGCGGAGGGCATTTGGCGTGCGGCCCATAAGCACCGCTTCGTCAGCATATAATAACACTGGTAATGGTTGCCCCAGAATTGTTGGTACATCACTAGTCACTTCTTTCAGGCTTCTTGCAAGGCCATTGATGTAAATGATGAACAACAGGGGTGCTAAAACGCACCCCTGTCTCACCCCCCTGCCGATGTTAATAGCTCCAGAGACTTCTCCACCCATCCCAATCCTGACCTGTGCTTTAAGATCCGTGTGAAGATAGGCCAGGAAATTAACAAGCACCTCGTCTAGTCCAGAATTCAAAAGGATAGCCCAGAGTTTGGATCTATTCACTAGATCAAAGGCGGATGAAAGATCCATAAATGCAAGGTAAATAGGAGACAATCGAGCAACGCTGTACTTATCGATTATCAATTTTAGATTCAGACATTGCTCCACCGTCCCTACCCTGCTCCTAAATCCCATCTGACACGGGTCCAATAGGTCTATGTCATCAGTACATTCTAGCACCCTATTATAAATAATTTGCGCCAGAATTTTTAAAGTGTTATCCAGAATTTATTTATTTATTTTTATTTATGGTATTTGTAAAGCGCTCTGCAACCCTACGGGCATCCTGGCGCTGTGTACATATGGCTGAAAAACACTGTGCATCAGAGGAGGAATAATAGCGTTAAATACTGGTAGGTTACATTTTTGGGAAGAGCCATGTTTTCACCTTTTTACGAAAGGCCATCAGTTCATTTGTTTTTCTGATGTCAATAGGTAAACTGTTCCACAGATGAGCTGCAGCTATGCTAAAGGCTCTGCCACCAAAGGTGGTTTTCTTGATCCTGGGTATACTTATGAAATTTGAAGAAGGGGATTGAAGAGACCGGGTAGGCTCATACCAATTAAATTTGTTTTGAAGTGGTCGGGGGCCTAGCCCATGTACTGCCCTAAAGACAATACATAGGGATTTAAAGCGGATCCTCTGGTGTGTAGGTAACCAGTGAAGGTCAGCCAGGGCAAGGGTGGTAGAGGATCTTCGCTCTCGAGAAAGTGCCAGTTTTGCTGCAGCCGCCTGGATACTCTGAAGTCTGGAAATCAGGTAGGCAGGGGATTCCAGTAATAGGGCATTACAGTAGTCCAGGCGGCTGAGAATGGTGCTCCTAACTATGGTGGCTCTAACCTGTGAAGGTAGAAGGGGTAGCAGCTTTCGCAGTCCTCGCATTAGAGCAAAGCTGCTACTAGCCTGCTTGTTGACATTGGTCTCTAAGCTCAGACTGTTATTAAAAGTGACTCCAAGGTTTCTTACTGATTTCACTGGGATTAGTGAGTCCCCTAGCGCCGGAGGCCAGAAATCTGTGGGTAGACTTTTGGGGATTCTTCCTACCGTACAGTGCATTATTTCAGTCTTGTCACTGTTGAATTGTAGTGAATTCTGATTCAGCCAGAGTGTCATTTCCAACAAGCAGGTGTGGAAGGTCTCAAGCGAGTCTGCATGAGCACCATCAAGAGAGATCATCAGCTGCGTGTCATCCGCATAGTTGATCACGCTAATGCCGAGAGCCTTGATGATGCTCATCAGGGGTTGCATATATATGTTGAAGAGTATAGGACTAATTGCAGACCCCTGTGGGACCCCATGTGGAACTTTAACAAACTCTGACTGATATGGAGGGATAGCTACTGCCTGCCATCTGTCCATCAGGTATGATCGGAACCAATCAAGCACAGCTCCCCCGACTCCGACGTTCCTCAGCCTTGTCAGCAGGATGTCATGACTCACCGTATCGAATGCGGCGGACAGGTCCAGCAAGATTAATATTGCTGATTCTCCCCTGTACACCCTCATTCGTAAGTCGTCCAGAACTGTCAGCAAAGCAGTCTCAGTTCCGTGAGCTGGTCTGAATCCAAATTGCTCCTCTTCCAGGATGTTGTTAGTTTCAAGGAAGAGGGCTAAAGATCTGGTGACCCACCGTTCTATGATCTTAATAGGGTATGGCAGGAGTGAAATAGGTCGGTAGTTCTTTTGGCAATTTGGGTACAGATTTGGTTTTTTTAATAGTGGGGTAACAACCGCCAGTTTCCAGTCTTTTGGTACGGTGCCTGTGTGGAGAGATTGGTTGCACAGCTGATGCAACACTGGGAGGATTTCATCCCCGAACTCCTTTATTATTTTGTGAGGTAGAGGGTCCAAAGGGGACCCTGATGACGTGTTAAGGGCTATTCTTAAGAATTCTTGCTCTGTAGGGATCTCAAAATTTTCCAATGTGGCCTTTGGAGCGGGACATCTTACATTTTCCACATTCTTCTCCCTATTCTCTGGATTGCTATTATCCTGCACCGGCGGAATAAAAACACATTTCATTCCCTCAACAATTTTACAGATTTTCTCTTGAAAGAATAATGCTAAACCGTCACATAGCTCTCTGATTATCCTGAAGGTGTCACAAGATTTATTGGTACTATTAAGTATTAGGTCTGCGAAGTGGCTTGCTTTGGCTATAGTGATTTCTTTCTTATATTGTACAATTGTGAGCCTCCATGTCAATTTCTCCTGTTCCGAATAATTTTTCCTCCAGAGTTTCTCCGCCTTTTTACAGGCGCTTTTCAGTTCTTTTAGTTTATCCGTATACCAAGGCGCGGAGGGTTTTCCTCTTTTCCTGATTGTTTTCAGAGGTATAGTATCATCAAGTTTCCTAGCTATCTCTTTACAAAATGAAAGATAATTTGTAGTGACATCACTCTCAGGGTTGAGCGAGATCCAAACTTGACGAAAGTCAAACTTTCCTTCCTCTTTCCTTTTTAACAGGCCCCTCCAATCACGACCAATGAAGGTCTTAGTCTGCACGTTTGTAGGTCCTGTGTTAATCAGGGTGTGGATGTTAAATAGAAGGAGGTGGTGGTCTGACCAATCTACTGGGAGAATTGTACCCATAGTAATTAAATCCTCCGCAGCAAATATTAAGTCCAGTATATTTCCTTGTTTATGCGTAGGGGTAGTTATCCATTGTTTCAGCCCCAAATTATTACAAGATTGAGTAATGTTATAGAAGGCCGTATGTAGTTGGTCATTGTCCCATAAGTTAAAATCTCCCAGTACCAACAGTCTGCTATGAGAAATTGAAATATTATTAATAACAGCAATCAATTCCTGCTGTTGAGTAGCATTGATATGCCCGGCGTCCTGTAGCAGATTAGGCCCGTGAGGCAATGGCCAGAATCATGTTTAATCGAAACCCCAAGGATTTCAGCACACGAGATTGTATCAACATCCAAGGTTGCAATGTTTAGCTCCTCCTTGAAAATGATTCCTATTCCTCCTCCTCGTCCTATGTTCCTAGGTTTATGAATAATCTTATATCCTGCTGGACATGCTGGCCCTAGCTCTGGTTCCATTCCCGCGGCCATCCATGTCTCGGTTAGAAATAAAATGTCTAAGTTGTTGGACTCAATCAGTAACTGTATTTCAGTGGCGTGTTTCGGGAGGGATCTGACATTTAGTAATCCACTAATTAATTTTCCCTTAATGGTATGCTTAGATCCAGCATGAGTTAACGGGATATGTCTGTTAGCAGAGATCAGATTGGGTTTTAATAGAGGTTTAGGAGGGAGGGGATTAATAATTGGCAGACACCCTCGGCAGTAAGGACATGGATTCTTGTTTTATCACAAAGGGGGCGTGGCTATAGTTGGTGGGCGTGCCTCTGGAATCCGGCCAATAGCGTCGGTTCACAGCCAAATACCCGCCCGCATCAGCGTTCTATCCGCTGTGCAGAGGAGATAGTGCAAATTACGCTATTAAAAACACAGAATATCACACAAGTAAGTTTTAAAAGCAATCTAGTCCCTGCTCCCGGCTGTGCCTCAGGAGATTCAGCTATTAGACGCTGCGCTTGTAGTCAGCGCGCGTTTTATCACAAAGGGGGCGTGGCTATAGTTGGTGGGCGTGCCTCTGGAATCCGGCCAATAGCGTCGGTTCACAGCCAAGTACCCGCTCGCATCAGCATTCTATTCGCTGTGCAGAGGAGATAGTGCATATTACGCTATTAAAAACACAGAATATCACACAAGTAAGTTTTAAAAGCAATCTAGTCCCTGCTCCCGGCTGTGCCTCAGGAGATTCAGCTATTAGACGCTGCGCTTGTAGTCAGCGCGCGTTTTATCACAAAGGGGGCGTGGCTATAGTTGGTGGGCGTGCCTCTGAAATTCGGCCAATAGCGTCGGTTCACAGCCAAGTACCCGCCCGCATCAGCGTTCTATCCGAGGTGCAGAGGAGATAGTGCAAATTACGCTATTAAAAACACAGAATATCACACAAGTAAGTTTTAAAAGCAATCTAGTCCCTGCTCCCGGCTGTGCCTCAGGAGATTCAGCTATTAGATGCTGCGCTTGTAGTCAGCGCGCGTTTTATCACAAAGGGGGCGTGGCTATAGTTGGTGGGCGTGCCTCTGGAATCCGGCCAATAGCGTTGGTTCACAGCTAAGTACCCGCCCGCATCAGCGTTCTATCCGCTGTGCAGAGGTGATAGTGCAAATTACGCTATTAAAAACACAGAATATCACACAAGTAAGTTTTAAAAGCAATCTAGTCCCTGCTCCCGGCTGTGCCTCAGGAGATTCAGCTATTAGACGCTGCGCTTGTAGTCAGCGCGCGTTTTATCACAAAGGGGGCGTGGCTATAGTTGGTGGGCGTGCCTCTGAAATTCGGCCAATAGCGTCGGTTCACAGCCAAGTACCCGCCCGCATCAGCGTTCTATCCGAGGTGCAGAGGAGATAGTGCAAATTACGCTATTAAAAACACAGAATATCACACAAGTAAGTTTTAAAAGCAATCTAGTCCCTGCTCCCGGCTGTGCCTCAGGAGATTCAGCTATTAGATGCTGCGCTTGTAGTCAGCGCGCGTTTTATCACAAAGGGGGCGTGGCTATAGTTGGTGGGCGTGCCTCTGGAATCCGGCCAATAGCGTTGGTTCACAGCTAAGTACCCGCCCGCATCAGCGTTCTATCCGCTGTGCAGAGGTGATAGTGCAAATTACGCTATTAAAAACACAGAATATCACACAAGTAAGTTTTAAAAGCAATCTAGTCCCTGCTCCCGGCTGTGCCTCAGGAGATTCATCTATTAGCAAGGGAGATCGGACGATAATTAACTGGGTCCGACCTATCACCCTTTTTAAAAATTGGGACAATAGTGCTGGTTGCCCAGGTAATGGGCATAGGCACTGTTGGCAAGCTGTTGAAGACGTTAAGAAGGATTGGTGCCCATAGATCCGGGTTATGCTTAATAATATCGATGGGCAATCCATCGGGGCCTGGTGCCTTGTTTCCAAGGCTCTCTTTTATGGCTATTTTCACCTCGTGGAGATCAATCTGAAGACCGCACGTCTGTCCTGGAGTAAAGGTCACCAAGTCCTTGGTTGGTGCGGCAGAAATTTTAGAGAAGTGAGCCTCCCAAACGCTGCTAGTTATGTTACAACTAATTGGTGTTAACTGTTTCCCCATTTCCCGCGTTTTCCTGACCGCAGACCAGAAGGGGCCGCTGCCCCCCAGATTGGCACTGGCGACCAGCGACTCCCGCTGCTCAGTCAGTAGTGCAGACTTTCTTCTAGCTATTTCAGATTTGTAGAATTTCCTGGCTGTCTGAACCGCCATTATACACCTGGGTTTGGTGGTTAGTGCCCTGCGTAATTCCCTATTTGCCAGTAAAACAGGCGGAATCAAACCACCTTGGTTCTCTCCCTTCCTTTGGTAATGGTACTGACAAAAGAGTTTTTATAATAAGACACAATTCACCAAAATCAGCAATTATTCTGTGGTAGTTCCCATCCATGGATAAACAGGAATTAATTAGATGTGGGTGTTTCATTTTTACACTTTCCAAAATTGCCCCACCATCCACCCCCCTCCATTTTAATCGCAAGCCATCAACTGAAGGTGTGATGTCCCTTGCACCTTTTAAATTGGTATAAACCGGGGTGGGGGCTAAGTGCAGAGTTACTACAAGTGGGTTGTGATCTCCAAACGATGTCTCCATCACTGTGGACTTTATAACACAATCTATTAGATGTGGGGACATAAAGATAAAATCAATGGTGGAACTGCAGTCCCTGCCTCTAAACGTAGGGGCATGGGGAGCACTAGGGATGAGACTAGTTTCCATGGCATCGCCAAGATTGAACTCGGTTAGTATATTAACGAGTTCAATACCCCTTCGTTCGGCTTGGTCTAAGCAGTTCCTAACCTTGATCCCTTGATTCTTTAATATTTTTGCGTTGAAGTCACCCCCAACTAAGATCCCTGTCCCATCGTCAGCCTGTAGACTGGTTTCCAGATTATGTAAAGTTTTGGAAAGTGCCTCAAAGTTCTTATTAGGTACACAGTAAGAATCATTATTATAAAAATTGATTAAATAAATCCGGGTATTTCGCTTGAATTCGAGAATTTGTATATTCGGGTTCCCTCTGGATAGGTCTCTGATGGTACCACCAGCCAGTATCTTAACCCCGATGAATAGACCTCCGACAGGGCGGCCAGAATTTGGTTTCAGTGCGGTCACACTAAAACAATGGTAACCCTCTATATGAGAATTCCCAACAGCCCAGGTCTCTTGAAACATTAAAATGTCTATACCATCCAAAGTCTTTGCCCATTGGGGGTCTGAGAGCCGTGACTCTAACCCTGCCACATTCCAACTAAGGATTGACAAGTCACAGCGGGTGGAGTGACTGGTTAGCTTGTTCCTTGTACTCATCACTACATTCGTATTAGTTTTAGATGATGTGGGGATTATATGGTCATGTATGGCCATAAGTGTGACAGTACAATCAAGCATTACTGTTCCCTGTGTAGCATTGACTTGTAATGATGGTAGATATTCCTCAGTAATATTGATTGAAGCTGAGCGAACACTATTACCTTCACTGTCATCAGCTAATGTTCCCTGAGTTATACTTGCTTCTACTGGTACTGGATATTCCGCGTTATCATTACTTATATCTTCACATCCATTGATGTTGTCTTCCCTGTTGCCCAGTCAATCCTGCTCGTCTAGACTTGAGAAGGCATATTCAAACCGATTATAGGTCGGAATGTTGTATATAGAGCTTACCTCATTCTGAGGCAAATGCTGATTTGGGTTAATCATTGGGTGTGACCTCTCCATATGGTCGTACTGTTTCATTATGGGGGGGTCTGGGTAATGCAATGGATTTGCTAAGGATGATACCTGATGGTACTGTGCAGGTCCCTTCGGGTAAGTAAGCCCTTGATCCTGGTGAAAGAATGGAAACTTAATCCCTGTACCCAAATTTGGGTCCTGATAACACACAACAGAGTTATTCACCATATTAGCATTGGGGGAAATCAGATGTCTATAAAAATAGCCCAATGAGAGCAAAGTAGTATTGAATTCCCGAGGTGAGGGAGGTGGGGCACTAGCCAATGTTTTTTGGGCCCATTGTGGGGACTTAAAATTTATTATTATGCAGTCCCCCTCAAACTTTTTCCTCAGTGGGCCTACCCATCCTACTCTTTGGGTGTGAATAATCTCCCTTGCTCCTGCCATTGGAAAGTTGCAATTTGCAATTAACCAGTGGAAGGTCCTGTTCTTAAGGGATGTAGAATGTTCCTCTTGATCCTTCCTTAGTTTTGTTACATTAACTAGGACCAGGACATACGCCCCGCATTCAGGCGGTAAGCTGATGCGGGGAGGTATCTGTCTCCCATTAATTGCCATATTTCGATCGGGCTGGGCCCCTAACGCGTTCTGAGCGTTATTATTATTAGTTGGTCTAATTTGGGTCCCCTTGCTTTTATCAACATTTTGCACCTTGCCTTCCTGTGTGGCGTCCTTAATCGTGTTATGAATTGCAGTGGTTTTTGTTAATGGTTGATTGGCAGCTATTCCTTTGCCAGGCACTTGTGGGGTTTTGGGCTTTGTAGTTAAGATTGTGACAGTGGGATTCTTAGCTTTAGTGCATGTAGATTTAGAATAGCTCGGTTTGAGTCCCACAGTTACAGCAGAACCCTAACTGGCGATATTTGTAATGGGAGAACTCAATTCAGCTAGTTTTTCAATTCGGGTAAGTCTAGATTCTATCGGGGACAAATAGATGCTAAGTAGTTCGCCCATTCTTTCCAGAAGTTGGTCATAAGCTGCAAGATTATCCCCTTTAGCCGTCGGGATCCAATGTGACTCCTCACTTTCTATGTCTATAGGTGCATTTGTCTCATCTACATTTGGGTTTGGATTGGTATCCTTCCTATGCTTTCGCTTAGGCATGCTATGCTTTATTACCTTAGGCTTGCTCAACTGTCTTGTGTGTGTTTTATGTTTCCGTATAGCACCCTCCCGCCTACCCCTTAATTGCCTTGTGCTAGCTTCGACTACCTCATCTGGTGTGTGCTTGATGAGCAGTTCTGGGGTCCTTTCTAGTTCCATGCTAGACTCTAGATCCGAATCTATCAAGGGATTAGATGCTGATAAGTTGACCTCATTCGGTATGCTGTGAATTTCGGCGTGGACATCAATTATAGGACCAGTATTGATGTTTCTAGCCTGAACTGGAGTTCTATCTGATGCAATAAGTCCAAGGGATGAGCGTTTTGCTAGGGCTAGGTCTTGTGAAACCCTGCGCTCCAAGAGTGTAATTTCCTGGTTTATAGCATCATTGGCCCTAGTTATGAAGTTATCTATTGGGCCTATCAGTGGAGGCCCACGTGCTGCCGTTTTACTCCTACTACCTCTGGTAGTCATAATATTAGATAAGAAGTATATATTTTGTCACAGCCTAGCTTGTGCACAAAATCTACGGGGTGAGGATGCAGGGAAGCAGCAAATAAGGTGCTAAGGGGTGGGATTGGATCGATCAACACCCGACACACTTCTACTATACAGTTCAATTCCCAGCAGAGGCGTTATAATAGTCTTAATCCCTCCCCCTGCTGAATAGAGGTAGTAACAGTTAAACAGATAAATGCCTCGTAATACAACTGCGGTTAACAAATGCAAAAAATAAAAGAACAACCCGGTGCAAAATCAGGCTCTACAAGTGCAATACAGTAAGTATAGCTCACGCATTAGTAGCATTCAGTTTTATATGAGGAGATGCAAAGAGCCATGCAGTAAAGTTCACTTGGGAGGGAGCGATGTTCATAGGTCCTCATAAGGCCCAAAAATTCCCTCAAATGATGAATTAGAGGGTATAACTGCCCAACAAAGAACCCAAATACACTGCTCAGTCAGTTTGTAGCTATGATGACGTTCCTTATGACAGTTAACAAAGTCAATGTTAGGGGGGTCTCCTTGACCGGACTCCTTGACCTCTGAGGGCCTCAGAGGGCCCGCCCTTTGCCCGGGCTTAGCCCCGGGCGCTCCCCCGCGCGTCCCGCTCCGCGGTAGAAACGAGTGAGTTATAAGAGCATGTGATGGAGGCGGGGCTAGCAGGGGGCGCAGGCCGGGTCACTCAGGCCACGCAGGGACTCCTGGGTCAGTGAGTCCCTGCAGCGCTCAACCCCTGCAGCAGCTGTTCTTCTCCATGCCACAACCGGGGGTCCTTACGGGAATCCAAACGCCGCGAAGCGGCACCCACGAAGCGGGTGTAGCAAGGCACTGAGGAAGAGGGAAACTCCAACACCCTCCAACAAAATCACGGCGTTCACAGGTAGGCAACCCTTTTCGGCCCTTGCAATGTGCTGTACATTATGGACGAAATACCATATTTAATATACATATCCCTATTAGGCGTCCCCTCCGGGAGGGCAGGTTGTGCTTCATCAATTCTCAAATTGGTACCACTACAAAAGCATCACATCTTATGAAGTGTGCTGGAAACAGGCATGCTGAAAATAGTGCAAAATATGCAGTATTATAAAAAAGTAGCACTTAAAGTACTCTTCGTACGTTGCGCCGTTCAAATATTCTTAGGAGCAGAGAAAAATCTCCTCATTACCTGCCTATATGTGTTGCAACACATATATAATTTTCATAATCATAGGACTAACTCAATATTTGGCCAATACATATCAAAAATGCCACAGTAAGTGTTTTCTAAAACTACCTTACCAATCCAAGGCATCAATCTTAGAACAAGTGCCGCAAAACTGCTCTTACCAATCAAATGGTGTCCAGGTTCATACTGCCAAGTTCACAAATCGACCAAACGGTCACTGCACGGCGAATCAACAGAAGAGATCTCAGTCGAGGACCGACGCCACCTGGATGGTTAGATCAGAAAGAAAGGGAAAACGCAGTGGATGCCAAGACTCAGGTCTCCTCCGGCAGTGATCACGTCCAAAGCGAGATTCCAACCCTTCGTATCGACCAGTCTTTCAGGCATCCGAGTCGCCGATGAGCCCCACGTTGGACGCGCCAATTTGTAGTAGCAAGCCCCAGCCAGGCCTACTAGTGCAAGGGATTCGCCCTTTTCTGCTCAGAGTCCTTAGACCAATAGTAAGAAGTTGGCACAGAAACTGGAATAGAAAAGACAGAGTTTATTAAACCTCATGAGGTGGAACTACATTCACACAACACCCTTCAGTATAGTATGAGGTAGCAGACTGACTGGAAGGAGCTGGGTCCTTTTATACCCACACAGGGTCTCAAAAGCAGGCGGTACAAGTGCAAGCTGCTGTTCTTAGGCACATACAAGGTCATACAGAAAATGCACGGTTGCACAGCTAACAGTTAGCTAGTTGAAATAAAAACACATTCTGACAGTTACATGCTAGGGACAGCTGCATGCTCAACTGAGCATGCGTGGAGTGGCAGAAGCTAAATATAATCTGTCTCCACTGGTGCAACGCCTCAAGTCTAGGTAGCCTGACCTTTGACCAATCCAAGAAAAAAAAAGGTGTTTTTTTCCCTGGGCCCCTCCCCCAAACGAAAACACATTGACCTGAAGCCTAAGTGTATTCTGAGTCATAAAAAGTTTATTAGATGAAAAAATATTGTACGGGCACTTTTTTGCACAAAAAGTCACTTTTGGGCACTTTTTTGAGAGAAATAAAATAGTTCGCAGATTTTTTTTAAATCGACCGAATTAAAAAAAAAATGCTCTTGTTGGATGGCTTTGGACATAAGGCCGCATAAACAAAAGGAATTTTTCAAATATCTGTTTTTCTCACTTTTTTATTGCTGTTTGAAATTTCTGACTTGACTTTTTGCATCATTGGTGATACATGTGTTTAACATTGAGCTTGGGAAAATTGAAAAAAAATAGACTTTGGGGATTGTTTACTAGGGCAAGTGATACATCAAATTAAGACTCATATTAAACTGAACCTCAAGCTGAAAAAAAACCAAAATAGCATTTACGATCACTTTTTATAAGCGACTTTAACAATTGTTTTTTTAGCTATATTAAAAAACAAGGTAACGCCGTAAATTTTAGAAAAGAGATTTTTTCAAAGTAAAACATAGGTGTGACCTGCCTTCACATTAGGCTTCATAAACAAAAGAAAAAACATCTCTATGTGTTATATTCACTTTTTAATAACACATTTTCGTTTTAGGCACAAGCAAAAAGCAGCATTGGTGATGCATGTGTTTTTCAATGGGGTTTTTTAAAGTCTACCAAAATACGGTTTACCAATACATTTTCATTATTTTCTCTTTGGTATCTCATTATGCACATGTTAATAAACAGGTTCATGCATTATTAGCTAAATAGCATAAAAACACACTGAATTATTAACAATAATCTTTGAGATTTGGGTGACCAGATGGCCGGAAATCGAAAATCGCCTCGTATGGATTCAACTTCCATTTCGTGCACTTTCTATGTGGGCCACATGCATAAGAATTGGTACAATAATGCATACGAATCTTAGCTAGAATCTGCAATTGAAATTAAGTCTTAAACTTATATGCTTCAAGAATTGTAGGGCACATTCTGCTATGTATAATATCCTATCCATTTCAATGGGACGACCAGATGGCCGCAAATTGAAAATCGCGTCGTATGGATTCATATTGCGTTGTATGTACCTTAGGTGTAAGCCACATGCATTTAAAATGACACAATGTAGTAGGGTATGCTATAGAATGTGTCGCAGTTGGAAATCAAGCTCTATCTAGTATGGATCATGACTGATGACACAATATACGTGACTCATTTTGCAAAAAATGGAGGCTAATTTTATAAAACATGCGTTTAATCACTGAATGATTCTCACCACTTCTAAGCATGGCACAGGCATGACAATGACCACAGGGCAGTGGCATGATGGTAACTGTATGCTGCACTCAGAATTATGGATCCAGATTGTATGGTTTTAGAATTATGGGCCACAACGTAAGGCATATTTTTTCACACATGTGACGTTATTGAAAAACATCATACATTCAACTTCACATTTTGTAGCCAAAAGCATAAAGTGTTCTTCAACACACATGAAAGTGAAAAATAAAAACTTTTCCTGAAGAGAACACTTGATTTGTACCTTGTCCCTATAAGCCACAAATATGAGAGTTACCACTATAAAGTGTAGATGTCTTAGCTACATACTGTGATTGAAATTAGGTCAGTACCTCATATGGTTCAAGATTTATAGTGCACCACATACTATGTAATATATCCTATCCATTTCAATGGGTGACCAGATGGCCGCAAATTAAAAATCGCCTCGTATGGATTCAAATTGCTTTGTATGCACCTTGTGTGTGAGCCACATGCATATACAATGGCACACTGTAGTAGGCTATGTTATAGAATGTGTTGCAGTTGGAAATCAAGCTCTATCTAATATGGATCTTGACTGATGACATAACATACGTGACACATTTTGCAAAAGCTGGAGGAATTCCAATTATGGATCCAGATTGTATGGTTTTAGAAGTATGGGACAAAATGTAAGGCATACTTTTTCGTACATGCGACGGTATTGAAAAACGTCATACATTCAACCTCAAATTTTGACAACTTTACAATACGCCACACACATAATAATTCACATGGGTAAGATGCACATCACTAGGAACAAAGTGCTGTTTAAATTATGTCTCTATAATGTACAGACTATGAATTATAGCCAAAATTATGAAGTGTTCTACAACACACATGAAAGTGAAAAATAAAAACTTACCTGAAGGTTACACTTGATTTGTACCTTGTCCCTATAAGCCACAACCATGAGAGTTATCACTATGAATTGTAAATGTCGTAGCTACATACTGCAATTGAAATTAAGTCAGTACATCATATGCTTCAAGAAATAGAGTGCACTACATCCTCTGTAGTATATCCTATCCATTTCAAAGGGTGACCAGATGGCCGCAAATTAAAAATTGCCTCGTATGGATTCAAATTGCTTTGTATGACTGTTTTCAGGTCCCTGTAGCCACCAGGACCCCATAGTATATCTCAGATGATATAACAAGAGTGGCTAGGGCTCATTTCCAGCCTCCAGGTACATGTCTGACTCCTATTTGTGACATTTCGAGGTGTTTGGGATCAAACTCATTTTTCCCAATATAGGCCATAGAGCTCAGAGTCACATCACATTGAGCTCAGAGTCACATCAAATTTCTAGTTCTGGACCTAAGGACCCCTTAGTATACCTCAGATGACATACCAGGAGTGTCTAAGACCCATTTCTGGCCTCCAGGGATGACTTTTTGAAGTTTTGGGGTTTAAGGGGGCATAGTCACTTCTTCCATCCAGGCTACGTTGCTCAAAATCGTGTACGATGTCAGGTTCTTCCCTTGGCTGGAAGCTGAAAAAAAAACTTCAGATAATAGCAAAGGTAGATAGATCAAATGAAAGCATCAGATCTGAGCTTTCTAACAAGTATATTTAGGTCATGGGTACTCACAAAGTGACTGTGATATCCATTCTGAGCTATTTGGAAAATTAGCAAATCTTGTCAAAAAAACTTTTTGGGACGATTTTTGCTAATTTTCGGTATCAACCCTCATGACTGTTTTCGGGTCCCTGTAGCCACCAGGACCCCATAATATATCTCAGATGATATAACAAGAGTGGCTAGCGCTCATTTCCAGCCTCCAGGTACATGTCTGACTCCTATTTGTGACATTTCGAGGTGTTTGGGGTCAAACTCATTTTTTCCATTATAGGCCATATAGCTCAGAGTCACATCACATTGAGCTCAGAGTCACATCAAATTTCTAGTTCTGTACCTAAGGACCCCTTAGTATACCTCAGATGACATACCAGGAGTGTCTAAGACCCATTTCTGGCCTCCAGGGATGACTTTTTGAAGTTTTGGGGTTTAAGGGGGCAAAGTCACTTCTTCCATCCAGCCGCAGGTGCTCAAAATCGGGTACAATGTCAGGTTTTTCTCATGGCTGGAAGCTGAAAAAAAACTTCAGATAATAGCAAAGGTAGATAGATCAAATGAAAGCATCAGATCTGAGCTTTCTAACAAGTATATTTAGGTCCTGGGTACTCACAAAGTGACTGTGATATCCATTCTGAGCTATTTGGAAAATTAGCAAATCTTGTCCAAAAAACTTTTTGGGGCGATTTTTGCTAATTTTCGGTATCAACCCTCATGACTGTATTCAGGTCCCTGTAGCCACCAGGACCCCATAATATATCTCAGATTATATAACAAGAGTGGCTAGGGCTCATTTCCAGCCTCCAGGTACATGTCTGACTCCTATTTGTGACATTTTGAGGTGTTTGGTGTCAAATTCATTTTTTTCCATTATAGCTCCTAGATATCAGAGTCACATCAGATTTCTAGTTCTGGACCCAAGAAGACCATAGTATACCTCAGATGACATACCAAGAGTGTCTAAGACCCATTTCTGGCCTCCAGGGGTGACTTTTTGAAGTTTTTGGGTTTAAGGGGGCAAAGTGACTTTTTCCACCCAGCCCAATGTTCTCAAAATCGGGTACGATATCAGGTGTTTCCCTTGGCTGGTAGCGGAAAAAAAACTTTATATAATATCAAAGTTATATATATCACATGAAAGCATCAGAGCTGACCTTTCTAACAAGTGTATTCATATCTTGCGCACTCAAACGGTGTCTCTGATATCCATTCTGAGCTATTTGGAAAATTAGCAAATCTTGTCAAAAAAAAATTTTGGACGATTTTTGCTAATTTTCAGTATCAACCCACCTGACTGTTTTTGGGTCCCTGTGGCCACCAGGACCCTATATTATTTCTCAGGTGATATAGCAAGAGTGTCTAGGGCTCATTTCCAGCCTCCAGGTACATGTCTGAGTACTATTTCAGACATTTTGAGGTGTTTGGTGTCAAATTCATTTTTTCCATTATAGGCCCTAGATATCAGAGTCACATCACATTTCTAGTTCTGGACCCAAGAACACCATAGTATACCTCAGATGACATACCAAGAGTGTCTAAGACCCATTTCTGGCCTCCAGGGGTGACTTTTTGAAGTTTTTGGGTTTAAGGGGGCAAAGTCACTTTTTCCACCCGAGGTCGTGGAACTCGGAATGGGGTAAAAGTTTGGCTTGAGTGCCCTCCCCATGGAGGTCAAAAATGTTATTGCATCAAAATCATTTAAAAACTATATAGGTGTAATTGTAGTGCCCTGAATGCTATATGGCTGCATTTGCACCGTTCTAGGTATTTACAAAATGAATTTCTAACACTTTTGAAGTCTCCATGAAGTGAAAAATGATTAAGTCCAAAAACTTCACTGGTGTATCAAAGTGGTCAAAAAAGGTCAACATTGGGTTAAAATTAACAAAACATAG
This sequence comes from Lissotriton helveticus, assembly GCF_964261635.1. NCBI lineage: Eukaryota > Metazoa > Chordata > Amphibia > Caudata > Salamandridae > Lissotriton > Lissotriton helveticus. Next base: position 2,528,311 of record NW_027611662.1, read on the forward strand.
TGCTGCAGTGGTCCAATAGCAGGCTAAAGACATAATGAATGACACAGAATGAACAGTTTTACTAAACACTCTGAAAATTCGATTTTCAATTTCAGGGGGACAAGGTCATGGAAGTCATGGAACTCCGAGCTGGGTAAAAGTTCAGCTTAAGGGCCCTCCCCATGGAGGTCAAAAATGTTATTACATCAAAATCTTTTAAAAACTATATAGGTGTAATTGCAGTGTCCTGAATGCTATGTAACTGCATTTGCACTGTTCTGTGTGCCTCCAAAATGAATTTCTAACACTTTTGAAGTCTCCATGAAGTGAAAAATGACGAAGTACAAAGACATCATTGGTGCATGAAAGTGTTTAAAAACGGTCACAAATGCATAAAAATGAAAAAAACTAAGTGCTACACTGGCCCAATAGCAAGCTAAACACACAATGAATGACCCAGAATGAATATATTTACAAATTACTTGGAAAATGCTATTTTAAATTTCAGGGGGACGAGGTCACAGAAGTCATGGAACTCCGAGCGGGGTAAAAGTTCAAACTTTCCACCCCTCATCGAGGTCAAAATTTTTAATTCATCAAAATCATTTTAAAACTATATAGGTGTGATTGGAGTGTCCTGGTTGCTATATAGGTGCATTTGCACTGTCCTGTGTGCCTCCAAAGTGACTTTCTAACACTTTTGAAGTCTCCATGAAGCAAAAAGTGACTAAGTCCAAAGACCATTTGGAGCATCAAAGTGTTCAAAAACGGTCAAAAATGCATAAAAACGAAAAAAAACAAGTGCTACAGTGGCTCAATAGCATGCTAAACACACAATGAATGACACAGAATGAATAGTTGTACACATTACTTTGAAAATGCAATTTTAAATTTCAGGGGGACAAGGTCACGAAAGTCATGGAACTCCGAGCGGGGTAAAAGTTCAACCTTTCCCCCCTTATGGAGGTCAAAATTTTAATACATCAAAATCATTTAAAAACTATATAGGTGTGATGGCAGTGTCTTGGATACATCCCACATGAATTTTAAACACATTAGGAGCATCTCTGATCAAAATAACCATAAAAATCCCAAAGCTGCATCAGTGCTTCAAAGTGCTCCAAAACGGTCAAAAATGGACGAAAATGAAAAATATTCTCCATATCTGAGTTTTTATAACATTCCTTAGATAATGTATATCTTGAATTAGTTTTAAATCCTTTTATTAAAAAGTTTCTTTTCTATGCTGCACTGGTGCAACGCCTCAAGTCTGAGAAGCTGCACCAGTGCAGCCGAAGCAGCACTGGTGCAGCCGAAGCAGCACTGGTGCAACAAGAGTCAAGCCTCCCTGACCTGACCTTTGACCAATCCGAGAAAAAAAAAGGTGTTTTTTTCCCTGGGCCCCTCCCCCAAACGAAAACACATTGACCTGAAGCCTAAGTGTATTCTGAGTCATAAAAAGTTTATTAGATGAAAAAATATTGTACGGGCACTTTTTTGCACAAAAAGTCACTTTTTGGCACTTTTTTGAGAGAAATAAAATAGTTCGCAGATTTTTTTTAAATCGACCGAATGAAGAAAAAAATGCTCTTGTTGGATGGCTTTGGACATAAGGCCGCATAAACAAAAGGAATTTTTCAAATATCTGTTTTTCTCACTTTTTTATTGCTGTTTGAAATTTCTGACTTGACTTTTTGCATCATTGGTGATGCATGTGTTTAACATTGAGCTTGGGAAAATTGAAAAAAAATAGACTTTGGGGATTGTTTACTAGGGCAAGTGATACATCAAATTAAGACTCATATTAAACTGAACCTCAAGCTGAAAAAAAAACCAAAATAGCATTTACGATCACTTTTTATAAGCGACTTTAACAATTGTTTTTTTAGCTATATTAAAAAACAAGGTAACGCCGTAAATTTTAGAAAAGAGATTTTTTCAAAGTAAAACATAGGTGTGACCTGCCTTCACATTAGGCTTCATGAACAAAAGAAAAAACATCTCTATGTGTTATATTCACTTTTTAATAACACATTTTCGTTTTAGGCACAAGCAAAAAGCAGCATTGGTGATGCATGTGTTTTTCAATGGGGTTTTTTAAAGTCTACCAAAATACGGTTTACCAATACATTTTCATTATTTTCTCTTTGGTATCTCATTATGCACATGTTAATAAACAGGTTCATGCATTATTAGCTAAATAGCATAAAAACACACTGAATTATTAACAATAATCTTTGAGATTTGGGTGACCAGATGGCCGGAAATCGAAAATCGCCTCGTATGGATTCAACTTCCATTTCGTGCACTTTCTATGTGGGCCACATGCATAAGAATTGGTACAATAATGCATACGAATCTTAGCTAGAATCTGCAATTGAAATTAAGTCTTTAACTTATATGCTTCAAGAATTATAGGGCACATTCTGCTATGTATAATATCCTATCCATTTCAATGGGACGACCAGATGGCTGCAAATTGAAAATCGCGTCGTATGGATTCATATTGCGTTGTATGTACCTTACGTGTAAGCCACTTGCATTTAAAATGACACAATGTAGTAGGGTATGCTATAGAATGTGTTGCAGTTGGAAATCAAGCTCTATCTAGTATGGATCATGACTGATGACACAATATACGTGACTCATTTTGCAAAAAATGGAGGCAAATTTTATAAAACATGCGTTTAATCACTGAATGATTCTCACCACTTCTAAGCATGGCACAGGCATGACAATGACCACAGGGCAGTGGCATGATGGTAACTGTATGCTGCACTCAGAATTATGGATCCAGATTGTATGGTTTTAGAATTTTGGGCCACAACGTAAGGCATATTTTTTCACACATGTGACGTTATTGAAAAACATCATACATTCAACTTCACATTTTGTAGCCAAAAGCATAAAGTGTTCTTCAACACACATGAAAGTGAAAAATAAAAACTTTTCCTGAAGATTACACTTGATTTGTACCTTGTCCCTATAAGCCACAAATATGAGACTTTGGGTGTGAATAATCTCCCTTGCTCCTGCCATTGAAAAGTTGCAATTTGCAATTAACCAGTGGAAGGTCCTGTTCTTAAGGGATGTAGAATGTTCCTCTTGATCCTTCCTTAGTTTTGTTACATTAACTAGGACCAGCACATACGCCCCGCATTCAGGTGGTAAGCTGATGCGGGGAGGTATCTGTCTCCCATTAATTGCCATATTTCGATCGGGCTGGGCCCCTAACGCGTTCTGAGCGTTATTATTATTAGTTGGTCTAATTTGGGTCTCCTTGCTTTTATCAACATTTTGCACCTTGCCTTCCTGTGTGGCGTCCTTAATCGTGTTATGAATTGCAGTGGTTTTTGTTAATGGTTGATTGGCAGCTATTCCTTTGCCAGGCACTTGTGGGGTTTTGGGCTTTGTAGTTAAGATTGTGACAGTGGGATTCTTAGCTTTAGTGCATGTAGATTTAGAATAGCTCGGTTTGATCCCACAGTTACAGCAGAACCCTAACTGGCGATATTTGTAATGGGAGAACTCAATTCAGCTAGTTTTTCAATTCGGGTAAGTCTAGATTCTATCGGGGACAAATAGATGCTAAGTAGTTCGCCCATTCTTTCCAGAAGTTGGTCATAAGCTGCAAGATTATCCCCTTTAGCCGTCGGGATCCAATGTGACTCCTCACTTTCTATGTCTATAGGTGCATTTGTCTCATCTACATTTGGGTTTGGATTGGTATCCTTCCTATGCTTTCGCTTAGGCATGCTATGCTTTATTACCTTAGGCTTGCTCAACTGTCTTGTGTGTGTTTTATGTTTCCGTATAGCACCCTCCCGCCTACCCCTTAATTGCCTTGTGCTAGCTTCGACTACCTCATCTGGTGTGTGCTTGATGAGCAGTTCTGGGGTCCTTTCTAGTTCCATGCTAGACTCTAGATCCGAATCTATCAAGGGATTAGATGTTGATAAGTTGACCTCATTCGGTATGCTGTGAATTTCGGCGTGGACATCAATTATAGGACCAGTATTGATGTTTCTAGCCTGAACTGGAGTTCTATCTGATGCAATAAGTCCAAGGGATGAGCGTTTTGCTAGGGCTAGGTCTTGTGAAACCCTGCGCTCCAAGAGTGTAATTTCCTGGTTTATAGCATCATTGGCCCTAGTTATGAAGTTATCTATTGGGCCTATCAGTGGAGCCCCACGTGCTGCCGTTTTACTTCTACTACCTCTGGTAGTCATAATATTAGATAAGAAGTATATATTTTGTCACAGCCTAGCTTGTGCACAAAATCTACGGGGTGAGGATGCAGGGAAGCAGCAAATAAGGTGCTAAGGGGTGGGATTGGATCGATCAACACCCGACACACTTCTACTATACAGTTCAATTCCCAGCAGAGGCGTTATAATAGTCTTAATCCCTCCCCCTGCTGAATAGAGGTAGTAACAGTTAAACAGATAAATGCCTCGTAATACAACTGCGGTTAACAAATGCAAAAAATAAAAGAACAACCCGGTGCAAAATCAGGCTCTACAAGTGCAATACAGTAAGTATAGCTCACGCATTAGTAGCATTCAGTTTTATATGAGGAAATGCAAAGAGCCATGCAGTAAAGTTCACTTGGGAGGGAGCGATGTTCATAGGTCCTCATAAGGCCCAAAAATTCCCTCAAATGATGAATTAGAGGGTATAACTGCCCAACAAAGAACCCAAATACACTGCTCAGTCAGTTTGTAGCTATGATGACGTTCCTTATGACAGTTAACAAAGTCAATGTTAGGGGGGTCTCCTTGACCGGACTCCTTGACCTCTGAGGGCCTCAGAGGGCCCGCCCTTTGCCCGGGCTTAGCCCCGGGCGCTCCCCCGCGCGTCCCGCTCCGCGGTAGAAACGAGTGAGTTATAAGAGCATGTGATGGAGGCGGGGCTAGAAGGGGGCGCAGGCCGGGTCACTCAGGCCACGCAGGGACTCCTGGGTCAGTGAGTCCCTGCAGCGCTCAACCCCTGCAGCAGCTGTTCTTCTCCATGCCACAACCGGGGGTCCTTACGGGAATCCAAACGCCGCGAAGCGGCACCCACGAAGCGGGTGTAGCAAGGCACTGAGGAAGAGGGAAACTCCAACACCCTCCAACAAAATCACGGCGTTCACAGGTAGGCAACCCTTTTCGGCCCTTGCAATGTGCTGTACATTATGGACGAAATACCATATTTAATATACATATCCCTATTAGGCGTCCCCTCCGGGAGGGCAGGTTGTGCTTCATCAATTCTCAAATTGGTACCACTACAAAAGCATCACATCTTACGAAGTGTGCTGGAAACAGGCATGCTGAAAATAGTGCAAAATATGCAGTATTATAAAAAAGTAGCACTTAAAGTACTCTTCGTACGTTGCGCCGTTCAAATATTCTTAGGAGCAGAGAAAAATCTCCTCATTACCTGCCTATATGTGTTGCAACACATATATAATTTTCATAATCATAGGACTAACTCAATATTTGGCCAATACATATCAAAAATGCCACAGTAAGTGTTTTCTAAAACTACCTTACCAATCCAAGGCATCAATCTTAGAACAAGTGCCGCAAAACTGCTCTTACCAATCAAATGGTGTCCAGGTTCATACTGCCAAGTTCACAAATCGACCAAACGGTCACTGCACGGCGAATCAACAGAAGAGATCTCAGTCGAGGACCGACGCCACCTGGATGGTTAGATCAGAAAGAAAGGGAAAACGCAGTGGATGCCAAGACTCAGGTCTCCTCCGGCAGTGATCACGTCCAAAGCGAGATTCCAACCCTTCGTATCGACCAGTCTTTCAGGCATCCGAGTCGCCGATGAGCCCCACGTTGGACGCGCCAATTTGTAGTAGCAAGCCCCAGCCAGGCCTACTAGTGCAAGGGATTCGCCCTTTTCTGCTCAGAGTCCTTAGACCAATAGTAAGAAGTTGGCACAGAAACTGGAATAGAAAAGACAGAGTTTATTAAACCTCATGAGGTGGAACTACATTCACACAACACCCTTCAGTATAGTATGAGGTAGCAGACTGACTGGAAGGAGCTGGGTCCTTTTATACCCACACAGGGTCTCAAAAGCAGGCGGTACAAGTGCAAGCTGCTGTTCTTAGGCACATACAAGGTCATACAGAAAATGCACGGTTGCACAGCTAACAGTTAGCTAGTTGAAATAAAAACACATTCTGACAGTTACATGCTAGGGACAGCTGCATGCTCAACTGAGCATGCGTGGAGTGGCAGAAGCTAAATATAATCTGTCTCCACTGGTGCAACGCCTCAAGTCTAGGTAGCCTGACCTTTGACCAATCCAAGAAAAAAAAAGGTGTTTTTTTCCCTGGGCCCCTCCCCCAAACGAAAACACATTGACCTGAAGCCTAAGTGTATTCTGAGTCATAAAAAGTTTATTAGATGAAAAAATATTGTACGGGCACTTTTTTGCACAAAAAGTCACTTTTGGGCACTTTTTTGAGAGAAATAAAATAGTTCGCAGATTTTTTTTAAATCGACCGAATTAAAAAAAAATGCTCTTGTTGGATGGCTTTGGACATAAGGCCGCATAAACAAAAGGAATTTTTCAAATATCTGTTTTTCTCACTTTTTTATTGCTGTTTGAAATTTCTGACTTGACTTTTTGCATCATTGGTGATGCATGTGTTTAACATTGAGCTTGGGAAAATTGAAAAAAAATAGACTTTGGGGATTGTTTACTAGGGCAAGTGATACATCAAATTAAGACTCATATTAAACTGAACCTCAAGCTGAAAAAAAAAACAAAATAGCATTTACGATCACTTTTTTATAAGCGACTTTAACAATTGTTTTTTAGCTATATTAAAAAACAAGGTAACGCCGTAAATTTTAGAAAAGAGATTTTTTCAAAGTAAAACATAGGTGTGACCTGCCTTCACATTAGGCTTCATAAACAAAAGAAAAAACATCTCTATGTGTTATATTCACTTTTTAATAACACATTTTCGTTTTAGGCACAAGCAAAAAGCAGCATTGGTGATGCATGTGTTTTTCAATGGGGTTTTTTAAAGTCTACCAAAATACGGTTTACCAATACATTTTCATTATTTTCTCTTTGGTATCTCATTATGCACATGTTAATAAACAGGTTTATGCATTATTAGCTAAATAGAATAAAAACACACTGAATTATTAACAATAATCTTTGAGATTCGGGTGACCAGATGGCCGGAAATCGAAAATCGCCTCGTATGGATTCAACTTCCATTTCGTGCACTTTCTATGTTGGCCACATGCATAAGAATTGGTACAATAATGCATACGAATCTTAGCTAGAATCTGCAATTGAAATTAAGTCTTTAACTTATATGCTTCAAGAATTATAGGGCACATTCTGCTATGTATAATATCCTATCCATTTCAATGGGACGACCAGATGGCCGCAAATTGAAAATCGCGTCGTATGGAAAGAAAATTTAGCTTGAAACAACCTGGAAAGAAAGGAATGGGAAACGAAATCAGTAAGCCACTGATGAACACAAACTTTTAATTAACATAACAAGCAAGGAACAATAACGCTAGAAACAAGAACGGTAAACTGTAGAAAATGAAAGTCAACAGAACATTCCTCCCCCCCCCCACCCCCCCCCCACATTCTGGAACCTTCCAAAGTAGGGCAGGGTTACGGCTACGCCCAACTGGCGGCAACCCATATAAGGCGGGCCCTGCTGCCAACACTTGGTCAGGAAATCTTAACATATGGGGGAGCCGGAGGAGAGGCAGGGGCCAGCGGAGTCCAGCCGCAGCGGCCCTGGGTAGTTGCAGGTAGTCCCGCCACATGTCCACCCGGTCCGACCACCCATGGCCAGGGACCGACGGGGGGCCAACTGAGGCCGGCTGCAGCCGATAACCTAAGGAAGCCCGGTCCAGAGAAGAACGAGACACCTCTTCCTTTTCCCCTCCGTGACAGCCGCAGCAGCTCTGGGCGGCGGGATGTCCTGTCCATACCTCTGCAGAAATTTGTCCAAGTTGGGCTGGGAGGGAGAGGCGACGCGGACGAGCCTCTCCCACCTCCACGGATAGGAGGTCTCCCAGCCCCCGGCCCAACGCCGAACTCCCCCAGCCAGGCGGTGGTGCCATATTTTCGTAGCACCGAACATACCATGGTGGTGCCCCAGTACTTGCGCAGCACCGAACGTGCAACGGTGCCCATATTTTCGGAGCACCGAATATGCAATGACTGCACCGATACTTGCGCAGCACCGAACGTGCGCCGCAGGTGGCCATACCTCCGTAGCACTGGGCATGGGCCTTGTGGAGCACAGGGTGTGGAGAGACCATCGTGCATGCCCATGAAAGAGAACGGCCTAGAGTGCACCGGGAGAAGGAGACGGCGCGAACGAGTCTCCCTTGCCCCCCCCAGGCGGGGGCATCACAGCCGCACCCCAGCCGAATGTCCCGCTTCCACAACACAGAGTTCCACTCCCTATTTTGTCCTCAGAAAGGTCTCTTCCACTCTTGCAGACTCGATGAGAGGGGACTGCTGCAGGGCCTCAAAATGGCGTCTGGGTCCGCTGGAAGGCGGGTCTTGGCCGCTAGAGTAACTTTGAACAGCAATGTAACTCGGTCGCTTGCCCACCGGGACACGAGCCCCCACCTCCGACAACATCTCCACAGCCTTGAAGAGTCTGCAAAGGTACCCGGCGGAGCCCTCGGCCCCTGCAGGCTTCCGGTAAGGGACAACTGCCTTGATCGCCAACAAAATAAACATGACATTGCCACTCCTTCTGTTAGCATGAATTCTTGAACTGCCGAAAAGGACTCTGGTCCAACTGCCGGTTGTAGGAAACTTTTTCCTGATGCTACTTCCGGACTGACCCGGCCCCGCCCAAAATGGCGCCGGTATCAATAGGAACTTACGAACACCTCGTGGTGTTTCTTTTTGCTAAATAAAAAAAAACTTGATGTTCTGAGACATGTATATGATCCTTTGTACACTTGACAAGAAGAAAGGAGAGCTCACTCGACGAACATGTAAAAAGGATCCCGTTAAAAATGATGATTACAAATGTACAATGTATTATATTTTTTATATATATATAGCTGATGTATAACCTCGCTTATGACGCACGCACACGGTATGCATATAGGAAATCTGATTGCAACTAGTCTGACTATGCTTCTAAATTATGAAATAAATGCCCCCGAACCCCCCCAGCCAGTTGATAGACGTTTTAGTTTGCTACAAATGAATTGATAAAACTTTCTAATGTTTTTTATTGCTGCAAAACAACACCCCCCACTGTACGCACTTTAGCCATTGCCGTGTCCGGCCAAATACGACTGCACCCTCATAAATCCACGTACTATGATTTTGCAAAAATAAAGGTTTTCGAAATTATGAACGGGTATTGCATGCTTTATTTGAAATATGGGATCGGCGGGAGAGTTCTTTTCTGTGCACCCTACCCTGCTCTCTCTTTAAGGTTATTAGAAGATGGTTGCCCAGCCCCGGAGGAAGGATCGGATCTACGACACGATACTCTGCCTTCAAGGTACGCGACTGACTCATGAACTCTCGCGTGGAGAAAAGACCTCGACTTCTGAGGATGGGTAAAACGAAACGGTATAAATAATGGAATGTAAAAGAAGGGTAAAATAAAACGATGTAAATGTTATAAAGTACGACGCTCAAAGGTATTAGGGAACAGAGCTGACCAAAGAACTGAAGAACCTTAGAACGTCACAGCATTGAAGGAGATTTAAGGATCCCGATAGTGAGATACATCTACTAACTAGATACCTCGCACTAGGTACCTCTGGTTTCCTTTTTACGTTTCCCTGCACACGACCTATAAGGACACACTGCCCCCCCCCGACTCCAGAAACCATACCCCAGGGATTCTACCCCGAGGAGGAAAGACGAGTATGAGGTAAGTAAAGGACTCTCGAATCCATGTATTTGATATGCGCGAATGTTGTCCCCCTCCCTTCCCCTCTTTTCCCTCCCTCTACAGGTTACATCAGGGGCCGCAACCGAGGTATGGCGAAGATCTGAAGCCTTGCCCCGTCTGATACGCGAAGCGGACCAACGCTGCAAGGTGGCGCCTAAGCACGCCCACAAACTACTCACGTAGCAAACGAGCCCATAAATTTAGTATGATCTGATGAAAAATGATCACCCTTAACCCATGCTGCACGAATGAACCCATGTCACGTATGATTCGAAACTATGAGAGAATGTGTGTGTGTGACTGAAGCGTTGACTCAACTGGTCGAAGGACCAAGAATGCAAGAAAGTGCGACACAGTGGTACCCGTTTTCCTTTTTCTCAAAGCATGTCCCCTCTACCCTGTCTAATGCTCGTCCACCTCAAACTGCATGCTTTCAAGATTCTAACGCAGACCCGTAAATGTCCTTTGCTGTGTAATGCACTAAATAGCCTTTCTTAAATACACTGCCACTCTCCATGTCGCACGTGTACTATTTAGCCTGCTGTTGCACTCTCTCTCTCTCTCTCTCTCTCCTTCACACTCCCACTCTTCCGAGCGATTAGCTCCGAAATTGGCAGACTGCCACCCCTAGCGCACCACCCAATTGGCTCCAAATACCGCCAGCATTTGCACAAAACTTGTCTTTAATAAAATCACCATGAGACCGTGTCACTACCTCTCCTTTCTGCTAAATTGACGAAACCGAGAATTGGCCATAAGGGAAAGGACAGGTAAGACGACTGAGGTTCCCTAATCTGACCCGTAATGAGGGAACTACATGTCAGCGGCTCCTATTATGAGATAAAATGCCTCAGATGACGCGACCTTCCCCGTTCCGAATTGTCGCAATACCCAAACCGTAAAGGTAATCGAAACCTCCCCATCTTCCCAGGACGCACCCAGTATTGCGTTCAGTTGCCCCCGATAAGAGTTTTTAACTATCCTTCACCCCCCGATCGTAAGAGATGGGTCGACTTGCGACTAACGCAGGCCAGCTGTGGTCCCTAGAAAAGATTTTTTCGATAGGCAAATTTCAGAGTTTGGAATTCGAGAAATGCCACTGAACGCTCACCAACTGAACTGTGGCCTTCTGCCGATAGTACCCTTATAACCCAAAGTAAGATGATGCCCCCCCATCACAGTTTTCTATGTCCCTAGTTATTTTCCCATGAGACCCCTGTCTTTTCTAATTTAGTAATCAGGCCGCGAGAGGCTGCATAGGAACCAGAATGATGTTTTACAAAGTTAAAGATTAGACCGAAGCGAAGAAAACCATTACAATGAACCTTGTCGAAAGCGAAAATGTTTAGTTAAAAGGCAGGATGCATTGATAAAATGAAAGATGTTTAGCCTATGTTCGTCCCTCAGCGAGATACCTATTAGTACCATGTTGATAGCTCACAACACCCTTTTGTAAATATAAACCCCTAGAGAACGGTATAGCTTTGTCAGGCTTGTATTACGAAGGTGGGTCTCCATCAGATGAACTGTCGTGACTATAGTAAACAGTTGTGAAGGAAAGTCATAGTAAATCCAGCAGGCCCACCATCGATCATTTATATGTCAGTTGTGAACCCTAATATAACGGACGTTTCTATTGTCATTTACCTGGAGCTGGGAGAGAAATAGACTTGTGTGATTACCTTCCTCTGCCCATTCTCTAAAGACTGTCTTTTCAAACTCCTTCAAGGGTACAGCTGTCGGAGGAAAGAAGGACCGGATGTGGGAGCACGTGGCCTGACTACAGACTATGGAACGTCTGCGGCATGGGCCAAGGCGAGACCGCGACAGAACGGAGCTGCAGGACGAGGCACTATTTCCGACAAAACAAGAGGAGAGGGCTGACCTGATGCCCCTGTCCAATGTTCAAATGTGTGCCGAAAGGTCCCCGCTCCCTAAACTCGGTCATAAGCCCGCCTACCTGAAATCTCTCGTTCCCCTAGTTTGTTCCCGACCTGGCCATTGCTCCACCCCCCTTTTTCTCCGACCTACCCTATGGACTATTTGTACACTCTTCTTCCACCTGAACTTTTTGACTATCGACTCCGAAAGACACAGGGCGAAAAAGACCTTTTCGACCAGAAACGCGAGGAAAAGGTCGTGCCCTGCAACACGGGACCTAGAATAGAGCTGGACCCTTAGCTCCACCGCCGGTGCTCCACAGCGCCAACAAAGGACTGAGAACTCAGTAACTTCGAACATTGACACCCTCAATCATCGTTTCTGCTACGTCTCGTTTCTCTCCCAGCCACCATTGTATTGATTATGCTCCAACCAAATATATACGGAGCCTGTATATAATAACCTGTATGCAATGTACTGACTGCTCGCTACAGAATCATTTTTTGTATTACCTTACTATGACTTTCCTGCTAACAAGTTTATCAAAGTTTTTCAATAGGCCCGCCTCCTAAAACTAGAGATCTTAAATGTAGTGTTTACGACTCCTTCACCTGGGGTCCTACTGCTTTTTCTTATGCCCACCATAATAGACTTGAATAGGAAATAGATCAGCAAGATGTCTTGAATATGTTAAAGGGAGGACTGTGGAAAATTAGTACGGTTTGGTAAACATTATCTGCGCCATCTTGCCTTTTCCCCTGATGCCACACTTTTGTCGTGCGCGCCCGCCATTTTTTTAGGTGCCTCGATCAGGACCATCCCTTTTGCACGCCACTGGCCCCCAACATAGCCCTTCGCCCTCGCCAAGCCTGCACGCTGACCAACCCCCCCTCGCTCGCACATGCTTTGAGTCATAAACCCCTCTTCAGCGCAGTTCTGCCTCAAAGCCCCATCCTGTTCCCAGCGCGACCCCTCCCTTCATTCTTTTCATAGTCCCCGGCCCTTTGATACAAAAAAAACCCCTTTTCCTGTGCCCGTTTGTCTTCCTTGTTCCCAGGCCGACACCTAGCTCTGCCGATACTATTCCTTGCCCCTCCCCGTACAGTTGAAAGCTTCCCTCATCAAAGGACCCCCGAGTTGATCAGAGCCCCCACCCCACGAGATCCGATCGAACCCCCCACACTCCATGAATCGGCGGAATATCCAGCTGCGCGATAACCATCACCTGTTGTGACCGGGGTGGGGACTTCTACTGTAAATGTGTGTGGGAACGGGCCCGAAGGGGAGATTCCGGGAATGTCTTTCCGTACATCAAAGCATTGCCATGAATATGTAAACTGTAATAAAGCCACAAAAACCTGTATATAAGGGGCCAGGCCTCAGAAATAAGTTAGAGCACCTCATGACGATACCTGCTGTCTGATTTGTCGTGTTCTCCTCCGGAGAGAATAAACCTTGTTTCCTGCCTTCCAGTCTCCAGCGCCTGCCTCTTCATTGATTAATGTTTCGTGGGTTAAAGAGGCGATACCGCCGGGCAAATACCGATTGTCCCCGACCTTAGTTTCTACACTAGCACCATTGGTTTTGCAAATGCTTGCTTGATCTTGTTATTAGCTACTGTTGGTAAGAACTCCTGCAGCAAGCTAGAGCCTCAAAGGGCGGCATGAATCGAGGGATTTGTTATTTGTAGACGTGCAATGAAGTCTGTGCTGGCCAGCCTGTGGCATGTTTATGCAGACTCGAGGTGGCGCTTTTCCTATAGTCCCCACTTTGTTTCTGGAACTCAGAGTTTGTTGCTTCGGCCTGCATGGGGGGGCTCTCAGGGGGCACTGTGGATGGTAATCCCCACCCCAGGTGACCCCTAAATGTACATCATTCAAGGTGATCAGTAAAAGGCGATGTTGATGAGATGATGTCTGAAGGGTGTGATCGTAACCTTGGCTTCCCCACTTGACCACGATTGCATGAACCTGTGACACGAATGTCTCGTCCTGCACCTCTCGCTCTCTACCTGGCGAGCACCGGCAGCAGACTGAACCTCAACATCAAGAGTATCTGTTTGGGACCAGCCATGCCTAGAAGTGTCTCCCTTGCCTTATATTGTACTAGTCTCACTATTCACCATCTGGTGAAGTGAGACCACGAGAGCTGTCTCGTCTGCTACAATAATAACCTTTATGAAGTGCTACGCCGGCGTCTAGGCGCTGTTCATCGGGTGAGGTGCATGCTATGTGGAGGCCACGATCATGAAAGGCTTCTGCTGTGTCTTAAGAGGTTGGCGAGATGCTGCTTGCTTGCGCTGCCGCAGTCCACAGGTGACCGGTCACTTCGACATGTACAGTGGAGTTGTAGTCCGTGTGTGCTGTGCGGTGCATCCTGCTTTTTCCTTCCACACCGGCTGTTTTTGAGTGGAGTTGGAGTTGTAGTCCGTGTTTGCTGTGCGGTGCATCCTGCTTTTTCCTTCCACACCGGCTGTTTTTGAGTGGAGTGGGAGTTGTAGTCCATGTGTGCTGTGCGGTGCATCCTGCTTTTTCCTTTCACACTGGCTGTTTTTGAAAGGAGTGGGAGTTGTAGGCCGTGCGTGCTGTACGGTGCATCCTGCTTTTTCCTTCCCCACCGGCTGTTTTTGAGTGGAGTGGGAGTTGTAGGCCGTGTGTGCTGTGCGGTGCATCCTGCTTTTTCCTTCCCCACTGGCTGTTTTGAGTGGAGTGGGAGTTGTAGGCCGTGTGTGCTGTGCAGTGCATCCTGCTTTTTCCTTCCACACCGGCTCTTTTTGAGTGGATTGGGAGTTGTAGTCTGTGTGTATTGTACGGTGCATCCTGCTTTGTCCTTCCACACCCGCTGCTTTTCAGTGGAGTGGGAGTTGTAGTCCGTGTGTGCTGTGCAGTGCATCCTGCTTTTTCCTTCCACACCGGCTGTTTTTGAGTGGAGTGGGAGTTGTAGTCCGTGTGTGCTGTGCAGTGCATCCTGCTTTTTCCTTCCACACCGGCTGCTTTTGAGTAGAGGGGGAGTTGTAGTCCGTGTGTACTGTGCAGTGCATCCTGCTTTTTCCTTCCACACCGGCTGCTTTTGAGTGGAGTGGGAGTTGTAGTCCGTGTGTGCTGTGCGGTGCATCCTGCTTTTTCCTTCACACCGGCTGCTTTTGAGTGGAGTGGGAGTTGTAGTCCGTGTGTGCTGTGCGGTGCATCCTGCTTTTTCCTTCCACACCGGCTGTTTTTGAGTGGAGTGGGTGTTGAAGGCCTTGTAGCTACCTGCTGGTGTCCCTTCTATCCACCTGGCCCACCCCCTCCCATGCATACTGTTTGCACTACGCGCCTGCACCACTGAAATCCTTGCACTGCCCCTACCTGCCCGCCACTGCCAGGGCGTTGAGCTCTGGTGTCTGTTGAATGGCAGAAAGGCAAATTCCTCTTCTTGCCATTACATCTTCGCTGGATGGGGCTTGGAATAAAGCAGATCCTTCTCTGCACCCCTCTTCCAAGTCAGTCATCTATTAAACTTTACTCCTCCCAGAGCAGGGTCTGCTATCCACCCCTGCTAGGGGAGCTCCTGTTGCTCCGGGGTGGACCTTACAAAGCATGTTAACAAATTGCTGTATTTTGTGCATGCCTTCGGGTCCCTCACCTCTGTCCTGAGTAGACTCGGCCTTGGATGCTGTATCCTGTCCTTGCCGTTGGGTGGACAGAGTAGAGAATTTACCGTCTGTAGCCTATCCCTGTAGAGGGTGCTTCACCGTCACGCCGGTGTGGCCCCGGTACAGCTTTACTGGCTGTCTGTAGTTAGTGTATGACATGGGTTAGTGGAGTTGTTGTTTTTTCTTTACTCCTGGGTGGAGTAAACCGGAGCAATGAAATTCTGACATTCCCATTTCACTTATAATTGGTGATCATAACTAACTCACTCTCAATAACTCACTCGCTAACTCTCTCACTCTCACTAACTAAATCTCACTCACTCTCACTAACTCAATAACTCTCTCTCACTAACTAACTCACTCGCTAACTCTCTCACTCTCACTAACTCTCTCACTAATTTCATCACTCTTACTAACTCTCTCAATCTCTCACTAACTATCTCCCACTAATTAACTCACTAAATCTATCACTCTCAATAACAAAGTAAGTAACCTTCACTCTCCTGTTATTTATACCCACCCCTTTGTGGAAAAGTAAATTTTGCCATGTTGTATGTGCCTACGTGTTCCCTATGTTATGTTATATGTGCATGATCGATATGCATGTATTCCCCTATGATCGATTAAAGACGCAATTATAGTTGTGTCCATCTCTAGTATGCCAGTTTCCAGTTTTCGTGAATACAACGAATATCGGGCCTATGTAAAGCTACGTTGCCACGTTTTACAGTGTGCACGTTAATTCATTGAATTATCCCCGTTTCTAGGCCTCAAAAGGGCCCGGACTTAGATTCAGCGCCTGTTTTCTGAACCCTCTCCAAGGAGCGATACAGCCCCCACCTGTATCCCTGACTCTTAGCTTACTTTCATGCCTCGCAGTGCCCGGCTCGGCCTGGCTCTGCCTCCCAGTCTGCCAAGAATATGTTATGTTTCTAGTTATCAGTCCAGCCCTCCTTCTCTGCATTCCTAAGCTACTGAATCGCATCAATAGTTTCCGTCATGGTCTAGCCTTTATGTCTCCATGTAAGAGAAATACTGTATTAATATTTATAGAATATTCCCCGCACACGCACTACATGTAGAATTATGCATGCACCAGTCTTAATGTCTGTTAGCCTTTACTCTGATAACTTTTGGATTCTATCAACATGTACTCTAAACACCAGATACTAGATATGCCTGGGTACATGTCGCTCTGACACTCCAGACTTTAGTCTCCTCTTCTAGCGCAGAAGTCATAGCCCCCCAGTTCTCCCTGGTAACACGTCATTGTCAGTTTGCGCGCACCACTAGGTTAGAGGTCCCAGCTGCTCAGGTAGCCCCCTCCATGTTTCCGCCCCGTTTATGACATATTCTGTTACGTTTACATCACATGTCTGTGTATACGCCCTGTACACGCCTTCTTGTTACCTCATTTTGCCCTTATCTTTCGCGACTGCTACAAACTCCGCCTACTGCTACGCCTACTGTATTGAATGCAATGTATTTTGTTTAACTATATATACTAATGTTCTGTTATTAAAAGTTATGCGCATCATTCCCAGATCCTGCCCCCGGCAGCTGTCGGGCCCTGCCATCCCATTCCCATGCAGGCTGTCCTGTTCCTGTCCTTTTATGCCTGATTAAAGCCTGTACACTCTAGCTACCTCGAATCTTGACTCTTATTTATTGAGCTATCTGTTTGTATGAGTATCCCGAAAAATAGAACCGGTAATTAATTATTTATTTACCACATAATGGCGCCCGAATAGGGACTTGCCCTTTCCCCACGCGCCGGAGAAGCCACGCAGGCCCCCTGATCCTCTGCAGCCGTGACGGAACCATACCGTGCACGTGCAGATATTTCTGCTTCAAGTATCCCTCAGGCCCACGGAGGAGACGGAGGTTGCGGTCCAGCGTCCAGACGAGGTGGTGGAGGAACGCGGCAAGTCCCGACCAGAGCCCAAGCCGAGAGTCCAAGGTCCGAGGTATCCGGAGGCCCACCTGTAACTAAAGTCCGAGGTTCGTCCGTCCGTCGTCGTAGCAGTCCAGTCCAGTCCGAGGCCTTCCGTTCTTGCTGCCCGGTGAGTACCATTGCTGGGGTAGTATCTAGACAGGGTCAATTGATTTGCCTCTGGTCCGTGGGTTTGGGTACACAGATCCAACACGAAGTGTCCACTTAGGTGGATGCGGGTCCTGACGTGTCTCTTTATGGGACCGGTAAGTTTCGTACTGTTTTAGCAGTGCATCTAGTCATTCTAGTAAGTTTCTGTTCCAGTAAGTTCTGTTTTTGAGAAATTCATGTATTCTGTTTTCAGTATTTCAGGTAATATTCTGTCCAAAATGGTTTTTCATGTGTTTTCAATGTCGTGGTATGAATGATTCGTTTTTCAGTTATTATTGTGTTTATCGTGTATTGTATTGTGTCCAGACTCCAGCCTAGTTATGCCTCTGTTCTCAAAGTTACGTCAGTTAAAAACTAGAAAAGGTCTGCTCGAGGAAGCAGTTCCTGTCCCGCCTAGGGACAGTCCAGGTCATTTTATGTATCAAAAGCATGGCATAAGTGCCATATTATATCTAGATTTATGGGTGGAGTACACCAAGGAATTAGAGGAAAAGTATAGATGGCCCGTATCAGGTACGTGGGATGCCGAGTGCATCATGCGAGTAGAAGAAGCATTATGGAAAAAGAAAGCCAGACAGTCCCAGAGAGACGCCATCGAGTTATGGCGCAAAGAATCTCATAAAAGAACAGAAAAAGAAATCATAAAGTCTGAATTAAGTAGAGAATCCTCAGAAAGAGCCCAAGAAAGGGAATTAATTGAAGTAGGTGAACGAGTTAAAGCCGAACAGTCAGACAGACAGAGAAATGCCCTCATTAAGGGTATGTATCCTCTTCTTGCCGAGGGTTTGCCAAAAGCAACCCCGGAAGCACCATGTAATTTTCCGCCGCCATTAGTTCCGATTAAGCTACGTCACAAACCGACCGCAGCTGATATTTTTCTCTCGTCCTATTTGGACGACACAGTCCCAGAATATGCGAATCCTGCTCCGCCAGCTCCGGTAAATAATGTAATTCCTGTTCCTCCAGCCACCGGGGCACCTGTTACAGCACCTGTTACGGTACCCCCGGTCCAGTCCATAGTACAAGTTCCCGCTACATCGGTCACTCTGCCAGCACGAAGAGTATCAGTCGACGATTCCAGTTTAGGGGCCGCGGGAGGAGGTCCTCCGGGTACCCCGCCGCCACACAAACGTATAACGTTAGTCGAGTTACATGAACGTGCGTTACAGCGTACGCCCAAACATCAGTCCGTTGCAGATATCAGGCGAGCTCTCACCGAATGCCGTTATGATCCAGTCCCAGGCGATGATAATATGGTTATATATTCATTGCGCGCAAGACGGGTGACCGAGTATTTGGACACCCTACCGAATATGAAAGAAGATCTAGACAGAATATATCGTTTCATCCGTACAGGAGAAGATCCAGAAAGTATTGGCGAAATCATGTCTCTAAGGAAAGCTGAGACTCAGCTCATGCTATTAAAGTTTCTAATCAATTGTTTAATAAGGGAACAAGATTATCCAGACAAAGATCCAATCGAAATGAAAGTCCTGACAAAGTGGAGTGATCATATAGCCGAGGGAAGACACAAGACACTCAGTAGTATAGACAGTATGTACAAGAAAATTCGTAAGGAAATAATAAGGTTACACGAGAAACGCAAAACAGCACAAGTAAGCGAGAAAGAAGATAACTCTGATACTGAAGAAGTAGAAGACGAGAATACCGCCAGAATAGCGTATGTAGGTAAATCTAGATTTCCAGACCGACATTCACGCCTAGAACACAAGAAAGTCTTTCATCTTCCAGCACCAGAACAATATTCTCTAGAACAAGTATTTCAAGCTACCGATCACATTCTGAAATCACGAATCGGTTATAGTGAACTTAGTACCATGCATGAACAAGAACTAGCCCGATCAGCAGTCCGATGGATTACTGATTCTACCACTTTTCCAGACGAAATAGTGGCACAAATGTTTCTGAAACTGCCCCCAGCCGAGCAACGACTGGTGGGTATGTATATGATCCAGCACCTGATTACACTATATGAAGGACAACATTCTGATCCAGATCCGTTACATGATATTCTGAACGAGTTACTCCAGTATAAATGGAAAGGTTTAGGTACCGATTTAAGTAGTGTCATTCTAGAACAGCGCCACAAATATAGAACGTTTCTGAACCCGCATTTTGTTCACGTCTCACCTCCAGAAAGTAAACCATTTTACATAGATAGACAGCATCCGTTACGAGAAGTACACCCAGTTAGGACACCGGGTGGTGAAATGCAACGAGTATTTGTTTACACCCCTATCACATAGATGGAACTCTTAGAGATGAAGAAATTAATTCCCTGTCACGACAAAGATCCAGCAGGGTTCCATCGAGAATTAAAAGACATGCTCCGTATGGGAGAATACACGTATCCAGATATCATTAAAATGTTAAAGGTCCTGTTGCCCGCAGGGGTATATGAAAAACTCAAGGAAAAGGAATGGGAGGTGGGAGAGAAAAAGATTGATTGGACAGCTCTAGAAGCTGAAGATAAAATACGAGTACCAGGTACCGGTCTTGGGGACAAATGTAAAGAATTGCCCGAGTTATTGATACAAGTTTTGCCAAGGTTATTAGCCACGAAAAAGGAAGATTGGGATGCAATCTCAGCATGTAAACAGAAACAGGATGAAGATACTAGTGATTTTTATTCTAGATTTGAAAAATGTTTTATTATTAACAGTGGTTTGAAGACAGGTAGCGAGTCATACCCTCATCTTTTTGTTACTAAACTAGTCGAGAATTCAAGCCCACAAGTTAAAAATCGAGTTTTGAAAGTCGAAAGTACCTGGCAAGCTAGTACCCCGTCACAAATGTTACAGATGCTCCAGTATCACCAGAATAGAATCAGGGAAGAGCAAGAACACGAAAGGAGACGTATGAAAGACACGAAAATGAAAGTACTAGTTGCACAATCTGTTCCACAAGACAGTCAGAAGAGGGGTCCGAATCAAGCCAGTCATCCTGCAGCTCCCGTTAAAGGGACATGCAATTATTGTAAACAACCAGGTCATTTTATAAACGAGTGTGCAGTTCTGAAACACAACATAGCAACTGGTAAGACTAAAGAAAGACCACGTCCGCCTAGACAAGAACAAGTTTCACAGACTTCCCAGACACCACAGAATGCACAACAGACAGTTCCAGCACCGCAGCCTATTGCTGCAACACAGCATGTTACACAGCAGATGTACCAGTATGCCCAGACAGAGTATCCAGAATATCAACCGTATTCATGAAACAGCCTAGAGAGGGAGGTAGGCTTGCCTCTCATCGAGATACCTGTAGATCAAGAGGGTCCCTATGTACATAGTCAAGTATTGGGGAAAGACAGAAAGTTTTTGATTGATACAGGGGCAAGTAGGACTACTATCAGTCATGACGAGGTTCCAGGGGCTCCGCTCTCAGGCTCTAGAAATGTTTCCCTTGGATTTTCAGGAAAGCCTATTGTTAACGAGATTTCAAAGCCAGTTACTCTAGAAGTTGGTCCATTGTCCCGAACTACTGATTTGTTACTTACGAAGTCATGTCCAGAAAATTTGTTAGGCATTAAAACATTAAAAGAATTAGGTGCAGTTATTTGCTGCTCTCCAGAAGGAATATGATTGTTTTTAAGAGACTTTAAAGGTCATTATGTATTACGTGATTTTGATCCAAGATTGTCCAATGTTCCACAGCATTTATGGGCGCAAGGTCCAACTGATGTAGGTTTTATGCGAATCACACCCCATCGTGTGACCCTCAAGCAAGGTATAGTCTTGCCACGGATCAGACAGTACAGATTGCCACCTGAGGCTGTAGCAGCCTTATCCAAAATTATTGACGAGCTCATTGCTCAAGGAGTAGTCGTAGAAACTGACTCCAATGTATGTAATTATCCTATCATTCCAGTCATGAAACGTACTGATCCAAATGCACCTCCAGTATATCGATTAGTGATTGACCTTCGAGAACTTAATAAATGTATCATACCCCAGTATCCAGTAGTCCCAGATATTTCATCTCTATTGACAGCTATTGATTCTGAAGCTACATTTTTTACTGTTATAGACCTCAAGAATGCATTTTTCAGTGTCCCGATTCATCCAGACAGCCAGTACCTTTTCGGTTTTTGTTTAAATGGAAGGAGCTATAAATTCACACGAGCTCCTCAAGGTTTCACAGAAAGCCCTAGTATTTACAGTCAAGCACTTAAAAGACAACTAGACAATATTCACATGCCAACTGACACTGCCCTGCTCCAGTATGTAGATGATCTACTGATCACAGCCCGTTCTGAACGTGACTGCGAGCGAGCGTCACTTACAGTTCTGTATTTCCTAGCCGAGATGGGGCACAAGGTGTCCCCTTCGAAGCTTCAATTCTGTGTCCAGCAAGTGATCTACTTAGGCCACTTACTGTCCAAGTGGGGTAGGCAGTTGCCACCAGACCGTATCCAGTTAATAGCGAGTCTTCCACAGCCCAAGACACAGAAGGAGGTACGTGCTTTTATTGGCCTCACTTCTTATTGCAGACAATGGATTCCTCAGTATGCATTTCTAGCAAAGCCACTGATACAGTTAACGACACAGGAGGCAGCCATATCGACTGTCCTCCCTTGGACATCTGAACATACACTTAGTTTTAATGAGTTAAAGAAAGCTTTATGCCAAGCACCTGTTCTAGCTACACCGAACTACAGTAAGCCTTTTACACTTTTTGTCACAGAACGTGATGGTACTGCATTATCTGTTCTCACACAAGATCAAGCCGGACAGTACAAGCCTTGTGCTTTTTTTTCGAGCACATTAGATCCAGTAGCCCAGACTTTGCCTGCGTGCCTCAAGTCAGTTGCAGCCACAGCTCTAGCAATCAGACAAAGTGATTCCATAGTATTAGGACACTCCCTGACAGTACAAGTTCCACACTCCGTGGAAGTTCTTTTAAACCGAACACAGACTCAGCACTTGACCATTGCACGTTTAACAGGTTATGAACTGACACTGTTCCAGCCACACATAGAAATCAGACGCTGCAACGTTCTAAATCCTGCTACTCTGTTACCGTCAGTTACTTAAAATCCTGCCACACATGACTGTGTGGAAGTCATTAACACTATGACTAAGCCAAGACAAGACCTGACAGACATTGCATTACCTGATCCCGACCTGACACTTTATGTGGATGGTTCATGTATGAGAACGAGTACAGGAGAACTAGTAGCCGCGTATGCAGTGACTACTGACACTGAAGTTATTGAAACACACCGTATTGACACACTGTCTGCTCAAGCAGCAGAGCTAGTTGCTCTGACCCAAGCCTGCATACGTGCCAAGAACCTGAAAGTAAACATATATACAGATTCACGTTACGCATTCGGAGTTGTACACGACTTCGGAGTGCTCTGGCAGGAGAGAGGTTTCATGACTTCTCATGGAACCAAGATTCAGCATGGTCTCCTCATTCAAGCTCTGTTAGATGCAATACATTTACCGACAGCTATCGCTATCATGAAGTGCAAGGCACATACGAAAGTTACTGACATCATTTCCCAAGGTAATGATCTAGCAGACCGAACAGCCAAGCTTACAGCTCAGACACCAGACATTCCAGTTAACAAGACACAGACATCCACTCCAGAACAGATTACTTGTATGACAGTTAAGGACCCTACACAAGATGTCATAGACATACAGTTACATGCTACTCCTGAAGAAATCAAGAAATGGTCCGAACAAGGAGGGGTCCAGACAGATCAGGGATGGTTGACGAAGGGAAAAGCCACATGGTTTCTCCCCGACTCTATGGTTCAAGTCATTATCAATACCGCACATAGTCCAGCACACCTAGGAGAAAAAGCCATGTTAGACAGTATTCAGAACCTTTGGTTTAACAAGCACTTACGAGCTGCAGCCAAGCAGAAAGTCCGTACTTGTATGATATGTTGTCAATTCAATCCAGGTAAAAGTGTCCCGGTGGAACAAGGTGGATTCCAACCTCCTGACCACCCTTTCGAAGTCCTCCAGATGGATTATATTCAGATGGAGCGATGTCGAGGTTTCAAGTATGTCCTTGTAGTTGTATGCGCTTTGTCCAGGTGGACAGAAGCATATCCAGTTCCAGATTACACAGCAGCGACCACTGCCAAGCAGTTGGTTCGTGAATTCTTCCCCCGTTATGGACTCCCTAGGGTCGTGTATTCTGATAACGGCCAGCCATTCTCATCCGAGTTAATGAAACATGTTTCCCTCTTGTTAGGGTACCAGTGGAAGTTCCATTGTGTGCGCCATCCTGAAGCAGCCGGTCTCGTAGAGAGACATAATCAGACCCTGAAAATCCGTATTGCCAAGACATGTAAAGAGAAAGGTGTAGACTGGCTAGTTGCCCTGCCAGTTGCTTTATTCTTTATGCGAATGGTCGCACACTCCAGATCAGGTCTGTCCCCTTATGAGGTCGTATTCGGCCGCCCCCCAAACATGTGGGGTACACCTAGACCCCGCAGTATTACAGATGTTTCCAGTAATATGTTGACAGATTACCTAGCTTCCTTGATGTCTGCCCTACACTCTTGTCGTTCACAGGTTGCCGCTACATTCCCAGACAATACTGAAGTGAAACCGCATGAGGTCATTCCAGGCGACCTCGTCCTTGTAAGGAATTTTGATCGTTCAAGTCCGCTGGAGCCTCGTTGGAAGGAGCCACGACTTGTCCTTCTGACCACCCGTACGGCCGTGAAGTTGGAAGGCCGCAAGGGTTGGGTCCATCTGTCCCATATCAAGAAGTTCCATGGAGTCCGGAAAAAGACATTTTTAAAGGACATTTCTAAAGACTGTCTGAAAGACTGCCTGAAACCAGACATTGATCTGAATCCTGAACTGAAAGTTCCTCTGTTAGAGAAAACTCCGCAACAGGAGTATAAGTTAAAGCTCCGGTCTAGTAAAATAAGTCAGCCAGTTTAATTGTCTAAGTCCCTCTCGGGTGAAACGGTTAGACAGGTATCTGACATGTATGAGATAGACCCCCATAGTGAGAGAGTTAGTCAAAACTCTATCCGATGTATCGTTTTTCTAAGTTTTCTATTGTTTCTAAGTTTGATGGTTACCTGCACAAGTTATGCATTGCATTTATGTTTTCCAATTTCTCATGTAAATAAGTTTTCTAATGCTACAGTAGAGCACACATTTAGTGATCTGCCTCCTCACGAGTTATCCTATCGTCTTGCTATGAGAAATAACACATTTGTAAGAATGTTGCACTATTCACACCAGACCAGCAATGCTACTAATTGTTGGGTGTGTGGTCGACTCCCCCCTTTCCAGACACCGAAGGGAGTTCTGCCACTCTTTCCTTATCCGTTTTCACATAATGGTTCGTGTGGAGCATGGTCCATGTTAACGTCATCTTCAAATGATGTGTCCCTTCTGAATAGAACATGTTTTCCAGACAAGCAAGGTCTCCCCCATAGAACAGGGTTAGATCTAGAAAATGAAGTTTACAATTTAGGTAATTATTCTTCGAATTTTATGGTCCTGAATGTTCAGTCTGATACTACTCCAGACTTACCTGCTATTTCAGTACTACCAGTCAAAGGCGAATTATGTGTCCGAAAGAATGGTTCCGCACATGTAGGACATAGTGATTGTACTACTACTGTCGAGTATAGTGACAGTGGGAAATCTATTTTCAAAGCTTCACGTCATTCTTATTTTGTTTGTGGTCAGACCGCATATGTTCGTCTGCCCCTCGATTGGGATGGAACATGTTATATTGCCTTCCTACTGCCACCAGTTTTTCTAGCCCCATCTGATTATCACAGAAACACACATCTAGTACACGTCAGAAATAGACGGGAGATTGAGTCCCCAATTGTCGATCAAACTGAAACTGCTCTAGAACAGTATACAGATTTCAATAGAGGTTTCTTTTTCTTTATAGGACCTGTCCAGAATAGTAAGTCAATCCGTAGGTTAACCAGAACCCTTGAAGCAGTAGTGAATGAGACTACTTCTGCTCTAGGTAACTTAACCGAAGAGCAATCTGCTATGAGATTTGTCGTGCTCCAAAATCGTCTCGTTCTTGACGTCATACTGGCCGATAGAGGAGGAGCATGTAGAGTCATCGGATCTAGTTGCTGCATTTTCATTCCTAATAACGCGCCGTCTGTTTATTCAGCTATAACCAGACTTCATAAAAGTGCCCATCAGTTACACCAGAATCCAGGCTCCTGGACATGGTCCGGTTGGCTCTGGAGTATCATATCTGCCTGGGGATGGAAAGTATTGTCATTCCTAGGTATTGCAGTAATGATCATATTCAGTTGCTGCCTCTGTATACAATGTGGCCCTGCGATTTGCGGCATTTGTGCTACCTCTTGTATTCCTAGTCCTAAGTCCCGTTCCAGGACAATTCGAGACGAGCAAATGATGCTGTATGAAATGATAGATGGTATCATGAATATAGATGTTTCCTGATGGAAACGTAGGGCACAAGGAGGGAATGTGGAAAAGTAAATTTTGCCATGTTGTATGTGCCTACGTGTTCCCTATGTTATGTTATATGTGCATGATCGATATGCATGTATTCCCCTATGATCGATTAAAGACGCAATTATAGTTGTGTCCATCTCTAGTATGCCAGTTTCCAGTTTTCGTGAATACAACGAATATCGGGCCTATGTAAAGCTACGTTGCCACGTTTTACAGTGTGCACGTTAATTCATTGAATTATCCCCGTTTCTAGGCCTCAAAAGGGCCCGGACTTAGATTCAGCTCCTGTTTTCTGAACCCTCTCCAACGATACAGCCCCCACCTGTATCCCTGACTCTTAGCTTACTTTCATGCCTCGCAGTGCCCGGCTCGGCCTGGCTCTGCCTCCCAGTCTGCCAAGAATATGTTATGTTTCTAGTTATCAGTCCAGCCCTCCTTCTCTGCATTCCTAAGCTACTGAATCGCATCAATAGTTTCCGTCATGGTCTAGCCTTTATGTCTCCATGTAAGAGAAATACTGTATTAATATTTATAGAATATTCCCCGCACACGCACTACATGTAGAATTATGCATGCACCAGTCTTAATGTCTGTTAGCCTTTACTCTGATAACTTTTGGATTCTATCAACATGTACTCTAAACACCAGATACTAGATATGCCTGGGTACATGTCGCTCTGACACTCCAGACTTTAGTCTCCTCTTCTAGCGCAGAAGTCATAGCCCCCCAGTTCTCCCTGGTAACACGTCATTGTCAGTTTGCGCGCACCACTAGGTTAGAGGTCCCAGCTGCTCAGGTAGCCCCCTCCATGTTTCCGCCCCGTTTATGACATATTCTGTTACGTTTACATCACATGTCTGTGTATACGCCCTGTACACGCCTTCTTGTTACCTCATTTTGCCCTTATCTTTCGCGACTGCTACAAACTCCGCCTACTGCTACGCCTACTGTATTGAATGCAATGTATTTTGTTTAACTATATATACTAATGTTCTGTTATTAAAAGTTATGCGCATCATTCCCAGATCCTGCCCCCGGCAGCTGTCGGGCCCTGCCATCCCATTCCCATGCAGGCTGTCCTGTTCCTGTCCTTTTATGCCTGATTAAAGCCTGTACACTCTAGCTACCTCGAATCTTGACTCTTATTTATTGAGCTATCTGTTTGTATGAGTATCCCGAAAAATAGAACCGGTAATTAATTATTTATTTACCACACCTTTAACAATAAACACCATAAAAAGGCAACGATTAGAACAGGCAGATACAAGGTGCCAGCATTCAAACATAAAAAAACACAAATCATTACTTCTAATTAATAGTTTTTTATCATCGTCATTTTGTTGTACATTATACATCATAAGTAACAAAAATGCTTCTCACACTTCTTTATTATAACATTTCAGCATACTGCAGACTTCTGCACAACACAGCTTAAAAACAAACACAAACTCAATATCTCTGCCTTAACACTTATTAGTTCCCAAAGGCAAGACCTATTGGCTATGCCAATGCTTGTTTTGTTTATTTCAGCAGGATTACTTTTTGTCACTATTAAATTAGCTTCACACATTCCCTTTATTGCTGGATTTTGAGACCCTTCACCAGGGCTCAAGTCCTAAAAAAAGAAGTGGGGGGACTCATCCGAAAAAGAGGTGCTACAGAGTATGTGACTACGGGCCAGCGATGCAGTAACACTGGCAGTAAAAACTGCTTGCAGTTTGATACCAGTGTTGATTTATATCATCTTGTTTACATACTAATAGGTTAGTTCACAAAATGCTAATTTGGAGTAGGTCCCAATCCTGCCTACCTCATTAATATTTATGAGATTAGTTTCACATTGTGACGCACTCTGACTGGCCACAATCATGGGGCTGGTGGCCTGTGCAAGATTCTTCCTACTTGCTGAAATAAAGCTTGAATTCCGCGGACAGGAGATGTGCACGTGTACGGACAGGAGATGTGCACTCTGTACGCATGCACATCTCCTGTTCCCTCCCCCTGTCGGCTCCACGGAGCCAGCTTGTTCATTTTTGCAATTGTGCAACAATCTTGCTGTAGCATGGACTGAAACAAAAAAATATGTTTGCTCCATTTCATTATTACACAAAAAGCAAAACGATGCTAATGTATTTCACAAGCCAAGTGGAGTTTGCTACCACCAGCAGTAACTGTTCCAGCACGAAGTGTTCTGCACACCACAGACTTTCAGAAATGGGGGCCTAAGTTTTTAACCCCTTAAGTGCTGCTGTCAGCCGTTGGACGTCGCGAGCACTACCTTTGTAGTGCTGCGCACGTCCAACGGCCGACGCGGCCCCGCCCGTTTTTGAAGAAGTGTCGCACTGCCGTGAAATCACAGCCGCGGCCAATGGGTTAAAGGGAAGACTTCTTTACAAAACACGCACAGGTCAAACCTTCAAAGGGACAATACGATGAAGGGAATGATATTATTAATTCCAGTTTCTTGCCTTTGCTTAGACTGCATTCCAGGTCATTGTTTTTCACACACTATGCCATTCCAGACAGAGACCACACATATGCAAAGCAGTCTTGCCAAACACATGTTAGAGGCTAGAATGTTTGACAAAATAATATGTTCAATGAACCTGTCCAGAAGCGACTAAAGCAGAGAGAATATCTAAGATTTTATTTGGGGGCATTGGTGATTAAACTGGTCAGCAGATGTAACTGATCACCGGAAGTCAAGGATGTAAAAATATATTAATATATTTTTTGGGATTTTAGACATCTTGCCAACGGATATAATGGAATTCAATCCAAACTTTTGTAAAATATGTTCCTGTGTTGCATGGTCTAAGTCTTCCTCAAAAGCAAACATACAAGTTTATACTTTGCGAAGTCTAACGTCATTAAACCTGCAAGCTTTAATGACATAAGGAAAGATGGAAGCTTCCTCTTCAGGCAGAGAGACTGTGAAACACAGGGACAGTACTGCACACGTGGGATTTCGGATAAGGGGTAGGGAAAAGGTTGCATGATACTCCCTCCATCAGAACTCCTCACCTGATTGAATAAGACATTATTTGTGAACGAGTCAATTAACGCAATCAATTGTAATATTTTATAAACTTGCACTGTGTATGTATAATTTGCTTTTGAATGTCTGTGGTTGAAGTCTTAGAAAAAAACAGTGTTCAAGTTTGTCACTTTATCAGCTGAGGGCACAGCTACGCAGTCCCCGTCTTTTGTGATATAGACATATTAATACAAAATAATAAGGAACGCGTAATGTTTCACACAGTCGTGTTGTGTTTTAGTCTTAGCGATCCTCGCTCAAAAGGGTATGTGGTAATCTGGATGAGAAGGCTGACTTCAAAGAAGTTGTTTTATTATTCAAAGATGCTCCTGGCAAGTACTGTTCTCGAAGATCTTAAAATTGGTCTGGCCAAAGGTTTCAGCTCACTTGACTCCACGAGAAGGCAAGTACTTGGGGTCTCATTTATAAGGCTATGCCTCACTTTTACGCCACCGATGCGTCACTTTTTGTGACGCACCAGTGGCATAAAAAATGCGCCTTGTTGAGTCATATTTACAAAGAGACGCATCTAGGTAGAATCGTCTCTTTGTAAACCCCTGCGCCACATTATACCTGCGCCAGGTATATGTATGCAAGGGTGGTGTATTGACGCAAGGAAGGGTCGTAAAAGTGACGCAGTGAAATTATGAGATTTCACTGCGTCACTTTTAGGACACCGTTGCGTCAAATTCTTGAGCCTGCCTCACAGCAGGCGTAAGACTGACGCAGGCCCTTTCACATGGGGTTTGCCCCATGTGAAAGGACGCATTGCTGGAGTTGCGTCACTTTTGTGACACACTCTAGCAATGCTTCACTTTTGCGCTTACAGATACGTCAGAAATACTGACGTATCTGTAACTCCTTGCGACATGATGCATCATACATTAAATATGACGCATCAGGAATGTCGCAAGGAGTGCGCACTGAAAAGTGACGCATCGCTGCTTTCACGCAGCGTTGCGTCATTTCTCATAAATGAGGCCCCTGCAATGGAACTCAGAATGTACGCAAGACAACAGCAGTATTTCATAGACCCTAAACCTTATCTGCAGATGAACGGGACCCCTCACTGAGTGGTACTGTTCATCTGCAGATAAGGTTTAGGGTCTATGCAACATCCATTGGGCTCACGGGGCTTCAGCCCCCCCCGTCGTGTCTGTCAGCCCGGGCAGAGACAGCTTCGGGGGCTGGTGACCATCTCGTTGCAGCCGCACCCGAGGACTTAACAGGTCTTTAAAAGACCATTTACTTGTAAATGAGGCTTTTGTTGTGTTTTCGCCCCTTCTTTCAGTCACTCTGTCTATGGTTGGAAGAATTAGCCCCCCCCCTGAAATGTAGCTCTAGTTGCCTGCCTGCCGCTCAGTATCAAGAATATAATTAGGGCTCCTGGTTTATGGTTTTGATATTTTTTAAAGGTAGTAAAAACGAGGTTTGACCAATCCGAGAAAAAAAAGGTGTTTTTTTCCCTGGGCCCCTCCCCCAAACGAAAACACATTGACCTGAAGCCTAAGTGTATTCTGAGTCATAAAAAGTTTATTAGATGAAAAAATATTGTACGGGCACTTTTTTGCACAAAAAGTCACTTTTTGGCACTTTTTTGAGAGAAATAAAATAGTTCGCAGATTTTTTTTAAATCGACCGAATTAAAAAAAATATGCTCTTGTTGGATGGCTTTGGACATAAGGCCGCAGTCCAGGGATGACTTCTGGCCTCCTGGGATGACTTTTTGAAGTTTTGGGGTTTAAGGGGGCATAGTCACTTCTTCCATCCAGGCTACGTTGCTCAAAATCGGGTACGATGTCAGGTTCTTCCCTTGGCTGGAAGCTGAAAAAACAACTTCAGATAATAGCAAAGGTAGATAGATCAAATGAAAGCATCAGATCTGAGCTTTCTAACAAGTATATTTAGGTCATGGGTACTCACGAAGTGACTGTGATATCCATTCTGAGCTATTTGTTAAATTAGCAAATCTTGTCAAAAAAACTTTTTTTGACGATTTTTGCTAATTTTCGGTATCAACCCTCATGACTGTTTTCGGGTCCCTGTAGCCACCAGGACCCCATAATATATCTCAGATGATATAACAAGAGTGGCTAGGGCTCATTTCCAGCCTCCAGGTACATGTCTGACTCCTATTTGTGACATTTCGAGGTGTTTGGGGTCAAACTCATTTTTTCCATTATAGGCCATATAGCTCAGAGTCACATCACATTGAGCTCAGAGTCACATCAAATTTCTAGTTCTGGACCTAAGGACCCCTTAGTATACCTCAGATGACATACCAGGAGTGTCTAAGACCCATTTCTGGCCTCCAGGGATGACTTTTTGAAGTTTTGGGGTTTAAGGGGGCAAAGTCACTTCTTCCATCCAGCCTAAGGTGCTCAAAATCGGGTACAATGTCAGGTTTTTCCCATGGCTGGAAGCTGAAAAAAAAACTTCAGATAATAGCAAAGGTAGATAGATCAAATGAAAGCATCCGATCTGAGCTTTCTAACAAGTATATTTAGGTCCTGGGTACTCACAAAGTGACTGTGATATCCATTCTGAGCTATTTGGAAAATTAGCAAATCTTGTCAAAAAAACTTTTTGGGACGATTTTTGCTAATTTTCGGTATCAACCCTCATGACTGTTTTCAGGTCCCTGTAGCCACCAGGACCCCATAATATATCTCAGATTATATAACAAGAGTGGCTAGGGCTCATTTCCAGCCTCCAGGTACATGTCTGACTCCTATTTGTGACATTTTGAGGTGTTTGGTGTCAAATTCATTTTTTTCCATTATAGCTCCTAGATATCAGAGTCACATCAGATTTCTAGTTCTGGACCCAAGAAGACCATAGTATACCTCAGATGACATACCAAGAGTGTCTAAGACCCATTTCTGGCCTCCAGGGGTGACTTTTTGAAGTTTTTGGGTTTAAGGGGGCAAAGTGACTTTTTCCACCCAGCCCAATGTTCTCAAAATCGGGTAGGATATCAGGTGTTTCCCTTGGTTGGTAGCGGAAAAAAAACTTTATATAATATCAAAGTTATATATATCACATGAAAGCATCAGAGCTGACCTTTCTAACAAGTGTATTCATATCTTGCGCACTCAAACAGTGTCTCTGATATCCATTCTGAGCTATTTGGAAAATTAGCAAATCTTGTCAAAAAAAATTTTGGGACGATTTTTGCTAATTTTCAGTATCAACCCACCTGACTGTTTTTGGGTCCCTGTGGCCACCAGGACCCTATATTATATCTCAGGTGATATAGCAAGAGTGTCTAGGGCTCATTTCCAGCCTCCAGGTACATGTCTGAGTCCTATTTCAGACATTTTGAGGTGTTTGGTGTCAAATTCATTTTTTCCATTATAGGCCCTAGATATCAGAGTCACATCACATTTCTAGTTCTGGACCCAAGAACACCATAGTATACCTCAGATGACATACCAAGAGTGTCTAAGACCCGTTTCTGGCCTCCAGGGGTGACTTTTTGAAGTTTTTGGGTTTAAGGGGGCAAAGTCACTTTTTCCACACGAGGTCGTGGAACTCGGAGCTGGGTAAAAGTTTAGCTTGAGTGCCCTCCCCATGGAGGTCAAAAATGTTATTGCATCAAAATCATTTAAAAACTATATAGGTGTAATTGTAGTGCCCTGAATGCTATATGGCTGCATTTGCACCGTTCTAGGTATTTACAAAATGAATTTCTAACACTTTTGAAGTCTCCATGAAGTGAAAAATGACTAAGTCCAAAAACTTCACTGGTGCATCAAAGTGGTCAAAAAAGGTCAACATTGGGTTAAAATTAACAAAACATAGTGCTGCAGTGGTCCAATAGCAGGCTAAAGACATAATGAATGACACAGAATGAACAGTTTTACTAAACACTTTGAAAATTCGATTTTCAATTTCAGGGGGACAAGGTCATGGAACTCCGAGCTGGGTAAAAGTTCAGCTTAAGGGCCCTCCCCATGGAGGTCAAAAATGTTATTACATCAAAATCTTTTAAAAACTATATAGGTGTAATTGCAGTCTCCTGAATGCTATGTAACTGCATTTGCACTGTTCTGTGTGCCTCCAAAATGAATTTCTAACACTTTTGAAGTCCCCATGAAGTGAAAAATGACGAAGTACAAAGACATCATTGGTGCATGAAAGTGTTTAAAAACGGTCACAAATGCATAAAAATGAAAAAAACAAAGTGCTACACTGGCCCAATAGCAAGCTAAACACACAATGAATGACCCAGAATGAATATATTTACAAATTACTTGGAAAATGCTATTTTAAATTTCAGGGGGACGAGGTCACAGAAGTCATGGAACTCCGAGCGGGGTAAAAGTTCAAACTTTCCACCCCTCATGGAGGTCAAAATGTTTAATTCATCAAAATCATTTAAAAACCATATAGGTGTGATTGGAGTGTCCTGATTGCTATATAGGTGCATTTGCACTGTCCTGTGTGCCTCCAAAGTGACTTTTTAACACTTTTGAAATCTCCATGAAGCAAAAAGTGACTAAGTCCAAAGACCATTTGGAGCATCAAAGTGTTCAAAAACGGTCAAAAATGCATAAAAACGAAAAAAAAACAAGTGCTACAGTGGCCCAATAGCATGCTAAACACACAATGAATGACACAGAATGAATAGTTGTACACATTACTTTGAAAATGCAATTTTAAATTTCAGGGGGACAAGGTCACGAAAGTCATGGAACTCCGAGCGGGGTAAAAGTTCAACCTTTCCCCCCTTATGGAGGTCAAAATTTTAATACATCAAAATCATTTAAAAACTATATAGGTGTGATGGCAGTGTCTTGGATACATCCCATATGAATTTTAAACACATTAGGAGCATCTCTGATCAAAATAACCATAAAAATCCCAAAGCTGCATCAGTGCTTCAAAGTGCTCCAAAACGGTCAAAAATGGACGAAAATGAAAAATATTCTCCATATCTGAGTTTTTATAACATTCCTTAGATAATGTATATCTTGAATTAGTTTTAAATCCTTTTATTAAAAAGTTTCTTTTCTATGCTGCACTGGTGCAACGCCTCAAGTCTGAGAAGCTGCACCAGTGCAGCCGAAGCAGCACTGGTGCAGCCGAAGCAGACCTTTGACCAATCCGAGAAAAAAAGGTGTTTTTTTCCCTGGGCCCCTCCCCCAAACGAAAACACATTGACCTGAAGCCTAAGTGTATTCTGAGTCATAAAAAGTTTATTAGATGAAAAAATATTGTACGGGCACTTTTTTGCACAAAAAGTCACTTTTTGGCACTTTTTTGAGAAAAATAAAATAGTTCGCAGATTTTTTTTAAATCGACCGAATAAAAAAAAAATGCTCTTGTTGGATGGCTTTGGACATAAGGCCGCATAAACAAAAGGAATTTTTCAAATATCTGTTTTTCTCACTTTTTTATTGCTGTTTGAAATTTCTGACTTCACTTTTTGCATCATTGGTGATGCATGTGTTTAACATTGAGCTTGGGAAAATTGAAAAAAAATAGACTTTGGGGATTGTTTACTAGGGCAAGTGATACATCAAATTAAGACTCATATTAAACTGAACCTCAAGCTAAAAAAAAAAAAAAAATAGCATTTACGATCACTTTTTTATAAGCGACTTTAACAATTGTATTTTTAGCTGTATTAAAAAACAAGGTAACGCCGTAAATTTTAGAAAAGAGATTTTTTCAAAGTAAAACATAGGTGTGACCTGCCTTCACATTAGGCTTCATAAACAAAAGAAAAAACATCTCTATGTGTTATATTCACTTTTTAATAACACATTTTCGTTTTAGGCACAAGCAAAAAGCAGCATTGGTGATGCATGTGTTTTTCAATGGGGTTTTTTAAAGTCTACCAAAATACGGTTTACCAATACATTTTCATTATTTTCTCTTTGGTATCTCATTATGCACATGTTAATAAACAGGTTCATGCATTATTAGCTAAATAGCATAAAAACACACTGAATTATTAACAATAATCTTTGAGATTTGGGTGACCAGATGGCCGGAAATCGAAAATCGCCTCGTATGGATTCAACTTCCATTTCGTGCTCTTTCTATGTGGGCCACATGCATAAGAATTGGTACAATAATGCATACGAATCTTAGCTAGAATCTGCAATTGAAATTAAGTCTTTAACTTATATGCTTCAAGAATTATAGGGCACATTCTGCTATGTATAATATCCTATCCATTTCAATGGGACGACCAGATGGCCGCAAATTGAAAATCGCGTCGTATGGATTCATATTGCTTTGTATGTACCTTACGTGTAAGCCACATGCATTTAAAATGACACAATGTAGTAGGGTATGCTATAGAATGTGTTGCAGTTGGAAATCAAGCTCTATCTAGTATGGATCATGACTGATGACACAATATACGTGACTCATTTTGCAAAAAATGGAGGCAAATTTTATAAAACATGCGTTTAATCACTGAATGATTCTCACCACTTCTAAGCATGGCACAGGCATGACAATGACCACAGGGCAGTGGCATGATGGTAACTGTATGCTGCACTCAGAATTATGGATCCAGATTGTATGGTTTTAGAATTATGGGCCACAACGTAAGGCATATTTTTTCACACATGTGACGTTATTGAAAAACATCATACATTCAACTTCACATTTTGTAGCCAAAAGCATAAAGTGTTCTTCAACACACATGAAAGTGAAAAATAAAAACTTTTCCTGAAGATTACACTTGATTTGTACCTTGTCCCTATAAGCCACAAATATGAGAGTTACCACTATAAAGTGTAGATGTCTTAGCTACATACTGTGATTGAAATTAGGTCAGTACCTCATATGGTTCAAGATTTATAGTGCACCACATACTATGTAATATATCCTATCCATTTCAATGGGTGACCAGATGGCCGCAAATTAAAAATCGCCTCGTATGGATTCAAATTGCTTTGTATGCACCTTGTGTGTGAGCCACATGCATATAAAATGGCACACTGTAGTAGGCTATGTTATAGAATGTGTTGCAGTTGGAAATCAAGCTCTATCTAATATGGATCTTGACTGATGACATAACATACGTGACACATTTTGCAAAAGCTGGAGGAATTTTTTAAAAAATATGTGTTTAATCGCTGAAAGATTCACACCACTTTGAAGCTTTCCACATGCATGAAAATGAACACAGGACAGTGGCATCATGTTAGCTTAATGCTGCACTTCCAATTATGGATCCAGATTGTATGGTTTTAGAAGTATGGGACAAAATGTAAGGCATACTTTTTCGTACATGCGACGGTATTGAAAAACGTCATACATTCAACCTCAAATTTTGACAACTTTACAATACGCCACACACATAATAATTCACATGGGTAAGATGCACATCACTAGGAACAAAGTGCTGTTTAAATTATGTCTCTATAATGTACAGACTATGAATTATAGCCAAAAGTATAAAGTGTTCTACAACACACATGAAAGTGAAAAATAAAAACTTACCTGAAGGTTACACTTGATTTGTACCTTGTCCCTATAAGCCACAACCATGAGAGTTACCACTATGAATTGTAAATGGCTTAGCTACATACTGCAATTGAAATTAAGTCAGTACATCATATGCTTCAAGAAATAGAGTGCACTACATCCTCTGTAGTATATCCTATCCATTTCAAAGGGTGACCAGATGGCCGCAAATTAAAAATTGCCTCGTATGGATTCAAATTGCTTTGTATGACTGTTTTCAGGTCCCTGTAGCCACCAGGACCCCATAATATATCTCAGATGATATAACAAGAGTGGCTAGGGCTCATTTCCAGCCTCCAGGTACATGTCTGACTCCTATTTGTGACATTTCGAGGTGTTTGGGATCAAACTCATTTTTCCCAATATAGGCCATAGAGCTCAGAGTCACATCACATTGAGCTCAGAGTCACATCAAATTTCTAGTTCTGGACCTAAGGACCCCTTAGTATACCTCAGATGACATACCAGGAGTGTCTAAGACCCATTTCTGGCCTCCAGGGATGACTTTTTGAAGTTTTGGGGTTTAAGGGGGCATAGTCACTTCTTCCATCCAGGCTACGTTGCTCAAAATCGGGTACGATGTCAGGTTCTTCCCTTGGCTGGAAGCTGAAAAAAAACCTTCAGATAATAGCAAAGGTAGATAGATCAAATGAAAGCATCAGATCTGAGCTTTCTAACAAGTATATTTAGGTCATGGGTACTCACAAAGTGACTGTGATATCCATTCTGAGCTATTTGGAAAATTAGCAAATCTTGTCAAAAAAACTTTTTTTGACGATTTTTGCTAATTTTCGGTATCAACCCTCATGACTGTTTTCGGGTCCCTGTAGCCACCAGGACCCCATAATATATCTCAGATGATATAACAAGAGTGGCTAGGGCTCATTTCCAGCCTCCAGGTACATGTCTGACTCCTATTTGTGACATTTCGAGGTGTTTGGGGTCAAACTCATTTTTTCCATTATAGGCCATATAGCTCAGAGTCACATCACATTGAGCTCAGAGTCACATCAAATTTCTAGTTCTGGACCTAAGGACCCCTTAGTATACCTCAGATGACATACCAGGAGTGTCTAAGACCCATTTCCGGCCTCCAGGGATGACTTTTTGAAGTTTTGGGGTTTAAGGGGGCAAAGTCACTTCTTCCATCCAGCCTAAGGTGCTCAAAATCGGGTACAATGTCAGGTTTTTCCCATGGCTGGAAGCTGAAAAAAAAACTTCAGATAATAGCAAAGGTAGATAGATCAAATGAAAGCATCAGATCTGAGCTTTCTAACAAGTATATTTAGGTCCTGGGTACTCACAAAGTGACTGTGATATCCATTCTGAGCTATTTGGAAAATTAGCAAATCTTGTCAAAAAAACTTTTTTTGACGATTTTTGCTAATTTTCGGTATCAACCCTCATGACTGTTTTCAGGTCCCTGTAGCCACCAGGACCCCATAATATATCTCAGATTATATAACAAGAGTGGCTAGGGCTCATTTCCAGCCTCCAGGTACATGTCTGACTCCTATTTGTGACATTTTGAGGTGTTTGGTGTCAAATTCATTTTTTTCCATTATAGCTCCTAGATATCAGAGTCACATCAGATTTCTAGTTCTGGACCCAAGAAGACCATAGTATACCTCAGATGACATACCAAGAGTGTCTAAGACCCATTTCTGGCCTCCAGGGGTGACTTTTTGAAGTTTTTGGGTTTAAGGGGGCAAAGTGACTTTTTCCACCCAGCCCAATGTTCTCAAAATCGGGTACGATATCAGGTGTTTCCCTTGGTTGGTAGCGGAAAAAAAACTTTATATAATATCAAAGTTATATATATCACATGAAAGCATCAGAGCTGACCTTTCTAACAAGTGTATTCATATCTTGCGCACTCAAACAGTGTCTCTGATATCCATTCTGAGCTATTTGGAAAATTAGCAAATCTTGTCAAAAAAAATTTTGGGACGATTTTTGCTAATTTTCAGTATCAACCCACCTGACTGTTTTTGGGTCCCTGTGGCCACCAGGACCCTATATTATATCTCAGGTGATATAGCAAGAGTGTCTAGGGCTCATTTCCAGCCTCCAGGTACATGTCTGAGTCCTATTTCAGACATTTTGAGGTGTTTGGTGTCAAATTCATTTTTTCCATTATAGGCCCTAGATATCAGAGTCACATCACATTTCTAGTTCTGGACCCAAGAACACCATAGTATACCTCAGATGACATACCAAGAGTGTCTAAGACCCGTTTCTGGCCTCCAGGGGTGACTTTTTGAAGTTTTTGGGTTTAAGGGGGCAAAGTCACTTTTTCCACCCGAGGTCGTGGAACTCGGAGCTGGGTAAAAGTTTAGCTTGAGTGCCCTCCCCATGGAGGTCAAAAATGTTATTGCATCAAAATCATTTAAAAACTATATAGGTGTAATTGTTGTGCCCTGAATGCTATATGGCTGCATTTGCACCGATCTAGGTATTTACAAAATGAATTTCTAACACTTTTGAAGTCACCATAAAGTGAAAAATGACTAAGTCCAAAAACTTCACTGGTGCATCAAAGTGGTCAAAAAAGGTCAACATTGGGTTAAAATTAACAAAACATAGTGCTGCAGTGGTCCAATAGCAGGCTAAAGACATAATGAATGACACAGAATGAACAGTTTTACTAAACACTTTGAAAATTCGATTTTCAATTTCAGGGGGACAAGGTCATGGAACTCCGAGCTGGGTAAAAGTTCAGCTTAAGGGCCCTCCCCATGGAGGTCAAAAATGTTATTACATCAATGTAGGAGAGTAGGGTCTGCTATCCTATGGTCACCCCAAATTTTTGCTTTTTGCTTCACTGGTTTTCGACTACTGAGGCTGTGGGCCTGCTGATCAGACCCCCAGCCTGCTGTTCTCTCACTAAATTAATGACACATGTGCTATAGGCACATACCAATTGGAAATGGACTCCTTGTCAGCCCCTGTAGAATGCACTATAGGTGCACAGGGCACAGGAGCCACTAAGGCCTACCAGGGGCTGCAGCATATCTTTTGCCACCCCTGGCTGGTTCTTAAATTGACACAACTGGCTGATCACTCAGCTGGGGTAAGGTGGTGTACACACCCCTTGCTTAGATATAGTATACCTATGTCTAAACCTATATCTGGACACATGTAAACCTGTGAGCCACTCCTATAGACAGGCCTCACCAATCCTGGAGGCTGGGTGCATGGTTTTTATGTGAGATGGAGCTCTAGCATGAGCTGAGCCTGTCTGCAGCCGTCGGGAACAAATCCCTAAGCTGTTTCAGGATAAGGCCATACCATATACTATTAAGTGCCTTATAATCCTCGCGGTTATTTAGCAACTTTGGTTTGGCTTTATCAAAACGTGTCGTGTAAGGTGTCATACGCTTTGGAATACCATCCCCTCGCCAGTTCTGGCGACGGGGATGGCATTCCACCCCTCTAGAGGGGTAAGACATGTTACTTCACTTTAATGCGGTTGATTTCTCCAAAGGCCTTAAGATCCACAAAATGGATGCCTCTGCCACAGACAAATGTCTGGACCCCTGGAGCTGACCGAAACCCAGTCAAGGGGGTCCTGGACAAAGGGTTTCCTGTCACAGGAGGGTGTCACCGCCCTCCAGACAGGAGATAGTGTATTGTAGCAGGGAGGTTTGAAAGAAACCAGACACTGCCTGGGGCGCACAAGGCTGCCCCTTGCATAATCCGGCCAAACCGGTTCTGGGGCACTCCAGCCCTCGTGCCAGGGCGGCCTGGATCAAAGGAAGGGGGTGTATCCACCCACTTCCTGGGTCCCACCCATAGGAGGGGACCTAGCAGGTAATCACGCCCACCAGATTCGAATAAGAGTGGGAGCAGTGCCAATGCACATCAGATTTCCTGGAAGAAACATTTGAAACGATATTCTGGACCCTTCGCCCTCCATCTCAACGTGGAAGCCCGAAGAATCTCCCTTGTGGTCAAGGAGTGACCACCCTGCAGCAGCAGGCACCATCCAGCCCTCGACGTCTACTTGGTTGCAGTTCCCGCCGGAACTCGAGCGACTGAGATCGACGAGATCAAGCCTGCCCAGCTTCTAACAGCCCGATCCACAGTCCCTGCAAAGCTGAGACCCGTGGAGGCGACCGGAAGCGTGGGGCACGCCATCTTGAAGTGACCACGAGACGCTGACCGTGCAGCCCACGAGTGACCCTCGAAGCTGTA
Organism: Lissotriton helveticus; assembly: GCF_964261635.1. Lineage (NCBI taxonomy): Eukaryota > Metazoa > Chordata > Amphibia > Caudata > Salamandridae > Lissotriton > Lissotriton helveticus. The sequence continues at coordinate 2,569,025 of NW_027611662.1, forward strand.
CACCGGGGTTTGAGAAGCCCTCACCCTGAGCTACTCCTGAGCCGAAGTTCAGCCCTCCACACTCGACGAGTGCTGCGTGGGGCCCTTTGGCACGATTTGGCTCAACGCGTTGGCCCGGTCACTTGCCAGCTGGCTTGTGGTCCCTGTGCCGACGAACTACAAAAGAAGACTCGTGATTCTGGTTGCTCCAGATCCACACCAGCTCCCCTGAAAGGGAGCCCCGACTCTGACCTTCCTGGTCCGAGTGAGACGCCATCTTCCAATCCCGCGTGGATTGCTCTTACCAAGGCTTGTTTGCTCCAAACCGGAAGCCGACTGCACCGACGGTGAGAGCCTGCGTGGGACAGATCGTGACCTGCTCCTGGACGTCGCAGATGCCCCAGAGCCCACGTGACAGCGAAGAGAAGCGCCTCGACGACCACCTGATTGCGCCCGACATTGCCTGGTTCCGTCCTGGTTCCACCCTGGTCACTGCTGAGTGACCCAGACTCTGTCCCCTCTGCTTTCAGGTACTCTACAACTTGAGTCCACCCTTGGACTCCACCGGACACTTCGTCTTCACCCTGCCTGCAGCCCTTTCAGCTTCAAGCACCAAGAGCCTGCGTGTCAAAACCCGACGCCACTTCGACCCTGTGCACCCACTTCCTGTGGGTGAGGTAACTTTGCTCCGCCGGTGTTCCCACACTGGTGCACACCTCTAGGGTCTGTGTGTTAAGTTTTGTTCCTCTAGGTTCAGCGGAAGTGTCCTTAAACTTTAACTATTTGACTTTTACGCACCATTGGTTAACATTGGTGCATGCGTGCGCTTTCCGCACATCTCCCGAATCCCGAGGGCCATTCCCGACTTCAGCATTGCTTGTCCTGACTGCTCCCAGCGATTCCCTAGGCCCTAGGCCTAACCACTGTTCGAGTGGCCTCTCTTATACCACTTGTTTAGTATATGGTTTGAGTGGCCCCCTGCCCTCATCCATAATTGTGCAACTTGTATGTTTAAACAGTGCTTTTTGATTTAACGCTTGTGCCCCTTTATTCATAAAGAATACTGGGGATTGTTTTTAGTAATAAACACATATATTTTTATAATATATACTTGTGTGGTGTCCTTTCATTTGGTATTACAGGATTGTATGTGGTAAAACAGCTCGCTTAACACGACCTCTTAAGTTAAGCCTTTAGGCTGCTTAGTCCATGCTACCCCTAGGATAGCTTGTCTAATAAGGTTGACTTACAACCAGACACCATAAGGGGATTGTTTGGTCAGGTAGTAGGTGGTTCCAGAATTGGAAACATCCCCTACCAGGCCAACTTCTCACATTGGTGGCAGCGGTGGGATTTGAGCTTGCTGTTGTTTTACCATTGCAATCTTTATATCAAATTGAAAGATCACATCAAGTACCTCTAGGTACATATAAAATCAAAAGCTTAGCATATTAAGTTCTACTGAACTTAGTAGTTGTAGGTTGAAGGGATTAGCACACCCTGACTACAACTAACTAGCAAGGTACAGTAGGAAAACACTTAGTGTAGGTAAGTGCACCACTTACACCTCACTAGTAACCATGTCTGACACAGGAAAAGCCTCAGGGTCTGCTCCTGTGACAGTTGACCCTACCCAGGCAACTTTTGGATATGACAAACTAACCCGCAGAGACTTGATTGCCTTGTGCAAAGCAAGAGGGTTAAAAAGGGGCAGAAGCCCCACCTGCCTAATCCTGGTAGAAATCCTAGAACAGGATGACTTAGAGAAGGCAAAAGCAGCTTCCCTAGATACAGGAACTGGAGGGAACCCCCCTGTAGTTGATCCCCCTGAAGAGGAGGATGATGATGACTTGGATGAGGACTCAGATGGTGGGGACTCACAAGTACAGGATCAGGGTAGCCAGGTTCCAGTTGGTAGGCTTAGCCAGGCCAACTTGGACCTACTGGGGAATGGAGAGGGCCAGCACCTCCCCAGAACCCAACATGTGATTCTCCCAGGCAACAGAAGAGTGAGATCTCCCTCAGGGGACTCTCATCTTTCTAGTGCCTCCAGAGAATCAGAGAGAGGCATGAGTGCTTCTCAGAAAGCTGAGCATAGGGCTAGAATGAGGGCTGTCAGACTCCAGATAGAGAGAGAGGAGGTAGCCCTGAGTCAAGCTAAGCTTACCTTAGCTCAAGCTAAACTTGCCTTGGCAAGAGAGCAGAAATTAAGTGGCTTAGATGTCACTGGTGGCAGCAATTTTCCAAGAGAAAAAGACAGGGCCTATGATAATAGAAACCTGACCAAAATTGTGCCCCCCTTTAAAGAAGGGGATGACATCCACAAATGGATGACTGCTCTTGAGAGAGCCTGCATGGTACAGCAGGTTCCTGAGAATCAGTGGGCTGCAATTTTGTGGTACTCCTTTTCTGAGAAAGGGAGGGACAGGCTCCTCACAGTTAGACCTGAGGATGCCAAAAACTACTCTGTTTTGAAGAGTGCTCTCATTGAAGGGTATGGCCTAACCACTGAGCAATACAGGTTGTTGTTCAGAGACACCCAGAAAGCACAGACTCAAGACTGGACTGATTTTGTGGAGTGTGCCTGTGAGAAGTTGGCCTGGTAGGGGATGTTTCCAATTCTGGAACCACCTACTACCTGACCAAACAATCCCCTTATGGTGTCTGGTTGTAAGTCAACCTTATTTAGACAAGCTATCCTAGTGGTAGCATGGACTAAGCAGCCTAAAGGCTTAACTTAAGAGGTCGTGTTAAGCGAGCTGTTTTACCACATACAATCCTGTAATACCAAATGAAAGGACACCACACAAGTATATATTATAAAAATATATGTGTTTATTACTAAAAACAATCCCCAGTATTCTTTATGAATAAAGGGGCACAAGCGTTAAATCAAAAGCACTGTTTAAACATACAAAGTTGCACAATTATGGATGAGGGCGGGGGGCCACTCAAACCATATACTAAACAAGTGGTATAAGAGAGGCCACTCGAACTGTGGTTAGGCCTAGGGCCTAGGGAATCGCTGGGAGCAGTCAGGACAAGCAATGCTGAAGTCGGGAATGGCCCTCGGGATTCGGGAGATGTGCGGAAAGCGCACGCATGCACCAATGTTAACCAATGGTGCGTAAAAGTCAAATAGTTAAAGTTTAAGGACACTTCCGCTGAACCTAGAGGAACAAAACTTAACACACAGACCCTAGAGGTGTGCACCAGTGTGGGAACACCGGCGGAGCAAAGTTACCTCACCCACAGGAAGTGGGTGCACAGGGTCGAAGTGGCGTCGGGTTTTGACACGCAGGCTCTTGGTGCTTGAAGCTGAAAGGGCTGCAGGCAGGGTGAAGACGAAGTGTCCGGTGGAGTCCAAGGGTGGACTCAAGTTGTAGAGTACCTGAAAGCAGAGGGGACAGAGTCTGGGTCACTCAGCAGTGACCAGGGTGGAACCAGGACGGAACCAGGCAATGTCGGGCGCAATCAGGTGGTCGTCGAGGCGCTTCTCTTCGCTGTCACGTGGGCTCTGGGGCATCTGCGACGTCCAGGAGCAGGTCACGATCTGTCCCACGCAGGCTCTCACCGTCGGTGCAGTCGGCTTCCGGTTTGGAGCAAACAAGCCTTGGTAAGAGCAATCCACGCGGGATTGGAAGATGGCGTCTCACTCGGACCAGGAAGGTCAGAGTCGGGGCTCCCTTTCAGGGGAGCTGGTGTGGATCTGGAGCAACCAGAATCACGAGTCTTCTTTTGTAGTTCGTCGGCACAGGGACCACAAGCCAGCTGGCAAGTGACCGGGCCAACGCGTTGAGCCAAATCGTGCCAAAGGGCCCCACGCAGCACTCGTCGAGTGTGGAGGGCTGAACTTCGGCTCAGGAGTAGCTCAGGGTGGGGGCTTCTCAAACCCCGGTGTACAGCTTCGAGGGTCACTCGTGGGCTGCACGGTCAGCGTCTCGTGGTCACTTCAAGATGGCGTGCCCCACGCTTCCGGTCGCCTCCACGGGTCTCAGCTTTGCAGGGACTGTGGATCGGGCTGTTAGAAGCTGGGCAGGCTTGATCTCGTCGATCTCAGTCGCTCGAGTTCCGGCGGGAACTGCAACTAAGTAGACGTCGAGGGCTGGATGGTGCCTGCTGCTGCAGGGTGGTCACTCCTTGACCACAAGGGAGATTCTTCGGGCTTCCACGTTGAGATGGAGGGCGAAGGGTCCAGAATATCGTTTCAAATGTTTCTTCCAGGAAATCTGATGTGCATTGGCACTGCTCCCACTCTTATTCGAATCTGGTGGGCGTGATTACCTGCTAGGTCCCCTCCTATGGGTGGGACCCAGGAAGTGGGTGGATACACCCCCTTCCTTTGATCCAGGCCGCCCTGGCACGAGGGCTGGAGTGCCCCAGAACCGGTTTGGCCGGATTATGCAAGGGGCAGCCTTGTGCGCCCCAGGCAGTGTCTGGTTTCTTTCAAACCTCCCTGCTACAATACACTATCTCCTGTCTGGAGGGCGGTGACACCCTCCTGTGACAGGAAACCCTTTGTCCAGGACCCCCTTGACTGGGTTTCGGTCAGCTCCAGGGGTCCAGACATTTGTCTGTGGCAGAGGCATCCATTTTGTGGATCTTAAGGCCTTTGGAGAAATCAACCGCATTAAAGTGTAGTAACATGTCTTACCCCTCTAGAGGGGTGGAATGCCATCCCCGTCGCCAGAACTGGCGAGGGGATGGTATTCCAAAGCGTATGACACCTTACACGACATGTTTTGATAAAGCCAAACCAGAGTTGCTAAATAACCGCGAGGATTATAAGGCACTTAATAGTATATGGTATGGCATTATCCTGAAACAGCTTAGGGATTTGTTCCCGACGGCTGCAGACAGGCTCAGCTCATGCTAGAGCTCCATCTCACATAAAAACCAAGCACCCAGCCTCCAGGATTGGTGAGGCCTGTCTATAGGAGTGGCTCACAGGTTTACATGTGTCCAGATATAGGTTTAGACATAGGTATACTATATCTAAGCAAGGGGTGTGTACACCACCTTACCCCAGCTGAGTGATCAGCCAGTTGTGTCAATTTAAGAACCAGCCAGGGGTGGCAAAAGATATGCTGCAGCCCCTGGTAGGCCTTAGTGGCTCCTGTGCCCTGTGCACCTATAGTGCATTCTACAGGGGCTGACAAGGAGTCCATTTCCAATTGGTATGTGCCTATAGCACATGTGTCATTAATTTAGTGAGAGAACAGCAGGCTGGGGGTCTGATCAGCAGGCCCACAGCCTCAGTTGTCGAAAACCAGTGAAGCAAAAAGCAAAAATTTTGGGGTGACCATAGGATAGCAGACCCTACTCTCCTACACAACCCCCCCCCAAACGCAGGGACATTAAACTAACCTTGACCAGATAAGTCTTCATGTTCCAAGTGGAAGTACCTGGAGAGACCATCTGCATTACCATGGTCAGTCCCTGGGCGGTGCTCCACTGTAAAGTCCATCCCCTGTAGGGAAATGGACCACCTGAGCAGTTTGGGATTTTCACCCTTCATCTGATTAAGCCATAAGAGGGGCTTATGGTCTGTTTGCACCAGGAAGTGAGTTCCAAACAAGTAGGACCTCAACTTCTTTAATGCCCAAACCACAGCAAAGGCCTCCCTCTCAATGGCTGACCAACGTTTTTCTCTTGGGGTTAGCCTCCTGCTAATGAAAGCAATTGGCTGGTCTTGACCATCTTGATTAAGTTGTGAGAGTACAGCTCCCACCCCCAACTCAGAAGCATCTGTCTGAACAATGAACTGTTTGGAGTAGTCAGGACTCTTTAGGATAGGTGCAGAGCACATGGCCTTCTTCAGGTCTTCAAATGCCTTCTGACAGCTAACTGTCCACTGAACCTTTTTTGGCATCTTCTTGGATGTCAAGTCATTTAATGGTGTCACTATAGACCCATAGTTTTTCACAAACTTTCTGTAATACCCAGTCAGGCCCAAGAAGGCTCTGACTTGTGTCTGGGTAACTGGAGGAGCCCAGTCCTGTATGGCCTGGATTTTGCTTTCCAGTGGCTGAACCTGGCCTCCACCTACTAGGTGGCCCAGGTATACAACCTTACTCTGCCCTATCTGGCACTTTGTGGCCTTGATAGTTAGGCCTGCCTTTTGCAGGGCCTCCAAAACTTTCTTCAGGTGGATCAGGTGATCCTCCCAGGTGGAGCTAAAGACAGCAATATCATCCAGATAAGCTGCACAAAAGTCATCCAACCCAGTAAGGACTTGGTTCACCAACCTTTGAAAAGTGGCAGGTGCATTCTTCAAACCAAAGGGCATTACCACAAACTGATAATGTCCACTAGGGGTAGAGAATGCTGTTTTGGCTTTTGACTCCTCAGCTAGTCTGATTTGCCAGTAGCCAGCTGTCAGATCAAATGTGCTCAGAAACTTGGCAGAAGCCAATCTGTCAATGAGCTCATCTGCTCTTGGAATGGGGTGAGCATCTGTCCTAGTGACAGCATTGAGACCCCTGTAATCCACGCAAAACCTCATTTCTCTCTTACCATCTTGGGTATGAGGTTTTGGCACCAGGACTACTGGGCTGGCCCATGGGCTCTCTGATGGCTCAATCACTCCAAGCTCCAACATATTTTGCACCTCAGCCTTGATGCAATCCCTGACATGATCAGGTTGCCTGTAGATCTTATTCTTGACAGGCAGACTGTCACCAGTGTCCACAACATGGGTACACCAGTCAGTTTGGCTGGGTGTGAGTGAAAACATTTGCCTGTGAGCCTGCAAAACCTGTCTGCAGTCCCTCTGTTGCTGGTCAGTGAGGCTGCCTGCCAAGGCTACTCCATCAACTGAACCATCATCAGGGTTCTGAGAAAGCAGGTCTGGGAGAGGGTCACTCTCTTCCTCCTGTTCCCCATCTGTGGCCATGAGCAAGCTCATGTCCTCCCTGTCCACAAATGCTTTCAAGCGGTTCACATGGATTACCCTGTGAGGGCTCCTGGGTGTTCCAAAGTCTACCAAGTAGGTGACTTCCCCTTTCTTCTCAATAATAGGATAGGGTCCACTCCATTTGTCTTGGAGTGCTGCTGGAGCCACTGGCTCCAGTGGCTCCAGTACCCATACCTTCTGTCCTGGTTGGAACTCTACCAGCACAGCCTTTTGGTCATGCCAAGCTTTCTGCAATTCTTGGCTGGCCTCCAGGTTTTTGGATGCTCTTTCCATGTACTCAGCCATCCTGGAGCGGAGACCAAGTACATAGTCCACTATGTCTAGTTTGGGCTTTTTGAGAGGTAACTCCCATCCTTCCTTCACCAAACACAATGGACCTCTCACAGGGTGGCCAAACAAAAGTTCAAAAGGGCTGTAGCCAACCCCCTTCTGTGGGACCTCTCTGTAAGCAAAGAGCAGGCAGGGTAAAAGAATGTCCCATTTCCGCCTGAGCTTCTCTGGTAATCCCTTTATCATGCCTTTAAGGGTCTTGTTAAATCTCTCCACAAGCCCATTGCATTGTGGATGGTATGGGGTGGTAAACTTATAGTTTACTCCACATTCCTTCCACATTGCTTTTAGATAGCTGGACATAAAATTTGTCCCTCTATCTGATAGTACCTCCTTAGGAAAGCCCACTCTTGAGAAAACTGCAATGAGGGCTTTTGCCACCACAGGTGCTGTGGTGGTCCTTAGGGGAATAGCCTCTGGGTACCTGGTGGCATGATCCACTACCACCAGTATGAATCTGTTCCCAGATGCTGTTTGGGGGTCCATCGGACCCACAATATCAATTCCAACTCTCTCAAAGGGGACCCCCACCACAGGTAGTGGTATTAGGGGGGCCTTTGTTGTGCCACCTGACTTACCACTGGCTTGGCAAGTGACACAGGAGCGACAAAACTCCTTGACATCCTCTGACATGTGAGGCCAGTGAAAGTGTGGAACAAGCCTGTCCCACGTCTTGTTCTGGCCTAAGTGTCCTGCAAGGGGAATATCATGGGCCAAGGTAAGGAGGAATCCCCTAAACTGCAGAGGTATCACCAACCTCCTGGTCATGCCAGGCTTGGGGGTTCTAGCCTCTGAGTAAAGGAGTCCCTCATCCCAATACACTGTATGGGTACCTTGGGCATCCCCAGCAGCCTCAGCAGCAGCCTGCTGTCTGAGGGGTTCAAGGGAAGGGCAATCTAATTGAGCCTGCCTCAGGTCTGCCCTTGAGGGTCCCCCTGTCCCCAGAAACTCAACCTGGTCAGGTTCAAGCTCCTCAGAGACAGTCTCCTCTTGGACTGCAGAATCAGTTTCCTCTGAAACCTGATCCTCAACCTGGGGCAAGGTGGAAGGCGAGGCCTTTCCTCTCTTGCTCCTTCTCTTGGGTTGTGGCTGGTCTATTGTCTCAAGATCCACCACTGGTTCAGGAAGGCACTTCTTAGCCTGAGCCCTTGTCATGGCAAGGACATGCTCTGAAATCCCTAGCATTTCTGCATGAGTCCTGTACTCCACTTCTGACCATGCTGAGCTTTCAAGGTCATTGCCTAACAGACAGTCTACTGGTAGGTCTGCACTCACCACAACTCTCTTTAGGCCATCAACCCCTCCCCAGGAGAAGTTCACAACTGCCACACTATGGGAGGTAGTGGAGTTGCTTGCATTGGTTACTAGGTAGCTCTCTCCTAGTACAATCTGTCCAGGGTCCACAAAGCCAGGGGTCACCATGGTGACACTAGCACATGTGTCCCTGTAAGCTTGAGCCAGTTTCTCATTTATTAAGGGAGTCTGCCTGTATTTGCCCAGGTTAGTGGGGCTTACTGCAGTGGGCAACTCAATGTCCACATCATACAGGAGAACTGCCTGTGTAGGGACTCTGACTAGGCCAGATCCTACTTCAATACCCAGGGTCAACCCAGCTACACCCTTGGACTGTGTTCCACCACTGCTTACTGTACTTGGGGTTGCAGTTGCTTTAGGAGCTGTAGTGGTGGGAACTGGATTTGCCTTGGTGCACTCACTGCCCCAGTGTGAAACTGATTTGCAGGTATTACACCAAGGTGTCTTTGGACCTTTGTTCTTCTTCTTCTTGTTACCATTTTGGGAACCACCCTCCTTACTATTAGTTTGGGGGCCTGAAGACTTCTGGTCTTTTTCTTTATCTTTCTGATTCTGATTACCACCCTTCTGGTCTGTTTTCTTCTGGTCACCACCTTGGTTCTGGGGTTTCTGCTTAATCCTTGTTCTGACCCATTTGTCTGCCTTCTTTCCCAATTCTTGGGGAGAGGTCAGATCAGAGTCAATAAGGTATTGATGCAACAGCTGGTTTGTACAGTTATTAAGGATCTGTTCTCTCATCATAAGATTGTACAATCCTGTATAGTCTGAAACTTTACTTCCCTGTAACCAACCCTCCAAAGCCTTAGTGGCACACTCCACAAAATCAGTCCAGTCTTGAGTCTGTGCTTTCTGGGTGTCTCTGAACAACAACCTGTATTGCTCAGTGGTTAGGCCATACCCTTCAATGAGAGCACTCTTCAAAACAGAGTAGTTTTTGGCATCCTCAGGTCTAACTGTGAGGAGCCTGTCTCTCCCTTTCTCAGAAAAGGAGTACCACAAAATTGCAGCCCACTGATTCTCAGGAACCTGCTGTACCATGCAGGCTCTCTCAAGAGCAGTCATCCATTTGTGGATGTCATCCCCTTCTTTAAAGGGGGGCACAATTTTGGTCAGGTTTCTATTATCATAGGCCCTGTCTTTTTCTCTTGGAAAATTGCTGCCACCAGTGACATCTAAGCCACTTAATTTCTGCTCTCTTGCCAAGGCAAGTTTAGCTTGAGCTAAGGTAAGCTTAGCTTGACTCAGGGCTACCTCCTCTCTCTCTATCTGGAGTCTGACAGCCCTCATTCTAGCCCTATGCTCAGCTTTCTGAGAAGCACTCATGCCTCTCTCTGATTCTCTGGAGGCACTAGAAAGATGAGAGTCCCCTGAGGGAGATCTCACTCTTCTGTTGCCTGGGAGAATCACATGTTGGGTTCTGGGGAGGTGCTGGCCCTCTCCATTCCCCAGTAGGTCCAAGTTGGCCTGGCTAAGCCTACCAACTGGAACCTGGCTACCCTGATCCTGTACTTCTAAGTCCTCAACTTCTGAGTCCTCATCCAAGTCATCATCATCCTCCTCTTCAGGGGGATCAACTGCAGGGGGGTTCCCTTCAGTTCCTGTATCTAGGGAAGCTGCTTTTGCCCTCTCTAAGTCATCCTGTTCTAGGAGTCCTATCAGGATTAGGCAGGTGGGGCTTCTGCCCCTTTTTAACCCTCTTGCTTTGCACAAGACAATCAAGTCTCTGCGGGTTAGTTTGTCATATCCAGAAGTTGCCTGGGTAGGGTCAACTGTCACAGGACTAGACCCTGAGGCCTTTCCTGTGTCGGACATGGTTACTAGTGAGGTGTAAGTGGTGCACTTACCTACACTAAGTGTTTTCCTACTGGACCTTGCTAGTGAGTTGTAGTCAGGGGTGTGCTACTCCCTTCAACCTACAACTACTAAGTTCAGTAGAACTTAATATGCTAAGCTTTTGATTTTATATGTACCTAGAGGTACTTGATGTGATCTTTCAATTTGATATAAAGATTGCAATGGTAAAACAACAGCAAGCTCAAATCCGCACCGCTGCTCACCAATGTGAGAAGTTGGCCTGGTAGGGGATGTTTCCAATTCTGGAACCACCTACTACCTGACCAAACAATCCCCTTATGGTGTCTGGTTGTAAGTCAACCTTATTTAGACAAGCTATCCTAGTGGTAGCATGGACTAAGCAGCCTAAAGGCTTAACTTAAGAGGTCGTGTTAAGCGAGCTGTTTTACCACATACAATCCTGTAATACCAAATGAAAGGACACCACACAAGTATATATTATAAAAATATATGTGTTTATTACTAAAAACAATCCCCAGTATTCTTTATGAATAAAGGGGCACAAGCGTTAAATCAAAAGCACTGTTTAAACATACAAAGTTGCACAATTATGGATGAGGGCGGGGGGCCACTCAAACCATATACTAAACAAGTGGTATAAGAGAGGCCACTCGAACTGTGGTTAGGCCTAGGGCCTAGGGAATCGCTGGGAGCAGTCAGGACAAGCAATGCTGAAGTCGGGAATGGCCCTCGGGATTCGGGAGATGTGCGGAAAGCGCACGCATGCACCAATGTTAACCAATGGTGCGTAAAAGTCAAATAGTTAAAGTTTAAGGACACTTCCGCTGAACCTAGAGGAACAAAACTTAACACACAGACCCTAGAGGTGTGCACCAGTGTGGGAACACCGGCGGAGCAAAGTTACCTCACCCACAGGAAGTGGGTGCACAGGGTCGAAGTGGCGTCGGGTTTTGACACGCAGGCTCTTGGTGCTTGAAGCTGAAAGGGCTGCAGGCAGGGTGAAGACGAAGTGTCCGGTGGAGTCCAAGGGTGGACTCAAGTTGTAGAGTACCTGAAAGCAGAGGGGACAGAGTCTGGGTCACTCAGCAGTGACCAGGGTGGAACCAGGACGGAACCAGGCAATGTCGGGCGCAATCAGGTGGTCGTCGAGGCGCTTCTCTTCGCTGTCACGTGGGCTCTGGGGCATCTGCGACGTCCAGGAGCAGGTCACGATCTGTCCCACGCAGGCTCTCACCGTCGGTGCAGTCGGCTTCCGGTTTGGAGCAAACAAGCCTTGGTAAGAGCAATCCACGCGGGATTGGAAGATGGCGTCTCACTCGGACCAGGAAGGTCAGAGTCGGGGCTCCCTTTCAGGGGAGCTGGTGTGGATCTGGAGCAACCAGAATCACGAGTCTTCTTTTGTAGTTCGTCGGCACAGGGACCACAAGCCAGCTGGCAAGTGACCGGGCCAACGCGTTGAGCCAAATCGTGCCAAAGGGCCCCACGCAGCACTCGTCGAGTGTGGAGGGCTGAACTTCGGCTCAGGAGTAGCTCAGGGTGGGGGCTTCTCAAACCCCGGTGTACAGCTTCGAGGGTCACTCGTGGGCTGCACGGTCAGCGTCTCGTGGTCACTTCAAGATGGCGTGCCCCACGCTTCCGGTCGCCTCCACGGGTCTCAGCTTTGCAGGGACTGTGGATCGGGCTGTTAGAAGCTGGGCAGGCTTGATCTCGTCGATCTCAGTCGCTCGAGTTCCGGCGGGAACTGCAACTAAGTAGACGTCGAGGGCTGGATGGTGCCTGCTGCTGCAGGGTGGTCACTCCTTGACCACAAGGGAGATTCTTCGGGCTTCCACGTTGAGATGGAGGGCGAAGGGTCCAGAATATCGTTTCAAATGTTTCTTCCAGGAAATCTGATGTGCATTGGCACTGCTCCCACTCTTATTCGAATCTGGTGGGCGTGATTACCTGCTAGGTCCCCTCCTATGGGTGGGACCCAGGAAGTGGGTGGATACACCCCCTTCCTTTGATCCAGGCCGCCCTGGCACGAGGGCTGGAGTGCCCCAGAACCGGTTTGGCCGGATTATGCAAGGGGCAGCCTTGTGCGCCCCAGGCAGTGTCTGGTTTCTTTCAAACCTCCCTGCTACAATACACTATCTCCTGTCTGGAGGGCGGTGACACCCTCCTGTGACAGGAAACCCTTTGTCCAGGACCCCCTTGACTGGGTTTCGGTCAGCTCCAGGGGTCCAGACATTTGTCTGTGGCAGAGGCATCCATTTTGTGGATCTTAAGGCCTTTGGAGAAATCAACCGCATTAAAGTGTAGTAACATGTCTTACCCCTCTAGAGGGGTGGAATGCCATCCCCGTCGCCAGAACTGGCGAGGGGATGGTATTCCAAAGCGTATGACACCTTACACGACATGTTTTGATAAAGCCAAACCAGAGTTGCTAAATAACCGCGAGGATTATAAGGCACTTAATAGTATATGGTATGGCATTATCCTGAAACAGCTTAGGGATTTGTTCCCGACGGCTGCAGACAGGCTCAGCTCATGCTAGAGCTCCATCTCACATAAAAACCAAGCACCCAGCCTCCAGGATTGGTGAGGCCTGTCTATAGGAGTGGCTCACAGGTTTACATGTGTCCAGATATAGGTTTAGACATAGGTATACTATATCTAAGCAAGGGGTGTGTACACCACCTTACCCCAGCTGAGTGATCAGCCAGTTGTGTCAATTTAAGAACCAGCCAGGGGTGGCAAAAGATATGCTGCAGCCCCTGGTAGGCCTTAGTGGCTCCTGTGCCCTGTGCACCTATAGTGCATTCTACAGGGGCTGACAAGGAGTCCATTTCCAATTGGTATGTGCCTATAGCACATGTGTCATTAATTTAGTGAGAGAACAGCAGGCTGGGGGTCTGATCAGCAGGCCCACAGCCTCAGTTGTCGAAAACCAGTGAAGCAAAAAGCAAAAATTTTGGGGTGACCATAGGATAGCAGACCCTACTCTCCTACAGTGCCACTAAGGCTTTGGAGGGTTGGTTACAGGGAAGTAAAGTTTCAGACTATACAGGTGTAGGAAGGTGGCTACCTGACTATGGTTACCCCAGATTTTTTGCCTGTGTTTAGCTGGTTTTTTGACTTAGTTGACCTGGTTCCCTGCTAATCAGGGCCCCAGGCCATCTGCTCTCTCTGTAAAATGGATTCCATGTACCCTAGGTACATACCAATTGGAAATGGACTCCTTGTCAGCCCCTGTAGAATGCACTATAGGTGCACAGGGCACAGGAGCCACTAAGGCCTACCAGGGGCTGCAGCATATCTTTTGCCACCCCTGGCTGGTTCTTAAATTGACACAACTGGCTGATCACTCAGCTGGGGTAAGGTGGTGTACACACCCCTTGCTTAGATATAGTATACCTATGTCTAAACCTATATCTGGACACATGTAAACCTGTGAGCCACTCCTATAGACAGGCCTCACCAATCCTGGAGGCTGGGTGCTTGGTTTTTATGTGAGATGGAGCTCTAGCATGAGCTGAGCCTGTCTGCAGCCGTCGGGAACAAATCCCTAAGCTGTTTCAGGGTAATGCCATACCATATACTATTAAGTGCCTTATAATCCTCGCGGTTATTTAGCAACTTTGGTTTGGCTTTATCAAAACATGTCGTGTAAGGTGTCATACGCTTTGGAATACCATCCCCTCGCCAGTTCTGGCGACGGGGATGGCATTCCACCCCTCTAGAGGGGTAAGACATGTTACTTTGCTTTAATGCGGTTGATTTCTCCAAAGGCCTTAAGATCCACAAAATGGATGCCTCTGCCACAGACAAATGTCTGGACCCCTGGAGCTGACCGAAACCCAGTCAAGGGGGTCCTGGACAAAGAGTTTCCTGTCACAGGAGGGTGTCACCGCCCTCCAGACAGGAGATAGTGTATTGTAGCAGGGAGGTTTGAAAGAAACCAGACACTGCCTGGGGCGCACAAGGCTGCCCCTTGCATAATCCGGCCAAACCGGTTCTGGGGCACTCCAGCCCTCGTGCCAGGGCGGCCTGGATCAAAGGAAGGGGGTGTATCCACCCACTTCCTGGGTCCCACCCATAGGAGGGGACCTAGCAGGTAATCACGCCCACCAGATTCGAATAAGAGTGGGAGCAGTGCCAATGCACATCAGATTTCCTGGAAGAAACATTTGAAACGATATTCTGGACCCTTCGCCCTCCATCTCAACGTGGAAGCCCGAAGAATCTCCCTTGTGGTCAAGGAGTGACCACCCTGCAGCAGCAGGCACCATCCAGCCCTCGACGTCTACTTAGTTGCAGTTCCCGCCGGAACTCGAGCGACTGAGATCGACGAGATCAAGCCTGCCCAGCTTCTAACAGCCCGATCCACAGTCCCTGCAAAGCTGAGACCCGTGGAGGCGACCGGAAGCGTGGGGCACGCCATCTTGAAGTGACCACGAGACGCTGACCGTGCAGCCCACGAGTGACCCTCGAAGCTGTACACCGGGGTTTGAGAAGCCCCCACCCTGAGCTACTCCTGAGCCGAAGTTCAGCCCTCCACACTCGACGAGTGCTGCGTGGGGCCCTTTGGCACGATTTGGCTCAACGCGTTGGCCCGGTCACTTGCCAGCTGGCTTGTGGTCCCTGTGCCGACGAACTACAAAAGAAGACTCGTGATTCTGGTTGCTCCAGATCCACACCAGCTCCCCTGAAAGGGAGCCCCGACTCTGACCTTCCTGGTCCGAGTGAGACGCCATCTTCCAATCCCGTGTGGATTGCTCTTACCAAGGCTTGTTTGCTCCAAACCGGAAGCCGACTGCACCGACGGTGAGAGCCTGCGTGGGACAGATCGTGACCTGCTCCTGGACGTCGCAGATGCCCCAGAGCCCACGTGACAGCGAAGAGAAGCGCCTCGACGACCACCTGATTGCGCCCGACATTGCCTGGTTCCGTCCTGGTTCCACCCTGGTCACTGCTGAGTGACCCAGACTCTGTCCCCTCTGCTTTCAGGTACTCTACAACTTGAGTCCACCCTTGGACTCCACCGGACACTTCGTCTTCACCCTGCCTGCAGCCCTTTCAGCTTCAAGCACCAAGAGCCTGCGTGTCAAAACCCGACGCCACTTCGACCCTGTGCACCCACTTCCTGTGGGTGAGGTAACTTTGCTCCGCCGGTGTTCCCACACTGGTGCACACCTCTAGGGTCTGTGTGTTAAGTTTCGTTCCTCTAGGTTCAGCGGAAGTGTCCTTAAACTTTAACTATTTGACTTTTACGCACCATTGGTTAACATTGGTGCATGCGTGCGCTTTCCGCACATCTCCCGAATCCCGAGGGCCATTCCCGACTTCAGCATTGCTTGTCCTGACTGCTCCCAGCGATTCCCTAGGCCCTAGGCCTAACCACTGTTCGAGTGGCCTCTCTTATACCACTTGTTTAGTATATGGTTTGAGTGGCCCCCTGCCCTCATCCATAATTGTGCAACTTTGTATGTTTAAACAGTGCTTTTGATTTAACGCTTGTGCCCCTTTATTCATAAAGAATACTGGGGATTGTTTTTAGTAATAAACACATATATTTTTATAATATATACTTGTGTGGTGTCCTTTCATTTGGTATTACAGGATTGTATGTGGTGAAACAGCTCGCTTAACACGACCTCTTAAGTTAAGCCTTTAGGCTGCTTAGTCCATGCTACCACTAGGATAGCTTGTCTAATAAGGTTGACTTACAACCAGACACCATAAGGGGATTGTTTGGTCAGGTAGTAGGTGGTTCCAGAATTGGAAACATCCCCTACCAGGCCAACTTCTCACATTGGTGAGCAGCGGTGCGGATTTGAGCTTGCTGTTGTTTTACCATTGCAATCTTTATATCAAATTGAAAGATCACATCAAGTACCTCTAGGTACATATAAAATCAAAAGCTTAGCATATTAAGTTCTACTGAACTTAGTAGTTGTAGGTTGAAGGGAGTAGCACACCCCTGACTACAACTCACTAGCAAGGTCCAGTAGGAAAACACTTAGTGTAGGTAAGTGCACCACTTACACCTCACTAGTAACCATGTCCGACACAGGAAAGGCCTCAGGGTCTAGTCCTGTGACAGTTGACCCTACCCAGGCAACTTCTGGATATGACAAACTAACCCGCAGAGACTTGATTGTCTTGTGCAAAGCAAGAGGGTTAAAACGGGGCAGAAGCCCCACCTGCCTAATCCTGGTAGAACTCCTAGAACAGGATGACTTAGAGAAGGCAAAAGCAGCTTCCCTAGATACAGGAACTGGAGGGAACCCCCCTGCAGTTGATCCCCCTGAAGAGGAGGATGATGATGACTTGGATGAGGACTCAGAGGTTGAGGACTTAGAAGTACAGGATCAGGGTAGCCAGGTTCCAGTTGGTAGGCTTAGCCAGGCCAACTTGGACCTACTGGGGAATGGAGAGGGCCAGCACCTCCCCAGAACCCAACATATGATTCCCCCAGGCAACAGAAGAGTGAGATCTCCCTCAGGAGACTCTCATCTTTCTAGTGCCTCCAGGGAATCACAGAGAGGCATGAATGCTTCTCAAAAGATAGAGCATAGGGCCAGAATGAGGGCTGTCAAACTCCAGATAGAGAGGGAGGAGGTAGCCTTGGCTCAAGCTAAACTTGCCTTGGCAAGAGAGCAGAAATTGTGTGGCTTAGATGCCACTGGTGGCAGCAATATTCCTAAAGAGAAACCCAGGTCCTATGACAGTAGAAACCTGACAAAGATTGTGCCCCCCTTCAAAGAAGGGGATGACATCCACAAATGGATGACTGCTCTTGAGAGAGCCTGCATGGTACAGCAGGTTCCTGAGGAACAGTGGGCAGCAATCTTATGGTACTCCTTTTCAGAGAAAGGGAGGGACAAGCTCCTCACTGTCAGACATGAGGATGCAAACAAATACAAAGTCCTGAAGAGTGTTCTGATAGATGGGTTTGGCTTAACCACTGAACAGTACAGGTTGAAGTTCAGAGATACCCAGAAGACACAGACTCAGGACTGGACTGATTTTGTAGATTGTGCTACTAAGGCTCTGGAGGGTTGGCTACATGGCAGCAAAGTACATGACTTTACAGGATTGTATAATTTGATTATGAGGGAGCAGATCCTAAGTAATTGTCAGAACCAGCTCTTACACCAGCACCTGGTAGACTCTGATCTGACCTCTCCCCAAGAATTGGGAAAGAAGGCAGACAAATGGGTCAGAACCAGGATTAGGCCTAAGAATCAGGACAGTAACCAGAAGAAGGAGTCTACCAAGCCTCAAGATAAGGGTGGGGATAAAAATAAAGAAAAGACTTCCCCAGGACCCCAAAACTCCAAGGATGGGGGTGGGTCCCAAGACACTTCTTCAACTGAGAAAAAGCCCTATTGTTATCCCTGTAAACAGGTGGGGCATTACAAAACAGACAGCTGTTGTCCCAAGAATAACAATAAAGAAAATATACCTCCAAAGCCAGCTTCAACACCTCCTGTTACTGTCAGCAGTAATCCCCCAGGAAGTGGAAGCACACCCAGGAATCTGGGTGGGTTTACTTTTGGAAATCAGGTGGACCCTGGCCTATCCAGGTCCCCATCACCCAATGATCTTGTTTATGAGGCTGGCATGGGGTTTGCCAACTTCTCTGCTTGCCCAAATACTTTGAGCAAGTATAGACAAGAACCCATCATCAATGGTTTAAGAGTTGAAGCTTTTAGAGACACAGGGGCTAGCATCACCATGGTGGCTGATGGCATAGTCCCCTCTAAGCAACTTTTACCTGGTGCCACATACCAGGTAATAAACATTGATGGCATCCAAACAAATCATCCCATGGCAGTAGTAAGTCTCAGCTGGGGAGGTGTCACTGGCCCAAAGAGAGTGGCAGTGTCCCCAAACTTGCCTGTAGACTGTCTACTGGGTAATGATTTAGAAATCTCAGCCTGGGCTGGGGTTGAACAGGAAATCCATTCTAGAATGGTAAATTCCAATGGAAAGGTTAGTGGGGCTGTAATGGCTACAGCCCCAATTCAAGATGTCCTTCCTGAAAAGGTTGGTAGGGCGGAGATACTCCCTGCCCCATCTTTAGCAAAAGCTCTTCCTGAACAGAATAGCAAAGCTGTTATGATAACAGCAGAAACCCAAACTGAGTCTCCTCCTGAAAAGGTTGGTGGGGCTGTGATGGCCACAGCCCAAACTCAAACTGACACGTGTGTTGTGAAACCTGAAATGATGGATAACTCCACACAAACTGAGAGCATGGAGGAGGAAGAGAAATCTCCCCCTCACCAGACTTTAGGACAGGATCAGCCTCCTCAGGGAACTGATCTTACCCCTGATGAAGGAACTGCCCCAGAGGTGGTTGGGCCTAGCCTGACAGAACCTCTGATGTCAGTGGACCCTTCTCAGGTGGGACCCAGTCTGGAGCAGGTAACCTGCCCCTCTCTCCCTTGCCTTAGCCAGCCCAGGGCTGCAGAGGACAAGAAGGACAGTGAGACCCAGAGGGCCCCCTGTCAAATAAAGCACCCCCATCAAAAGATTAGGTGCACCAAAACTAGTAGCCCTAGTAAGGTGAAAACTTTAAAAACTCCTGAGGGAGCCCCCTTAAAAACAGTTAGGGACCTCCCCCAGATGGATTCTGTTGGGCACAGCCAAACCTGGGACCCAAAGGGCCCAAACCTGAACTGTCCCTCCAGCAAGCCAAACAGAGGGACCCAGCCTCCAGCTTTAGGTAGCCAGAGGTTGACCCTGAGAGCACAGTGCAACTCAGTTAAAGAAAGAAAGGCACACATGGTGGAAGATAATTGGAGGAAGCTAAGCCCTAAATTAGTAGAGCCTCACTTCAATACTCCATATCCAAACCAGCCTTTAACTTTGCATAAACACACCCAAGGTAGTGATTCCCTATGGTGGAGACCCTCTAATACCCAAAGGGTGAGGGACTGCTTAGTGGACCATGAGACAGGGGGTACCCATGCTAGTGCAGGTACTTCCTTATATGGCCACTCAGGCAATATAGGCTTACCTGGCCAAGGATAGCCTTATCTCCTTTCGTTTGGGGGGGGGTTATGTAGGAAGGTGGCTACCTGACTATGGTTACCCCAGATTTTTTGCCTGTGTTTAGCTGGTTTTTTGACTTAGTTGACCTGGTTCCCTGCTAATCAGGGCCCCAGGCCATCTGCTCTCTCTGTAAAATGGATTCCATGTACCCTAGGTACATACCAATTGGAAATGGACTCCTTGTCAGCCCCTGTAGAATGCACTATAGGTGCACAGGGCACAGGAGCCACTAAGGCCTACCAGGGGCTGCAGCATATCTTTTGCCACCCCTGGCTGGTTCTTAAATTGACACAACTGGCTGATCACTCAGCTGGGGTAAGGTGGTGTACACACCCCTTGCTTAGATATAGTATACCTATGTCTAAACCTATATCTGGACACATGTAAACCTGTGAGCCACTCCTATAGACAGGCCTCACCAATCCTGGAGGCTGGGTGCTTGGTTTTTATGTGAGATGGAGCTCTAGCATGAGCTGAGCCTGTCTGCAGCCGTCGGGAACAAATCCCTAAGCTGTTTCAGGGTAATGCCATACCATATACTATTAAGTGCCTTATAATCCTCGCGGTTATTTAGCAACTTTGGTTTGGCTTTATCAAAACATGTCGTGTAAGGTGTCATACGCTTTGGAATACCATCCCCTCGCCAGTTCTGGCGACGGGGATGGCATTCCACCCCTCTAGAGGGGTAAGACATGTTACTTTGCTTTAATGCGGTTGATTTCTCCAAAGGCCTTAAGATCCACAAAATGGATGCCTCTGCCACAGACAAATGTCTGGACCCCTGGAGCTGACCGAAACCCAGTCAAGGGGGTCCTGGACAAAGAGTTTCCTGTCACAGGAGGGTGTCACCGCCCTCCAGACAGGAGATAGTGTATTGTAGCAGGGAGGTTTGAAAGAAACCAGACACTGCCTGGGGCGCACAAGGCTGCCCCTTGCATAATCCGGCCAAACCGGTTCTGGGGCACTCCAGCCCTCGTGCCAGGGCGGCCTGGATCAAAGGAAGGGGGTGTATCCACCCACTTCCTGGGTCCCACCCATAGGAGGGGACCTAGCAGGTAATCACGCCCACCAGATTCGAATAAGAGTGGGAGCAGTGCCAATGCACATCAGATTTCCTGGAAGAAACATTTGAAACGATATTCTGGACCCTTCGCCCTCCATCTCAACGTGGAAGCCCGAAGAATCTCCCTTGTGGTCAAGGAGTGACCACCCTGCAGCAGCAGGCACCATCCAGCCCTCGACGTCTACTTAGTTGCAGTTCCCGCCGGAACTCGAGCGACTGAGATCGACGAGATCAAGCCTGCCCAGCTTCTAACAGCCCGATCCACAGTCCATGCAAAGCTGAGACCCGTGGAGGCGACCGGAAGCGTGGGGCACGCCATCTTGAAGTGACCACGAGACGCTGACCGTGCAGCCCACGAGTGACCCTCGAAGCTGTACACCGGGGTTTGAGAAGCCCCCACCCTGAGCTACTCCTGAGCCGAAGTTCAGCCCTCCACACTCGACGAGTGCTGCGTGGGGCCCTTTGGCACGATTTGGCTCAACGCGTTGGCCCGGTCACTTGCCAGCTGGCTTGTGGTCCCTGTGCCGACGAACTACAAAAGAAGACTCGTGATTCTGGTTGCTCCAGATCCACACCAGCTCCCCTGAAAGGGAGCCCCGACTCTGACCTTCCTGGTCCGAGTGAGACGCCATCTTCCAATCCCGCGTGGATTGCTCTTACCAAGGCTTGTTTGCTCCAAACCGGAAGCCGACTGCACCGACGGTGAGAGCCTGCGTGGGACAGATCGTGACCTGCTCCTGGACGTCGCAGATGCCCCAGAGCCCACGTGACAGCGAAGAGAAGCGCCTCGACGACCACCTGATTGCGCCCGACATTGCCTGGTTCCGTCCTGGTTCCACCCTGGTCACTGCTGAGTGACCCAGACTCTGTCCCCTCTGCTTTCAGGTACTCTACAACTTGAGTCCACCCTTGGACTCCACCGGACACTTCGTCTTCACCCTGCCTGCAGCCCTTTCAGCTTCAAGCACCAAGAGCCTGCGTGTCAAAACCCGACGCCACTTCGACCCTGTGCACCCACTTCCTGTGGGTGAGGTAACTTTGCTCCGCCGGTGTTCCCACACTGGTGCACACCTCTAGGGTCTGTGTGTTAAGTTTCGTTCCTCTAGGTTCAGCGGAAGTGTCCTTAAACTTTAACTATTTGACTTTTACGCACCATTGGTTAACATTGGTGCATGCGTGCGCTTTCCGCACATCTCCCGAATCCCGAGGGCCATTCCCGACTTCAGCATTGCTTGTCCTGACTGCTCCCAGCGATTCCCTAGGCCCTAGGCCTAACCACTGTTCGAGTGGCCTCTCTTATACCACTTGTTTAGTATATGGTTTGAGTGGCCCCCTGCCCTCATCCATAATTGTGCAACTTTGTATGTTTAAACAGTGCTTTTGATTTAACGCTTGTGCCCCTTTATTCATAAAGAATACTGGGGATTGTTTTTAGTAATAAACACATATATTTTTATAATATATACTTGTGTGGTGTCCTTTCATTTGGTATTACAGGATTGTATGTGGTGAAACAGCTCGCTTAACACGACCTCTTAAGTTAAGCCTTTAGGCTGCTTAGTCCATGCTACCACTAGGATAGCTTGTCTAATAAGGTTGACTTACAACCAGACACCATAAGGGGATTGTTTGGTCAGGTAGTAGGTGGTTCCAGAATTGGAAACATCCCCTACCAGGCCAACTTCTCACAACAGGATTGTACAATCTTATGATGAGAGAACAGATCCTTAATAACTGTACAAACCAGCTGTTGCATCAATACCTTATTGACTCTGATCTGACCTCTCCCCAAGAATTGGGAAAGAAGGCAGACAAATGGGTCAGAACAAGGATTAAGCAGAAACCCCAGAACCAAGGTGGTGACCAGAAGAAAACAGACCAGAAGGGTGGTAATCAGAATCAGAAAGATAAAGAAAAAGACCAGAAGTCTTCAGGCCCCCAAACTAATAGTAAGGAGGGTGGTTCCCAAAATGGTAACAAGAAGAAGAAGAACAAAGGTCCAAAGACACCTTGGTGTAATACCTGCAAATCAGTTTCACACTGGGGCAGTGAGTGCACCAAGGCAAATCCAGTTCCCACCACTACAGCTCCTAAAGCAACTGCAACCCCATGTACAGTAAGCAGTGGTGGAACACAGTCCAAGGGTGTAGCTGGGTTGACCCTGGGTATTGAAGTAGGATCTGGCCTAGTCAGAGTCCCTACACAGGCAGTTCTCCTGTATGATGTGGACATTGAGTTGCCCACTGCAGTAAGCCCCACTAACCTGGGCAAATACAGGCAGACTCCCTTGATAAATGAGAAACTGGCTCAAGCTTACAGGGACACATGTGCTAGTGTCACCATGGTGACCCCTGGCTTTGTGGACCCTGGACAGATTGTACTAGGAGAGAGCTACCTAGTAACCAATGCAAGCAACTCCACTACCTCCCATAGTGTGGCAGTTGTGAACTTCTCCTGGGGAGGGGTTGATGGCCTAAAGAAAGTTGTGGTGAGTGCAGACCTACCAGTAGACTGTCTGTTAGGCAATGACCTTGAAAGCTCAGCATGGTCAGAAGTGGAGTACAGGACTCATGCAGAAATGCTAGGGATTTCAGAGCATGTCCTTGCCATGACAAGGGCTCAGGCTAAGAAGTGCCTTCCTGAACCAGTGGTGGATCTTGAGACAATAGACCAGCCACAACCCAAGAGAAGGAGCAAGAGAGGAAAGGCCTCGCCTTCCACCTTGCCCCAGGTTGAGGATCAGCTTTCAGAGGAAACTGATTCTGCAGCCCAAGAGGAGACTGTCTCTGAGGAGCTTGAACCTGACCAGGTTGAGTTTCTGGGGACAGGGGGACCCTCAAGGGCAGACCTGAGGCAGGCTCAATTAGATTGCCCTTCCCTTGAACCCCTCAGACAGCAGGCTGCTGCTGAGGCTGCTGGGGATGCCCAAGGTACCCATACTGTGTATTGGGATGAGGGACTCCTTTACTCAGAGGCTAGAACCCCCAAGCCTGGCATGACCAGGAGGTTGGTGATACCTCTGCAGTTTAGGGGATTCCTCCTTACCTTGGCCCATGATATTCCCCTTGCAGGACACTTAGGCCAGAACAAGACGTGGGACAGGCTTGTTCCACACTTTCACTGGCCTCACATGTCAGAGGATGTCAAGGAGTTTTGTCGCTCCTGTGTCACTTGCCAAGCCAGTGGTAAGTCAGGTGGCACAACAAAGGCCCCCCTAATACCACTACCTGTGGTGGGGGTCCCCTTTGAGAGAGTTGGAATTGATATTGTGGGTCCAATGGACCCCCAAACAGCATCTGGGAACAGATTCATACTGGTGGTAGTGGATCATGCCACCAGGTACCCAGAGGCTATTCCCCTAAGGACCACCACAGCACCTGTGGTGGCAAAAGCCCTCATTGCAGTTTTCTCAAGAGTGGGCTTTCCTAAGGAGGTACTATCAGATAGAGGGACAAATTTTATGTCCAGCTATCTAAAAGCAATGTGGAAGGAATGTGGAGTAAACTATAAGTTTACCACCCCATATCATCCACAATGCAATGGGCTTGTGGAGAGATTTAACAAGACCCTTAAAGGCATGATAAAGGGATTACCAGAGAAGCTCAGGCGGAAATGGGACATTCTTTTACCCTGCCTGCTCTTTGCTTACAGAGAGGTCCCACAGAAGGGGGTTGGCTACAGCCCTTTTGAACTTTTGTTTGGCCACCCTGTGAGAGGTCCATTGTGTTTGGTGAAGGAAGGATGGGAGTTACCTCTCAAAAAGCCCAAACTAGACATAGTGGACTATGTACTTGGTCTCCGCTCCAGGATGGCTGAGTACATGGAAAGAGCATCCAAAAACCTGGAGGCCAGCCAAGAATTGCAGAAAGCTTGGCATGACCAAAAGGCTGTGCTGGTAGAGTTCCAACCAGGACAGAAGGTATGGGTACTGGAGCCAGTGGCTCCAGCAGCACTCCAAGACAAATGGAGTGGACCCTATCCTATTATTGAGAAGAAAGGGGAAGTCACCTACTTGGTAGACTTTGGAACACCCAGGAGCCCTCACAGGGTAATCCATGTGAATCGCTTGAAAGCATTTGTAGACAGGGAGGACATGAGCTTGCTCATGGCCACAGATGGGGAACAGGAGGAAGAGAGTGACCCTCTCCCAGACCTGCTTTCCCAGAACCCTGATGATGGTTCAGTTGATGGAGTAGCCTTGGCAGGCAGCCTCACTGACCAGCAACAGAGGGACTGCAGACAAGTTTTGCAGGCTCACAGGCAAATGTTTTCACTCACACCCAGCCAAACTGACTGGTGTACCCATGTTGTGGACACTGGTGACAGTCTGCCTGTCAAGAATAAGATCTACAGGCAACCTGATCATGTCAGGGATTGCATCAAGGCTGAGGTGCAAAAGATGTTGGAGCTTGGAGTGATTGAGCCATCAGAGAGCCCATGGGCCAGCCCAGTAGTCCTGGTGCCAAAACCTCATACCCAAGATGGTAAGAGAGAAATGAGGTTTTGCGTGGATTACAGGGGTCTCAATGCTGTCACTAGGACAGATGCTCACCCCATTCCAAGAGCAGATGAGCTCATTGACAGATTGGCTTCTGCCAAGTTTCTGAGCACATTTGATCTGACAGCTGGCTACTGGCAAATCAGACTAGCTGAGGAGTCAAAAGCCAAAACAGCATTCTCTACCCCTAGTGGACATTATCAGTTTGTGGTAATGCCCTTTGGTTTGAAGAATGCACCTGCCACTTTCCAAAGGTTGGTGAACCAAGTCCTTACTGGGTTGGATGACTTTTGTGCAGCTTATCTGGATGATATTGCTGTCTTTAGCTCCACCTGGGAGGATCACCTGATCCACCTGAAGAAAGTTTTGGAGGCCCTGCAAAAGGCAGGCCTAACTATCAAGGCCACAAAGTGCCAGATAGGGCAGAGTAAGGTTGTATACCTGGGCCACCTAGTAGGTGGAGGCCAGGTTCAGCCACTGGAAAGCAAAATCCAGGCCATACAGGACTGGGCTCCTCCAGTTACCCAGACACAAGTCAGAGCCTTCTTGGGCCTGACTGGGTATTACAGAAAGTTTGTGAAAAACTATGGGTCTATAGTGACACCATTAAATGACTTGACATCCAAGAAGATGCCAAAAAAGGTTCAGTGGACAGTTAGCTGTCAGAAGGCATTTGAAGACCTGAAGAAGGCCATGTGCTCTGCACCTATCCTAAAGAGTCCTGACTACTCCAAACAGTTCATTGTTCAGACAGATGCTTCTGAGTTGGGGGTGGGAGCTGTACTCTCACAACTTAATCAAGATGGTCAAGACCAGCCAATTGCTTTCATTAGCAGGAGGCTAACCCCAAGAGAAAAACGTTGGTCAGCCATTGAGAGGGAGGCCTTTGCTGTGGTTTGGGCATTAAAGAAGTTGAGGTCCTACTTGTTTGGAACTCACTTCCTGGTGCAAACAGACCATAAGCCCCTCTTATGGCTTAATCAGATGAAGGGTGAAAATCCCAAACTGCTCAGGTGGTCCATTTCCCTACAGGGGATGGACTTTACAGTGGAGCACCGCCCAGGGACTGACCATGGTAATGCAGATGGTCTCTCCAGGTACTTCCACTTAGAACATGAAGACTTATCTGGTCAAGGTTAGTTTAATGTCCCTGCGTTTGGGGGGGGGGTTGTGTAGGAGAGTAGGGTCTGCTATCCTATGGTCACCCCAAATTTTTGCTTTTTGCTTCACTGGTTTTCGACTACTGAGGCTGTGGGCCTGCTGATCAGACCCCCAGCCTGCTGTTCTCTCACTAAATTAATGACACATGTGCTATAGGCACATACCAATTGGAAATGGACTCCTTGTCAGCCCCTGTAGAATGCACTATAGGTGCACAGGGCACAGGAGCCACTAAGGCCTACCAGGGGCTGCAGCATATCTTTTGCCACCCCTGGCTGGTTCTTAAATTGACACAACTGGCTGATCACTCAGCTGGGGTAAGGTGGTGTACACACCCCTTGCTTAGATATAGTATACCTATGTCTAAACCTATATCTGGACACATGTAAACCTGTGAGCCACTCCTATAGACAGGCCTCACCAATCCTGGAGGCTGGGTGCATGGTTTTTATGTGAGATGGAGCTCTAGCATGAGCTGAGCCTGTCTGCAGCCGTCGGGAACAAATCCCTAAGCTGTTTCAGGATAAGGCCATACCATATACTATTAAGTGCCTTATAATCCTCGCGGTTATTTAGCAACTTTGGTTTGGCTTTATCAAAACGTGTCGTGTAAGGTGTCATACGCTTTGGAATACCATCCCCTCGCCAGTTCTGGCGACGGGGATGGCATTCCACCCCTCTAGAGGGGTAAGACATGTTACTTCACTTTAATGCGGTTGATTTCTCCAAAGGCCTTAAGATCCACAAAATGGATGCCTCTGCCACAGACAAATGTCTGGACCCCTGGAGCTGACCGAAACCCAGTCAAGGGGGTCCTGGACAAAGGGTTTCCTGTCACAGGAGGGTGTCACCGCCCTCCAGACAGGAGATAGTGTATTGTAGCAGGGAGGTTTGAAAGAAACCAGACACTGCCTGGGGCGCACAAGGCTGCCCCTTGCATAATCCGGCCAAACCGGTTCTGGGGCACTCCAGCCCTCGTGCCAGGGCGGCCTGGATCAAAGGAAGGGGGTGTATCCACCCACTTCCTGGGTCCCACCCATAGGAGGGGACCTAGCAGGTAATCACGCCCACCAGATTCGAATAAGAGTGGGAGCAGTGCCAATGCACATCAGATTTCCTGGAAGAAACATTTGAAACGATATTCTGGACCCTTCGCCCTCCATCTCAACGTGGAAGCCCGAAGAATCTCCCTTGTGGTCAAGGAGTGACCACCCTGCAGCAGCAGGCACCATCCAGCCCTCGACGTCTACTTGGTTGCAGTTCCCGCCGGAACTCGAGCGACTGAGATCGACGAGATCAAGCCTGCCCAGCTTCTAACAGCCCGATCCACAGTCCCTGCAAAGCTGAGACCCGTGGAGGCGACCGGAAGCGTGGGGCACGCCATCTTGAAGTGACCACGAGACGCTGACCGTGCAGCCCACGAGTGACCCTCGAAGCTGTACACCGGGGTTTGAGAAGCCCCCACCCTGAGCTACTCCTGAGCCGAAGTTCAGCCCTCCACACTCGACGAGTGCTGCGTGGGGCCCTTTGGCACGATTTGGCTCAACGCGTTGGCCCGGTCACTTGCCAGCTGGCTTGTGGTCCCTGTGCCGACGAACTACAAAAGAAGACTCGTGATTCTGGTTGCTCCAGATCCACACCAGCTCCCCTGAAAGGGAGCCCCGACTCTGACCTTCCTGGTCCGAGTGAGACGCCATCTTCCAATCCCGCGTGGATTGCTCTTACCAAGGCTTGTTTGCTCCAAACCGGAAGCCGACTGCACCGACGGTGAGAGCCTGCGTGGGACAGATCGTGACCTGCTCCTGGACGTCGCAGATGCCCCAGAGCCCACGTGACAGCGAAGAGAAGCGCCTCGACGACCACCTGATTGCGCCCGACATTGCCTGGTTCCGTCCTGGTTCCACCCTGGTCACTGCTGAGTGACCCAGACTCTGTCCCCTCTGCTTTCAGGTACTCTACAACTTGAGTCCACCCTTGGACTCCACCGGACACTTCGTCTTCACCCTGCCTGCAGCCCTTTCAGCTTCAAGCACCAAGAGCCTGCGTGTCAAAACCCGACGCCACTTCGACCCTGTGCACCCACTTCCTGTGGGTGAGGTAACTTTGCTCCGCCGGTGTTCCCACACTGGTGCACACCTCTAGGGTCTGTGTGTTAAGTTTTGTTCCTCTAGGTTCAGCGGAAGTGTCCTTAAACTTTAACTATTTGACTTTTACGCACCATTGGTTAACATTGGTGCATGCGTGCGCTTTCCGCACATCTCCCGAATCCCGAGGGCCATTCCCGACTTCAGCATTGCTTGTCCTGACTGCTCCCAGCGATTCCCTAGGCCCTAGGCCTAACCACTGTTCGAGTGGCCTCTCTTATACCACTTGTTTAGTATATGGTTTGAGTGGCCCCCTGCCCTCATCCATAATTGTGCAACTTGTATGTTTAAACAGTGCTTTTTGATTTAACGCTTGTGCCCCTTTATTCATAAAGAATACTGGGGATTGTTTTTAGTAATAAACACATATATTTTTATAATATATACTTGTGTGGTGTCCTTTCATTTGGTATTACAGGATTGTATGTGGTAAAACAGCTCGCTTAACACGACCTCTTAAGTTAAGCCTTTAGGCTGCTTAGTCCATGCTACCCCTAGGATAGCTTGTCTAATAAGGTTGACTTACAACCAGACACCATAAGGGGATTGTTTGGTCAGGTAGTAGGTGGTTCCAGAATTGGAAACATCCCCTACCAGGCCAACTTCTCACAATCAAAATCTTTTAAAAACTATATAGGTGTAATTGCAGTCTCCTGAATGCTATGTAACTGCATTTGCACTGTTCTGTGTGCCTCCAAAATGAATTTCTAACACTTTTGAAATCTCCATGAAGCAAAAAGTCCAAAGACCATTTGGAGCATCAAAGTGTTCAAAAACGGTCAAAAATGCATAAAAACGAAAAAAAACAAGTGCTACAGTGGCCCAATAGCATGCTAAACACACAATGAATGACACAGAATGAATAGTTGTACACATTACTTTGAAAATGCAATTTTAAATTTCAGGGGGACAAGGTCACGAAAGTCATGGAACTCCGAGCGGGGTAAAAGTTCAACCTTTCCCCCCTTATGGAGGTCAACATTTTAATACATCAAAATCATTTAAAAACTATATAGGTGTGATGGCAGTGTCTTGGATACATCCCACATGGATTTTAAACACATTAGGAGCATCTCTGATCAAAATAACCATAAAAATCCCAAAGCTGCATCAGTGCTTCAAAGTGCTCCAAAACTGTCAAAAATGGACGAAAATGAAAAATATTCTCCATATCTGAGTTTTTATAACATTCCTTAGATAATGTATATCTTGAATTAGTTTTAAATCCTTTTATTAAAAAGTTTCTTTTCTATGCTGCACTGGTGCAACGCCTCAAGTCTGAGAAGCTGCACCAGTGCAGCCGAAGCAGCACTGGTGCAGCCGAAGCCCGAGGGCCATTCCCGACTTCAGCATTGCTTGTCCTGACTGCTCCCAGCGATTCCCTAGGCCCTAGGCCTAACCACTGCTCGAGTGGCATCTCTTATACCACTTGTTTAGTATATGGTTTGAGTGGCCACCCGCCCTCATCCATAATTGTGCAACTTGTATGTTTAAACAGTGCTTTTGATTTAACGCTTGTGCCCCTTTATTCATAAAGAATACTGGGGATTGTCTTTAGTAATAAACACATATATTTTTATAATACATACTCGTGTGGTGTCCTTTCATTTGATATTACAGGATTGTATGTGGTAAAACAGCTCGCTTAACACGACCTCTTAAGTTAAGCCTTTAGGCTGCTTAGTCCATGCTACCCCTAGGATAGCTTGTCTAATAAGGTTGACTTACAACCAGACACCATAAGGGATTGTTTGGTCTGATAATAGGTGGTTCCAGAATTGGAAACATCACCTATCAGGCCAACTTCTCACATTAGGCCTTTGTGAGAAGTTGGCCTGGTAGGGGATGTTTCCAATTCTGGAACCACCTACTACCTGACCAAACAATCCCCTTATGGTGTCTGGTTGTAAGTCAACCTTATTAGACAAGCTATCCTAGGGGTAGCATGGACTAAGCAGCCTAAAGGCTTAACTTAAGAGGTCGTGTTAAGCGAGCTGTTTTACCACATACAATCCTGTAATACCAAATGAAAGGACACCACACAAGTATATATTATAAAAATATATGTGTTTATTACTAAAAACAATCCCCAGTATTCTTTATGAATAAAGGGGCACAAGCGTTAAATCAAAAGCACTGTTTAAACATACAAAGTTGCACAATTATGGATGAGGGCAGGGGGCCACTCAAACCATATACTAAACAAGTGGTATAAGAGAGGCCACTCGAACAGTGGTTAGGCCTAGGGCCTAGGGAATCGCTGGGAGCAGTCAGGACAAGCAATGCTGAAGTCGGGAATGGCCCTCGGGATTCGGGAGATGTGCGGAAAGCGCACGCATGCACCAATGTTAACCAATGGTGCGTAAAAGTCAAATAGTTAAAGTTTAAGGACACTTCCGCTGAACCTAGAGGAACAAAACTTAACACACAGACCCTAGAGGTGTGCACCAGTGTGGGAACACCGGCGGAGCAAAGTTACCTCACCCACAGGAAGTGGGTGCACAGGGTCGAAGTGGCGTCGGGTTTTGACAAGCAGGCTCTTGGTGCTTGAAGCTGAAAGGGCTGCAGGCAGGGTGAAGACGAAGTGTCCGGTGGAGTCCAAGGGTGGACTCAAGTTGTAGAGTACCTGAAAGCAGAGGGGACAGAGTCTGGGTCACTCAGCAGTGACCAGGGTGGAACCAGGACGGAACCAGGCAATGTCGGGCGCAATCAGGTGGTCGTCGAGGCGCTTCTCTTCGCTGTCACGTGGGCTCTGGGGCATCTGCGACGTCCAGGAGCAGGTCACGATCTGTCCCACGCAGGCTCTCACCGTCGGTGCAGTCGGCTTCCGGTTTGGAGCAAACAAGCCTTGGTAAGAGCAATCCACGCGGGATTGGAAGATGGCGTCTCACTCGGACCAGGAAGGTCAGAGTCGGGGCTCCCTTTCAGGGGAGCTGGTGTGGATCTGGAGCAACCAGAATCACGAGTCTTCTTTTGTAGTTCGTCGGCACAGGGACCACAAGCCAGCTGGCAAGTGACCGGGCCAACGCGTTGAGCCAAATCGTGCCAAAGGGCCCCACGCAGCACTCGTCGAGTGTGGAGGGCTGAACTTCGGCTCAGGAGTAGCTCAGGGTGGGGGCTTCTCAAACCCCGGTGTACAGCTTCGAGGGTCACTCGTGGGCTGCACGGTCAGCGTCTCGTGGTCACTTCAAGATGGCGTGCCCCACGCTTCCGGTCGCCTCCACGGGTCTCAGCTTTGCAGGGACTGTGGATCGGGCTGTTAGAAGCTGGGCAGGCTTGATCTCGTCGATCTCAGTCGCTCGAGTTCCGGCGGGAACTGCAACTAAGTAGACGTCGAGGGCTGGATGGTGCCTGCTGCTGCAGGGTGGTCACTCCTTGACCACAAGGGAGATTCTTCGGGCTTCCACGTTGAGATGGAGGGCGAAGGGTCCAGAATATCGTTTCAAATGTTTCTTCCAGGAAATCTGATGTGCATTGGCACTGCTCCCACTCTTATTCGAATCTGGTGGGCGTGATTACCTGCTAGGTCCCCTCCTATGGGTGGGACCCAGGAAGTGGGTGGATACACCCCCTTCCTTTGATCCAGGCCGCCCTGGCACGAGGGCTGGAGTGCCCCAGAACCGGTTTGGCCGGATTATGCAAGGGGCAGCCTTGTGCGCCCCAGGCAGTGTCTGGTTTCTTTCAAACCTCCCTGCTACAATACACTATCTCCTGTCTGGAGGGCGGTGACACCCTCCTGTGACAGGAAACCCTTTGTCCAGGACCCCCTTGACTGGGTTTCGGTCAGCTCCAGGGGTCCAGACATTTGTCTGTGGCAGAGGCATCCATTTTGGGGATCTTAAGGCCTTTGGAGAAATCAACCGCATTAAAGCAAAGTAACATGTCTTACCCCTCTAGAGGGGTGGAATGCCATCCCCGTCGCCAGAACTGGCGAGGGGATGGTA
Organism: Lissotriton helveticus; assembly: GCF_964261635.1. Lineage (NCBI taxonomy): Eukaryota > Metazoa > Chordata > Amphibia > Caudata > Salamandridae > Lissotriton > Lissotriton helveticus. The sequence goes on from NW_027611662.1 coordinate 2,601,231, forward strand.
TTCCAAAGCGTATGACACCTTACACGACATGTTTTGATAAAGCCAAACCAGAGTTGCTAAATAACCGCGAGGATTATAAGGCACTTAATAGTATATGGTATGGCATTATCCTGAAACAGCTTAGGGATTTGTTCCCGACGGCTGCAGACAGGCTCAGCTCATGCTAGAGCTCCATCTCACATAAAAACCATGCACCCAGCCTCCAGGATTGGTGAGGCCTGTCTATAGGAGTGGCTCACAGGTTTACATGTGTCCAGATATAGGTTTAGACATAGGTATACTATATCTAAGCAAGGGGTGTGTACACCACCTTACCCCAGCTGAGTGATCAGCCAGTTGTGTCAATTTAAGAACCAGCCAGGGGTGGCAAAAGATATGCTGCAGCCCCTGGTAGGCCTTAGTGGCTCCTGTGCCCTGTGCACCTATAGTGCATTCTACAGGGGCTGACAAGGAGTCCATTTCCAATTGGTATGTACCTAGGGTACATGGAATCCATTTTACAGAGAGAGCAGATGGCCTGGGGCCCTGATTAGCAGGGAACCAGGTCAACTAAGTCAAAAAACCAGCTAAACACAGGCAAAAAATCTGGGGTAACCATAGTCAGGTAGCCACCTTCCTACATAACCCCCCCCCAAACGAAAGGAGATAAGGCTATCCTTGGCCAGGTAAGCCTATATTGCCTGAGTGGCCATATAAGGAAGTACCTGCACTAGCATGGGTACCCCCTGTCTCATGGTCCACTAAGCAGTCCCTCACCCTTTGGGTATTAGAGGGTCTCCACCATAGGGAATCACTACCTTGGGTGTGTTTATGCAAAGTTAAAGGCTGGTTTGGATATGGAGTATTGAAGTTAGGCTCTACTAAGTTAGGGCTTGGCTTCCTCCAATTATCTTCCACCAGGTGTGCCTTTCTTTCTTTAACTGAGTTGCACTGTGCTCTCAGGGTCAACCTCTGGCTACCTAAAGCTGGAGGCTGGGTCCCTCTGTTTGGCTTGCTGGAGGGACAGTTCAGGTTTGGGCCCCTTGGGTCCCAGGTTTGGCTGTGCCCAACAGAATCCATCTGTGGGAGGTCCCTAACTGTTTTTAAGGGGGCTCCCTCAGGAGTTTTTAAAGTTTTCACCTTACTAGGGCTACTAGTTTTGGTGCACCTAATCTTTTGATGGGGGTGCTTTATTTGACAGGGGGCCCTCTGGGTCTCACTGTCCTTCTTGTCCTCTGCAGCCCTGGGCTGGCTAAGGCAAGGTAGAGAGGGGCAGGTTACCTGCTCCAGACTGGGTCCCACCTGAGAAGGGTCCACTGACATCAGAGGTTTTGTCAGGCTAGGCCCAACCACCTCTGGGGCAGTTCCTTCATCAGGGGTAAGATCAGTTCCCTGAGGAGGCTGATCCTGTCCTAAAGTCTGGTGAGGGGGAGATTTCTCTTCCTCCTCCATGCTCTCAGTTTGTGTGGAGTTATCCATCATTTCAGGTTTCACAACACACGTGTCAGTTTGAGTTTGGGCTGTGGCCATCACAGCCCCACCAACCTTTTCAGGAGGAGACTCAGTTTGGGTTTCTGCTGTTATCATAACAGCTTTGCTATTCTGTTCAGGAAGAGCTTTTGCTAAAGATGGGGCAGGGAGTATCTCCGCCCTACCAACCTTTTCAGGAAGGACATCTTGAATTGGGGCTGTAGCCATTACAGCCCCACTAACCTTTCCATTGGAATTTACCATTCTAGAATGGATTTCCTGTTCAACCCCAGCCCAGGCTGAGATTTCTAAATCATTACCCAGTAGACAGTCTACAGGCAAGTTTGGGGACACTGCCACTCTCTTTGGGCCAGTGACACCTCCCCAGCTGAGACTTACTACTGCCATGGGATGATTTGTTTGGATGCCATCAATGTTTATTACCTGGTATGTGGCACCAGGTAAAAGTTGCTTAGAGGGGACTATGCCATCAGCCACCAGGGTGATGCTAGCCCCTGTGTCTCTAAAAGCTTCAACTCTTAAACCATTGATGATGGGTTCTTGTCTATACTTGCTCAAAGTATTTGGGCAAGCAGAGAAGTTGGCAAACCCCATGCCAGCCTCATAAACAAGATCATGGGGTGATGGGGACCTGGATAGGCCAGGGTCCACCTGATTTCCAAAAGTAAACCCACCCAGATTCCTGGGTGTGCTTCCACTTCCTGGGGGATTACTGCTGACAGTAACAGGAGGTGTTGAAGCTGGCTTTGGAGGTATATTTTCTTTATTGTTATTCTTGGGACAACAGCTGTCTGTTTTGTAATGCCCCACCTGTTTACAGGGATAACAATAGGGTTTTTTCTCAGTTGAAGAAGTGTCTTGGGACCCACCCCCATCCTTGGAGTTTTGGGGCCCTGGGGAAGTCTTTTCTTTACTTTTATCCCCACCCTTATCTTGAGGCTTGGTAGACTCCTTCTTCTGGTTACTGTCCTGATTCTTAGGCCTAATCCTGGTTCTGACCCATTTGTCTGCCTTCTTTCCCAATTCTTGGGGAGAGGTCAGATCAGAGTCTACCAGGTGCTGGTGTAAGAGCTGGTTCTGACAATTACTTAGGATCTGCTCCCTCATAATCAAATTATACAATCCTGTAAAGTCATGTACTTTGCTGCCATGTAGCCAACCCTCCAGAGCCTTAGTAGCACAATCTACAAAATCAGTCCAGTCCTGAGTCTGTGTCTTCTGGGTGTCTCTGAACTTGAACCTGTACTGTTCAGTGGTTAAGCCAAACCCATCTATCAGAACACTCTTCAGGACTTTGTAATTGTTTGCATCCTCATGTCTGACAGTGAGGAGCTTGTCCCTCCCTTTCTCTGAAAAGGAGTACCATAAGATTGCTGCCCACTGTTCCTCAGGAACCTGCTGTACCATGCAGGCTCTCTCAAGAGCAGTCATCCATTTGTGGATGTCATCCCCTTCCTTGTAGGGGGGCACAATCTTTGTCAGGTTTCTACTATCATAGGACCTGGGTTTCTCTTTAGGGATATTGCTGCCACCAGTGGCATCTAAGCCACACAATTTCTGCTCTCTTGCCAAGGCAAGTTTAGCTTGAGCCAAGGCTACCTCCTCCCTCTCTATCTGGAGTTTGACAGCCCTCATTCTGGCCCTATGCTCTAACTTTTGAGAAGCATTCATGCCTCTCTGTGATTCCCTGGAGGCACTAGAAAGATGAGAGTCTCCTGAGGGAGATCTCACTCTTCTGTTGCCTGGGGGAATCATATGTTGGGTTCTGGGGAGGTGCTGGCCCTCTCCATTCCCCAGTAGGTCCAAGTTGGCCTGGCTAAGCCTACCAACTGGAACCTGGCTACCCTGATCCTGTACTTCTAAGTCCTCAACCTCTGAGTCCTCATCCAAGTCATCATCATCCTCCTCTTCAGGGGGATCAACTGCAGGGGGGTTCCCTTCAGTTCCTGTATCTAGGGAAGCTGCTTTTGCCCTCTCTAAGTCATCCTGTTCTAGGAGTCCTATCAGGATTAGGCAGGTGGGGCTTCTGCCCCTTTTTAACCCTCTTGCTTTGCACAAGACAATCAAGTCTCTGCGGGTTAGTTTGTCATATCCAGAAGTTGCCTGGGTAGGGTCAACTGTCACAGGACTAGACCCTGAGGCCTTTCCTGTGTCGGACATGGTTACTAGTGAGGTGTAAGTGGTGCACTTACCTACACTAAGTGTTTTCCTACTGGACCTTGCTAGTGAGTTGTAGTCAGGGGTGTGCTACTCCCTTCAACCTACAACTACTAAGTTCAGTAGAACTTAATATGCTAAGCTTTTGATTTTATATGTACCTAGAGGTACTTGATGTGATCTTTCAATTTGATATAAAGATTGCAATGGTAAAACAACAGCAAGCTCAAATCCGCACCGCTGCTCACCAATGTGAGAAGTTGGCCTGGTAGGGGATGTTTCCAATTCTGGAACCACCTACTACCTGACCAAACAATCCCCTTATGGTGTCTGGTTGTAAGTCAACCTTATTAGACAAGCTATCCTAGGGGTAGCATGGACTAAGCAGCCTAAAGGCTTAACTTAAGAGGTCGTGTTAAGCGAGCTGTTTTACCACATACAATCCTGTAATACCAAATGAAAGGACACCACACAAGTATATATTATAAAAATATATGTGTTTATTACTAAAAACAATCCCCAGTATTCTTTATGAATAAAGGGGCACAAGCGTTAAATCAAAAGCACTGTTTAAACATACAAAGTTGCACAATTATGGATGAGGGCAGGGGGCCACTCAAACCATATACTAAACAAGTGGTATAAGAGAGGCCACTCGAACAGTGGTTAGGCCTAGGGCCTAGGGAATCGCTGGGAGCAGTCAGGACAAGCAATGCTGAAGTCGGGAATGGCCCTCGGTGTAGGAAGGTGGCTACCTGACTATGGTTACCCCAGATTTTTTGCCTGTGTTTAGCTGGTTTTTTGACTTAGTTGACCTGGTTCCCTGCTAATCAGGGCCCCAGGCCATCTGCTCTCTCTGTAAAATGGATTCCATGTACCCTAGGTACATACCAATTGGAAATGGACTCCTTGTCAGCCCCTGTAGAATGCACTATAGGTGCACAGGGCACAGGAGCCACTAAGGCCTACCAGGGGCTGCAGCATATCTTTTGCCACCCCTGGCTGGTTCTTAAATTGACACAACTGGCTGATCACTCAGCTGGGGTAAGGTGGTGTACACACCCCTTGCTTAGATATAGTATACCTATGTCTAAAACCTATATCTGGACACATGTAAACCTGTGAGCCACTCCTATAGACAGGCCTCACCAATCCTGGAGGCTGGGTGCTTGGTTTTTATGTGAGATGGAGCTCTAGCATGAGCTGAGCCTGTCTGCAGCCGTCGGGAACAAATCCCTAAGCTGTTTCAGGATAATGCCATACCATATACTATTAAGTGCCTTATAATCCTCGCGGTTATTTAGCAACTCTGGTTTGGCTTTATCAAAACATGTCGTGTAAGGTGTCATACGCTTTGGAATACCATCCCCTCGCCAGTTCTGGCGACGGGGATGGCATTCCACCCCTCTAGAGGGGTAAGACATGTTACTTCACTTTAATGCGGTTGATTTCTCCAAAGGCCTTAAGATCCCCAAAATGGATGCCTCTGCCACAGACAAATGTCTGGACCCCTGGAGCTGACCGAAACCCAGTCAAGGGGGTCCTGGACAAAGGGTTTCCTGTCACAGGAGGGTGTCACCGCCCTCCAGACAGGAGATAGTGTATTGTAGCAGGGAGGTTTGAAAGAAACCAGACACTGCCTGGGGCGCACAAGGCTGCCCCTTGCATAATCCGGCCAAACCGGTTCTGGGGCACTCCAGCCCTCGTGCCAGGGCGGCCTGGATCAAAGGAAGGGGGTGTATCCACCCACTTCCTGGGTCCCACCCATAGGAGGGGACCTAGCAGGTAATCACGCCCACCAGATTCGAATAAGAGTGGGAGCAGTGCCAATGCACATCAGATTTCCTGGAAGAAACATTTTGAAACGATATTCTGGACCCTTCGCCCTCCATCTCAACGTGGAAGCCCGAAGAATCTCCCTTGTGGTCAAGGAGTGACCACCCTGCAGCAGCAGGCACCATCCAGCCCTCGACGTCTACTTAGTTGCAGTTCCCGCCGGAACTCGAGCGACTGAGATCGACGAGATCAAGCCTGCCCAGCTTCTAACAGCCCGATCCACAGTCCCTGCAAAGCTGAGACCCGTGGAGGCGACCGGAAGCGTGGGGCACGCCATCTTGAAGTGACCACGAGACGCTGACCGTGCAGCCCACGAGTGACCCTCGAAGCTGTACACCGGGGTTTGAGAAGCCCCCACCCTGAGCTACTCCTGAGCCGAAGTTCAGCCCTCCACACTCGACGAGTGCTGCGTGGGGCCCTTTGGCACGATTTGGCTCAACGCGTTGGCCCGGTCACTTGCCAGCTGGCTTGTGGTCCCTGTGCCGACGAACTACAAAGAAAGACTCGTGATTCTGGTTGCTCCAGATCCACACCAGCTCCCCTGAAAGGGAGCCCCGACTCTGACCTTCCTGGTCCGAGTGAGACGCCATCTTCCAATCCCGCGTGGATTGCTCTTACCAAGGCTTGTTTGCTCCAAACCGGAAGCCGACTGCACCGACGGTGAGAGCCTGCGTGGGACAGATCGTGACCTGCTCCTGGACGTCGCAGATGCCCCAGAGCCCACGTGACAGCGAAGAGAAGCGCCTCGACGACCACCTGATTGCGCCCGACATTGCCTGGTTCCGTCCTGGTTCCACCCTGGTCACTGCTGAGTGACCCAGACTCTGTCCCCTCTGCTTTCAGGTACTCTACAACTTGAGTCCACCCTCGGACTCCACCGGACACTTCGTTTTCACCCTGCCTGCAGTCCTTTCAGCTTCAAGCACCAAGAGCCTGCGTGTCAAAACCCGACGCCACTTCGACCCTGTGCACCCACTTCCTGTGGGTGAGGTAACTTTGCTCCGCCGGTGTTCCCACACTGGTGCACACCTCTAGGGTCTGTGTGTTAAGTTTTGTTCCTCTAGGTTCAGCGGAAGTGTCCTTAAACTTTAACTATTTGACTTTTACGCACCATTGGTTAACATTGGTGCATGCGTGCGCTTTCCGCACATCTCCCGAATCCCGAGGGCCATTCCCGACTTCAGCATTGCTTGTCCTGACTGCTCCCAGCGATTCCCTAGGCCCTAGGCCTAACCACTGCTCGAGTGGCCTTTCTTATACCACTTGTTTAGTATATGGTTTGAGTGGCCCCCTGCCCTCATCCATAATTGTGCAACTTTGTATGTTTAAACAGTGCTTTTGATTTAACGCTTGTGCCCCTTTATTCATAAAGAATACTGGGGATTGTTTTTAGTAATAAACACATATATTTTTATAATATATACTTGTGTGGTGTCCTTTCATTTGGTATTACAGGATTGTATGTGGTAAAACAGCTCGCTTAACACGACCTCTTAAGTTAAGCCTTTAGGCTGCTTAGTCCATGCTACCCCTAGGATAGCTTGTCTAATAAGGTTGACTTACAACCAGACACCATAAGGGGATTGTTTGGTCAGGTAGTAGGTGGTTCCAGAATTGGAAACATCCCCTACCAGGCCAACTTCTCACATTGGTGAGCAGCGGTGCGGATTTGAGCTTGCTGTTGTTTTACCATTGCAATCTTTATATCAAATTGAAAGATCACATCAAGTACCTCTAGGTACATATAAAATCAAAAGCTTAGCATATTAAGTTCTACTGAACTTAGTAGTTGTAGGTTGAAGGGAGTAGCACACCCCTGACTACAACTCACTAGCAAGGTCCAGTAGGAAAACACTTAGTGTAGGTAAGTGCACCACTTACACCTCACTAGTAACCATGTCCGACACAGGAAAGGCCTCAGGGTCTAGTCCTGTGACAGTTGACCCTACCCAGGCAACTTCTGGATATGACAAACTAACCCGCAGAGACTTGATTGTCTTGTGCAAAGCAAGAGGGTTAAAAAGGGGCAGAAGCCCCACCTGCCTAATTCTGGTAGAACTCCTAGAACAGGATGACTTAGAGAAGGCAAAAGCAGCTTCCCTAGATACAGGAACTGGAGGGAACCCCCCTGCAGTTGATCCCCCTGAAGAGGAGGATGATGATGACTTGGATGAGGACTCAGATGCTGGGGACTTAGAAGTACAGGATCAGGGTAGCCAGGTTCCAGTTGGTAGGCTTAGCCAGGCCAACTTGGACCTACTGGGAAATGGAGAGGGCCAGCACCTCCCCAGATCCCAACAAATGATTCTCCCAGGCAACAGAAGAGTGAGATCTCCCTCAGGGGACTCTCATCTTTCTAGTGCCTCCAGAGAATCAGAGAGAGGCATGAGTGCTTCTCAGAAAGCTGAGCATAGGGCTAGAATGAGGGCTGTCAGACTCCAGATAGAGAGAGAGGAGGTAGCCCTGAGTCAAGCTAAGCTTACCTTAGCTCAAGCTAAACTTGCCTTGGCAAGAGAGCAGAAATTGTGTGGCTTAGATGCCACTGGTGGCAGCAATATTCCTAAAGAGAAACCCAGGTCCTATGATAGTAGAAACCTGACAAAGATTGTGCCCCCCTTCAAAGAAGGGGATGACATCCACAAATGGATGACTGCTCTTGAGAGAGCCTGCATGGTACAGCAGGTTCCTGAGGAACAGTGGGCAGCAATCTTATGGTACTCCTTTTCAGAGAAAGGGAGGGACAAGCTCCTCACTGTCAGACATGAGGATGCAAACAATTACAAAGTCCTGAAGAGTGTTCTGATAGATGGGTTTGGCTTAACCACTGAACAGTACAGGTTCAAGTTCAGAGACACCCAGAAGACACAGACTCAGGACTGGACTGATTTTGTAGATTGTGCTACTAAGGCTCTGGAGGGTTGGCTACATGGCAGCAAAGTACATGACTTTACAGGGTTGTATAATTTGATTATGAGGGAGCAGATCCTAAGTAATTGTCAGAACCAGCTCTTACACCAGCACCTGGTCGACTCTGATCTGACCTCTCCCCAAGAATTGGGAAAGAAGGCAGACAAATGGGTCAGAACCAGGATTAGGCCTAAGAATCAGGACAGTAACCAGAAGAAGGAGTCTACCAAGCCTCAAGATAAGGGTGGGGATAAAAGTAAAGAAAAGACTTCCCCAGGGCCCCAAAACTCCAAGGATGGGGGTGGGTCCCAAGACACTTCTTCAACTGAGAAAAAACCCTATTGTTATCCCTGTAAACAGGTGGGGCATTACAAAACAGACAGCTGTTGTCCCAAGAATAACAATAAAGAAAATATACCTCCAAAGCCAGCTTCAACACCTCCTGTTACTGTCAGCAGTAATCCCCCAGGAAGTGGAAGCACACCCAGGAATCTGGGTGGGTTTACTTTTGGAAATCAGGTGGACCCTGGCCTATCCAGGTCCCCATCACCCAATGATCTTGTTTATGAGGCTGGCATGGGGTTTGCCAACTTCTCTGCTTGCCCAAATACTTTGAGCAAGTATAGACAAGAACCCGTCATCAATGGTTTAAGAGTTGAAGCTTTTAGAGACACAGGGGCTAGCATCACCATGGTGGCTGATGGCATAGTCCCCTCTAAGCAACTTTTACCTGGTGCCACATACCAGGTAATAAACATTGATGGCATCCAAACGAATCATCCCATGGCAGTAGTAAGTCTCAGCTGGGGAGGTGTCACTGGCCCAAAGAGAGTGGCAGTGTCCCCAAACTTGCCTGTAGACTGTCTACTGGGTAATGATTTAGAAATCTCAGCCTGGGCTGGGGTTGAACAGGAAATCCATTCTAGAATGGTAAATTCCAATGGAAAGGTTAGTGGGGCTGTAATGGCTACAGCCCCAATTCAAGATGTCCTTCCTGAAAAGGTTGGTAGGGCGGAGATACTCCCTGCCCCATCTTTAGCAAAAGCTCTTCCTGAACAGAATAGCAAAGCTGTTATGATAACAGCAGAAACCCAAACTGAGTCTCCTCCTGAAAAGGTTGGTGGGGCTGTGATGGCCACAGCCCAAACTCAAACTGACACGTGTGTTGTGAAACCTGAAATGATGGATAACTCCACACAAACTGAGAGCATGGAGGAGGAAGAGAAATCTCCCCCTCACCAGACTTTAGGACAGGATCAGCCTCCTCAGGGAACTGATCTTACCCCTGATGAAGGAACTGCCCCAGAGGTGGTTGGGCCTAGCCTGACAGAACCTCTGATGTCAGTGGACCCTTCTCAGGTGGGACCCAGTCTGGAGCAGGTAACCTGCCCCTCTCTCCCTTGCCTTAGCCAGCCCAGGGCTGCAGAGGTCAAGAAGGACAGTGAGACCCAGAGGGCCCCCTGTCAAATAAAGCACCCCCATCAAAAGATTAGGTGCACCAAAACTAGTAGCCCTAGTAAGGTGAAAACTTTAAAAACTCCTGAGGGAGCCCCCTTAAAAACAGTTAGGGACCTCCCACAGATGGATTCTGTTGGGCACAGCCAAACCTGGGACCCAAGGGGCCCAAACCTGAACTGTCCCTCCAGCAAGCCAAACAGAGGGACCCAGCCTCCAGCTTTAGGTAGCCAGAGGTTGACCCTGAGAGCACAGTGCAACTCAGTTAAAGAAAGAAAGGCACACCTGGTGGAAGATAATTGGAGGAAGCCAAGCCCTAACTTAGTGGAGCCTAACTTCAATACTCCATATCCAAACCAGCCTTTAACTTTGCATAAACACACCCAAGGTAGTGATTCCCTATGGTGGAGACCCTCTAATACCCAAAGGGTGAGGGACTGCTTAGTGGACCATGAGACAGGGGGTACCCATGCTAGTGCAGGTACTTCCTTATATGGCCACTCAGGCAATATAGGCTTACCTGGCCAAGGATAGCCTTATCTCCTTTCGTTTGGGGGGGGGTTATGTAGGAAGGTGGCTACCTGACTATGGTTACCCCAGATTTTTTGCCTGTGTTTAGCTGGTTTTTTGACTTAGTTGACCTGGTTCCCTGCTAATCAGGGCCCCAGGCCATCTGCTCTCTCTGTAAAATGGATTCCATGTACCCTAGGTACATACCAATTGGAAATGGACTCCTTGTCAGCCCCTGTAGAATGCACTATAGGTGCACAGGGCACAGGAGCCACTAAGGCCTACCAGGGGCTGCAGCATATCTTTTGCCACCCCTGGCTGGTTCTTAAATTGACACAACTGGCTGATCACTCAGCTGGGGTAAGGTGGTGTACACACCCCTTGCTTAGATATAGTATACCTATGTCTAAAACCTATATCTGGACACATGTAAACCTGTGAGCCACTCCTATAGACAGGCCTCACCAATCCTGGAGGCTGGGTGCTTGGTTTTTATGTGAGATGGAGCTCTAGCATGAGCTGAGCCTGTCTGCAGCCGTCGGGAACAAATCCCTAAGCTGTTTCAGGATAATGCCATACCATATACTATTAAGTGCCTTATAATCCTCGCGGTTATTTAGCAACTCTGGTTTGGCTTTATCAAAACATGTCGTGTAAGGTGTCATACGCTTTGGAATACCATCCCCTCGCCAGTTCTGGCGACGGGGATGGCATTCCACCCCTCTAGAGGGGTAAGACATGTTACTTCACTTTAATGCGGTTGATTTCTCCAAAGGCCTTAAGATCCCCAAAATGGATGCCTCTGCCACAGACAAATGTCTGGACCCCTGGAGCTGACCGAAACCCAGTCAAGGGGGTCCTGGACAAAGGGTTTCCTGTCACAGGAGGGTGTCACCGCCCTCCAGACAGGAGATAGTGTATTGTAGCAGGGAGGTTTGAAAGAAACCAGACACTGCCTGGGGCGCACAAGGCTGCCCCTTGCATAATCCGGCCAAACCGGTTCTGGGGCACTCCAGCCCTCGTGCCAGGGCGGCCTGGATCAAAGGAAGGGGGTGTATCCACCCACTTCCTGGGTCCCACCCATAGGAGGGGACCTAGCAGGTAATCACGCCCACCAGATTCGAATAAGAGTGGGAGCAGTGCCAATGCACATCAGATTTCCTGGAAGAAACATTTTGAAACGATATTCTGGACCCTTCGCCCTCCATCTCAACGTGGAAGCCCGAAGAATCTCCCTTGTGGTCAAGGAGTGACCACCCTGCAGCAGCAGGCACCATCCAGCCCTCGACGTCTACTTAGTTGCAGTTCCCGCCGGAACTCGAGCGACTGAGATCGACGAGATCAAGCCTGCCCAGCTTCTAACAGCCCGATCCACAGTCCCTGCAAAGCTGAGACCCGTGGAGGCGACCGGAAGCGTGGGGCACGCCATCTTGAAGTGACCACGAGACGCTGACCGTGCAGCCCACGAGTGACCCTCGAAGCTGTACACCGGGGTTTGAGAAGCCCCCACCCTGAGCTACTCCTGAGCCGAAGTTCAGCCCTCCACACTCGACGAGTGCTGCGTGGGGCCCTTTGGCACGATTTGGCTCAACGCGTTGGCCCGGTCACTTGCCAGCTGGCTTGTGGTCCCTGTGCCGACGAACTACAAAGAAAGACTCGTGATTCTGGTTGCTCCAGATCCACACCAGCTCCCCTGAAAGGGAGCCCCGACTCTGACCTTCCTGGTCCGAGTGAGACGCCATCTTCCAATCCCGCGTGGATTGCTCTTACCAAGGCTTGTTTGCTCCAAACCGGAAGCCGACTGCACCGACGGTGAGAGCCTGCGTGGGACAGATCGTGACCTGCTCCTGGACGTCGCAGATGCCCCAGAGCCCACGTGACAGCGAAGAGAAGCGCCTCGACGACCACCTGATTGCGCCCGACATTGCCTGGTTCCGTCCTGGTTCCACCCTGGTCACTGCTGAGTGACCCAGACTCTGTCCCCTCTGCTTTCAGGTACTCTACAACTTGAGTCCACCCTCGGACTCCACCGGACACTTCGTTTTCACCCTGCCTGCAGTCCTTTCAGCTTCAAGCACCAAGAGCCTGCGTGTCAAAACCCGACGCCACTTCGACCCTGTGCACCCACTTCCTGTGGGTGAGGTAACTTTGCTCCGCCGGTGTTCCCACACTGGTGCACACCTCTAGGGTCTGTGTGTTAAGTTTTGTTCCTCTAGGTTCAGCGGAAGTGTCCTTAAACTTTAACTATTTGACTTTTACGCACCATTGGTTAACATTGGTGCATGCGTGCGCTTTCCGCACATCTCCCGAATCCCGAGGGCCATTCCCGACTTCAGCATTGCTTGTCCTGACTGCTCCCAGCGATTCCCTAGGCCCTAGGCCTAACCACTGCTCGAGTGGCCTTTCTTATACCACTTGTTTAGTATATGGTTTGAGTGGCCCCCTGCCCTCATCCATAATTGTGCAACTTTGTATGTTTAAACAGTGCTTTTGATTTAACGCTTGTGCCCCTTTATTCATAAAGAATACTGGGGATTGTTTTTAGTAATAAACACATATATTTTTATAATATATACTTGTGTGGTGTCCTTTCATTTGGTATTACAGGATTGTATGTGGTAAAACAGCTCGCTTAACACGACCTCTTAAGTTAAGCCTTTAGGCTGCTTAGTCCATGCTACCCCTAGGATAGCTTGTCTAATAAGGTTGACTTACAACCAGACACCATAAGGGGATTGTTTGGTCAGGTAGTAGGTGGTTCCAGAATTGGAAACATCCCCTACCAGGCCAACTTCTCACACTCGGGATTCGGGAGATGTGCGGAAAGCGCACGCATGCACCAATGTTAACCAATGGTGCGTAAAAGTCAAATAGTTAAAGTTTAAGGACACTTCCGCTGAACCTAGAGGAACAAAACTTAACACACAGACCCTAGAGGTGTGCACCAGTGTGGGAACACCGGCGGAGCAAAGTTACCTCACCCACAGGAAGTGGGTGCACAGGGTCGAAGTGGCGTCGGGTTTTGACAAGCAGGCTCTTGGTGCTTGAAGCTGAAAGGGCTGCAGGCAGGGTGAAGACGAAGTGTCCGGTGGAGTCCAAGGGTGGACTCAAGTTGTAGAGTACCTGAAAGCAGAGGGGACAGAGTCTGGGTCACTCAGCAGTGACCAGGGTGGAACCAGGACGGAACCAGGCAATGTCGGGCGCAATCAGGTGGTCGTCGAGGCGCTTCTCTTCGCTGTCACGTGGGCTCTGGGGCATCTGCGACGTCCAGGAGCAGGTCACGATCTGTCCCACGCAGGCTCTCACCGTCGGTGCAGTCGGCTTCCGGTTTGGAGCAAACAAGCCTTGGTAAGAGCAATCCACGCGGGATTGGAAGATGGCGTCTCACTCGGACCAGGAAGGTCAGAGTCGGGGCTCCCTTTCAGGGGAGCTGGTGTGGATCTGGAGCAACCAGAATCACGAGTCTTCTTTTGTAGTTCGTCGGCACAGGGACCACAAGCCAGCTGGCAAGTGACCGGGCCAACGCGTTGAGCCAAATCGTGCCAAAGGGCCCCACGCAGCACTCGTCGAGTGTGGAGGGCTGAACTTCGGCTCAGGAGTAGCTCAGGGTGGGGGCTTCTCAAACCCCGGTGTACAGCTTCGAGGGTCACTCGTGGGCTGCACGGTCAGCGTCTCGTGGTCACTTCAAGATGGCGTGCCCCACGCTTCCGGTCGCCTCCACGGGTCTCAGCTTTGCAGGGACTGTGGATCGGGCTGTTAGAAGCTGGGCAGGCTTGATCTCGTCGATCTCAGTCGCTCGAGTTCCGGCGGGAACTGCAACTAAGTAGACGTCGAGGGCTGGATGGTGCCTGCTGCTGCAGGGTGGTCACTCCTTGACCACAAGGGAGATTCTTCGGGCTTCCACGTTGAGATGGAGGGCGAAGGGTCCAGAATATCGTTTCAAATGTTTCTTCCAGGAAATCTGATGTGCATTGGCACTGCTCCCACTCTTATTCGAATCTGGTGGGCGTGATTACCTGCTAGGTCCCCTCCTATGGGTGGGACCCAGGAAGTGGGTGGATACACCCCCTTCCTTTGATCCAGGCCGCCCTGGCACGAGGGCTGGAGTGCCCCAGAACCGGTTTGGCCGGATTATGCAAGGGGCAGCCTTGTGCGCCCCAGGCAGTGTCTGGTTTCTTTCAAACCTCCCTGCTACAATACACTATCTCCTGTCTGGAGGGCGGTGACACCCTCCTGTGACAGGAAACCCTTTGTCCAGGACCCCCTTGACTGGGTTTCGGTCAGCTCCAGGGGTCCAGACATTTGTCTGTGGCAGAGGCATCCATTTTGGGGATCTTAAGGCCTTTGGAGAAATCAACCGCATTAAAGCAAAGTAACATGTCTTACCCCTCTAGAGGGGTGGAATGCCATCCCCGTCGCCAGAACTGGCGAGGGGATGGTATTCCAAAGCGTATGACACCTTACACGACATGTTTTGATAAAGCCAAACCAGAGTTGCTAAATAACCGCGAGGATTATAAGGCACTTAATAGTATATGGTATGGCATTATCCTGAAACAGCTTAGGGATTTGTTCCCGACGGCTGCAGACAGGCTCAGCTCATGCTAGAGCTCCATCTCACATAAAAACCATGCACCCAGCCTCCAGGATTGGTGAGGCCTGTCTATAGGAGTGGCTCACAGGTTTACATGTGTCCAGATATAGGTTTAGACATAGGTATACTATATCTAAGCAAGGGGTGTGTACACCACCTTACCCCAGCTGAGTGATCAGCCAGTTGTGTCAATTTAAGAACCAGCCAGGGGTGGCAAAAGATATGCTGCAGCCCCTGGTAGGCCTTAGTGGCTCCTGTGCCCTGTGCACCTATAGTGCATTCTACAGGGGCTGACAAGGAGTCCATTTCCAATTGGTATGTACCTAGGGTACATGGAATCCATTTTACAGAGAGAGCAGATGGCCTGGGGCCCTGATTAGCAGGGAACCAGGTCAACTAAGTCAAAAAACCAGCTAAACACAGGCAAAAAATCTGGGGTAACCATAGTCAGGTAGCCACCTTCCTACAGCCTTCCATAGGAGTGGCTCACAGGTTGATATGTGTCCAGATATAGGTTTAGATATAGGTATACTATATCTAAGTAAGGGGTGGTTACACCACCTTACCCCAGCTGAGTGATCAGCCAGTTGTGTCAATTTAAGAACCAGCCAGGGGTGGCAAAAGATATGCTGCAGCCCCTGGTAGGCCTTGGTGGCTCCTATGCCCTTGGCACCTATAGTGCATTATACAGGGGCTGACAAGGAGTCCATTTCCAATTGTGGTATGTACCTAGGGTACATGGAATCCATTTTACAGAGAGAGCAGATGGCCTGGGGCCCTGATTAGCAGGGAACCAGGTCAACTAAGTCAAAAAACCAGCTAAACACAGGCAAAAAATCTGGGGTAACCATAGTCAGGTAGCCACCTTCCTACAGTCCCCCAGGCTGTGCTTGGTCCCCCAGGCTGTGCTTGGTCCCCCTGGTTGCTCTTGGTCCCCCAGGCTGTGCTTGGTCCCCCAGGCTGTGCTTGGTCCCCCTGGTTGCTCTTGGTCCCCCTGGCTGTGCTTGGTACCCCTGGCTGTGCTTGGTCCCCCAGGCTGCTTGGTCCCCCAGGCTGTGCTTGGTCCCCCTGGTTGCTCTTGGTCCCCAAGCTGTGCTTGGTCCCCCAGGCTGTTCTTTCTCCCCCTGGTTGCTCTTGGTCCCCCAGGCTGTGTTTGGTCCCCCAGGCTGTGCTTGGTCCCCCAGGCTGTGCTTGGTCCCCCTGGTTGCTCTTGGTCCCCCAGGCTGTGCTTGGTCCCCCAGGCTGTGCTTGGTCCACCTGGTTGCTCTTGGTCCCCCAGGCTGTGCTTGGTACCCCTGGCTGTGCTTGGTCCCCCTGGTTGCTCTTGGTCCCCCAGGCTGTGCTTGGTCCCCCAGGCTGTGCTTGGTCCCCCTGGATGCTCTTGGTCCCCCTGGCTATGCTTGGTCTCCCTGGTTCCTCTTGGTCCCCCTGGCTGTGATTGGTCCCCCAGGCTGTGCTTGGTCTCCCTGGTTGCTCTTGGTCCCCCTGGCTGTGCTTGGTACACCTGGCTGTGCTTGGTCCCCAGGCTGTGCTTGGTCCCCCAGGCTGTGCTTGGTCCCCCTGGTTGCTCTTGGTCCCCCAGGCTGTGCTTGGTCCCCCTGGTGCTCTTGGTCCCCCTGGCTGTGCTTGGTCCCCCTGGTTGCTCTTGGTCCCCCTGGCTGTGCTTGGTCCCCCTGGTTGCTCTTGGTCCCCCAGGCTGTGCTTGGTCCCCCAGGCTGTGCTTGGTCCCCCTGGTTGCTCTTGGTCCCCCAGGCTGTGCTTGGTCCCCCAGGCTGTGCTTGGTCCCCCTGGTTGCTCTTGGTCCCCCAGGCTGTGCTTGGTCCCCCAGGCTGTGCTTGGACCCCCTGGTTGCTCTTGGTCCTCCAGGCTGTGCTTGGTCCCCCAGGCTGTGCTTGGTCCCCCAGGCTGTGCTTGGTCCCCCTGGTTGCTCTTGGTCCTCCTGGCTGTGCTTGGTACCCCTGGCTGTGCTTGGTCCCCCTGGTTGCTCTTGGTCCCCCAGGCTGTGCTTGGTCCCTCTGGTTGCTCTTGGTCCCCCAGGCTGTGCTTGGTCCCCCAGGCTGTGCTTGTTCCCCCTGGTTGCTCTTGGTCCCCCAGGCTGTGCTTGGTCCCCCAGGCTGTGCTTGGCCCCCCTGGTTGCTCTTGGTCCCCCAGGCTGTGCTTGGTCCCCCAGGCTGTGCTTGGTCCCCCAGGCTGTGCTTGGTCCCCCTGGTTGCTCTTGGTCCCCCAGGCTGTGCTTGGTCCCCCAGGCTGTGCTTGGACCCCCTGGTTGCTCTTGGTCCCCCCAGGCTGTGCTTGGTCCCCCAGGCTGTGCTTGGTCCCCCAGGCTGTGCTTGGTCCCCCTGGTTGCTCCTGGTCCCCCTGGCTGTGCTTGGTCCCCCTGGCTGTGCTTGGTCCCCCTGGTTGCTCTTGGTCCCCCAGGCTGTGCTTGGTCCCCCAGGCTGTGCTTGGTCCCCCTGGTTGCTCTTGGTCCCCCAGGCTGTGCTTGGTCCCCCAGGCTGTGCTTGGTCCCCCTGGTTGCTCTTGGTCCCCCAGGCTGTGCTTGGTCCCACAGGCTGTGCTTGGTCCCCCAGGCTGTGCTTGGTCCCCCTGGTTGCTCTTGGTCCCCCAGGCTGTGCTTGGTCCCCCAGGCTGTGCTTGGTCCCCCTGGTTGCTCTTGGTCCCCAAGGCTGTGCTTGGTCCCCCAGGCTGTGCTTGGTCCCCAGGCTGTGCTTGGTCCCCCTGGTTGCTCTTGGTCCCCCTGGCTGTGCTTGGTACCCCTGGCTGTGCTTGGCCCCCCTGGTTGCTCTTGGTCCCCAAGGCTGTGCTTGGTCCCCCAGGCTGTGCTTGGTCCCCCTAGTTGCTCTTAGTCCCCCAGGCTGTGCTTGGTACCCCAGGCTGTGCTTGGTCCCCCAGGCTCTGCTTGGTCCCCCTGGTTGCTCTTGGTCCCCCAGACTGTGCTTGGTCCCCCAGACTGTACTTGGTCCCCCAGGCTGTGCTTGGTCCCCCTGGTTGCTCTTGGTCCCCCAGGCTGTGCTTGGTCCCCCAGGCTGTGCTTGGTCCCCCTGGTTGCTCTTGGTCCCCCTGGCTGTGCGTGATACCCCTGGCTGTGCTTGGTCCCCCTGGTTGCTCTTGGTCCCCCAGGCTGTGCTTGGTCCCCCAGGCTGTGCTTGGTCCCCCTGGTTGCTCTTGGTCCCCCAGGCTGTGCTTGGTCCCCCAGGCTGTGCTTGGTCCCCCTGGTTGCTCTTGGTCCCCCTGGCTGTGCTTGGTCCCCCTGGTTGCTCTTGGTCCCCCAGGCTGTGCTTGGTCCCCCAGGCTGTGCTTGGTCCCCCAGGCTGTGCTTGGTCCCCCAGGCTCTGCTTGGTCCCCCAGGCTCTGCTTGGTCCCCCTGGTTGCTCTTGGTCCTTCAGGCTGTGCTTGGTCCCCCAGGCTCTGCTTGGTCCCCCTGGTTGCTCTTGGTCCCCCAGGCTGTGCTTTGTCCCCCAGGCTGTCCTTGGTCCCCCTGGTTGCTCTTGGTCCCCCAGGCTGTGCTTGGTCCCCCAGGCTGTGCTTGGTCCCCCAGGCTGTGCTTGGTCCCCCTGGTTGCTCTTGGTCCCCCAGGCTGTGCTTGGTCCCCCATGCTGTGCTTGGTCCCCCAGGCTGTGCTTGGTCCCCCAGGCTGTGCTTGGTCCCCCTGGTTGCTCTTGGTCCCCCAGGCTGTGCTTGGTCCCCCAGGCTGTGCTTGGTACCCCAGGCTGTGCTTGGTCCTCCTGGTTGCTCTTGGTCCCCCAGGCTGTGCTTGGTCCCCCAGGCTGTTCTTGGTCCCCCAGACTGTGCTTGGTCCCCCAGGCTGTGCTTGGTCCCCCAGGCTGTGCTTGGTCCCTCCGGTTGCTCTTGGTCCCCCAGGCTGTGCTTGGTCCCCCAGGCTGTGCTTGGTCCCCCTGGTTGCTCTTGGTCCCCCAGGCTGTGCTTGGTACCCCAGGCTCTGCTTGGTCCCCCAGGCTCTGCTTGGTCCCCCAGGCTCTGCTTGGTCCCCCTGGTTGCTCTTGGTCCCTCAGGCTGTGCTTGGTCCCCCAGGCTGTGCTTGGTCCCCCGGGCTGTGCTTGGTCCCCCAGGCTGTGCTTGGTCCCCCTGGTTGCTCTTGGTCCCCCTGGCTGTGCATGGTACCCCTGGCTGTGCTTGGTCCCCCTGGTTGCTCTTGGTCCACCAGGCTGTGCTTGGTCCCCCAGGCTGTGCTTGGTCCCCCTGGTTGCTCTTGGTCCCCCAGGCTGTGCTTGGTCCCCCAGGCTGTGCTTGGTCACCCAGGCTGTGCTTGGTCCCCCTGGTTGCTTTTGGTCCCCCAGGCTGTGCTTGGTACCCCTGGCTGTGCTTGGTCCCCCTGGTTGCTCTTGGTCCCCCAGGCTGTGCTTGGGTCCCCATGGTTGCTCCTGGTCCCCCAGGCTGTGCTTGGTCCCCCAGGCTGTGCTTGGTCCCCCAGCTGTGCTTGGTCCCCCTGGTTGCTCATGGTCCCCCAGGCTGTGCTTGGTCCCCCAGGCTGTGCTTGGTCCCCCAGGCTGTGCTTGGTCCCCCTGGTTGCTCTTGGTCCCCCAGGCTTGTGCTTGGTCCCCCAGGCTGTGCTTGGTCCCCCTGGTTGCTCTTGGTCCCCCAGGCTTGTGCTTGGTCCCCCAGGCTGTGCTTGGTCCCCCTGGTTGCTCTTGGTCCCCCAGGCTGTGCTTTGTCCCCCAGGCTGTGCTTGGTCCCCCAGGCTGTGCTTGGTCCCCAGGCTGTGCTTGGTCCCCCTGGTTGCTCTTGGTCCCCCTGGCTGTGCTTGGTACCCCTGGCTGTGCTTGGTCCCCCTGGTTGCTCTTGGTCCCCCAGGCTGTGCTTGGTCCCCCAGGCTGTGCTTGGTCCCCCTAGTTGCTCTTAGTCCCCCAGGCTGTGCTTGGTACCCCAGGCTGTGCTTGGTCCCCCAGGCTCTGCTTGGTCCCCCTGGTTGCTCTCGGTCCCCCAGGCTGTGCTTGGTCCCCCAGACTGTGCTTGGTCCCCCAGGCTGTGCTTGGTCCCCCTTGTTGCTCTTGGTCCCCCAGGCTGTGCTTGGTCCCCCAGGCTGTGCTTGGTCCCCCTGGTTGCTCTTGGTCCCCCTGGCTGTGCGTGATACCCCTGGCTGTGCTTGGTCCCCCTGGTTGCTCTTGGTCCCCCAGGCTGTGCTTGGTCCCCCAGGCTGTGCTTGGTCCCCCTGGTTGCTCTTGGTCCCCCAGGCTGTGCTTGGTCCCCCAGGCTGTGCTTGGTCCCCCAGGCTGTGCTTGGTCCCACTGGTTGCTCTTGGTCCCCCAGGCTGTGCTTGGTACCCCGGCAGTGCTTGGTCCCCCTGGTTGCTCTTGGTCCCCCAGCCTGTGCTTGGTCCCCCAGGCTGTGTTTGGTCCCCCTGGTTGCTCTTGGTCCCCCTGGCTGTGCTTGGTCCCCCTGGTTGCTCTTGGTCCCCCAGGCTGTGCTTGGTCCCCCAGGCTGTGCTTGGTCCCCCTGGTTGCTCTTGGTCCCCCAGGCTGTGCTAGGTCCCCCAGGCTGTGCTTGGACCCCCAGGCTCTGCTTGGTCCCCCAGGCTCTGCTTGGTCCCCCTGGTTGCTCTTGGTCCTTCAGGCTCTGCTTGGTCCCCCAGGCTGTGCTTGGTCCCCCTGGTTGCTCTTGGTCCCCCAGGCTGTGCTTGGTCCCCCAGGCTGTGCTTGGTCCCCCTGGTTGCTCTTGGTCCCCAGGCTGTGCTTGGTCCCCCTGGCTGTGCTTGGTCCCCCAGGCTGTGCTTGGTCCCCCTGGTTGCTTTTGGTCCCCCAGGCTGTGCTTGGTCCCCCATGCTGTGCTTGGTCCCCCAGGCTGTGCTTGGTCCCCCAGGCTGTGCTTGGTCCCCCTGGTTGCTCTTGGCCCCCCAGGCTGTGCTTGGTCCCCCAGGCTGTGCTTGGTACCCCAGGCTGTGCTTGGTCCTCCTGGTTGCTCTTGGTCCCCCAGGCTGTGCTTGGTCCCCCAGGCTGTTCTTGGTCCCCCAGGCTGTGCTTGGTCCCCCAGGCTGTGCTTGGTCCCCCAGGCTGTGCTTGGTCCCTCCAGTTGCTCTTGGTCCCCCAGGCTGTGCTTGGTCCCCCAGGCTGTGCTTGGTCCCCCAGGCTGTGCTTGGTCCCCCAGGCTGTGCTTGGTCCCCCTGGTTGCTCTTGGTCCCCCAGGCTGTGCTTGGTCCCCCTGGTTGCTCTTGGTCCCCCTGGCTGTGCTTGGTACCCCTGGCTGTGCTTGGTCCCCCTGGTTGCTCTTGGTACCCCCGGCTGTGCTTGGTCCCCCAGGCTGTGCTTGGTCCCCCTGGTTGCTCTTGGTCCCCCAGGCTGTGCTTGGTACCCCAGGCTGTGCTTGGTCCCCCAGGCTCTGCTTGGTCCCCCAGGCTCTGCTTGGTCCCCCTGGTTGCTCTTGGTCCCTCAGGCTGTGCTTGGTCCCCCAGGCTGTGCTTGGTCCCCCGGGCTTTGCTTGGTCCCCCAGGCTGTGCTTGGTCCCCCTGGTTGCTCTTGGTCCCCCTGGCTGTGCATGGTACCCCTGGCTGTGCTTGGTCCCCCTGGTTGCTCTTGGTCCACCAGGCTGTGCTTGGTCCCCCAGGCTGTGCTTGGTCCCCCTGGTTGCTCTTGGTCCCCCAGGCTGTGTGTGAGAAGTTGGCCTGATAGGTGATGTTTCCAATTCTGGAACCACCTATTATCAGACCAAACAATCCCTTATGGTGTCTGGTTGTAAGTCAACCTTATTAGACAAGCTATCCTAGGGGTAGCATGGACTAAGCAGCCTAAAGGCTTAACTTAAGAGGTCGTGTTAAGCGAGCTGTTTTACCACATACAATCCTGTAATATCAAATGAAAGGACACCACACAAGTATATATTATAAAAATATATGTGTTTATTACTAAAAACAATCCCCAGTATTCTTTATGAATAAAGGGGCACAAGCGTTAAATCAAAAGCACTGTTTAAACATACAAGTTGCACAATTATGGATGAGGGCGGGTGGCCACTCAAACCATATACTAAACAAGTGGTATAAGAGATGCCACTCGAGCAGTGGTTAGGCCTAGGGCCTAGGGAATCGCTGGGAGCAGTCAGGACAAGCAATGCTACACAGGCAGTTCTCCTGTATGATGTGGACATTGAGTTGCCCACTGCAGTAAGCCCCAGTAACCTGGGCAAATACAGACAGACTCCCTTAATTAATGAGAAACTGGCTCAAGCTTACAGGGACACATGTGCCAGTGTCACAATGGTGACACCTGACTTTGTGGACCCTGGACAGATTGTACTAGGTGAGAGCTACCTAGTAACCAATGCAAGCAACTCCACTACTTCCCATAGTGTGGCAGTTGTGAACTTCTCCTGGGGAGGGGTTGATGGCCTAAAGAAGGTTGTGGTGAGTGCAGACCTACCAGTAGACTGTCTGTTAGGCAATGACCTTGAAAGCTCAGCATGGTCAGAAGTGGAGTACAGGACTCATGCAGAAATGCTAGGGATTTCAGAGCATGTCCTTGCCATGACAAGGGCTCAGGCTAAGAAGTGCCTTCCTGAACCAGTGGTGGATCTTGAAACAATAGACCAGCCACAACCCAAGAGAAGGAGCAAGAGAGGAAAGGCTCAGCCTTCCACCTTGCCCCAGGTTGAGGATCAGGTTTCAGAGGAAACTGATTCTGCAGTCCAAGAGGAGACTGTCTCTGAGGAGCTTGAACCTGACCAGGTTGAGTTTCTGGGGACAGAGGAACCCTCAAGGGCAGACCTGAGGCAGGCTCAATTAGATTGCCCTTCCCTTGAACCCCTCAGACAGCAGGCTGCTGCTGAGGCTGCTGGGGATGCCCAAGGTACCCATACTGTGTATTGGGATGATGGACTCCTTTACTCAGAGGCTAGAGCCCCCAAGCCTGGCATGACCAGGAGGTTGGTTATACCTCTGCAGTTTAGGGGGTTCCTCCTTACCTTGGCCCATGATATTCCCCTTGCAGGACACTTAGGCCAGAACAAGACGTGGGACAGGCTTGTTTCACACTTTCACTGGCCTCACATGTCAGAGGATGTCAAGGAGTTTTGTCGCTCCTGTGTCACTTGCCAAGCCAGTGGTAAGTCAGGTGGCACAACAAAGGCCCCCCTAATACCACTACCTGTGGTGGGAGTTCCCTTTGAAAGAGTTGGAATTGATATTGTGGGTCCAATGGACCCCCAAACACCATCTGGGAACAGATTCATACTGGTGGTAGTGGATCATGCCACCAGGTATCCAGAGGCTATTCCCCTAAGGACCACCACAGCCCCTGTGGTGGCAAAGGCCCTCATTGCAGTTTTCTCAAGAGTGGGCTTTCCTAAGGAGGTACTATCAGATAGAGGCACGAATTTTATGTCTAGCTATCTGAAAGCAATGTGGAAGGAATGTGGAGTAAACTATAAGTTTACCACCCCATATTATCCCCAATGCAATGGGCTTGTGGAGAGATTTAACAAGACCCTAAAAGGCATGATAAAAGGATTACCAGAGAAGCTCAGGCGGAAATGGGACATTCTTTTACCCTGCCTGCTCTTTGCTTACAGAGAGGTCCCACAGAAGGGGGTTGGCTACAGCCCTTTTGAACTTTTGTTTGGCCACCCTGTGAGGGGTCCATTGTGTTTGGTGAAGGAAGGATGGGAGTTACCTCTCAAAAAGCCCAAACTAGACATAGTGGACTATGTACTTGGTCTCCGCTCCAGGATGGCTGAGTACATGGAAAGAGCATCCAAAAACCTGGAGGCCAGCCAAGAATTACAGAAAGCTTGGCATGACCAAAAGGCTGTGCTGGTAGAGTTCCAACCAGGACAGAAGGTGTGGGTACTGGAGCCAGTGGCTCCAGCAGCACTCCAAGACAAATGGAGTGGACCCTATCCTATTATTGAGAAGAAGGGGGAAGTCACCTACTTGGTGGACTTTGGAACACCCAGGAGCCCTCACAGGGTAATCCATGTGAATCGCTTGAAAGCATTTGTGGACAGGGAGGACATGAGCTTGCTCATGGCCACAGATGGGGAACAGGAGGAAGAGAGTGACCCTCTGTGAGAAGTTGGCCTGGTAGGGGATGTTTCCAATTCTGGAACCACCTACTACCTGACCAAACAATCCCCTTATGGTGTCTGGTTGTAAGTCAACCTTATTAGACAAGCTATCCTAGTGGTAGCATGGACTAAGCAGCCTAAAGGCTTAACTTAAGAGGTCGTGTTAAGCGAGCTGTTTTACCACATACAATCCTGTAATACCAAATGAAAGGACACCACACAAGTATATATTATAAAAATATATGTGTTTATTACTAAAAACAATCCCCAGTATTCTTTATGAATAAAGGGGCACAAGCGTTAAGTCAAAAGCACTGTTTAAACATACAAAGTTGCACAATTATGGATGAGGGCAGGGGGCCACTCAAACCATATACTAAACAAGTGGTATAAGAAAGGCCACTCGAGCAGTGGTTAGGCCTAGGGCCTAGGGAATCGCTGGGAGCAGTCAGGACAAGCAATGCTGAAGTCGGGAATGGCCCTCGGGATTCGGGAGATGTGCGGAAAGCGCACGCATGCACCAATGTTAACCAATGGTGCGTAAAAGTCAAATAGTTAAAGTTTAAGGACACTTCCGCTGAACCTAGAGGAACAAAACTTAACACACAGACCCTAGAGGTGTGCACCAGTGTGGGAACACCGGCGGAGCAAAGTTACCTCACCCACAGGAAGTGGGTGCACAGGGTCGAAGTGGCGTCGGGTTTTGACACGCAGGCTCTTGGTGCTTGGAGCTGAAAGGGCTGCAGGCAGGGTGAAGACGAAGTGTCCGGTGGAGTCCAAGGGTGGACTCAAGTTGTAGAGTACCTGAAAGCAGAGGGGACAGAGTCTGGGTCACTCAGCAGTGACCAGGGTGGAACCAGGACGGAACCAGGCAATGTCGGGCGCAATCAGGTGGTCGTCGAGGCGCTTCTCTTCGCTGTCACGTGGGCTCTGGGGCATCTGCGACGTCCAGGAGCAGGTCACGATCTGTCCCACGCAGGCTCTCACCGTCGGTGCAGTCGGCTTCCGGTTTGGAGCAAACAAGCCTTGGTAAGAGCAATCCACGCGGGATTGGAAGATGGCGTCTTACTCGGACCAGGAAGGTCAGAGTCGGGGCTCCCTTTCAGGGGAGCTGGTGTGGATCTGGAGCAACCAGAATCACGAGTCTTCTTTTGTAGTTCGTCGGCACAGGGACCACAAGCCAGCTGGCAAGTGACCGGGCCAACGCGTTGAGCCAAATCGTGCCAAAGGGCCCCACGCAGCACTCGTCGAGTGTGGAGGGCTGAACTTCGGCTCAGGAGTAGCTCAGGGTGGGGGCTTCTCAAACCCCGGTGTACAGCTTCGAGGGTCACTCGTGGGCTGCACGGTCAGCGTCTCGTGGTCACTTCAAGATGGCGTGCCCCACGCTTCCGGTCGCCTCCACGGGTCTCAGCTTTGCAGGGACTGTGGATCGGGCTGTTAGAAGCTGGGCAGGCTTGATCTCGTCGATCTCAGTCGCTCGAGTTCCGGCGGGAACTGCAACCAAGTAGACGTCGAGGGCTGGATGGTGCCTGCTGCTGCAGGGTGGTCACTCCTTGACCACAAGGGAGATTCTTCGGGCTTCCACGTTGAGATGGAGGGCGAAGGGTCCAGAATATCGTTTCAAATGTTTCTTCCAGGAAATCTGATGTGCATTGGCACTGCTCCCACTCTTATTCGAATCTGGTGGGCGTGATTACCTGCTAGGTCCCCTCCTATGGGTGGGACCCAGGAAGTGGGTGGATACACCCCCTTCCTTTGATCCAGGCCGCCCTGGCACGAGGGCTGGAGTGCCCCAGAACCGGTTTGGCCGGATTATGCAAGGGGCAGCCTTGTGCGCCCCAGGCAGTGTCTGGTTTCTTTCAAACCTCCCTGCTACAATACACTATCTCCTGTCTGGAGGGCGGTGACACCCTCCTGTGACAGGAAACCCTTTGTCCAGGACCCCCTTGACTGGGTTTCGGTCAGCTCCAGGGGTCCAGACATTTGTCTGTGGCAGAGGCATCCATTTTGGGGATCTTAAGGCCTTTGGAGAAATCAACCGCATTAAAGTGAAGTAACATGTCTTACCCCTCTAGAGGGGTGGAATGCCATCCCCGTCGCCAGAACTGGCGAGGGGATGGTATTCCAAAGCGTATGACACCTTACACGACATGTTTTGATAAAGCCAAACCAGAGTTGCTAAATAACCGCGAGGATTATAAGGCACTTAATAGTATATGGTATGGCATTATCCTGAAACAGCTTAGGGATTTGTTCCCGACGGCTGCAGACAGGCTCAGCTCATGCTAGAGCTCCATCTCACATAAAAACCATGCACCCAGCCTCCAGGATTGGTGAGGCCTGTCTATAGGAGTGGCTCACAGGTTTACATGTGTCCAGATATAGGTTTAGACATAGGTATACTATATCTAAGCAAGGGGTGTGTACACCACCTTACCCCAGCTGAGTGATCAGCCAGTTGTGTCAATTTAAGAACCAGCCAGGGGTGGCAAAAGATATGCTGCAGCCCCTGGTAGGCCTTAGTGGCTCCTGTGCCCTGTGCACCTATAGTGCATTCTGCAGGGGCTGACAAGGAGTCCAGTTCCAATTGGTATGTGCCTATAGCACATGTGTCATTAATTTAGTGAGAGAACAGCAGGCTGGGGGTCTGATCAGCAGGCCCACAGCCTCAGTAGTCGAAAACCAGTGAAGCAAAAAGCAAAAATTTGGGGTGACCATAGGATAGCAGACCCTACTCTCCTACACAACCCCCCCCCAAACGCAGGGACATTAAACTAACCTTGACCAGATAAGTCTTCATGTTCTAAGTGGAAGTACCTGGAGAGACCATCTGCATTACCATGGTCAGTCCCTGGGCGGTGCTCCACTGTAAAGTCCATCCCCTGTAGGGAAATGGACCACCTGAGCAGTTTGGGATTTTCACCCTTCATCTGATTAAGCCATAAGAGGGGCTTATGGTCTGTTTGCACCAGGAAGTGAGTTCCAAACAAGTAGGACCTCAACTTCTTTAATGCCCAAACCACAGCAAAGGCCTCCCTCTCAATGGCTGACCAACGTTTTTCTCTTGGGGTTAGCCTCCTGCTAATGAAAGCAATTGGCTGGTCTTGACCATCTTGATTAAGTTGTGAGAGTACAGCTCCCACCCCCAACTCAGAAGCATCTGTCTGAACAATGAACTGTTTGGAGTAGTCAGGACTCTTTAGGATAGGTGCAGAGCACATGGCCTTCTTCAGGTCTTCAAATGCCTTCTGACAGCTAACTGTCCACTGAACCTTTTTTGGCATCTTCTTGGATGTCAAGTCATTTAATGGTGTCACTATAGACCCATAGTTTTTCACAAACTTTCTGTAATACCCAGTCAGGCCCAAGAAGGCTCTGACTTGTGTCTGGGTAACTGGAGGAGCCCAGTCCTGTATGGCCTGGATTTTGCTTTCCAGTGGCTGAACCTGGCCTCCACCTACTAGGTGGCCCAGGTATACAACCTTACTCTGCCCTATCTGGCACTTTGTGGCCTTGATAGTTAGGCCTGCCTTTTGCAGGGCCTCCAAAACTTTCTTCAGGTGGATCAGGTGATCCTCCCAGGTGGAGCTAAAGACAGCAATATCATCCAGATAAGCTGCACAAAAGTCATCCAACCCAGTAAGGACTTGGTTCACCAACCTTTGAAAAGTGGCAGGTGCATTCTTCAAACCAAAGGGCATTACCACAAACTGATAATGTCCACTAGGGGTAGAGAATGCTGTTTTGGCTTTTGACTCCTCAGCTAGTCTGATTTGCCAGTAGCCAGCTGTCAGATCAAATGTGCTCAGAAACTTGGCAGAAGCCAATCTGTCAATGAGCTCATCTGCTCTTGGAATGGGGTGAGCATCTGTCCTAGTGACAGCATTGAGACCCCTGTAATCCACGCAAAACCTCATTTCTCTCTTACCATCTTGGGTATGAGGTTTTGGCACCAGGACTACTGGGCTGGCCCATGGGCTCTCTGATGGCTCAATCACTCCAAGCTCCAACATCTTTTGCACCTCAGCCTTGATGCAATCCCTGACATGATCAGGTTGCCTGTAGATCTTATTCTTGACAGGCAGACTGTCACCAGTGTCCACAACATGGGTACACCAGTCAGTTTGGCTGGGTGTGAGTGAAAACATTTGCCTGTGAGCCTGCAAAACTTGTCTGCAGTCCCTCTGTTGCTGGTCAGTGAGGCTGCCTGCCAAGGCTACTCCATCAACTGAACCATCATCAGGGTTCTGGGAAAGCAGGTCTGGGAGAGGGTCACTCTCTTCCTCCTGTTCCCCATCTGTGGCCATGAGCAAGCTCATGTCCTCCCTGTCTACAAATGCTTTCAAGCGATTCACATGGATTACCCTGTGGGGGCTCCTGGGTGTTCCAAAGTCTACCAAGTAGGTGACTTCCCCTTTCTTCTCAATAATAGGATAGGGTCCACTCCATTTGTCTTGGAGTGCTGCTGGAGCCACTGGCTCCAGTACCCATACCTTCTGTCCTGGTTGGAACTCTACCAGCACAGCCTTTTGGTCATGCCAAGCTTTCTGCAATTCTTGGCTGGCCTCCAGGTTTTTGGATGCTCTTTCCATGTACTCAGCCATCCTGGAGCGGAGACCAAGTACATAGTCCACTATGTCTAGTTTGGGCTTTTTGAGAGGTAACTCCCATCCTTCCTTCACCAAACACAATGGACCTCTCACAGGGTGGCCAAACAAAAGTTCAAAAGGGCTGTAGCCAACCCCCTTCTGTGGGACCTCTCTGTAAGCAAAGAGCAGGCAGGGTAAAAGAATGTCCCATTTCCGCCTGAGCTTCTCTGGTAATCCTTTTATCATGCCTTTAAGGGTCTTGTTAAATCTCTCCACAAGCCCATTGCATTGTGGATGATATGGGGTGGTAAACTTGTAGTTTACTCCACATTCCTTCCACATTGCTTTTAGATAGCTGGACATAAAATTTGTCCCTCTATCTGATAGTACCTCCTTAGGAAAGCCCACTCTTGAGAAAACTGCAATGAGGGCTTTTGCCACCACAGGTGCTGTGGTGGTCCTTAGGGGAATAGCCTCTGGGTACCTGGTGGCATGATCCACTACCACCAGTATGAATCTGTTCCCAGATGCTGTTTGGGGGTCCATTGGACCCACAATATCAATTCCAACTCTCTCAAAGGGGACCCCCACCACAGGTAGTGGTATTAGGGGGGCCTTTGTTGTGCCACCTGACTTACCACTGGCTTGGCAAGTGACACAGGAGCGACAAAACTCCTTGACATCCTCTGACATGTGAGGCCAGTGAAAGTGTGGAACAAGCCTGTCCCACGTCTTGTTCTGGCCTAAGTGTCCTGCAAGGGGAATATCATGGGCCAAGGTAAGGAGGAATCCCCTAAACTGCAGAGGTATCACCAACCTCCTGGTCATGCCAGGCTTGGGGGCTCTAGCCTCTGAGTAAAGGAGTCCCTCATCCCAATACACAGTATGGGTACCTTGGGCATCCCCAGCAGCCTCAGCAGCAGCCTGCTGTCTGAGGGGTTCAAGGGAAGGGCAATCTAATTGAGCCTGCCTCAGGTCTGCCCTTGAGGGTCCCCCTGTCCCCAGAAACTCAACCTGGTCAGGTTCAAGCTCCTCAGAGACAGTCTCCTCTTGGACTGCAGAATCAGTTTCCTCTGAAACCTGATCCTCAACCTGGGGCAAGGTGGAAGGCGAGGCCTTTCCTCTCTTGCTCCTTCTCTTGGGTTGTGGCTGGTCTATTGTCTCAAGATCCACCACTGGTTCAGGAAGGCACTTCTTAGCCTGAGCCCTTGTCATGGCAAGGACATGCTCTGAAATCCCTAGCATTTCTGCATGAGTCCTGTACTCCACTTCTGACCATGCTGAGCTTTCAAGGTCATTGCCTAACAGACAGTCTACTGGTAGGTCTGCACTCACCACAACTTTCTTTAGGCCATCAACCCCTCCCCAGGAGAAGTTCACAACTGCCACACTATGGGAGGTAGTGGAGTTGCTTGCATTGGTTACTAGGTAGCTCTCTCCTAGTACAATCTGTCCAGGGTCCACAAAGCCAGGGGTCACCATGGTGACACTAGCACATGTGTCCCTGTAAGCTTGAGCCAGTTTCTCATTTATTAAGGGAGTCTGCCTGTATTTGCCCAGGTTAGTGGGGCTTACTGCAGTGGGCAACTCAATGTCCACATCATACAGGAGAACTGCCTGTGTAGGGACTCTGACTAGGCCAGATCCTACTTCAATACCCAGGGTCAACCCAGCTACACCCTTGGACTGTGTTCCACCACTGCTTACTGTACTTGGGGTTGCAGTTGCTTTAGGAGCTGTAGTGGTGGGAACTGGATTTGCCTTGGTGCACTCACTGCCCCAGTGTGAAACTGATTTGCAGGTATTACACCAAGGTGTCTTTGGACCTTTGTTCTTCTTCTTCTTGTTACCATTTTGGGAACCACCCTCCTTACTATTAGTTTGGGGGCCTGAAGACTTCTGGTCTTTTTCTTTATCTTTCTGATTCTGATTACCACCCTTCTGGTCTGTTTTCTTCTGGTCACCACCTTGGTTCTGGGGTTTCTGCTTAATCCTTGTTCTGACCCATTTGTCTGCCTTCTTTCCCAATTCTTGGGGAGAGGTCAGATCAGAGTCAATAAGGTATTGATGCAACAGCTGGTTTGTACAGTTATTAAGGATCTGTTCTCTCATCATAAGATTGTACAATCCTGTATAGTCTGAAACTTTACTTCCCTGTAACCAACCCTCCAAAGCCTTAGTGGCACACTCCACAAAATCAGTCCAGTCTTGAGTCTGTGCTTTCTGGGTGTCTCTGAACAACAACCTGTATTGCTCAGTGGTTAGGCCATACCCTTCAATGAGAGCACTCTTCAAAACAGAGTAGTTTTTGGCATCCTCAGGTCTAACTGTGAGGAGCCTGTCTCTCCCTTTCTCAGAAAAGGAGTACCACAAAATTGCAGCCCACTGATTCTCAGGAACCTGCTGTACCATGCAGGCTCTCTCAAGAGCAGTCATCCATTTGTGGATGTCATCCCCTTCTTTAAAGGGGGGCACAATTTTGGTCAGGTTTCTATTATCATAGGCCCTGTCTTTTTCTCTTGGAAAATTGCTGCCACCAGTGACATCTAAGCCACTTAATTTCTGCTCTCTTGCCAAGGCAAGTTTAGCTTGAGCTAAGGTAAGCTTAGCTTGACTCAGGGCTACCTCCTCTCTCTCTATCTGGAGTCTGACAGCCCTCATTCTAGCCCTATGCTCAGCTTTCTGAGAAGCACTCATGCCTCTCTCTGATTCTCTGGAGGCACTAGAAAGATGAGAGTCCCCTGAGGGAGATCTCACTCTTCTGTTGCCTGGGAGAATCATTTGTTGGGATCTGGGGAGGTGCTGGCCCTCTCCATTTCCCAGTAGGTCCAAGTTGGCCTGGCTAAGCCTACCAACTGGAACCTGGCTACCCTGATCCTGTACTTCTAAGTCCCCAGCATCTGAGTCCTCATCCAAGTCATCATCATCCTCCTCTTCAGGGGGATCAACTGCAGGGGGGTTCCCTCCAGTTCCTGTATCTAGGGAAGCTGCTTTTGCCTTCTCTAAGTCATCCTGTTCTAGGAGTTCTACCAGAATTAGGCAGGTGGGGCTTCTGCCCCTTTTTAACCCTCTTGCTTTGCACAAGACAATCAAGTCTCTGCGGGTTAGTTTGTCATATCCAGAAGTTGCCTGGGTAGGGTCAACTGTCACAGGACTAGACCCTGAGGCCTTTCCTGTGTCGGACATGGTTACTAGTGAGGTGTAAGTGGTGCACTTACCTACACTAAGTGTTTTCCTACTGGACCTTGCTAGTGAGTTGTAGTCAGGGGTGTGCTACTCCCTTCAACCTACAACTACTAAGTTCAGTAGAACTTAATATGCTAAGCTTTTGATTTTATATGTACCTAGAGGTACTTGATGTGATCTTTCAATTTGATATAAAGATTGCAATGGTAAAACAACAGCAAGCTCAAATCCGCACCGCTGCTCACCAATGTGAGAAGTTGGCCTGGTAGGGGATGTTTCCAATTCTGGAACCACCTACTACCTGACCAAACAATCCCCTTATGGTGTCTGGTTGTAAGTCAACCTTATTAGACAAGCTATCCTAGTGGTAGCATGGACTAAGCAGCCTAAAGGCTTAACTTAAGAGGTCGTGTTAAGCGAGCTGTTTTACCACATACAATCCTGTAATACCAAATGAAAGGACACCACACAAGTATATATTATAAAAATATATGTGTTTATTACTAAAAACAATCCCCAGTATTCTTTATGAATAAAGGGGCACAAGCGTTAAATCAAAAGCACTGTTTAAACATACAAAGTTGCACAATTATGGATGAGGGCAGGGGGCCACTCAAACCATATACTAAACAAGTGGTATAAGAAAGGCCACTCGAGCAGTGGTTAGGCCTAGGGCCTAGGGAATCGCTGGGAGCAGTCAGGACAAGCAATGCTGAAGTCGGGAATGGCCCTCGGGATTCGGGAGATGTGCGGAAAGCGCACGCATGCACCAATGTTAACCAATGGTGCGTAAAAGTCAAATAGTTAAAGTTTAAGGACACTTCCGCTGAACCTAGAGGAACAAAACTTAACACACAGACCCTAGAGGTGTGCACCAGTGTGGGAACACCGGCGGAGCAAAGTTACCTCACCCACAGGAAGTGGGTGCACAGGGTCGAAGTGGCGTCGGGTTTTGACACGCAGGCTCTTGGTGCTTGGAGCTGAAAGGGCTGCAGGCAGGGTGAAGACGAAGTGTCCGGTGGAGTCCAAGGGTGGACTCAAGTTGTAGAGTACCTGAAAGCAGAGGGGACAGAGTCTGGGTCACTCAGCAGTGACCAGGGTGGAACCAGGACGGAACCAGGCAATGTCGGGCGCAATCAGGTGGTCGTCGAGGCGCTTCTCTTCGCTGTCACGTGGGCTCTGGGGCATCTGCGACGTCCAGGAGCAGGTCACGATCTGTCCCACGCAGGCTCTCACCGTCGGTGCAGTCGGCTTCCGGTTTGGAGCAAACAAGCCTTGGTAAGAGCAATCCACGCGGGATTGGAAGATGGCGTCTTACTCGGACCAGGAAGGTCAGAGTCGGGGCTCCCTTTCAGGGGAGCTGGTGTGGATCTGGAGCAACCAGAATCACGAGTCTTCTTTTGTAGTTCGTCGGCACAGGGACCACAAGCCAGCTGGCAAGTGACCGGGCCAACGCGTTGAGCCAAATCGTGCCAAAGGGCCCCACGCAGCACTCGTCGAGTGTGGAGGGCTGAACTTCGGCTCAGGAGTAGCTCAGGGTGGGGGCTTCTCAAACCCCGGTGTACAGCTTCGAGGGTCACTCGTGGGCTGCACGGTCAGCGTCTCGTGGTCACTTCAAGATGGCGTGCCCCACGCTTCCGGTCGCCTCCACGGGTCTCAGCTTTGCAGGGACTGTGGATCGGGCTGTTAGAAGCTGGGCAGGCTTGATCTCGTCGATCTCAGTCGCTCGAGTTCCGGCGGGAACTGCAACCAAGTAGACGTCGAGGGCTGGATGGTGCCTGCTGCTGCAGGGTGGTCACTCCTTGACCACAAGGGAGATTCTTCGGGCTTCCACGTTGAGATGGAGGGCGAAGGGTCCAGAATATCGTTTCAAATGTTTCTTCCAGGAAATCTGATGTGCATTGGCACTGCTCCCACTCTTATTCGAATCTGGTGGGCGTGATTACCTGCTAGGTCCCCTCCTATGGGTGGGACCCAGGAAGTGGGTGGATACACCCCCTTCCTTTGATCCAGGCCGCCCTGGCACGAGGGCTGGAGTGCCCCAGAACCGGTTTGGCCGGATTATGCAAGGGGCAGCCTTGTGCGCCCCAGGCAGTGTCTGGTTTCTTTCAAACCTCCCTGCTACAATACACTATCTCCTGTCTGGAGGGCGGTGACACCCTCCTGTGACAGGAAACCCTTTGTCCAGGACCCCCTTGACTGGGTTTCGGTCAGCTCCAGGGGTCCAGACATTTGTCTGTGGCAGAGGCATCCATTTTGGGGATCTTAAGGCCTTTGGAGAAATCAACCGCATTAAAGTGAAGTAACATGTCTTACCCCTCTAGAGGGGTGGAATGCCATCCCCGTCGCCAGAACTGGCGAGGGGATGGTATTCCAAAGCGTATGACACCTTACACGACATGTTTTGATAAAGCCAAACCAGAGTTGCTAAATAACCGCGAGGATTATAAGGCACTTAATAGTATATGGTATGGCATTATCCTGAAACAGCTTAGGGATTTGTTCCCGACGGCTGCAGACAGGCTCAGCTCATGCTAGAGCTCCATCTCACATAAAAACCATGCACCCAGCCTCCAGGATTGGTGAGGCCTGTCTATAGGAGTGGCTCACAGGTTTACATGTGTCCAGATATAGGTTTAGACATAGGTATACTATATCTAAGCAAGGGGTGTGTACACCACCTTACCCCAGCTGAGTGATCAGCCAGTTGTGTCAATTTAAGAACCAGCCAGGGGTGGCAAAAGATATGCTGCAGCCCCTGGTAGGCCTTAGTGGCTCCTGTGCCCTGTGCACCTATAGTGCATTCTGCAGGGGCTGACAAGGAGTCCAGTTCCAATTGGTATGTGCCTATAGCACATGTGTCATTAATTTAGTGAGAGAACAGCAGGCTGGGGGTCTGATCAGCAGGCCCACAGCCTCAGTAGTCGAAAACCAGTGAAGCAAAAAGCAAAAATTTGGGGTGACCATAGGATAGCAGACCCTACTCTCCTACACCCTCTCCCAGACCTGCTTTCTCAGAACCCTGATGATGGTTCAGTGGATGGAGTAGCCTTGGCAGGCAGCCTCACTGACCAGCAACAGATGGACTGCAGACAAGTTTTGCAGGCCCACAGGCATTTGTTTTCACTCACACCCAGCCAGACTGACTGGTGTACCCATGTAGTGGACACTGGTGACAGTCTGCCTGTCAAGAATAAGATCTACAGGCAACCTGACCATGTCAGGGATTGCATCAAGGCTGAGGTGCAAAAGATGTTGGAGCTTGGAGTGATTGAGCCATCAGAGAGCCCATGGGCCAGCCCAGTAGTCCTGGTGCCAAAACCTCATACCCAAGATGGAAAGAGAGAAATGAGGTTTTGCGTGGATTACAGGGGTCTCAATGCTGTCACTAGGACAGATGCTCACCCCATTCCAAGAGCAGATGAGCTCATTGACAGATTGGCTTCTGCCAAGTTTCTGAGCACATTCGATCTGACAGCTGGCTACTGGCAAATCAGACTAGCTGAGGAGTCAAAAGCCAAAACAGCATTCTCTACCCCTAGTGGTCATTATCAGTTTGTGGTAATGCCCTTTGGTTTGAAGAATGCACCTGCCACTTTCCAAAGGTTGGTGAACCAAGTCCTTACTGGGTTGGATGACTTTTGCGCAGCATATCTAGATGATATTGCTGTCTTTAGCTCCACCTGGGAGGATCACCTGATCCACCTGAAGAAAGTTTTGGAGGCCCTGCAGAAGGCAGGTGTAGGAGAGTAGGGTCTGCTATCCTATGGTCACCCCAAATTTTTGCTTTTTGCTTCACTGGTTTTCGACTACTGAGGCTGTGGGCCTGCTGATCAGACCCCCAGCCTGCTGTTCTCTCACTAAATTACTGACACATGTGCTATAGGCACATACCAATTGGAAATGGACTCCTTGTCAGCCCCTGTATAATGCACTATAGGTGCCCAGGGCATAGGGGCCACCAAGGCCTACCAGGGGCTGCAGCCTATCTTTTGCCACCCCTGGCTGGTTCTTAAATTGACACAACTGGCTGATCACTCAGCTGGGGTAAGGTGGTGTACACACCCCTTGCTTAGATATAGTATACCTATGTCTAAACCTATATCTGGACACATGTAAACCTGTGAGCCACTCCTATGGAAGGCCTCATCAATCCTGGAGGCAGAGTGCGTGGTTTTATGTGAGATGGAGCTCTAGCATGAGCTGAGCCTGTCTGCAGCTGTCGGGAACAACTCCCTAAGCTGTTTCAGGATAATGCCATACCATATACTCTTAAGTGCCTTATAATCCTCGCGGTTAAATAGCAACTTTGGTTTGGCTTTATCAAAACATGTCGTGTAAGGTGTCATACGATTTGGAATACCATCCCCTCGCCAGTTCTGGCGACGGGGATGGCATTTCACCCCTCTAGAGGGGTAAGACATGTTACTTCACTTAAATGCGGTTAATTTCTCCAAAGACCTTAAGATCCACTGTAGGAAGGTGGCTACCTGACTATGGTTACCCCAGATTTTTTGCCTGTGTTTAGCTGGTTTTTTTGACTTAGTTGACCTGGTTCCCTGCTAATCAGGGCCCCAGGCCATCTGCTCTCTCTGTAAAATGGATTCCATGTACCCTAGGTACATACCAATTGGAAATGGACTCCTTGTCAGCCCCTGTAGAATGCACTATAGGTGCACAGGGCACAGGAGCCACTAAGGCCTACCAGGGGCTGCAGCATATCTTTTGCCACCCCTGGCTGGTTCTTAAATTGACACAACTGGCTGATCACTCAGCTGGGGTAAGGTGGTGTACACACCCCTTGCTTAGATATAGTATACCTATGTCTAAACCTATATCTGGACACATGTAAACCTGTGAGCCACTCCTATAGACAGGCCTCACCAATCCTGGAGGCTGGGTGCTTGGTTTTTATGTGAGATGGAGCTCTAGCATGAGCTGAGCCTGTCTGCAGCCGTCGGGAACAAATCCCTAAGCTGTTTCAGGATAATGCCATACCATATACTATTAAGTGCCTTATAATCCTCGCGGTTATTTAGCAACTCTGGTTTGGCTTTATCAAAACATGTCGTGTAAGGTGTCATACGCTTTGGAATACCATCCCCTCGCCAGTTCTGGCGACGGGGATGGCATTCCACCCCTCTAGAGGGGTAAGACATGTTACTTCACTTTAATGCGGTTGATTTCTCCAAAGGCCTTAAGATCCACAAAATGGATGCCTCTGCCACAGACAAATGTCTGGACCCCTGGAGCTGACCGAAACCCAGTCAAGGGGGTCCTGGACAAAGGGTTTCCTGTCACAGGAGGGTGTCACCGCCCTCCAGACAGGAGATAGTGTATTGTAGCAGGGAGGTTTGAAAGAAACCAGACACTGCCTGGGGCGCACAAGGCTGCCCCTTGCATAATCCGGCCAAACCGGTTCTGGGGCACTCCAGCCCTCGTGCCAGGGCGGCCTGGATCAAAGGAAGGGGGTGTATCCACCCACTTCCTGGGTCCCACCCATAGGAGGGGACCTAGCAGGTAATCACGCCCACCAGATTCGAATAAGAGTGGGAGCAGTGCCAATGCACATCAGATTTCCTGGAAGAAACATTTGAAACGATATTCTGGACCCTTCGCCCTCCATCTCAACGTGGAAGCCCGAAGAATCTCCCTTGTGGTCAAGGAGTGACCACCCTGCAGCAGCAGGCACCATCCAGCCCTCGACGTCTACTTAGTTGCAGTTCCCGCCGGAACTCGAGCGACTGAGATCGACGAGATCAAGCCTGCCCAGCTTCTAACAGCCCGATCCACAGTCCATGCAAAGCTGAGACCCGTGGAGGCGACCGGAAGCGTGGGGCACGCCATCTTGAAGTGACCACGAGACGCTGACCGTGCAGCCCACGAGTGACCCTCGAAGCTGTACACCGGGGTTTGAGAAGCCCCCACCCTGAGCTACTCCTGAGCCGAAGTTCAGCCCTCCACACTCGACGAGTGCTGCGTGGGGCCCTTTGGCACGATTTGGCTCAACGCGTTGGCCCGGTCACTTGCCAGCTGGCTTGTGGTCCCTGTGCCGACGAACTACAAAAGAAGACTCGTGATTCTGGTTGCTCCAGATCCACACCAGCTCCCCTGAAAGGGAGCCCCGACTCTGACCTTCCTGGTCCGAGTGAGACGCCATCTTCCAATCCCGCGTGGATTGCTCTTACCAAGGCTTGTTTGCTCCAAACCGGAAGCCGACTGCACCGACGGTGAGAGCCTGCGTGGGACAGATCGTGACCTGCTCCTGGACGTCGCAGATGCCCCAGAGCCCACGTGACAGCGAAGAGAAGCGCCTCGACGACCACCTGATTGCGCCCGACATTGCCTGGTTCCGTCCTGGTTCCACCCTGGTCACTGCTGAGTGACCCAGACTCTGTCCCCTCTGCTTTCAGGTACTCTACAACTTGAGTCCACCCTTGGACTCCACCGGACACTTCGTCTTCACCCTGCCTGCAGCCCTTTCAGCTTCAAGCACCAAGAGCCTGCGTGTCAAAACCCGACGCCACTTCGACCCTGTGCACCCACTTCCTGTGGGTGAGGTAACTTTGCTCCGCCGGTGTTCCCACACTGGTGCACACCTCTAGGGTCTGTGTGTTAAGTTTTGTTCCTCTAGGTTCAGCGGAAGTGTCCTTAAACTTTAACTATTTGACTTTTACGCACCATTGGTTAACATTGGTGCATGTGTGCGCTTTCCGCACATCTCCCGAATCCCGAGGGCCATTCCCGACTTCAGCATTGCTTGTCCTGACTGCTCCCAGCGATTCCCTAGGCCCTAGGCCTAACCACTGTTCGAGTGGCCTCTCTTATACCACTTGTTTAGTATATGGTTTGAGTGGCCCCCTGCCCTCATCCATAATTGTGCAACTTTGTATGTTTAAACAGTGCTTTTGATTTAACGCTTGTGCCCCTTTATTCATAAAGAATACTGGGGATTGTTTTTAGTAATAAACACATATATTTTTATAATATATACTTGTGTGGTGTCCTTTCATTTGGTATTACAGGATTGTATGTGGTAAAACAGCTCGCTTAACACGACCTCTTAAGTTAAGCCTTTAGGCTGCTTAGTCCATGCTACCACTAGGATAGCTTGTCTAATAAGGTTGACTTACAACCAGACACCATAAGGGGATTGTTTGGTCAGGTAGTAGGTGGTTCCAGAATTGGAAACATCCCCTACCAGGCCAACTTCTCACATTGGTGGCAGCGGTGGGATTTGAGCTTGCTGTTGTTTTACCATTGCAATCTTTATATCAAATTGAAAGATCACATCAAGTACCTCTAGGTACATATAAAATCAAAAGCTTAGCATATTAAGTTCTACTGAACTTAGTAGTTGTAGGTTGAAGGGAGTAGCACACCCCTGACTACAACTCACTAGCAAGGTCCAGTAGGAAAACACTTAGTGTAGGTAAGTGCACCACTTACACCTCACTAGTAACCATGTCTGACACAGGAAAGGCCTCAGGGTCTAGTCCTGTGACAGTTGACCCTACCCAGGCAACTTTTGGATATGACAAACTAACCCGCAGAGACTTGATTGCCTTGTGCAAAGCAAGAGGGTTAAAAAGGGGCAGAAGCCCCACCTGCCTAATCCTGGTAGAAATCCTAGAACAGGATGACTTAGAGAAGGCAAAAGCAGCTTCCCTAGATACAGGAACTGGAGGGAACCCCCCTGCAGTTGATCCCCTTGAAGAGGAGGATGATGATGACTTGGATGAGGACTCAGATGTTGAGGACTTAGGAGTACAGGATCAGGGTAGCCAGGTTCCAGTTGGTAGGCTTAGCCAGGCCAACTTGGACCTACTGGGGACTGGAGAGGGCCAGCACCTCCCCAGAACCCAACATGTGATTCTCCCAGGCAACAGAAGAGTGAGATCTCCCTCAGGGGACTCTCATCTTTCTAGTGCCTCCAGAGAATCAGAGAGAGGCATGAGTGCTTCTCAGAAAGCTGAGCATAGGGCTAGAATGAGGGCTGTCAGACTCCAGATAGAGAGAGAGGAGGTAGCCCTGAGTCAAGCTAAGCTTACCTTAGCTCAAGCTAAACTTGCCTTGGCAAGAGAGCAGAAATTGTGTGGCTTAGATGCCACTGGTGGCAGCAATATTCCTAAAGAGAAACCCAGGTCCTATGATAGTAGAAACCTGACAAAGATTGTGCCCCCCTACAAGGAAGGGGATGACATCCACAAGTGGATAACTGCTCTTGAGAGGGCCTGCATGGTACAGCAGGTTCCTGAGGAACAGTGGGCAGCAATCTTATGGTACTCCTTTTCAGAGAAAGGGAGAGATAAGCTCCTCACTGTCAGACATGAGGATGCAAACAATTACAAAGTCCTGAAGAGTGTTCTGATAGATGGGTTTGGCTTAACCACTGAACAGTACAGGTTGAAGTTCAGAGATACCCAGAAGACACAGACTCAGGACTGGACTGATTTTGTAGATTGTGCTACTAAGGCTCTGGAGGGTTGGCTACATGGCAGCAAAGTACATGACTTTACAGGATTGTATAATTTGATTATGAGGGAGCAGATCCTAAGTAATTGTCAGAACCAGCTCTTACACCAGCACCTGGTAGACTCTGATCTGACCTCTCCCCAAGAATTGGGAAAGAAGGCAGACAAGTGGGTCAGAACCAGGATTAGGCCTAAGAATCAGGACAGTAACCAGAAGAAGGAGTCTACCAAGCCTCAAGATAAGGGTAGGGATAAAAATAAAGAAAAGACTTCCCCAGGGCCCCAAAACTCCAAGGATGGGGGTGGGTCCCAAGACACTTCTTCAACTGAGAAAAAACCCTATTGTTATCCCTGTAAACAGGTGGGGCATTACAAAACAGACAGCTGTTGTCCCAAGAATAACAATAAAGAAAATATACCTCCAAAGCCAGCTTCAACACCTCCTGTTACTGTCAGCAGTAATCCCCCAGGAAGTGGGAGCACACCCAGGAATCTGGGTGGGTTTACTTTTGGAAATCAGGTGGACCCTGGCCTATCCAGGTCCCCATCACCCAATGATCTTGTTTATGAGGCTGGCATGGGGTTTGCCAACTTCTCTGCTTGCCCAAATACTTTGAGCAAGTATAGACAAGAACCCATCATCAATGGTTTAAGAGTTGAAGCTTTTAGAGACACAGGGGCTAGCATCACCATGGTGGCTGATGGCATAGTCCCCTCTAAGCAACTTTTACCTGGTGCCACATACCAGGTAATAAACATTGATGGCATCCAAACAAATCATCCCATGGCAGTAGTAAGTCTCAGCTGGGGAGGTGTCATTGGCCCAAAGAGAGTGGCAGTGTCACCAAACTTGCCTGTAGACTGCCTACTTGGTAATGATTTGGAGATCTCAGCCTGGGCTGAGGTTGAACAGGAAACCCATTCTAGAATGGTGAATTCCAATGGAAAGGTTAGTGGGGCTGTAATGGCTACAGCCCCAATTCAAGATGTCCTTCCTGAAAAGGTTGGTAGGGCTGAGAAACTCTCTGCCCCATCTTTAGCAAAAGCTCTTCCTGAACAGAATAGCAAAGCTGTTATGATAACAGCAGAAACCCAAACTGAGTCTCCTCCTGAAAAGGTTGGTGGGGCTGTGATGGCCACAGCCCAAACTCAAACTGACATGTGTGTTGTGAAACCTGAAATGATGGATAACTGTGAGAAGTTGGCCTGGTAGGGGATGTTTCCAATTCTGGAACCACCTACTACCTGACCAAACAATCCCCTTATGGTGTCTGGTTGTAAGTCAACCTTATTTAGACAAGCTATCCTAGTGGTAGCATGGACTAAGCAGCCTAAAGGCTTAACTTAAGAGGTCGTGTTAAGCGAGCTGTTTTACCACATACAATCCTGTAATACCAAATGAAAGGACACCACACAAGTATATATTATAAAAATATATGTGTTTATTACTAAAAACAATCCCCAGTATTCTTTATGAATAAAGGGGCACAAGCGTTAAATCAAAAGCACTGTTTAAACATACAAAGTTGCACAATTATGGATGAGGGCGGGGGGCCACTCAAACCATATACTAAACAAGTGGTATAAGAGAGGCCACTCGAACTGTGGTTAGGCCTAGGGCCTAG
Source organism: Lissotriton helveticus (assembly GCF_964261635.1). Classification (NCBI taxonomy): domain Eukaryota; kingdom Metazoa; phylum Chordata; class Amphibia; order Caudata; family Salamandridae; genus Lissotriton; species Lissotriton helveticus. Next base: position 2,643,046 of record NW_027611662.1, read on the forward strand.
GGAATCGCTGGGAGCAGTCAGGACAAGCAATGCTGAAGTCGGGAATGGCCCTCGGGATTCGGGAGATGTGCGGAAAGCGCACGCATGCACCAATGTTAACCAATGGTGCGTAAAAGTCAAATAGTTAAAGTTTAAGGACACTTCCGCTGAACCTAGAGGAACAAAACTTAACACACAGACCCTAGAGGTGTGCACCAGTGTGGGAACACCGGCGGAGCAAAGTTACCTCACCCACAGGAAGTGGGTGCACAGGGTCGAAGTGGCGTCGGGTTTTGACACGCAGGCTCTTGGTGCTTGAAGCTGAAAGGGCTGCAGGCAGGGTGAAGACGAAGTGTCCGGTGGAGTCCAAGGGTGGACTCAAGTTGTAGAGTACCTGAAAGCAGAGGGGACAGAGTCTGGGTCACTCAGCAGTGACCAGGGTGGAACCAGGACGGAACCAGGCAATGTCGGGCGCAATCAGGTGGTCGTCGAGGCGCTTCTCTTCGCTGTCACGTGGGCTCTGGGGCATCTGCGACGTCCAGGAGCAGGTCACGATCTGTCCCACGCAGGCTCTCACCGTCGGTGCAGTCGGCTTCCGGTTTGGAGCAAACAAGCCTTGGTAAGAGCAATCCACGCGGGATTGGAAGATGGCGTCTCACTCGGACCAGGAAGGTCAGAGTCGGGGCTCCCTTTCAGGGGAGCTGGTGTGGATCTGGAGCAACCAGAATCACGAGTCTTCTTTTGTAGTTCGTCGGCACAGGGACCACAAGCCAGCTGGCAAGTGACCGGGCCAACGCGTTGAGCCAAATCGTGCCAAAGGGCCCCACGCAGCACTCGTCGAGTGTGGAGGGCTGAACTTCGGCTCAGGAGTAGCTCAGGGTGGGGGCTTCTCAAACCCCGGTGTACAGCTTCGAGGGTCACTCGTGGGCTGCACGGTCAGCGTCTCGTGGTCACTTCAAGATGGCGTGCCCCACGCTTCCGGTCGCCTCCACGGGTCTCAGCTTTGCAGGGACTGTGGATCGGGCTGTTAGAAGCTGGGCAGGCTTGATCTCGTCGATCTCAGTCGCTCGAGTTCCGGCGGGAACTGCAACTAAGTAGACGTCGAGGGCTGGATGGTGCCTGCTGCTGCAGGGTGGTCACTCCTTGACCACAAGGGAGATTCTTCGGGCTTCCACGTTGAGATGGAGGGCGAAGGGTCCAGAATATCGTTTCAAATGTTTCTTCCAGGAAATCTGATGTGCATTGGCACTGCTCCCACTCTTATTCGAATCTGGTGGGCGTGATTACCTGCTAGGTCCCCTCCTATGGGTGGGACCCAGGAAGTGGGTGGATACACCCCCTTCCTTTGATCCAGGCCGCCCTGGCACGAGGGCTGGAGTGCCCCAGAACCGGTTTGGCCGGATTATGCAAGGGGCAGCCTTGTGCGCCCCAGGCAGTGTCTGGTTTCTTTCAAACCTCCCTGCTACAATACACTATCTCCTGTCTGGAGGGCGGTGACACCCTCCTGTGACAGGAAACCCTTTGTCCAGGACCCCCTTGACTGGGTTTCGGTCAGCTCCAGGGGTCCAGACATTTGTCTGTGGCAGAGGCATCCATTTTGTGGATCTTAAGGCCTTTGGAGAAATCAACCGCATTAAAGTGTAGTAACATGTCTTACCCCTCTAGAGGGGTGGAATGCCATCCCCGTCGCCAGAACTGGCGAGGGGATGGTATTCCAAAGCGTATGACACCTTACACGACATGTTTTGATAAAGCCAAACCAGAGTTGCTAAATAACCGCGAGGATTATAAGGCACTTAATAGTATATGGTATGGCATTATCCTGAAACAGCTTAGGGATTTGTTCCCGACGGCTGCAGACAGGCTCAGCTCATGCTAGAGCTCCATCTCACATAAAAACCAAGCACCCAGCCTCCAGGATTGGTGAGGCCTGTCTATAGGAGTGGCTCACAGGTTTACATGTGTCCAGATATAGGTTTAGACATAGGTATACTATATCTAAGCAAGGGGTGTGTACACCACCTTACCCCAGCTGAGTGATCAGCCAGTTGTGTCAATTTAAGAACCAGCCAGGGGTGGCAAAAGATATGCTGCAGCCCCTGGTAGGCCTTAGTGGCTCCTGTGCCCTGTGCACCTATAGTGCATTCTACAGGGGCTGACAAGGAGTCCATTTCCAATTGGTATGTGCCTATAGCACATGTGTCATTAATTTAGTGAGAGAACAGCAGGCTGGGGGTCTGATCAGCAGGCCCACAGCCTCAGTTGTCGAAAACCAGTGAAGCAAAAAGCAAAAATTTTGGGGTGACCATAGGATAGCAGACCCTACTCTCCTACACAACCCCCCCCCAAACGCAGGGACATTAAACTAACCTTGACCAGATAAGTCTTCATGTTCCAAGTGGAAGTACCTGGAGAGACCATCTGCATTACCATGGTCAGTCCCTGGGCGGTGCTCCACTGTAAAGTCCATCCCCTGTAGGGAAATGGACCACCTGAGCAGTTTGGGATTTTCACCCTTCATCTGATTAAGCCATAAGAGGGGCTTATGGTCTGTTTGCACCAGGAAGTGAGTTCCAAACAAGTAGGACCTCAACTTCTTTAATGCCCAAACCACAGCAAAGGCCTCCCTCTCAATGGCTGACCAACGTTTTTCTCTTGGGGTTAGCCTCCTGCTAATGAAAGCAATTGGCTGGTCTTGACCATCTTGATTAAGTTGTGAGAGTACAGCTCCCACCCCCAACTCAGAAGCATCTGTCTGAACAATGAACTGTTTGGAGTAGTCAGGACTCTTTAGGATAGGTGCAGAGCACATGGCCTTCTTCAGGTCTTCAAATGCCTTCTGACAGCTAACTGTCCACTGAACCTTTTTTGGCATCTTCTTGGATGTCAAGTCATTTAATGGTGTCACTATAGACCCATAGTTTTTCACAAACTTTCTGTAATACCCAGTCAGGCCCAAGAAGGCTCTGACTTGTGTCTGGGTAACTGGAGGAGCCCAGTCCTGTATGGCCTGGATTTTGCTTTCCAGTGGCTGAACCTGGCCTCCACCTACTAGGTGGCCCAGGTATACAACCTTACTCTGCCCTATCTGGCACTTTGTGGCCTTGATAGTTAGGCCTGCCTTTTGCAGGGCCTCCAAAACTTTCTTCAGGTGGATCAGGTGATCCTCCCAGGTGGAGCTAAAGACAGCAATATCATCCAGATAAGCTGCACAAAAGTCATCCAACCCAGTAAGGACTTGGTTCACCAACCTTTGAAAAGTGGCAGGTGCATTCTTCAAACCAAAGGGCATTACCACAAACTGATAATGTCCACTAGGGGTAGAGAATGCTGTTTTGGCTTTTGACTCCTCAGCTAGTCTGATTTGCCAGTAGCCAGCTGTCAGATCAAATGTGCTCAGAAACTTGGCAGAAGCCAATCTGTCAATGAGCTCATCTGCTCTTGGAATGGGGTGAGCATCTGTCCTAGTGACAGCATTGAGACCCCTGTAATCCACGCAAAACCTCATTTCTCTCTTACCATCTTGGGTATGAGGTTTTGGCACCAGGACTACTGGGCTGGCCCATGGGCTCTCTGATGGCTCAATCACTCCAAGCTCCAACATCTTTTGCACCTCAGCCTTGATGCAATCCCTGACATGATCAGGTTGCCTGTAGATCTTATTCTTGACAGGCAGACTGTCACCAGTGTCCACAACATGGGTACACCAGTCAGTTTGGCTGGGTGTGAGTGAAAACATTTGCCTGTGAGCCTGCAAAACCTGTCTGCAGTCCCTCTGTTGCTGGTCAGTGAGGCTGCCTGCCAAGGCTACTCCATCAACTGAACCATCATCAGGGTTCTGAGAAAGCAGGTCTGGGAGAGGGTCACTCTCTTCCTCCTGTTCCCCATCTGTGGCCATGAGCAAGCTCATGTCCTCCCTGTCCACAAATGCTTTCAAGCGGTTCACATGGATTACCCTGTGAGGGCTCCTGGGTGTTCCAAAGTCTACCAAGTAGGTGACTTCCCCTTTCTTCTCAATAATAGGATAGGGTCCACTCCATTTGTCTTGGAGTGCTGCTGGAGCCACTGGCTCCAGTACCCATACCTTCTGTCCTGGTTGGAACTCTACCAGCACAGCCTTTTGGTCATGCCAAGCTTTCTGCAATTCTTGGCTGGCCTCCAGGTTTTTGGATGCTCTTTCCATGTACTCAGCCATCCTGGAGCGGAGACCAAGTACATAGTCCACTATGTCTAGTTTGGGCTTTTTGAGAGGTAACTCCCATCCTTCCTTCACCAAACACAATGGACCTCTCACAGGGTGGCCAAACAAAAGTTCAAAAGGGCTGTAGCCAACCCCCTTCTGTGGGACCTCTCTGTAAGCAAAGAGCAGGCAGGGTAAAAGAATGTCCCATTTCCGCCTGAGCTTCTCTGGTAATCCCTTTATCATGCCTTTAAGGGTCTTGTTAAATCTCTCCACAAGCCCATTGCATTGTGGATGGTATGGGGTGGTAAACTTATAGTTTACTCCACATTCCTTCCACATTGCTTTTAGATAGCTGGACATAAAATTTGTCCCTCTATCTGATAGTACCTCCTTAGGAAAGCCCACTCTTGAGAAAACTGCAATGAGGGCTTTTGCCACCACAGGTGCTGTGGTGGTCCTTAGGGGAATAGCCTCTGGGTACCTGGTGGCATGATCCACTACCACCAGTATGAATCTGTTCCCAGATGCTGTTTGGGGGTCCATCGGACCCACAATATCAATTCCAACTCTCTCAAAGGGGACCCCCACCACAGGTAGTGGTATTAGGGGGGCCTTTGTTGTGCCACCTGACTTACCACTGGCTTGGCAAGTGACACAGGAGCGACAAAACTCCTTGACATCCTCTGACATGTGAGGCCAGTGAAAGTGTGGAACAAGCCTGTCCCACGTCTTGTTCTGGCCTAAGTGTCCTGCAAGGGGAATATCATGGGCCAAGGTAAGGAGGAATCCCCTAAACTGCAGAGGTATCACCAACCTCCTGGTCATGCCAGGCTTGGGGGTGCTAGCCTCTGAGTAAAGGAGTCCCTCATCCCAATACACTGTATGGGTACCTTGGGCATCCCCAGCAGCCTCAGCAGCAGCCTGCTGTCTGAGGGGTTCAAGGGAAGGGCAATCTAATTGAGCCTGCCTCAGGTCTGCCCTTGAGGGTCCCCCTGTCCCCAGAAACTCAACCTGGTCAGGTTCAAGCTCCTCAGAGACAGTCTCCTCTTGGACTGCAGAATCAGTTTCCTCTGAAACCTGATCCTCAACCTGGGGCAAGGTGGAAGGCGAGGCCTTTCCTCTCTTGCTCCTTCTCTTGGGTTGTGGCTGGTCTATTGTCTCAAGATCCACCACTGGTTCAGGAAGGCACTTCTTAGCCTGAGCCCTTGTCATGGCAAGGACATGCTCTGAAATCCCTAGCATTTCTGCATGAGTCCTGTACTCCACTTCTGACCATGCTGAGCTTTCAAGGTCATTGCCTAACAGACAGTCTACTGGTAGGTCTGCACTCACCACAACTTTCTTTAGGCCATCAACCCCTCCCCAGGAGAAGTTCACAACTGCCACACTATGGGAGGTAGTGGAGTTGCTTGCATTGGTTACTAGGTAGCTCTCTCCTAGTACAATCTGTCCAGGGTCCACAAAGCCAGGGGTCACCATGGTGACACTAGCACATGTGTCCCTGTAAGCTTGAGCCAGTTTCTCATTTATTAAGGGAGTCTGCCTGTATTTGCCCAGGTTAGTGGGGCTTACTGCAGTGGGCAACTCAATGTCCACATCATACAGGAGAACTGCCTGTGTAGGGACTCTGACTAGGCCAGATCCTACTTCAATACCCAGGGTCAACCCAGCTACACCCTTGGACTGTGTTCCACCACTGCTTACTGTACTTGGGGTTGCAGTTGCTTTAGGAGCTGTAGTGGTGGGAACTGGATTTGCCTTGGTGCACTCACTGCCCCAGTGTGAAACTGATTTGCAGGTATTACACCAAGGTGTCTTTGGACCTTTGTTCTTCTTCTTCTTGTTACCATTTTGGGAACCACCCTCCTTACTATTAGTTTGGGGGCCTGAAGACTTCTGGTCTTTTTCTTTATCTTTCTGATTCTGATTACCACCCTTCTGGTCTGTTTTCTTCTGGTCACCACCTTGGTTCTGGGGTTTCTGCTTAATCCTTGTTCTGACCCATTTGTCTGCCTTCTTTCCCAATTCTTGGGGAGAGGTCAGATCAGAGTCAATAAGGTATTGATGCAACAGCTGGTTTGTACAGTTATTAAGGATCTGTTCTCTCATCATAAGATTGTACAATCCTGTATAGTCTGAAACTTTACTTCCCTGTAACCAACCCTCCAAAGCCTTAGTGGCACACTCCACAAAATCAGTCCAGTCTTGAGTCTGTGCTTTCTGGGTGTCTCTGAACAACAACCTGTATTGCTCAGTGGTTAGGCCATACCCTTCAATGAGAGCACTCTTCAAAACAGAGTAGTTTTTGGCATCCTCAGGTCTAACTGTGAGGAGCCTGTCTCTCCCTTTCTCAGAAAAGGAGTACCACAAAATTGCAGCCCACTGATTCTCAGGAACCTGCTGTACCATGCAGGCTCTCTCAAGAGCAGTCATCCATTTGTGGATGTCATCCCCTTCTTTAAAGGGGGGCACAATTTTGGTCAGGTTTCTATTATCATAGGCCCTGTCTTTTTCTCTTGGAAAATTGCTGCCACCAGTGACATCTAAGCCACTTAATTTCTGCTCTCTTGCCAAGGCAAGTTTAGCTTGAGCTAAGGTAAGCTTAGCTTGACTCAGGGCTACCTCCTCTCTCTCTATCTGGAGTCTGACAGCCCTCATTCTAGCCCTATGCTCAGCTTTCTGAGAAGCACTCATGCCTCTCTCTGATTCTCTGGAGGCACTAGAAAGATGAGAGTCCCCTGAGGGAGATCTCACTCTTCTGTTGCCTGGGAGAATCACATGTTGGGTTCTGGGGAGGTGCTGGCCCTCTCCATTCCCCAGTAGGTCCAAGTTGGCCTGGCTAAGCCTACCAACTGGAACCTGGCTACCCTGATCCTGTACTTCTAAGTCCTCAACCTCTGAGTCCTCATCCAAGTCATCATCATCCTCCTCTTCAGGGGGATCAACTGCAGGGGGGTTCCCTCCAGTTCCTGTATCTAGGGAAGCTGCTTTTGCCCTCTCTAAGTCATCCTGTTCTAGGAGTTCTATCAGGGTTAGGCAGGTGGGGCTTCTGCCCCTTTTTAACCCTCTTGCTTTGCACAAGACAATCAAGTCTCTGCGGGTTAGTTTGTCATATCCAGAAGTTGCCTGGGTAGGGTCAACTGTCACAGGACTAGACCCTGAGGCCTTTCCTGTGTCGGACATGGTTACTAGTGAGGTGTAAGTGGTGCACTTACCTACACTAAGTGTTTTCCTACTGGACCTTGCTAGTGAGTTGTAGTCAGGGGTGTGCTACTCCCTTCAACCTACAACTACTAAGTTCAGTAGAACTTAATATGCTAAGCTTTTGATTTTATATGTGTAGGAGAGTAGGGTCTGCTATCCTATGGTCACCCCAAATTTTTGCTTTTTGCTTCACTGGTTTTCGACTACTGAGGCTGTGGGCCTGCTGATCAGACCCCCAGCCTGCTGTTCTCTCACTAAATTAATGACACATGTGCTATAGGCACATACCAATTGGAAATGGACTCCTTGTCAGCCCCTGTAGAATGCACTATAGGTGCACAGGGCACAGGAGCCACTAAGGCCTACCAGGGGCTGCAGCATATCTTTTGCCACCCCTGGCTGGTTCTTAAATTGACACAACTGGCTGATCACTCAGCTGGGGTAAGGTGGTGTACACACCCCTTGCTTAGATATAGTATACCTATGTCTAAACCTATATCTGGACACATGTAAACCTGTGAGCCACTCCTATAGACAGGCCTCACCAATCCTGGAGGCTGGGTGCTTGGTTTTTATGTGAGATGGAGCTCTAGCATGAGCTGAGCCTGCCTGCAGCCGTCGGGAACAAATCCCTAAGCTGTTTCAGGATAATGCCATACCATATACTATTAAGTGCCTTATAATCCTCGCGGTTATTTAGCAACTCTGGTTTGGCTTTATCAAAACATGTCGTGTAAGGTGTCATACGCTTTGGAATACCATCCCCTCGCCAGTTCTGGCGACGGGGATGGCATTCCACCCCTCTAGAGGGGTAAGACATGTTACTTTACTTTAATGCGGTTGATTTCTCCAAAGACCTTAAGATCCCCAAAATGGATGCCTCTGCCACAGACAAATGTCTGGACCCCTGGAGCTGACCGAAACCCAGTCAAGGGGGTCCTGGACAAAGGGTTTCCTGTCACAGGAGGGTGTCACCGCCCTCCAGACAGGAGATAGTGTATTGTAGCAGGGAGGTTTGAAAGAAACCAGACACTGCCTGGGGCGCACAAGGCTGCCCCTTGCATAATCCGGCCAAACCGGTTCTGGGGCACTCCAGCCCTCGTGCCAGGGCGGCCTGGATCAAAGGAAGGGGGTGTATCCACCCACTTCCTGGGTCCCACCCATAGGAGGGGACCTAGCAGGTAATCACGCCCACCAGATTCGAATAAGAGTGGGAGCAGTGCCAATGCACATCAGATTTCCTGGAAGAAACATTTGAAACGATATTCTGGACCCTTCGCCCTCCATCTCAACGTGGAAGCCCGAAGAATCTCCCTTGTGGTCAAGGAGTGACCACCCTGCAGCAGCAGGCACCATCCAGCCCTCGACGTCTACTTGGTTGCAGTTCCCGCCGGAACTCGAGCGACTGAGATCGACGAGATCAAGCCTGCCCAGCTTCTAACAGCCCGATCCACAGTCCCTGCAAAGCTGAGACCCGTGGAGGCGACCGGAAGCGTGGGGCACGCCATCTTGAAGTGACCACGAGACGCTGACCGTGCAGCCCACGAGTGACCCTCGAAGCTGTACACCGGGGTTTGAGAAGCCCCCACCCTGAGCTACTCCTGAGCCGAAGTTCAGCCCTCCACACTCGACGAGTGCTGCGTGGGGCCCTTTGGCACGATTTGGCTCAACGCGTTGGCCCGGTCACTTGCCAGCTGGCTTGTGGTCCCTGTGCCGACGAACTACAAAAGAAGACTCGTGATTCTGGTTGCTCCAGATCCACACCAGCTCCCCTGAAAGGGAGCCCCGACTCTGACCTTCCTGGTCCGAGTGAGACGCCATCTTCCAATCCCGCGTGGATTGCTCTTACCAAGGCTTGTTTGCTCCAAACCGGAAGCCGACTGCACCGACGGTGAGAGCCTGCGTGGGACAGATCGTGACCTGCTCCTGGACGTCGCAGATGCCCCAGAGCCCACGTGACAGCGAAGAGAAGCGCCTCGACGACCACCTGATTGCGCCCGACATTGCCTGGTTCCGTCCTGGTTCCACCCTGGTCACTGCTGAGTGACCCAGACTCTGTCCCCTCTGCTTTCAGGTACTCTACAACTTGAGTCCACCCTTGGACTCCACCGGACACTTCGTCTTCACCCTGCCTGCAGCCCTTTCAGCTTCAAGCACCAAGAGCCTGCGTGTCAAAACCCGACGCCACTTCGACCCTGTGCACCCACTTCCTGTGGGTGAGGTAACTTTGCTCCGCCGGTGTTCCCACACTGGTGCACACCTCTAGGGTCTGTGTGTTAAGTTTTGTTCCTCTAGGTTCAGCGGAAGTGTCCTTAAACTTTAACTATTTGACTTTTACGCACCATTGGTTAACATTGGTGCATGCGTGCGCTTTCCGCACATCTCCCGAATCCCGAGGGCCATTCCCGACTTCAGCATTGCTTGTCCTGACTGCTCCCAGCGATTCCCTAGGCCCTAGGCCTAACCACTGTTCGAGTGGCCTCTCTTATACCACTTGTTTAGTATATGGTTTGAGTGGCCCCCTGCCCTCATCCATAATTGTGCAACTTTGTATGTTTAAACAGTGCTTTTGATTTAACGCTTGTGCCCCTTTATTCATAAAGAATACTGGGGATTGTTTTTAGTAATAAACACATATATTTTTATAATATATACTTGTGTGGTGTCCTTTCATTTGGTATTACAGGATTGTATGTGGTAAAACAGCTCGCTTAACACGACCTCTTAAGTTAAGCCTTTAGGCTGCTTAGTCCATGCTACCACTAGGATAGCTTGTCTAATAAGGTTGACTTACAACCAGACACCATAAGGGGATTGTTTTGTCAGGTAGTAGGTGGTTCCAGAATTGGAAACATCCCCTACCAGGCCAACTTCTCACATTGGTGAGCAGCGGTGCGGATTTGAGCTTGCTGTTGTTTTACCATTGCAATCTTTATATCAAATTGAAAGATCACATCAAGTACCTCTAGGTACATATAAAATCAAAAGCTTAGCATATTAAGTTCTACTGAACTTAGTAGTTGTAGGTTGAAGGGAGTAGCACACCCCTGACTACAACTCACTAGCAAGGTCCAGTAGGAAAACACTTAGTGTAGGTAAGTGCACCACTTACACCTCACTAGTAACCATGTCCGACACAGGAAAGGCCTCAGGGTCTAGTCCTGTGACAGTTGACCCTACCCAGGCAACTTCTGGATATGACAAACTAACCCGCAGAGACTTGATTGTCTTGTGCAAAGCAAGAGGGTTAAAAAGGGGCAGAAGCCCCACCTGCCTAATCCTGATAGGACTCCTAGAACAGGATGACTTAGAGAGGGCAAAAGCAGCTTCCCTAGATACAGGAACTGGAGGGAACCCCCCTGCAGTTGATCCCCCTGAAGAGGAGGATGATGATGACTTGGATGAGGACTCAGAAGTTGAGGACTTAGAAGTACAGGATCAGGGTAGCCAGGTTCCAGTTGGTAGGCTTAGCCAGGCCAACTTGGACCTACTGGGAAATGGAGAGGGCCAGCACCTCCCCAGATCCCAACAAATGATTCTCCCAGGCAACAGAAGAGTGAGATCTCCCTCAGGAGACTCTCATCTTTCTAGTGCCTCCAGGGAATCACAGAGAGGCATGAATGCTTCTCAAAAGTTAGAGCATAGGGCCAGAATGAGGGCTGTCAAACTCCAGATAGAGAGGGAGGAGGTAGCCTTGGCTCAAGCTAGACTTGCCTTGGCAAGAGAGCAGAAATTAAGTGGCTTAGATGTCACTGGTGGCAGCAATTTTCCAAGAGAAAAAGACAGGGCCTATGACAATAGAAACCTGACCAAGATTGTGCCCCCCTTTAAAGAAGGGGATGACATCCACAAATGGATGACTGCTCTTGAGAGAGCCTGCATGGTACAGCAGGTTCCTGAGAACCAGTGGGCTGCAATTTTGTGGTACTCCTTTTCTGAGAAAGGGAGAGACAGGCTCCTCACAGTTAGACCTGAGGATGCCAAAAACTACTCTGTTTTGAAGAGTGCTCTCATTGAAGGGTATGGCCTAACCACTGAGCAATACAGGTTGTTGTTCAGAGACACCCAGAAAGCACAGACTCAAGACTGGACTGATTTTGTGGAGTGTGCCACTAAGGCTTTGGAGGGTTGGTTACAGGGAAGTAAAGTTTCAGACTATACAGGATTGTACAATCTTATGATGAGAGAACAGATCCTTAATAACTGTACAAACCAGCTGTTGCATCAATACCTTATTGACTCTGATCTGACCTCTCCCCAAGAATTGGGAAAGAAGGCAGACAAATGGGTCAGAACAAGGATTAAGCAGAAACCCCAGAACCAAGGTGGTGACCAGAAGAAAACAGACCAGAAGGGTGGTAATCAGAATCAGAAAGATAAAGAAAAAGACCAGAAGTCTTCAGGCCCCCAAACTAATAGTAAGGAGGGTGGTTCCCAAAATGGTAACAAGAAGAAGAAGAACAAAGGTCCAAAGACACCTTGGTGTAATACCTGCAAATCAGTTTCACACTGGGGCAGTGAGTGCACCAAGGCAAATCCAGTTCCCACCACTACAGCTCCTAAAGCAACTGCAACCCCAAGTACAGTAAGCAGTGGTGGAACACAGTCCAAGGGTGTAGCTGGGTTGACCCTGGGTATTGAAGTAGGATCTGGCCTAGTCAGAATCCCTACACAGGCAGTTCTCCTGTATGATGTGGACATTGAGTTGCCCACTGCAGTAAGCCCCACTAACCTGGGCAAATACAGGCAGACTCCCTTAATAAATGAGAAGCTGGCTCAAGCTTACAGGGACACATGTGCTAGTGTCACCATGGTGACCCCTGGCTTTGTGGACCCTGGACAGATTGTACTAGGAGAGAGCTACCTAGTAACCAATGCAAGCAACTCCACTACCTCCCATAGTGTGGCAGTTGTGAACTTCTCCTGGGGAGGGGTTGATGGCCTAAAGAAAGTTGTGGTGAGTGCAGACCTACCAGTAGACTGTCTGTTAGGCAATGACCTTGAAAGCTCAGCATGGTCAGAAGTGGAGTACAGGACTCATGCAGAAATGCTAGGGATTTCAGAGCATGTCCTTGCCATGACAAGGGCTCAGGCTAAGAAGTGCCTTCCTGAACCAGTGGTGGATCTTGAGACAATAGACCAGCCACAACCCAAGAGAAGGAGCAAGAGAGGAAAGGCCTCGCCTTCCACCTTGCCCCAGGTTGAGGATCAGGTTTCAGAGGAAACTGATTCTGCAGTCCAAGAGGAGACTGTCTCTGAGGAGCTTGAACCTGACCAGGTTGAGTTTCTGGGGACAGGGGGACCCTCAAGGGCAGACCTGAGGCAGGCTCAATTAGATTGCCCTTCCCTTGAACCCCTCAGACAGCAGGCTGCTGCTGAGGCTGCTGGGGATGCCCAAGGTACCCATACTGTGTATTGGGATGAGGGACTCCTTTACTCAGAGGCTAGAACCCCCAAGCCTGGCATGACCAGGAGGTTGGTGATACCTCTGCAGTTTAGGGGATTCCTCCTTACCTTGGCCCATGATATTCCCCTTGCAGGACACTTAGGCCAGAACAAGACGTGGGACAGGCTTGTTCCACACTTTCACTGGCCTCACATGTCAGAGGATGTCAAGGAGTTTTGTCGCTCCTGTGTCACTTGCCAAGCCAGTGGTAAGTCAGGTGGCACAACAAAGGCCCCCCTAATACCACTACCTGTGGTGGGGGTCCCCTTTGAGAGAGTTGGAATTGATATTGTGGGTCCAATGGACCCCCAAACAGCATCTGGGAACAGATTCATACTGGTGGTAGTGGATCATGCCACCAGGTACCCAGAGGCTATTCCCCTAAGGACCACCACAGCACCTGTGGTGGCAAAAGCCCTCATTGCAGTTTTCTCAAGAGTGGGCTTTCCTAAGGAGGTACTATCAGATAGGGGGACAAATTTTATGTCCAGCTATCTAAAAGCAATGTGGAAGGAATGTGGAGTAAACTACAAGTTTACCACCCCATATCATCCACAATGCAATGGGCTTGTGGAGAGATTTAACAAGACCCTTAAAGGCATGATAAAAGGATTACCAGAGAAGCTCAGGCGGAAATGGGACATTCTTTTACCCTGCCTGCTCTTTGCTTACAGAGAGGTCCCACAGAAGGGGGTTGGCTACAGCCCTTTTGAACTTTTGTTTGGCCACCCTGTGAGAGGTCCATTGTGTTTGGTGAAGGAAGGATGGGAGTTACCTCTCAAAAAGCCCAAACTAGACATAGTGGACTATGTACTTGGTCTCCGCTCCAGGATGGCTGAGTACATGGAAAGAGCATCCAAAAACCTGGAGGCCAGCCAAGAATTGCAGAAAGCTTGGCATGACCAAAAGGCTGTACTGGTAGAGTTCCAACCAGGACAGAAGGTATGGGTACTGGAGCCAGTGGCTCCAGCAGCACTCCAAGACAAATGGAGTGGATCCTATCCTATTATTGAGAAGAAAGGGGAAGTCACCTACTTGGTAGACTTTGGAACACCCAGGAGCCCTCACAGGGTAATCCATGTGAATCGCTTGAAAGCATTTGTAGACAGGGAGGACATGAGCTTGCTCATGGCCACAGATGGGGAACAGGAGGAAGAGAGTGACCCTATCCCAGACCTGCTTTCCCAGAACCCTGATGATGGTTCAGTTGATGGAGTAGCCTTGGCAGGCAGCCTCACTGACCAGCAACAGAGGGACTGCAGACAAGTTTTGCAGGCTCACAGGCAAATGTTTTCACTCACACCCAGCCAAACTGACTGGTGTACCCATGTTGTGGACACTGGTGACAGTCTGCCTGTCAAGAATAAGATCTACAGGCAACCTGATCATGTCAGGGATTGCATCAAGGCTGAGGTGCAAAAGATGTTGGAGCTTGGAGTGATTGAGCCATCAGAGAGCCCATGGGCCAGCCCAGTAGTCCTGGTGCCAAAACCTCATACCCAAGATGGTAAGAGAGAAATGAGGTTTTGCGTGGATTACAGGGGTCTCAATGCTGTCACTAGGACAGATGCTCACCCCATTCCAAGAGCAGATGAGCTCATTGACAGATTGGCTTCTGCCAAGTTTCTGAGCACATTTGATCTGACAGCTGGCTACTGGCAAATCAGACTAGCTGAGGAGTCAAAAGCCAAAACAGCATTCTCTACCCCTAGTGGACATTATCAGTTTGTGGTAATGCCCTTTGGTTTGAAGAATGCACCTGCCACTTTTCAAAGGTTGGTGAACCAAGTCCTTACTGGGTTGGATGACTTTTGTGCAGCTTATCTGGATGATATTGCTGTCTTTAGCTCCACCTGGGAGGATCACCTGATCCACCTGAAGAAAGTTTTGGAGGCCCTGCAAAAGGCAGGCCTAACTATCAAGGCCACAAAGTGCCAGATAGGGCAGAGTAAGGTTGTATACCTGGGCCACCTAGTAGGGGGAGGCCAGGTTCAGCCACTGGAAAGCAAAATCCAGGCCATACAGGACTGGGCTCCTCCAGTTACCCAGACACAAGTCAGAGCCTTCTTGGGCCTGACTGGGTATTACAGAAAGTTTGTGAAAAACTATGGGTCTATAGTGACACCATTAAATGACTTGACATCCAAGAAGATGCCAAAAAAGGTTCAGTGGACAGTTAGCTGTCAGAAGGCATTTGAAGACCTGAAGAAGGCCATGTGCTCTGCACCTATCCTAAAGAGTCCTGACTACTCCAAACAGTTCATTGTTCAGACAGATGCTTCTGAGTTGGGGGTGGGAGCTGTACTCTCACAACTTAATCAAGATGGTCAAGACCAGCCAATTGCTTTCATTAGCAGGAGGCTAACCCCAAGAGAAAAACGTTGGTCAGCCATTGAGAGGGAGGCCTTTGCTGTGGTTTGGGCATTAAAGAAGTTGAGGTCCTACTTGTTTGGAACTCACTTCCTAGTGCAAACAGACCATAAGCCCCTCTTATGGCTTAATCAGATGAAGGGTGAAAATCCCAAACTGCTCAGGTGGTCCATTTCCCTACAGGGGATGGACTTTACAGTGGAGCACCGCCCAGGGACTGACCATGGTAATGCAGATGGTCTCTCCAGGTACTTCCACTTAGAACATGAAGACTTATCTGGTCAAGGTTAGTTTAATGTCCCTGCGTTTGGGGGGGGGGTTGTGTAGGAGAGTAGGGTCTGCTATCCTATGGTCACCCCAAATTTTTGCTTTTTGCTTCACTGGTTTTCGACTACTGAGGCTGTGGGCCTGCTGATCAGACCCCCAGCCTGCTGTTCTCTCACTAAATTAATGACACATGTGCTATAGGCACATACCAATTGGAAATGGACTCCTTGTCAGCCCCTGTAGAATGCACTATAGGTGCACAGGGCACAGGAGCCACTAAGGCCTACCAGGGGCTGCAGCATATCTTTTGCCACCCCTGGCTGGTTCTTAAATTGACACAACTGGCTGATCACTCAGCTGGGGTAAGGTGGTGTACACACCCCTTGCTTAGATATAGTATACCTATGTCTAAACCTATATCTGGACACATGTAAACCTGTGAGCCACTCCTATAGACAGGCCTCACCAATCCTGGAGGCTGGGTGCTTGGTTTTTATGTGAGATGGAGCTCTAGCATGAGCTGAGCCTGCCTGCAGCCGTCGGGAACAAATCCCTAAGCTGTTTCAGGATAATGCCATACCATATACTATTAAGTGCCTTATAATCCTCGCGGTTATTTAGCAACTCTGGTTTGGCTTTATCAAAACATGTCGTGTAAGGTGTCATACGCTTTGGAATACCATCCCCTCGCCAGTTCTGGCGACGGGGATGGCATTCCACCCCTCTAGAGGGGTAAGACATGTTACTTTACTTTAATGCGGTTGATTTCTCCAAAGACCTTAAGATCCCCAAAATGGATGCCTCTGCCACAGACAAATGTCTGGACCCCTGGAGCTGACCGAAACCCAGTCAAGGGGGTCCTGGACAAAGGGTTTCCTGTCACAGGAGGGTGTCACCGCCCTCCAGACAGGAGATAGTGTATTGTAGCAGGGAGGTTTGAAAGAAACCAGACACTGCCTGGGGCGCACAAGGCTGCCCCTTGCATAATCCGGCCAAACCGGTTCTGGGGCACTCCAGCCCTCGTGCCAGGGCGGCCTGGATCAAAGGAAGGGGGTGTATCCACCCACTTCCTGGGTCCCACCCATAGGAGGGGACCTAGCAGGTAATCACGCCCACCAGATTCGAATAAGAGTGGGAGCAGTGCCAATGCACATCAGATTTCCTGGAAGAAACATTTGAAACGATATTCTGGACCCTTCGCCCTCCATCTCAACGTGGAAGCCCGAAGAATCTCCCTTGTGGTCAAGGAGTGACCACCCTGCAGCAGCAGGCACCATCCAGCCCTCGACGTCTACTTGGTTGCAGTTCCCGCCGGAACTCGAGCGACTGAGATCGACGAGATCAAGCCTGCCCAGCTTCTAACAGCCCGATCCACAGTCCCTGCAAAGCTGAGACCCGTGGAGGCGACCGGAAGCGTGGGGCACGCCATCTTGAAGTGACCACGAGACGCTGACCGTGCAGCCCACGAGTGACCCTCGAAGCTGTACACCGGGGTTTGAGAAGCCCCCACCCTGAGCTACTCCTGAGCCGAAGTTCAGCCCTCCACACTCGACGAGTGCTGCGTGGGGCCCTTTGGCACGATTTGGCTCAACGCGTTGGCCCGGTCACTTGCCAGCTGGCTTGTGGTCCCTGTGCCGACGAACTACAAAAGAAGACTCGTGATTCTGGTTGCTCCAGATCCACACCAGCTCCCCTGAAAGGGAGCCCCGACTCTGACCTTCCTGGTCCGAGTGAGACGCCATCTTCCAATCCCGCGTGGATTGCTCTTACCAAGGCTTGTTTGCTCCAAACCGGAAGCCGACTGCACCGACGGTGAGAGCCTGCGTGGGACAGATCGTGACCTGCTCCTGGACGTCGCAGATGCCCCAGAGCCCACGTGACAGCGAAGAGAAGCGCCTCGACGACCACCTGATTGCGCCCGACATTGCCTGGTTCCGTCCTGGTTCCACCCTGGTCACTGCTGAGTGACCCAGACTCTGTCCCCTCTGCTTTCAGGTACTCTACAACTTGAGTCCACCCTTGGACTCCACCGGACACTTCGTCTTCACCCTGCCTGCAGCCCTTTCAGCTTCAAGCACCAAGAGCCTGCGTGTCAAAACCCGACGCCACTTCGACCCTGTGCACCCACTTCCTGTGGGTGAGGTAACTTTGCTCCGCCGGTGTTCCCACACTGGTGCACACCTCTAGGGTCTGTGTGTTAAGTTTTGTTCCTCTAGGTTCAGCGGAAGTGTCCTTAAACTTTAACTATTTGACTTTTACGCACCATTGGTTAACATTGGTGCATGCGTGCGCTTTCCGCACATCTCCCGAATCCCGAGGGCCATTCCCGACTTCAGCATTGCTTGTCCTGACTGCTCCCAGCGATTCCCTAGGCCCTAGGCCTAACCACTGTTCGAGTGGCCTCTCTTATACCACTTGTTTAGTATATGGTTTGAGTGGCCCCCTGCCCTCATCCATAATTGTGCAACTTTGTATGTTTAAACAGTGCTTTTGATTTAACGCTTGTGCCCCTTTATTCATAAAGAATACTGGGGATTGTTTTTAGTAATAAACACATATATTTTTATAATATATACTTGTGTGGTGTCCTTTCATTTGGTATTACAGGATTGTATGTGGTAAAACAGCTCGCTTAACACGACCTCTTAAGTTAAGCCTTTAGGCTGCTTAGTCCATGCTACCACTAGGATAGCTTGTCTAATAAGGTTGACTTACAACCAGACACCATAAGGGGATTGTTTTGTCAGGTAGTAGGTGGTTCCAGAATTGGAAACATCCCCTACCAGGCCAACTTCTCACAATATGTACCTAGAGGTACTTGATGTGATCTTTCAATTTGATATAAAGATTGCAATGGTAAAACAACAGCAAGCTCAAATCCGCACCGCTGCTCACCAATGTGAGAAGTTGGCCTGGTAGGGGATGTTTCCAATTCTGGAACCACCTACTACCTGACCAAACAATCCCCTTATGGTGTCTGGTTGTAAGTCAACCTTATTTAGACAAGCTATCCTAGTGGTAGCATGGACTAAGCAGCCTAAAGGCTTAACTTAAGAGGTCGTGTTAAGCGAGCTGTTTTACCACATACAATCCTGTAATACCAAATGAAAGGACACCACACAAGTATATATTATAAAAATATATGTGTTTATTACTAAAAACAATCCCCAGTATTCTTTATGAATAAAGGGGCACAAGCGTTAAATCAAAAGCACTGTTTAAACATACAAAGTTGCACAATTATGGATGAGGGCGGGGGGCCACTCAAACCATATACTAAACAAGTGGTATAAGAGAGGCCACTCGAACTGTGGTTAGGCCTAGGGCCTAGGGAATCGCTGGGAGCAGTCAGGACAAGCAATGCTGAAGTCGGGAATGGCCCTCGGGATTCGGGAGATGTGCGGAAAGCGCACGCATGCACCAATGTTAACCAATGGTGCGTAAAAGTCAAATAGTTAAAGTTTAAGGACACTTCCGCTGAACCTAGAGGAACAAAACTTAACACACAGACCCTAGAGGTGTGCACCAGTGTGGGAACACCGGCGGAGCAAAGTTACCTCACCCACAGGAAGTGGGTGCACAGGGTCGAAGTGGCGTCGGGTTTTGACACGCCGGCTCTTGGTGCTTGAAGCTGAAAGGGCTGCAGGCAGGGTGAAGACGAAGTGTCCGGTGGAGTCCAAGGGTGGACTCAAGTTGTAGAGTACCTGAAAGCAGAGGGGACAGAGTCTGGGTCACTCAGCAGTGACCAGGGTGGAACCAGGACGGAACCAGGCAATGTCGGGCGCAATCAGGTGGTCGTCGAGGCGCTTCTCTTCGCTGTCACGTGGGCTCTGGGGCATCTGCGACGTCCAGGAGCAGGTCACGATCTGTCCCACGCAGGCTCTCACCGTCGGTGCAGTCGGCTTCCGGTTTGGAGCAAACAAGCCTTGGTAAGAGCAATCCACGCGGGATTGGAAGATGGCGTCTCACTCGGACCAGGAAGGTCAGAGTCGGGGCTCCCTTTCAGGGGAGCTGGTGTGGATCTGGAGCAACCAGAATCACGAGTCTTCTTTTGTAGTTCGTCGGCACAGGGACCACAAGCCAGCTGGCAAGTGACCGGGCCAACGCGTTGAGCCAAATCGTGCCAAAGGGCCCCACGCAGCACTCGTCGAGTGTGGAGGGCTGAACTTCGGCTCAGGAGTAGCTCAGGGTGGGGGCTTCTCAAACCCCGGTGTACAGCTTCGAGGGTCACTCATGGGCTGCACGGTCAGCGTCTCGTGGTCACTTCAAGATGGCGTGCCCCACGCTTCCGGTCGCCTCCACGGGTCTCAGCTTTGCAGGGACTGTGGATCGGGCTGTTAGAAGCTGGGCAGGCTTGATCTCGTCGATCTCAGTCGCTCGAGTTCCGGCGGGAACTGCAACTAAGTAGACGTCGAGGGCTGGATGGTGCCTGCTGCTGCAGGGTGGTCACTCCTTGACCACAAGGGAGATTCTTCGGGCTTCCACGTTGAGATGGAGGGCGAAGGGTCCAGAATATCGTTTCAAATGTTTCTTCCAGGAAATCTGATGTGCATTGGCACTGCTCCCACTCTTATTCGAATCTGGTGGGCGTGATTACCTGCTAGGTCCCCTCCTATGGGTGGGACCCAGGAAGTGGGTGGATACACCCCCTTCCTTTGATCCAGGCCGCCCTGGCACGAGGGCTGGAGTGCCCCAGAACCGGTTTGGCCGGATTATGCAAGGGGCAGCCTTGTGCGCCCCAGGCAGTGTCTGGTTTCTTTCAAACCTCCCTGCTACAATACACTATCTCCTGTCTGGAGGGCGGTGACACCCTCCTGTGACAGGAAACCCTTTGTCCAGGACCCCCTTGACTGGGTTTCGGTCAGCTCCAGGGGTCCAGACATTTGTCTGTGGCAGAGGCATCCATTTTGTGGATCTTAAGGCCTTTGGAGAAATCAACCGCATTAAAGTGTAGTAACATGTCTTACCCCTCTAGAGGGGTGGAATGCCATCCCCGTCGCCAGAACTGGCGAGGGGATGGTATTCCAAAGCGTATGACACCTTACACGACATGTTTTGATAAAGCCAAACCAGAGTTGCTAAATAACCGCGAGGATTATAAGGCACTTAATAGTATATGGTATGGCATTATCCTGAAACAGCTTAGGGATTTGTTCCCGACGGCTGCAGACAGGCTCAGCTCATGCTAGAGCTCCATCTCACATAAAAACCAAGCACCCAGCCTCCAGGATTGGTGAGGCCTGTCTATAGGAGTGGCTCACAGGTTTACATGTGTCCAGATATAGGTTTAGACATAGGTATACTATATCTAAGCAAGGGGTGTGTACACCACCTTACCCCAGCTGAGTGATCAGCCAGTTGTGTCAATTTAAGAACCAGCCAGGGGTGGCAAAAGATATGCTGCAGCCCCTGGTAGGCCTTAGTGGCTCCTGTGCCCTGTGCACCTATAGTGCATTCTACAGGGGCTGACAAGGAGTCCATTTCCAATTGGTATGTGCCTATAGCACATGTGTCATTAATTTAGTGAGAGAACAGCAGGCTGGGGGTCTGATCAGCAGGCCCACAGCCTCAGTTGTCGAAAACCAGTGAAGCAAAAAGCAAAAATTTTGGGGTGACCATAGGATAGCAGACCCTACTCTCCTACAATAACTCCACACAAACTGAGAGCATGGAGGAGGAAGAGAAATCTCCCCCTCACCAGACTTTAGGACAGGATCAGCCTCCTCAGGGAACTGATCTTACCCCTGATGAAGGAACTGCCCCAGAGGTGGTTGGGCCTAGCCTGACAGAACCCCTGATGTCAGTGGACCCTCCTCAGGTGGGACCCAGTCTGGAGCAGGTAACCTGCCCCTCTCTACCTTGCCTTAGCCAGCCCAGGGCTGCAGAGGACAAGAAGGACAGTGAGACCCAGAGGGCCCCCTGTCAAATAAAGCACCCCCATCAAAAGATTAGGTGCACCAAAACTAGTAGCCCTAGTAAGGTGAAAACTTTAAAAACTCCTGAGGGAGCCCCCTTAAAAACAGTTAGGGACCTCCCACAGATGGATTCTGTTGGGCACAGCCAAACCTGGGACCCAAGGGGCCCAAACCTGAACTGTCCCTCCAGCAAGCCAAACAGAGGGACCCAGCCTCCAGCTTTAGGTAGCCAGAGGTTGACCCTGAGAGCA
Organism: Lissotriton helveticus; assembly: GCF_964261635.1. Classification (NCBI taxonomy): domain Eukaryota; kingdom Metazoa; phylum Chordata; class Amphibia; order Caudata; family Salamandridae; genus Lissotriton; species Lissotriton helveticus. The sequence goes on from NW_027611662.1 coordinate 2,664,661, forward strand.
CAGTGCAACTCAGTTAAAGAGAGAAAGGCACACATGGTGGAAGATAATTGGAGGAAGCTAAGCCCTAAATTAGTAGAGCCTCGCTTCAATACTCCCTATCCAAACCAGCCTTTAACTTTGCCTAAACACACCCAAGGTAGTGATTCCCTATGGTGGAGACCCTCTAATACCCCAAGGGTGAGGGACTGCTTAGTGGACCATGAGACAGGGGGTACCCATGCTAGTGCAGGTACTTCCTTATATGGCCACTCAGGCAATATAGGCTTACCTGGCCAAGGATAGCCTTATCTCCTTTCGTTTGGGGGGGGGGTTATGTAGGAAGGTGGCTACCTGACTATGGTTACCCCAGATTTTTTGCCTGTGTTTAGCTGGTTTTTTTGACTTAGTTGACCTGGTTCCCTGCTAATCAGGGCCCCAGGCCATCTGCTCTCTCTGTAAAATGGATTCCATGTACCCTAGGTACATACCAATTGGAAATGGACTCCTTGTCAGCCCCTGTAGAATGCACTATAGGTGCACAGGGCACAGGAGCCACTAAGGCCTACCAGGGGCTGCAGCATATCTTTTGCCACCCCTGGCTGGTTCTTAAATTGACACAACTGGCTGATCACTCAGCTGGGGTAAGGTGGTGTACACACCCCTTGCTTAGATATAGTATACCTATGTCTAAACCTATATCTGGACACATGTAAACCTGTGAGCCACTCCTATAGACAGGCCTCACCAATCCTGGAGGCTGGGTGCTTGGTTTTTATGTGAGATGGAGCTCTAGCATGAGCTGAGCCTGTCTGCAGCCGTCGGGAACAAATCCCTAAGCTGTTTCAGGATAATGCCATACCATATACTATTAAGTGCCTTATAATCCTCGCGGTTATTTAGCAACTCTGGTTTGGCTTTATCAAAACATGTCGTGTAAGGTGTCATACGCTTTGGAATACCATCCCCTCGCCAGTTCTGGCGACGGGGATGGCATTCCACCCCTCTAGAGGGGTAAGACATGTTACTTCACTTTAATGCGGTTGATTTCTCCAAAGGCCTTAAGATCCACAAAATGGATGCCTCTGCCACAGACAAATGTCTGGACCCCTGGAGCTGACCGAAACCCAGTCAAGGGGGTCCTGGACAAAGGGTTTCCTGTCACAGGAGGGTGTCACCGCCCTCCAGACAGGAGATAGTGTATTGTAGCAGGGAGGTTTGAAAGAAACCAGACACTGCCTGGGGCGCACAAGGCTGCCCCTTGCATAATCCGGCCAAACCGGTTCTGGGGCACTCCAGCCCTCGTGCCAGGGCGGCCTGGATCAAAGGAAGGGGGTGTATCCACCCACTTCCTGGGTCCCACCCATAGGAGGGGACCTAGCAGGTAATCACGCCCACCAGATTCGAATAAGAGTGGGAGCAGTGCCAATGCACATCAGATTTCCTGGAAGAAACATTTGAAACGATATTCTGGACCCTTTGCCCTCCATCTCAACGTGGAAGCCCGAAGAATCTCCCTTGTGGTCAAGGAGTGACCACCCTGCAGCAGCAGGCACCATCCAGCCCTCGACGTCTACTTAGTTGCAGTTCCCGCCGGAACTCGAGCGACTGAGATCAACGAGATCAAGCCTGCCCAGCTTCTAACAGCCCGATCCACAGTCCATGCAAAGCTGAGACCCGTGGAGGCGACCGGAAGCGTGGGGCACGCCATCTTGAAGTGACCACGAGACGCTGACCGTGCAGCCCACGAGTGACCCTCGAAGCTGTACACCGGGGTTTGAGAAGCCCCCACCCTGAGCTACTCCTGAGCCGAAGTTCAGCCCTCCACACTCGACGAGTGCTGCGTGGGGCCCTTTGGCACGATTTGGCTCAACGCGTTGGCCCGGTCACTTGCCAGCTGGCTTGTGGTCCCTGTGCCGATGAACTACAAAAGAAGACTCGTGATTCTGGTTGCTCCAGATCCACACCAGCTCCCCTGAAAGGGATCCCCGACTCTGACCTTCCTGGTCCGAGTGAGACGCCATCTTCCAATCCCGCGTGGATTGCTCTTACCAAGGCTTGTTTGCTCCAAACCGGAAGCCGACTGCACCGACGGTGAGAGCCTGCGTGGGACAGATCGTGACCTGCTCCTGGACGTCGCAGATGCCCCAGAGCCCACGTGACAGCGAAGAGAAGCGCCTCGACGACCACCTGATTGCGCCCGACATTGCCTGGTTCCGTCCTGGTTCCACCCTGGTCACTGCTGAGTGACCCAGACTCTGTCCCCTCTGCTTTCAGGTACTCTACAACTTGAGTCCACCCTTGGACTCCACCGGACACTTCGTCTTCACCCTGCCTGCAGCCCTTTCAGCTTCAAGCACCAAGAGCCTGCGTGTCAAAACCCGACGCCACTTCGACCCTGTGCACCCACTTCCTGTGGGTGAGGTAACTTTGCTCCGCCGGTGTTCCCACACTGGTGCACACCTCTAGGGTCTGTGTGTTAAGTTTTGTTCCTCTAGGTTCAGCGGAAGTGTCCTTAAACTTTAACTATTTGACTTTTACGCACCATTGGTTAACATTGGTGCATGTGTGCGCTTTCCGCACATCTCCCGAATCCCGAGGGCCATTCCCGACTTCAGCATTGCTTGTCCTGACTGCTCCCAGCGATTCCCTAGGCCCTAGGCCTAACCACTGTTCGAGTGGCCTCTCTTATACCACTTGTTTAGTATATGGTTTGAGTGGCCCCCTGCCCTCATCCATAATTGTGCAACTTTGTATGTTTAAACAGTGCTTTTGATTTAACGCTTGTGCCCCTTTATTCATAAAGAATACTGGGGATTGTTTTTAGTAATAAACACATATATTTTTATAATATATACTTGTGTGGTGTCCTTTCATTTGGTATTACAGGATTGTATGTGGTAAAACAGCTCGCTTAACACGACCTCTTAAGTTAAGCCTTTAGGCTGCTTAGTCCATGCTACCACTAGGATAGCTTGTCTAATAAGGTTGACTTACAACCAGACACCATAAGGGGATTGTTTGGTCAGGTAGTAGGTGGTTCCAGAATTGGAAACATCCCCTACCAGGCCAACTTCTCACATCCACAAAATGGATGCCTCTGCCACAGACAAATGTCTGGACCCCTGCAGTTGACCGAAACTCAACCAAATGGGTCCTGGACAAAGGGTTTCCTGTCACAGGAGGGTGTCACCGCCCTCCAGACAGGAGATAGTGGATTGTAGCAGGGAGGTTTGAAAGAAACCAGACACTGCTTGGGGCGCACAAGGCTGCCCCTTGCATAATCCGGCCAAACCGGTTCTGGGGCACTCCAGCCCTCGTGCCAGGGCGGCCTGGATCAAAGGAAGGGGGTGTATCCACCCACTTCCTGGGTCCCACCCATAGGAGGGGACCTAGCAGGTAATCACGCCCCCCAGATTCGAATAAGAGTGGGAGCAGTGCCAATGCACATCAGATTTCCTGGAAGAAACATTTGAAACGAAATTCTGGACCCTTCGCCCTCCATCTCAACGTGGAAGCCCGAAGAATCTCCCTTGTGGTCAAGGAGTGACCACCCTGCAGCAGCAGGCACCATCCAGCCCTCGACGTCTACTTAGTTGCAGTTCCCGCCGGAACTCGAGCGACTGAGATTGACGAGATCAAGCCTGCCTGCCTTCTAACAGCCCGATCCACAGTCCCTGCAAAGCTGAGACCCGTGGAGGCGACCGGAAGCGTGGGGCACGCCATCTTGAATTGACCACGAGACGCTGACCGTGCAGCCCACGAGTGATCCTCGAAGCTGTGCACCGGGGTTTTAGAAGCCCCCACCCTGAGCTGCTCCTGTGCTGAAGTTCAGCCCTCCACACTCAAAGAGTGCTGCGTGGGGCCCTTTGGCTCTATTTGGCTCAACGCGTTGGCCCGGTCACTTGCCAGCTGGCTAGTGGTCCCTGTGCCGACGAAACGACTAAGAAGACTCGTGAATCTGGTTGCTCCAGATCCACACCAGCTCCCCTGAAAAGGAGCCCCGACTCTAACCTTCCTGGTCCGAGTGAGAAGCAATCTTCTGATCCCGCGTGGATCGCTCTTGCCAAGGCTTGTTTGCTCCAAACTTGAAGCTGACTGCACCGACGGTGAGAGCCTGCGTGGGACAGATCGTGACCTGCTCCTGGACGTCGCAGATGCCCCAGAGCCCACGTGACAGCGGAGAGAAGCTCCTCGACGACCACCTGATTGCGCCCGACATTGCCTGGTTCCGTCCTGGTTCCACCCTGGTCACTGCTGAGTGACCCAGACTCTGTCCCCTCTGCTTTCAGGTACTCTTCGACTTGAGTCCACCCTTGGACTCCACCGGACACTTCATCTTTAACCCGCCTGCAGCCCTTTCAGCTCCAAGCACCAAGAGCCTGCGTGTCAGAACCCGACGCCACTTCGACCCTGTGCACCCACTTCCTGTGGGTGAGGTAACTTTGCTCCGCCGGTGTTCCCACACTGGTGCACACCTCTAGGGTCTGTGTGTTAAGTTTTGTTCCTCTAGGTTCAGCGGAAGTGTCCTTTAACTTTAACTTTACAACTTTTACGCACCATTGGTTAACATTGGTGCGTGCGTGCGCTTCCCGCACCTCTCCCGAATCCTGAGGGCCATTCCCGACTTCAGCATTGCTTGTCCTGACTGCTCCCAGCGATTCCCTAGGCCCTAGGCCTAACCACTGCTCGAGTGGCCTCTCTTATACCACTTGTTTAGTATATGGTTTGAGTGGCCCCCTGCCCTCATCCATAATTGTGCAACTTTGTATGTTTAAACAGTGCTTTTGATTTAACGCTTGTGCCCCTTTATTCATAAAGAATACTGGGGATTGTTTTTAGTAATAAACACATATATTTTTATAATATATACTTGTGTGGTGTCCTTTCATTTGATATTACAGGATTGTATGTGGTAAAACAGCTCGCTTAACACGACCTCTTAAGTTAAGCCTTTAGGCTGCTTAGTCCATGCTACCCCTAGGATAGCTTGTCTAATAAGGTTGACTTACAACCAGACACCATAAGGGATTGTTTGGTCAGGTAGTAGGTGGTTCCAGAATTGGAAACATCCCCTACCAGGCCAACTTCTCACATTGGTGAGCAGCGGTGCGGATTTGAGCTTGCTGTTGTTTTACCATTGCAATCTTTGTATCAAATTGAAAGATCACATCAAGTACCTCTAGGTACATATAAAATCAAAAGCTTAGCATATTAAGTTCTACTGAACTTAGTAGTTGTAGGTTGAAGGGATTAGCACACCCTGACTACAACTCACTAGTAAGGTACAGTAGGAAAACACTTAGTGTAGGTAGGTGCATCACTTACACCACACTAGAGTCATGTCTGACACAGGAAAAGCCTCAGGGTCTGCTCCTGTGACAGTTGACCTTACCCAGGCAACTTCCAGCTATGACAAACTAACCCGAAGGGACTTGATTGCCTTGTGCAAATCAAGAGGGTTAAAAAGGGGCAGAAGTCCCACCTGCCAAATCCTGATAGACATCCTAGAACAGGATGACTTAGAGAAGGTGAATGGAATTCCCTTACAGTCAGGAAGTGGAGAGAAACCCCCTGTAACTGACACCCCTCAGGAGGAAGATGGAGAGGAGGGGGAGGAGGACTCAGATGTTGAGGACACCGAAGATCAGGATCAGAGGGGTAGCCAGGTCCTAGTTGCCAGGCTTAACCAGGCCAACCTAGACCTACTGGGAAATGGAGAGGGCCAGCACCTCCCCAGATCCCACAGTCTTATTCTCCCAGGCAACAGAAGAGTGAGATCTCCCTCAGGGGACTCTCATATTTCTAGTGCCTCCAGAGAATCTGAGAGAGGTATGACTGCCTCTCAAAAGACTGAGCATAGGGCCAGAATGAGGGCTGTCAGACTCCAAATAGAGAGGGAGGAGGTAGCCCTGGCTCAAGCTAAACTTACCTTGGCTCAAGCTAGATTTACCTTGGCAAGAGAGCAGAAATTAAGTGGCTTAGATGCCACTGGTGGCAGCAATTTTCCAAGAGAAAAAGACAGGGGCTATGACAATAGAAACCTGACAAAAATTGTGCCCCCCTTTAAAGAAGGGGATGACATCCACAAATGGATGACTGCTCTGGAGAGAGCCTGCATGGTACAGCAGGTTCCTCAAGATCAGTGGGCTGCAATTTTATGGTACTCCTTTTCTGAGAAAGGGAGGGACAGGCTCCTCACAGTTAGACCTGAGGATGACAAAAACGACTCTGTTTTGAAGAGTGCTCTTATTGAAGGGTTTGGCCTAACCACTGAGCAATACAGGTTGTTGTTCAGAGACACCCAAAAAGCACAGACTCAAGACTGGACTGATTTCGTTGAGTGTGCCACTAAGGCTTTGGAGGGTTGGTTGCAGGGAAGTAAAGTTTCAGACTATACAGGATTGTACAATCTTATAATGAGAGAACAGATCCTTAATAACTGTACAAACCAGCTGTTGCATCAATACCTTATTGACTCTGATCTGACCTCTCCCCAAGAATTGGGAAAGAAGGCGGACAAATGGGTCAGAACAAGGATTAAGCAGAAACCCCAGAACCAAGGTGGTGACCAGAAGAAAACAGACCAGAAGGGTGGTAATCAGAAAGATAAAGAAAAAGACCAGAAGTCTTCAGGCCCCCAAACTAATAGTAAGGAGGGTGGTTCCCAAAATGGAAACAAGAAGAAGAAGAACAAAGGTCCAAAGACACCTTGGTGTAATACCTGCAAATCAGTTTCACACTGGGGCAGTGAATGCACCAAGGCAAATCCAGTCCCCACCACTCCAGCTCCTAAAGCAACTGCAACCCCAAGTACAGTAAGCAGTGGTGGAACACAGTCCAAGGGTGTAGCTGGGTTGACCCTGGGTATTGAAGTAGGATCTGGCCTAGTCAGAATCCCTACACAGGCAGTTCTCCTGTATGATGTGGACATTGAGTTGCCCACTGCAGTAAGCCCCAGTAACCTGGGCAAATACAGACAGACTCCCTTAATTAATGAGAAACTGGCTCAAGCTTACAGGGACACATGTGCCAGTGTCACAATGGTGACACCTGACTTTGTGGACCCTGGACAGATTGTACTAGGTGAGAGCTACCTAGTAACCAATGCAAGCAACTCCACTACTTCCCATAGTGTGGCAGTTGTGAACTTCTCCTGGGGAGGGGTTGATGGCCTAAAGAAGGTTGTGGTGAGTGCAGACCTACCAGTAGACTGTCTGTTAGGAAATGACCTTGAAAGCTCAGCATGGTCAGAAGTGGAGTACAGGACTCATGCAGAAATGCTAGGGATTTCAGAGCATGTCCTTGCCATGACAAGGGCTGAGGCTAAGAAGTGCCTTCCTGAACCAGTGGTGGATCTTGAAACAATAGACCAGCCACAACCCAAGAGAAGGAGCAAGAGAGGAAAGGCTCAGCCTTCCACCTTGCCCCAGGTTGAGGATCAGGTTTCAGAGGAAACTGATTCTGCAGTCCAAGAGGAGACTGTCTCTGAGGAGCTTGAACCTGACCAGGTTGAGTTTCTGGGGACAGGGGGACCCTCAAGGGCAGACCTGAGGCAGGCTCAATTAGATTGCCCTTCCCTTGAACCCCTCAGACAGCAGGCTGCTGCTGAGGCTGCTGGGGATGCCCAAGGTACCCATACTGTGTATTGGGATGATGGACTCCTTTACTCAGAGGCTAGAGCCCCCAAGCCTGGCATGACCAGGAGGTTGGTTATACCTCTGCAGTTTAGGGGGTTCCTCCTTACCTTGGCCCATGATATTCCCCTTGCAGGACACTTAGGCCAGAACAAGATGTGGGACAGGCTTGTTTCACACTTTCACTGGCCTCACATGTCAGAGGATGTCAAGGAGTTTTGTCGCTCCTGTGTCACTTGCCAAGCCAGTGGTAAGTCAGGTGGAAAAACAAAGGCCCCCCTAATACCACTACCTGTGGTGGGAGTTCCCTTTGAAAGAGTTGGAATTGATATTGTGGGTCCAATGGACCCCCAAACAGCATCTGGGAACAGATTCATACTGGTGGTAGTGGATCATGCCACCAGGTATCCAGAGGCTATTCCCCTAAGGACCACCACAGCCCCTGTGGTGGCAAAGGCCCTCATTGCAGTTTTCTCAAGAGTGGGCTTTCCTAAGGAGGTACTATCAGATAGAGGCACGAATTTTATGTGTAGCTATCTGAAAGCAATGTGGAAGGAATGTGGAGTAAACTATAAGTTTACCACCCCATATCATCCACAATGCAATGGGCTTGTGGAGAGATTTAACAAGACCCTAAAAGGCATGATAAAAGGATTACCAGAGAAGCTCAGGCGGAAATGGGACATTCTTTTACCCTGCCTGGTCTTTGCTTACAGAGAGGTCCCACAGAAGGGGGTTGGCTACAGCCCTTTTGAACTTGTTGAACCTGTTTACAGACATGACAATAAGGCTTTTTCTCTGTTGAAGAAGTGTCTTGGGACCCACCCCCATTCTTGGAGTTTTGGGGCCCTGTGGAAGTCTTTTCTTTATTTTTATCCCCACCCTTATCTTGAGGCTTGGTAGACTCCTTCTTCTGGTTACTGTCCTGATTCTTATGCCTAATCCTGGTTCTGACCCACTTGTCTGCCTTCTTTCCCAATTCTTGGGGAGAGGTCAGATCAGAGTCCACCAGGTGCTGGTGTAAGAGCTGGTTCTGACAATTACTTAGGATCTGCTCCCTCATAATCAAATTATACAATCCTGTAAAGTCATGTTCTTTGCTGCCATGTAGCCAACCCTCCAGAGCCTTAGTTGCACAATCAACCAAATCAGTCCAGTCCTGAGTCTGTGTCTTCTGGGTGTCTCTGAACTTCAACCTGTACTGTTCAGTGGTTAAGCCAAACCCATCTATTAGGACACTCTTCAGGACTGTGAGAAGTTGGCCTGATAGGTGATGTTTCCAATTCTGGAACCACCGGTTATCAGACCAAACAATCCCTTATGGTGTCTGGTTGCAAGTCAACCTTATTAGACAAGCTATCCTAGGGGTAGCATGGACTAAGCAGCCTAAAGGCTTAACTTAAGAGGTCGTGTTAAGCGAGCTGTTTTACCACATACAATCCTGTAATATCAAATGAAAGGACACCACACAAGTATATATTATAAAAATATATGTATTTATTACTAAAAACAATCCCCAGTATTCTTTATGAATAAAGGGGCACAAGCGTTAAATCAAAAGCACAGTTTAAACATACAAAGTTGAGAATTATGGATGAGGGCGGGGGGCCACTCAAACCATATACTAAACAAGTGGTATAAGAGATACCAATCGAACAGTGGTTAGGCCTAGGGCCTAGGGAATCGCTGGGAGCAGTCGGGACAAGCAGTGCTGAAGTCGGGAAAAGCCCGCGGGATTCGGGTGCAGTGCGGAAAGCGCACGCATGCACCAATGTTAACCAATGGTGCGTAAAAGTTGTAGAGTTAAAGTTTAAGGACACTTCCGCTGAACCTAGAGGAACAAAACTTAAGACACAGACCCTAGAGATGTGTACCAGTGTGGGAACACCGGCGGAGCAAAGTTACCTCACCCACAGGAAGCGGGTGCACAGGGTCGAAGTTGAGTCGGGTTTCGTCACGCAGGCTCTTGGTGCTTGAAGCTGAAAGGGCTGCAGGCGGGGTGAAAGAGAAGTGTCCGGTGGAGTCCAAGGGTGGACTCGAGTCGAAAAGTACCTGAAAGCAGAGGGGACAGAGTCTGGGTCACTCAGCAGTGACCAGGGTGGAACCAGGACGGAACCAGGCAATGTCGGGCGCAATCAGGTGGTCTTTGAGGAGCTTCTCTCCGCTGTCACGTGGGCTCTGGGGCATCTGCGACGTCCAGGAGCGGGTCACGATCTGTCCCACGAGGGCTCTCACCATCGGCGCAGTCGGCTTCAAGTTTGGAGCAAACAACACTTGGCAAGAGCAATCCACGCGGAACCGGGAGATTGCTTCTCACTCGAACCAGGAGGGTCAGAGTGGGGGCTCCTTTTCAGGGGAGCTGGTGCAGATCTGGAGCAACCAGAGTTGCAGGTCGAATTTCAAAGTTCGTCGGTACAGGGGCCACTAGCTGGCTGGCAAGTGACCGGGCCAACGTGTTGTGCCAAATGGAGCAGAAGGGCCCCACGCAGCACTCGTCGAGTGTGGAGGGCTGAACTTCGGTGCAAGAGTGGCTCAGGGTTGGGGCTTCTCAAACCCCGGAGTACAGCTTCGAGGGTCACTCGTGGGCTGCACAGTCAGCGTCTTGTGGTCAATTCAAGATGGCATGCCCCACGCTTCTGGTCGCCTCCACGGGTCTCAGCTCTGCAGGGACTGTGGATCGGGCTGTTGGAAGGCAGGCAAGCTTGATCTCGTCGATCTCTGTCGCTTGAGTTCCGGCAGGAACTGCGACAAAGCAGACGTCGATGGCTGGATGGTGCCTGTTTGCACAGGGTGGTCACTCCTTGACCACAAGGGAGATTCTTCAGTCTTCTACGTTGAGTAGGATGTCGAAGGGTCCAGAGTTTCGTTTCTTATGTTTCATCAGGAAATCTGAAGTGCATTGGCACTGCTCCCAGTCTTATACTAATTTTGGGGGCTGGATTACCTGCTAGGTCCCCTCCTATGGGTGGGACCCAGGAAGTGGGTGGATACACCCCCTTCCTTTGATCCAGGCCGCCCTGGCATGAGGGCTGGAGTGCCCCAGAACCGGTTTGGCCTGATTATACAAGGGGCAGCCTTGTGCGCCCCAGGCAGTGTCTGGTTTCTTTCAGACCTCCCTGCTACAATCCACTATCTCCTGTCTGGAGGGTGGTAACACCCCCCTGCGACAGGAAACCCTTTGTCCAGGCCCCATTTGGCTGAGTTTCGGTCAGCTTCAGGGGGTCAGACTCTTGTCTGTGGCAGAGGCATCCATTTTGTGGATCTAAGGTCCTTTTAGAAATTAACCGCATTTAAGTAAAGTAACATGTCTTACCCCTCTAGAGGGGTGGAATGCTATCCCCATCGCCAGAACTGGCGAGGGGATAGTATTCCAAATCGTATTACACCTTACACGACATGTTTTGATAAAGCCAAACCAGAGTTGCTATATAACCGCAAGGATTATAATGCACTTAAGAGTATATGGTATGGCATTATCCTGAAACAGCTTAGGGAGTTGTTCCCGACAGCTGCAGACAGGCTCAGCTCATGCTAGAGCTCCATCTCACATTAAACCACGCACTCTGCCTCCAGGATTGATGAGGCCTTCCATAGGAGTGGCTCACAGGTTTATATGTGTCCAGATATAGGTTTAGATATAGGTATACTATATCTAAGTAAGGGGTGATTACACCACCTTACCCCAGCTGAGTGATCAGCCAGTTGTGTCAATTTAAGAACCAGCCAGGGGTGGCAAAATATATGCTGCAGCCCCTGGTAGGCCTTGGTGGCCCCTATGCCCTGGGCACCTATAGTGCATTATACAGGGGCTGACAAGGAGTCCATTTCCAATTGTGGTATGTACCTAGGGTACATGGAATCCATTTTACAGAGAGAGCAGATGGCCTGGGGCCCTGATTAGCAGGGAACCAGGTCAACTAAGTCAAAAAACCAGCTAAACACAGGCAAACAATCTGGGGTAACCATAGTCAGGTAGCCACCTTCCTACAAGGACTTTGTAATTGTTTGCATCCTCATGTCTAACAGTGAGGAGCTTATCTCTCCCTTTCTCTGAAAAGGAGTACCATAAGATTGCTGCCCACTGTTCCTCAGGAACCTGCTGTACCATGCAGGCTCTCTCAAGAGCAGTTATCCACTTGTGGATGTCATCCCCTTCCTTGTAGGGGGGCACAATCTTTGTCAGGTTTCTACTATCATAGGACCTGGGTTTCTCTTTAGGAATATTGCTGCCACCAGTGGCATCTAAGCCACACAATTTTTGCTCTCTTGCCAAGGCAAGTCTAGCTTGAGCCAAGGCTACCTCCTCCCTCTCTATTTGGAGTTTGACAGCCCTCATTCTGGACCTATGCTCTATCTTCTGAGAGGCAGTCATACCTCTCTGAGATTCTCTTGAGGCACTAGAAATATGAGAGTCCCCTGAGGGAGATCTCACTCTTCTGTTGCCTGGGAGAATGATATGGTGGGATCTGGGGAGGTGCTGGCCCTCTCCATTTCCCAGTAGGTCTAAGTTGGCCTGGTTAAGCCTGGCAACTAGGACCTGGCTACCCCTCTGATCCTGATCTTCTGGGTCCTCTACATCTGAGTCCTCCTCCTCCTCTTCTTCCTCCTCTTCTCCTTCCTCTGGAGGGGTATCAGTTACAGGGGGGTTCACTCCATCTCCTGACTCTAAGGGAACTTCATTCGCCTTCTCTAAGTCATCCTGTTCTAGAATGGCTATCAGGATAGGACATGTGGGACTTCTGCCCCTTTTTAACCCTCTTGATATGCACAAGGCAATCAAGTCCTTTCGGGTTAATTTGTCATAGCTGGAAGTTGCCTTGGTAAGGTCAACTGTCACAGGAGCAGACCCTGAGGCTTTTCCTGTGTCAGACATGACTACTAGTGAGGTGTAAGTGGTGCACTTACCTACACTAAGTGTTTTCCTACTGTACCTTGCTAGTGAGTTGTAGTCAGGGTGTGCTAATCCCTTTAATCTACAACTACTAAGTTCAGTAGAACTTAAATATGCTAAGCTTTTGATTTCTATGTACCTTGAGGTACTTGATGTGATCTTTCAATTTGATAAAAGATTGCAATGGTAAAACAACAGCAAGCTCAAATCCCACCGCTGCCACCAATGTGAGAAGTTGGCCTGATAGGTGATGTTTCCAATTCTGGAACCACCGGTTATCAGACCAAACAATCCCTTATGGTGTCTGGTTGTAAGTCAACCTTGTTAGACAAGCTATCCTAGGGGTAGCATGGACTAAGCAGCCTAAAGGCTTAACTTAAGAGGTCGTGTTAAGCGAGCTGTTTTACCACATAGAATCCTGTAATATCAAATGAAAGGACACCACACAAGTATATATTATAAAAATATATGTATTTATTACTAAAAACAATCCCCAGTATTCTTTATGAATAAAGGGGCACAAGCGTTAAATCAAAAGCACAGTTTAAACATACAAAGTTGCACAATTATGGATGAGGGCGGGGGGCCACTCTAACCATATACTAAACAAGTGGTATAAGAGATACCAATCGAACAGTGGTTAGGCCTAGGGCCTAGGGAATCGCTGGGAGCAGTCGAGACAAGCAATGCTGAAGTCGGGAGAGGCCCACGGGATTCGGGAGCAGTGCGGAAAGCGCACGCGTGCACCAATGTTAACCAATGGTGCGTAAAAGTTGTAAAGTTAAAGTTTAAGGACACTTCCGCTGAACCTAGAGGAACAAAACTTAAGACACAGACCCTAGAGATGTGTACCAGTGTGGGAACACCGGCGGAGCAAAGTTACCTCACCCACAGGAAGCGGGTGCACAGGGTCGAAGTTGAGTCGGGTTTCGTCACGCAGGCTCTTGGTGCTTGGAGCTGAAAGGGCTGCAGGCGGGGTGAAAGAGAAGTGTCCGGTGGAGTCCAAGGGTGGACTCGAGTCGAAAAGTACCTGAAAGCAGAGGGGACAGAGTCTGGGTCACTCAGCAGTGACCAGGGTGGAACCAGGACGGAACCAGGCAATGTCGGGCGCAATCAGGTGGTCGTCGAGGAGCTTCTCTCCGCTGTCACGTGGGCTCTGGGGCATCTGTGACGTCCAGGAGCGGGTCACGATCTGTCCCACAAGGGCTCTCACCGTCGGCACAGTCGGCTTCAAGTTTGGAGCAAACAACACTTGGCAAGAGCAATCCATGCGGAACCGGGAGATTGCTTCTCACTCGAACCAGGAGGGTCAGAGTGGGGGCTCCTTTTCAGGGAAGCTGGTGCAGATCTGGAGCAACCAGATTTGCAGGTCGAATTTCAAAGTTCGTCGGTACAGGGGCCACTAGCCGGCTGGCAAGTGACCGGGCCAACGCGTTGAGCCAAATGGAGCAGAAGGGCCCCACGCAGCACTCGTCAAGTGTGGAGGGCTGAACTTCAGTGCAAGAGTGGCTCAGGGTTGGGGCTTCTCAAACCCCGGTGTACAGCTTCGAGGGTCACTCACGGGCTGCACGGTCAGCGTCTCGTGGTCAATTAAAGATGGCGTGCCCCACGCTTCCGGTCGCCTCCACGGGTCTCTGCTCTGCAGGGACTGTGGATCGGGCTGTTGGAAGGCAGGCAAGCTTGATCTCGTCGATCTCTGTCGCTCGGGTTCCGGCGGGAACTGCGACAAAGCAGATGTCGATGGCTGGATGGTGCCTGTTTGCACAGGGTGGTCACTCCTTGACCACAAGGGAGATTCTTCAGTCTTCTACGTTGAGTAGGATGTCGAAGGGTCCAGAGTTTCGTTTCTTATGTTTCATCAGGAAATCTAAAGTGCATTGGCACTGCTCCCAGTCTTATACTAATTTGGGGGGCTGGATTACCTGCTAGGTCCCCTCCTATGGGTGGGACCCAGGAAGTGGGTGGATACACCCCCTTCCTTTGATCCAGGCCGCCCTGGCACGAGGGCTGGAGTGCCCCAGAACTGGTTTGACCGGATTATGCAAGGGGCAGCCTTGTGCGCCCCAAGCAGTGTCTAGTTTCTTTCAAACCTCCCTGCTACAATCCACTATCTCCTGTCTGGAGGGTGGTAACACCCCCCTGCGACAGGAAACCCTTTGTCCAGGCCCCATTTGGCTGAGTTTCGGTCAGCTGCAGGGGGTCAGACTCTTGTCTGTGGCAGAGGCATCCATTTTGTGGATCTAAGGTCCTTTTAGAAATTAACCGCATTTAAGTAAAGTAACATGTCTTACCCCTCTAGAGGGGTGGAATGCTATCCCCGTCGCCAGAACACCTTACACAACATGTTTTGATAAAGCCAAACCAGAGTTGCTATATAACCGCGAGGATTATAAGGCACTTAAGAGTATATGGTATGGCATTATCCTGAAACAGCTTAGGGAGTTGTTCCCGACAGCTGCAGACAGGCTCAGCTCATGCTAGAGCTCCATCTCACATTAAACCACGCACTCTGCCTCCAGGATTGATGAGGCCTTCCATAGGAGTGGCTCACAGGTTTATATGTGTCCAGATATAGGTTTAGATATAGGTATACTATATCTAAGTAAGGGGTGATTACACCACCTTACCCCAGCTGAGTGATCAGCCAGTTGTGTAAATTTAAGAACCAGCCAGGGGTGGCAAAAGATATGCTGCAGCCCCTGGTAGGCCTTGGTGGCTCCTATGCCCTGGGCACCTATAGTGCATTATACAGGGGCTGACAAGGAGTCCATTTTCAATTGTGGTATGTACCTAGGGTACATGGAATCCATTTTACAGAGAGAGCAGATGGCCTGGGGCCCTGATTAGCAGGGAACCAGGTCAACTAAGTCAAAAAACCAGCTAAACACAGGCAACAAATCTGGGGTAACCATAGTCAGGTAGCCACCTTCCTACAGTGTCTAGTGGGGAAGTACCACTTCTAGACATGGCTGTACGTGTGCTGTTATGTTATGTTATGTTGTTATGTTAAGTAGCTTTTATATAGCGTACGGCTACATCCAGCAATTTGGCCGCAACAGGGTCGTCCGCCGTGTCAAGGTGGAAGTTGAAATCACCGGCCACAACACAATGCTGTGTGGTCAGCGCCAGCTCAGAGACGGCTGTCTGCAGATCCTCCAAAAAGGAACCCACCGGGCCTGGTGGTCTCTAAACCAACAACCCCTTCAAGGCCTGACCTGGGGACAGTCTGAGCGTGAAGGCGAGCGACTCGGCATTCCCAATGGAGTTCAGGGGAAGCACCGAGCAGGAGACGCTCTTTTTCACCACAACCGCCACTCCCCCTCCCCTGCCCTTAACTCTGTCCTGCCGGAAGATATTGTACGCAGGAGGAATGGCTGAGAAGACGTCCGGATTGGAAGCCTCTCCCAGCCAAGTTTCGGTCAGTAGCAAGCACAGGGGATTTTCCCTGACCAGAAGATCGTAAATGTGCAGGGCGTGGCGCCCTACCGACCTCGTGTTCAGCAGCAGGCAAAGATGCTTCACGCCAGCTGTTGCCGGGTGAGGAACCGTAGCACAAATCCAGGAAGGCGTCCAACCACAGCCCGGACAGCGTCGTTTGCCCCTAAACCGCCCCGGGAAAATGGAGCGGCAAGAGCTAGAATGGCCCCGCATGTCCCGCAATGACGCAGAGGAATAGCAAATCATCTCAGCCAGAGTATTGCCGGACCGGGGTCCCCCGCCGCCCCGACGCCTCCGGGACGCTGACGGGCGCAGACGGGCAGGACTCCGGCACGACTCAGGCTAAGCGAGGGCGTCCACCTGCGCGTCACGCTGCGCGTGAGGGAGCGACTTTAAGTAGGCGCTCCAATCAAGCCTGAGCGTGCGAGTCCGCTCCAAGATGGCGGCCGCCGCTGGCTGAAGTAGCCCAAACAAAGATGGCGCCCAAAATGACCCCCAGGACCCGGACCCACCAAAGTGGTGGTGCTTGGCAGGCAGAAAATGCCGTTTTTAAGGTGCAGGTAAGGGGAGAAGGGGGCGCTGGCAGCAAGCAGGCAGGCTAAAATCAGGGAAGAATGAAACAGAAAAACGAACCCAAATGCAAAACAGGATGTTTTAAAAAGTACTCGGCGCTAGTAGCAGCGCGAGCGCGGCGAAGTGGTAGATGGTCTAACCAGCACCATGCTAGAGCCTGCCTTAAGTAGGCGCTCCAATCAAGCCTGAGCGTGCGAGTCCGCTCCAAGATGGCGGCCGCCGCTGGCTGAAGTAGCCCAAACAAAGATGGCGCCCAAAATGACCCCCAGGACCCGGACCCACCAAAGTGGTGGTGCTTGGCAGGCAGAAAATGCCGTTTTTAAGGTGCAGGTAAGGGGAGAAGGGGGCGCTGGCAGCAAGCAGGCAGGCTAAAATCAGGGAAGAATGAAACAGAAAAACGAACCCAAATGCAAAACAGGAAGTTTTAAAAAGTACTCGGCGCTAGTAGCAGCGCGAGCGCGGCGAAGTGGTAGATGGTCTAACCAGCACCACGCTAGAGCCCGCCTTAAGTAGGCGCTCCAATCAAGCCTGAGCGTGCGAGTCCGCTCCAAGATGGCGGCCGCCGCTGGCTGAAGTAGCCCAAACAAATATGGCGCCCAAAATGACCCCCAGGACCCGGACCCACCAAAGTGGTGGTGCTTGGCAGGCAGAAAATGCCGTTTTTAAGGTGCAGGTAAGGGGAGAAGGGGGCGCTGGCAGCAAGCAGGCAGGCTAAAATCAGGGAAGAATGAAACAGAAAAACGAACCCAAATGCAAAACAGGAAGTTTTAAAAAGTACTCGGCGCTAGTAGCAGCGCGAGCGCGGCGAAGTGGTAGATGGTCTAACCAGCACCACGCTAGAGCCCGCCTTCAGTAGGCGCTCCAATCAAGCCTGAGCGTGCGAGTCCGCTCCAAGATGGCGGCCGCCGCTGGCTGAAGTAGCCCAAACAAAGATGGCGCCCAAAATGACCCCCAGGACCCGGACCCACCAAAGTGGTGGTGCTTGGCAGGCAGAAAATGCCGTTTTTAAGGTGCAGGTAAGGGGAGAAGGGGGCGCTGGCAGCAAGCAGGCAGGCTAAAATCAGGGAAGAATGAAACAGAAAAACGAACCCAAATGCAAAACAGGAAGTTTTAAAAAGTACTCGGCGCTAGTAGCAGCGCTAGTAGCAGCGCCAGCGCGGCGAAGTGGTAGATGGCTGTGAGGGTGCTGGTGTGTGATTGGCTGGAGTTGGCTGGGATACCAGGATCCAGGATGTCTGGATGGGTCTGCCCAGTGGTGAGTGCTCAGATCAGCATGCTGATGTGAGGGGAGGGCTGCACCTGGTTCCTGATGGGGCTGGGCTTTCCCCACACAATGCTGGCCCCGCCCCCTGTGGTGCGTCTAACGACCCTAGCCCTGCCAGTGAATAGAGTGAGGTGATGAGCACATCAAGGGTGCTCCAAAACCAGCTGTGACTGTTTTCTCCCCCACCCTGCACCTACAGACAAAGGAATGTGGTGCATAAAAATGGGGCTGTGTCGCCACACAAACTGTTCTCTGCCAGGATCCTGCCTGAGGGGGCTGCTGCTGTTGCTGGGGCCAGGAAGACCGCCACTTGGATTATCTCCCTGCCTGGAGACCCAGTGAGCTGGCTCTGGGCCCAGCCTTGCCCCCTGCCTGCTTTAAGGAACTTTGCTGTGCCCCTAGCGCTTGGGAGCGCTGTGCCTGCACCCCTAGCGCTGAGAGCGCTGCGAATCGTCTTTGAGCGCTGGGAGCGCTTTACTTTCCCTTTTCGTGGCTGCCCATGCCACTTTTTGCCGATTTGACAGTCCCCTGGCAGGTGCCCACCCTGCCAAGGACCTTGTGCTTTACCCTGTCACGAGCGCTTTGGGAGCGCTTTATTGAGCTTAAGGCCGGTGCCCACCCGGCATTGCCCTGTGAAGTTTTCCCCGTCGCCGCCCGGCCGTACAGGAAGTCAGGCAGGCCGTGACCTCATTCCCCAGGCCGCGCTCTGATTGGCTGCCAGCCCGGGACAGGAAGGAGGGAGCCGGAAGCTACCGGGAGCCGACCCTGGGATCCGGTGCACTCACCCAGGAGAGAGAGAAGCCTTCTGTCCAGCAGCGGGGCAACCGTGGTGTGGGGAGAGCCCCGCAGCTGCCGAGGAAGAGAAGGAGCCTGGAGACCCTGGGAGCGCCCACCAGAAACCGGGTAAGTGGGGCTCGGTGTTCCCGTCTAGGGAGGAGGGCGTCGGGGCACATTGCCGGCGCCCGCCCTCCCCTCCAGTACCAGGGCTTTGTTGTCAAAGAGCCTGAGAGGCCCCGGGGGGGCCTCCCTGCAGATTTGAGCCCTGGGCGGGCTCCTACGTTACTGGGGCATTTCTTCAGGGCCGCGAGAGGCTCTGGGTGGCATCATTTCCTTTCGAGTCCCCCGAAGAGGGACTCCAACGCCCAGAGCCATTTGTTCTCTTGAGTCCCGGAGGGACTCCAACGGCCGTATTTTGTGTATGAGCCTGAAAGGCTCAAGGGGGCATTTTGATTTACTGAGAGCCCACGAGGGGCTCAGGCGCCACAACTATCTTTGAGAGCCCAGAGATTCTCAGGGGCCATTTGTTTATTCAGAGCCCAGCGAGGCTCCAAAAAGGGGACAGTCATTTCTACAGAGCCTGTGACACTCAGTAACACCAGCAAGTAGCAAACACAGTAAAACATTTTGGCCTGTATCTTTCCGCCGTCTTTGTAAGCCTGTGACACTGTGAGTTTCAGGAATTCCACAAGCAGCACTATAGGTGGACTCACTACTAGTACATACATAGTCAGATAGTACTAAAAAATGCCTTTTTACTTTTTTCTCTTGTTTTGCAAAAGAAATTACTGGTACGTGAACTTGTGGTAGCCGCCATAATGGCAGCTCACTCAGCTTTAACCCAAGAAATACAGACACAGGCCATGATGATGCAGACTCGCAGTACTTTAAGCAGTACATGCAGGTGGGAATAGGAATGTCTTACTTTTCTATAGGGGTGGCACTGCCACTGGCCATACTTCATCCACTCAGCGTCTGCGCTACTACATCATACACCTCTGCTATCGACGAGGAGGATAAAGAAGATAACATCCAGGCTTACAAAGTACGTCTATGATTCTTCTTAATGTCTCAAATGTACCAAAATTTCTTTTTGTTAACAACCAACTTACACCCTTTTCATTATATTTTGGAAACCGCTGTATTCTTTCTTATGTTGAATTGCATTCAACAAAACCATTTTTTACAGTCATAAATAAATATTAAGACTCGCTCGTCCTTCGTTTCACTCTTCTTTAGCTTTTCGTTCTTCACATCCCTAAACTACATCTGATCTGATATGACTTGGCTTTAAAATAAAAATTGGCCAGCTGAGTTCAAGTGAAATAGAGGGGACCATTGGTTACCAGAGAAGTACAGCCACTAATGCTATTACAAGTCAAGGTTGACTGTCTTCTCCGTGATAGCCCAAAAAGTAGTTATAAATTAGTAAATGTTCTTGACAGTACAGTGTACTTATACTAGTGTACTGTGTACTACTGTACAGTACATCATACACTCCTTTACGAGCCTACTCAAAAAAAATATAATAAGTAAGTAGTATAATAACTTACCACCATCCGCCGCCGCTGAGCCTTCCCCCCCAGCTCCTCCTGTTGGCACCGCCGCATCCAGAGTGGACCCCTCCGCACTGCTGGCCCCAGCACGGATGGTCATCTGTGCCGCATCAGATGTTGTGACGTCTAGGAAAAACATGTCATATTTTCAGATGCCATACACAACCCCCTATTTTGTCTCGTAATGGAAGAAAATGTTACATAACACATTTTGTATTACTGGGATTGAAAAAATGTTACGGTTTTGGGGAGGGTGTTAACCTTTTAGATGCTTATTCCATTAAATGCTACACTTCTTCTTTTGACAACTGATTAATGCTTGCTTAACGTGCACCATTTTTCTCATTACAGAAAGAAGATTCCATTGCCCTTCAGCCAGACGATTCACCAACTACTACTGAGTCACCACCAGCAGTACTTAAGTACTTTAAAGAAGGTGGGGGCTCACACACAGTTATTCTACTAATTTCCTGTGTCTGTTAGTGTTAACTATTTTTAAGTTTGAGTCATACTAATTTCATTCATGGGAATGTTGTTTAAAGTAAACTTTAACGTCATCTTCATCCATAAGAATACTACGCTATTAAAAATAAAGAAATAATGTTTTCATTTCTCAATTGAAAATAAAATTTAAAAACTAACAAACACTGTGTGGTTTTTGTTCACGAGTGAGTGAGCGGAATGGTTTGAACTACTGCACTTGGCAGTCATGTTTCAGTAACTCAGATAGGCCAGGACTCGGAGGTAGTCTCTCTTCTTCTGTTCTTCTGGGTCGTAAAATCATTGGTCAGACATTCTAGATAGTCGGTCAGGGGAATGGGGGTTCAACTTCTGTTCGGACTGAGGTATGTCGAAAGTCGAACTGCACCTATCATCAACAATGTCCTATTTATCTTGTTCATACTTCTTTGTGTGAAGAATAGTCCCTGAAACAGTAGCGGTATGGGATGTGCTCCTCTCAAATCAAAAAGGCAACTGCTACCTTTTACTTGGTGTAAACAATGACATTTTGTTGTTGGAAATTGTCAAAGCACTTACATTAAGAAGACTGGAATAGACAGCAAGGGCAACCCAGAGGACTGCACTCAGTGCCTAGAGCTATTGCTGTATCAGAGTTTTGTTTCACACCGTTTGCCGAATGGACAAGCTTAGCTACCTACACAGACCGACTCATAATTGTAAATAGTAGTAGCACAGAGAGTGATGGTAGAGGCAGGATAAGAATGTAGAAAGTAGTCCACATTAGAAGAAGATCAAAGACTATTTTGTAAAACATAGAATTATTAGGAACCAGTTTGTAATGAATAGGAGCTGTAAAAGTTAGGGAAGTATAAGTATTAATATAACAATAGAACAACTTACTGGGGCCAGCAGAAGAGCCTGCAAGGGACTGCTCCTGTTCACCTTCTGCCACCGGAGTCTCTGCCGCCGTCGCCTTGCCCCTGGGAGGTCCTGGTGATCATGAAATAATGAAACACAACATGGATGATTGTTTTTTGGGAAATATTTGATTTCTTTGTACTCAATCTAAAATTATGTCAGGGAAACAAATTGCATCTGATCTGGTCAAGTCCCCCATTCACACCTTCATTCATACTACCGTGCTTCCCATTAGACTCACAGACATTCCGCACCCCGCTCCAGATAGGGGCGGTGCCAGAGTTCTTGGAGCGAAAGGCAAAATTCAATTTGCCTGCAAAGAGAACCCCAGGAATTGCTATTAAAAGTTGTTTACTGCAACTACACGGAACCTCATAAGGCCTTCCCACACCTTATGGAAAGCTCCGTCCCCCCCCACCTCAAAGTGCATCTCTCTGGTGGTCTGCGAGGTGCTGCCTGTTTTCTCCCACTGAACAACCAAACAACACATGGCAGAGGCCTTGAGAGGCAGAACTGCCGCGGCCATCCTGTGAGTCTGATGTTAGCTCAGTGCCCCCAAGTCCCCCATTCACACCTTCATTCATACTACCGTGCTTCCCATTAGACCCACAGACATTCCGCACCCAGCTCCAGATAGGGGCGGTGCCAAAGTTCCTGGCGCTCAAGGCAAAATTCAATTCACCTGCAAAGAGAACCCCAGGAATTGCTATTAAAAGCTGTTTACTGCAACGACAAGGAACCTCATAAGCCCTTACCACACCTTATGGAAGGCTCCGCCCCCACCTCAAAGTGCATCTCTCTGGCGGTCTGCGAGGTGCTGCCTGTTTTCTCCCACTGAACGACCAAACAACACATGGCAGAGGCCACGAGAAGCAAAACTGTCGCGGCCATCCTGTGAGTCTGATGTTAGCTCGGTGCCCCCAAGTCCCCCATTCACCCCTCTTTCACACCATTCATAGCCCAGTCCACAGACTGCACACACACTGCAGGCATCCCCGACTATGCCTCTATATATAGCAAAGAGGTGAATGATGTCATAAAGCCTGCCAGACCCAGGGGTGTGATGTAGTACATGATGTCACAAACCTGCCAGGGTCAGGGGTGTGGTGTAGGAGATGACATCACAACCGATTGATGGGAAATGCTGATAACACTCAAGGCTGCCTTTGGGGACCAGTGATACATTATGTTGGTAGATATAGGTCCATCTTTCGCATAACATCACGGAAGCAGAAGATTGAGCGAAGGAAGTCAGTTACAATAATCTTATTATTAAGGTTTCCTGTTTTCTCTTTATTGCATACATGTTAACAGAATCTGTAAAGGCGATGGTGAGATGGGCCTAGTGCACTGCACAGGAATGCACAGCTTGTCATTCTGTTTCTTCTTATCTGCTCTGCCCATTTCACAGGTGTGATTCAGGTATTCAAATGGCAGGGTGGCATCTAAGGGTTAGAAGACACCTTACATCAGTCTTCTGCACTGACTAGCAGAGCCTGGCAGCGGTCTTATGGCTGGGCTCTGAGTCTTCGTCTGTGTTAGCCTTTCTGCTGGCCTGGCCTCCCATAGACTCCTTCTTGTGTAACTACACACGGCTTCAAGAGCATTGCACACACACATGCATTCAATAGAAGGTAGTTCTGGATACCCTGGGGGGTCATGGTGCACAAGGAATATGTAGTCTTGGGATGTACTGTTTTCTACTCCCAAAATCAAGATACCACACAAAGCTGCTGGCTGCTTCAACCTTAAAAAAATGAATGTTTTGTGCAAGAGGCATTCCAAATGTAGAATTTGCATTCCATACATAGTTCGAACGTTCCAAATTAGAAGCGCTGTTCCAATCTACATTCTAAAGGAATTCTTTCAATTCCAAATTAGAACTCTCATTCCAAACTTAGAACATCCTTTACAAAATAGAACTGTCAATCTTAGAACTCAAATGTTATTTGAGCAAAAAGCCTGGACATTACATCATGCCTTCATTGTGACACCAAAAACACCTTCATTAACTCTATATATACCAAAGAGGTGAATGATGTCATATAGCCTGCCAGACCCAGGGGTGTGATGTAGTACATGATGTCACAAACCTGCCAGGGTCAGGGGTGTGGTGTAGGAGATGACATCACAACCGATTGATGGGAAATGCTGATAACACTCAAGGCTGCCTTTGGGGACCAGTGATACATTATGTTGGTAGATATAGGTCCATCTTTCGCATAACATCACGGAAGCAGAAGATTGAGCGAAGGAAGTCAGTTACAATAATCGTATTATTAAGGTTTCCTGTTTTCTCTTTATTGCATACATGTTAACAGAATCTGTAAAGGCGATGGTGAGATGGGCCTAGTGTACTGCATAGGAATGCACAGCTTGTCATTCTGTTTCTTCCTATCTGCTCTGCCCATTTCACAGGTGTGATTCAGGTATTCAAATGGCAGGGTGGGATCTAAGGGTTAGAAGACACCTTACATCAGTCTTCTGCACAGACTAGCAGAGCCTGGCAACGGTCTTATGGCTGGGCTCTGAGTCTTCGTCTGTGTTAGCCTTTCTGCTGGCCTGGCCTCCCATAGACTCCTTCTTGTGTAACTACACACGGCTTCAAGAGCATTGCACACACACATCCATTCAATAGAAGGTAGTTCTGGGTACCCTGGGGGGTCATGGTGCCCAAGGAATATGTAGTCTTGGGATGTACTGTTTCCTACTCCCAAAATTAAGATATCACACATAGCTGCTGGCTGCTTCAACCTTAAAAAAACATGTATGTTTTGTGCAAGAGGCATTCCAAATGTAGAATTTGCATTCCATACATAGTTCGAACGTTCCAAATTAGAAGCGGTGTTCCAATCTACATTCTAAAGGAATTCTTTCAATTCTAAATTAGAACTCTCATTCCAAACTTAGAACATCCTTTACAAAATAGAACTGTCAATCTTAGAACTCAAATGTTATTTGAGCAAAAAGCCTTGACATTACATCATGCCTTCATTGTGACACCAAAAACACCTTCATTACAAGTTTGTAAATTCGATTTTGCGCAGAAACTGGAGTTTCTGATCTAAGGGGTGTTGCAAAAAGAGTAACAGTACTGCACTTTGTGGGTTTCTCATGGACACATTTGGTCAGGTAAAACCTTATGAAACTTGTCCATGGAAAACAGCTCTGTGCTTGGGAAAAACCCAACAAAATCTGGGCAGAAAGGTGGACATCAGCTATAATTCTCCCGTGCTGAGAGGTAATTGCCTAGCAGTGCAATATTCTGCAACGTTGAATGTTTAAACACTACAGTATCGTCGATTGAAGTTATGACATTTCTGATGAGCTGGGCCTTCCTGCGTGCTGTCTGGGCAAGACTGGTCTAGAGCCAGGCATGAGCACCAACATCATATTTAACCTTGACAGCCTCCATGCTCAATAATGGACCCCATAATATATCTCAGATTATATAAGAAGAGTGGCTAGGGCTCATTTCCAGCCTCCAGGTACATGTCTGACTCCTATTTGTGACATTTTGAGGTGTTTGGTGTCAAATTCTTTTTTTTCCATTATAGCTTCTAGATATCAGAGTCACATCAGATTTCTAGTTCTGGACCCAAGAAGACCATAGTATACCTCAGATGACATACCAAGAGTGTCTAAGACCCATTTCTGGCCTCCAGGGGTGACTTTTTGAAGTTTTGGGGTTTAAGGGGGCAAAGTGACTTTTTCCACCCAGCCCAATGTTCTCAAAATCGGGTACGATATCAGGTGTTTCCCTTGGCTGGTAGCGGAAAAAAAACTTTATATAATATCAAAGTTATATATATCACATGAAAGCATCAGAGCTGACCTTTCTAACAAGTGTATTCGTATCTTGCGCACTCAAACAGTGTCTCTGATATCCATTCTGAGCTATTTGGAAAATTAGCAAATCTTGTCAAAAAAATGTTTTGCACGATTTTTGCTAATTTTCAGTATCAACCCACCTGACTGTTTTTGGGTCCCTGTGGCCACCAGGACCCTATATTATATCTCAGGTGATATAGCAAGAGTGTCTAGGGCTCATTTCCAGCCTCCAGGTACATGTCTGAGTCCTATTTCAGACATTTTGAGGTGTTTGGTGTCAAATTCATTTTTTCCATTATAGGCCTTAGATATCAGAGTCACATCACATTTCTAGTTCTGGACCCAAGAACACCATAGTATACCTCAGATGACATACCAAGAGTGTCTAAGACCCATTTCTGGCCTCCAGGGGTGACTTTTTGAAGTTTTTGAGTTTAAGGGGGCAAAGTCACTTTTTCCACCCGAGGTCGTGGAACTCGGAGCTGGGTAAAAGTTTAGCTTGAGTGCCCTCCCCATGGAGGTCAAAAATGTTATTGCATCAAAATCATTTAAAAACTATATAGGTGTAATTGTAGTGCCCTGAATTCTATATGGCTGCATTTGCACCGTTCTAGGTATTTACAAAATGAATTTCTAACACTTTTGAAGTCTCCATGAAGTGAAAAATGACCAAGTCCTAAAACTTCACTGGTGCATCAAAGTGGTCAAAAAAGGTCAACATTGGGTTAAAATTAACAAAACATAGTGCTGCAGTGGTCCAATAGCAGGCTAAAGACATAACGAATGACACAGAATGAACAGTTTTACTAAACACTTTGAAAATTCGATTTTCAATTTCAGGGGGACAAGGTCATGGAAGTCATGGAACTCCGAGCTGGGTAAAAGTTCAGCTTAAGGGCCCTCCCCATGGAGGTCAAAAATGTTATTACATCAAAATCTTTTAAAAACTATATAGGTGTAATTGCAGTGTCCTGAATGCTATGTAACTGCATTTGCACTGTTCTGTGTGCCTCCAAAATGAATTTCTAACACTTTTGAAGTCCCCATGAAGTGAAAAATGACGAAGTACAAAGACATCATTGGTGCATGAAAGTGTTTAAAAACGGTCACAAATGCATAAAAATGAAAAAAACAAAGTGCTACACTGGCCCAATAGCAAGCTAAACACACAATGAATGACCCAGAATGAATATATTTACAAATTACTTGGAAAATGCTATTTTAAATTTCAGGGGGACGAGGTCACAGAAGTCATGGAACTCCGAGCGGGGTAAAAGTTCAAACTTTCCACCCCTCATGGAGGTCAAAATTTTTAATCCATCAAAATCATTTAAAAACTATATAGGTGTGATTGGAGTGTCCTGATTGCTATATAGGTGCATTTGCACTGTCCTGTGTGCCTCCAAAGTGACTTTCTAACACTTTTGAAGTCTCCATGAAGCAAAAAGTGACTAAGTCCAAAGACCATTTGGAGCATCAAAGTGTTAAAAAACGGTCAAAAATGCATAAAAACGAAAAAAAAACAAGTGCTACAGTGGCCCAATAGCATGCTAAACACACAATGAATGACACAGAATGAATAGTTGTACACATTACTTTGAAAATGCAATTTTAAATTTCAGGGGGACAAGGTCACGAAAGTCATGGAACTCCGAGCGGTGTAAAAGTTCAACCTTTCCCCCCTTAAGGAGGTCAAAATTTTAATACATCAAAATCATTTAAAAACTATATAGGTGTGATTGCAGTGTCTTGGATACATCCCACATGAATTTTAAACACATTAGGAGCATCTCTGATCAAAATAACCATAAAAATCCCAAAGCTGCATCAGTGCTTCAAAGTGCTCCAAAACGGTCAAAAACGGACGAAAATGAAAAATATTCTCCATATCTGAGTTTTTATAACATTCCTTAGATAATGTATATCTTGAATTAGTTTTAAATCCTTTTATTAAAAAGTTTCTTTTCTATGCTGCACTGGTGCAACGCCTCAAGTCTGAGAAGCTGCACCAGTGCAGCCGAAGCAGCACTGGTGCAGCCGAAGCAGCACTGGTGCAACAAGAGTCAAGCTGGTAGCCTGACCTTTGACCAATCCAAGAAAAAAAAAGGTGTTTTTTTCCCTGGGCCCCTCCCCCAAACGAAAACACATTGACCTGAAGCCTAAGTGTATTCTGAGTCATAAAAAGTTTATTAGATGAAAAAATATTGTACGGGCACTTTTTTGCACAAAAAAAAGGTGTTTTTTTCCCTGGGCCCCTCCCCCAAACGAAAACACATTGACCTGAAGCCTAAGTGTATTCTGAGTCATAAAAAGTTTATTAGATGAAAAAATATTGTACGGCCACTTTTTTGCACAAAAAGTCACTTTTTGGCACTTTTTTGAGAGAAATAAAATAGTTCGCAGATTTTTTTTAAATCGACCGAATAAAAAAAAAATGCTCTTGTTGGATGGCTTTGGACATAAGGCCGCATAAACAAAAGGAATTTTTCAAATATCTGTTTTTCTCACTTTTTTATTGCTGTTTGAAATTTCTGACTTGACTTTTTGCATCATTGGTGATGCATGTGTTTAACATTGAGCTTGGGAAAATTGAAAGAAAATAGACTTTGGGGATTGTTTACTAGGGCAAGTGATACATCAAATTAAGACTCATATTAAACTGAATCTCAAGCTGAAAAAAAAAACAAAATAGCATTTACGATCACTTTTTATAAGCGACTTTAACAATTGTTTTTTTAGCTATATTAAAAAACAAGGTAACGCCGTAAATTTTAGAAAAGAGATTTTTTCAAAGTAAAACATAGGTGTGACCTGCCTTCACATTAGGCTTCATAAACAAAAGAAAAAACATCTCTATGTGTTATATTCACTTTTTAATAACACATTTTCGTTTTAGGCACAAGCAAAAAGCAGCATTGGTGATGCATGTGTTTTTCAATGGGGTTTTTTAAAGTCTACCAAAATACGGTTTACCAATACATTTTCATTATTTTCTCTTTGGTATCTCATTATGCACATGTTAATAAACAGGTTCATGCATTATTAGCTAAATAGCATAAAAACACACTGAATTATTAACAATAATCTTTGAGATTTGGGTGACCAGATGGCCGGAAATCGAAAATCGCCTCGTATGGATTCAACTTCCATTTCGTGCACTTTCTATGTGGGCCACATGCATAAGAATTGGTACAATAATGCATACGAATCTTAGCTAGAATCTGCAATTGAAATTAAGTCTTTAACTTATATGCTTCAAGAATTATAGGGCACATTCTGCTATGTATAATATCCTATCCATTTCAATGGGACGACCAGATGGCCGCAAATTGAAAATCGCGTCGTATGGATTCATATTGCGTTGTATGTACCTTATGTGTAAGCCACATGCATTTAAAATGACACAATGTAGTAGGGTATGCTATAGAATGTGTTGCAGTTGGAAATCAAGCTCTATCTAGTATGGATCATGACTGATGACACAATATACGTGACTCATTTTGCAAAAAATGGAGGCAAATTTTATAAAACATGCGTTTAATCACTGAATGATTCTCACCACTTCTAAGCATGGCACAGGCATGACAATGACCACAGGGCAGTGGCATGATGGTAACTGTATGCTGCACTCAGAATTATGGATCCAGATTGTATGGTTTTAGAATTATGGGCCACAACGTAAGGCATATTTTTTCACACATGTGACGTTATTGAAAAACATCATACATTCAACTTCACATTTTGTAGCCAAAAGCATAAAGTGTTCTTCAACACACATGAAAGTGAAAAATAAAAACTTTTCCTGAAGATTACACTTGATTTGTACCTTGTCCCTATAAGCCACAAATATGAGAGTTACCACTATAAAGTGTAGATGTCTTAGCTACATACTGTGATTGAAATTAGGTCAGTACCTCATATGGTTCAAGATTTATAGTGCACCACATACTATGTAATATATCCTATCCATTTCAATGGGTGACCAGATGGCCGCAAATTAAAAATCGCCTCGTATGGATTCAAATTGCTTTGTATGCACCTTGTGTGTGAGCCACATGCATATAAAATGGCACACTGTAGTAGGCTATGTTATAGAATGTGTTGCAGTTGGAAATCAAGCTCTATCTAATATGGATCTTGACTGATGACATAACATACGTGACACATTTTGCAAAAGCTGGAGGATTTTTTTTAAAAATATGTGTTTAATCGCTGAAAGATTCACACCACTTTGAAGCTTTCCACATGCATGAAAATGAACACAGGACAGTGGCATCATGTTAGCTTAATGCTGCACTTCCAATTATGGATCCAGATTGTATGGTTTTTAGAAGTATGGGACAAAATGTAAGGCATACTTTTTCGTACATGCGACAGTATTGAAAAACGTCATACATTCAACCTCAAATGTTGACAACTTTACAATACGCCACACACATAATAATTCACATGGGTAAGATGCACATCACTAGGAACAAAGTGCTGTTTAAATTATGTCTCTATAATGTACAGACTATGAATTATAGCCAAAATTATAAAGTGTTCTACAACACACATGAAAGTGAAAAATAAAAACTTACCTGAAGGTTACACTTGATTTGTACCTTGTCCCTATAAGCCACAACCATGAGAGTTACCACTATGAATTGTAAATGTCTTAGCTACATACTGCAATTGAAATTAAGTCAGTACATCATATGCTTCAAGAAATAGAGTGCACTACATCCTCTGTAGTATATCCTATCCATTTCAAAGGGTGACCAGATGGCCGCAAATTAAAAATTGCCTCGTATGGATTCAAATTGCTTTGTATGACTGTTTTCAGGTCCCTGTAGCCACCAGGACCCCATAATATATCTCAGATGATATAACAAGAGTGGCTAGGGCTCATTTCCAGCCTCCAGGTACATGTCTGACTCCTATTTGTGACATTTCGAGGTGTTTGGGATCAAACTCATTTTTCCCAATATAGGCCATAGAGCTCAGAGTCACATCACATTGAGCTCAGAGTCACATCAAATTTCTAGTTCTGGACCTAAGGACCCCTTAGTATACCTCAGATGACATACCAGGAGTGTCTAAGACCCATTTCTGGCCTCCAGGGATGACTTTTTGAAGTTTTGGGGTTTAAGGGGGCATAGTCACTTCTTCCATCCAGGCTACGTTGCTCAAAATCGGGTACGATGTCAGGTTCTTCCCTTGGCTGGAAGCTGAAAAAAAAACTTCAGATAATAGCAAAGGTAGATAGATCAAATGAAAGCATCAGATCTGAGCTTTCTAACAAGTATATTTAGGTCATGGGTACTCACAAAGTGACTGTGATATCCATTCTGAGCTATTTGGAAAATTAGCAAATCTTGTCCCAAAAACTTTTTTTGACGATTTTTGCTAATTTTCGGTATCAACCCTCATGACTGTTTTCGGGTCCCTGTAGCCACCAGGACCCCATAATATATCTCAGATGATATAACAAGAGTGGCTAGGGCTCATTTCCAGCCTCCAGGTACATGTCTGACTCCTATTTGTGACATTTCGAGGTGTTTGGGGTCAAACTCATTTTTTCCATTATAGGCCATATAGCTCAGAGTCACATCACATTGAGCTCAGAGTCACATCAAATTTCTAGTTCTGGACCTAAGGACCCCTTAGTATACCTCAGATGACATACCAGGAGTGTCTAAGACCCATTTCTGGCCTCCAGGGATGACTTTTTGAAGTTTTGGGGTTTAAGGGGGCAAAGTCACTTCTTCCATCCAGCCGCAGGTGCTCAAAATCGGGTACAATGTCAGGTTTTTCCCATGGCTGGAAGCTGAAAAAAAAACTTCAGATAATAGCAAAGGTAGATAGATCAAATGAAAGCATCAGATCTGAGCTTTCTAACAAGTATATTTAGGTCCTGGGTACTCACAAAGTGACTGTGATTTCCATTCTGAGCTATTTGGAAAATTAGCAAATCTTGTCAAAAAAACTTTTTTTGACGATTTTTGCTAATTTTCGGTATCAACCCTCATGACTGTTTTCAAGTCCCTGTAGCCACCAGGACCCCATAATATATCTCATATTATATAACAAGAGTGGCTAGGGCTCATTTCCAGCCTCCAGGTACATGTCTGACTCCTGTTTGTGACATTTTGAGGTGTTTGGTGTCAAATTCATTTTTTTCCATTATAGCTCCTAGATATCAGAGTCACATCAGATTTCTAGTTCTGGACCCAAGAAGACCATAGTATACCTCAGATGACATACCAAGAGTGTCTAAGACCCATTTCTGGCCTCCAGGGGTGACTTTTTGAAGTTTTTGGGTTTAAGGGGGCAAAGTGACTTTTTCCACCCAGCCCAATGTTCTCAAAATCGGGTACGATATCAGTTGTTTCCCTTGGCTGGTAGCGGAAGAAAAACTTTATATAATATCAAAGTTATATATATCACATGAAAGCATCAGAGCTGACCTTTCTAACAAGTGTATTCATATCTTGCGCACTCAAACAGTGTCTCTGATATCCATTCTGAGCTATTTGGAAAATTAGCAAATCTTGTCAAAAAAAAATTTTGGACGATTTTTGCTAATTTTCAGTATCAACCCACCTGACTGTTTTTGGGTCCCTGTGGCCACCAGGACCCTATATTATTTCTCAGGTGATATAGCAAGAGTGTCTAGGGCTCATTTCCAGCCTCCAGGTACATGTCTGAGTACTATTTCAGACATTTTGAGGTGTTTGGTGTCAAATTCATTTTTTCCATTATAGGCCCTAGATATCAGACTCACATCACATTTCTAGTTCTGGACCCAAGAACACCATAGTATACCTCAGATGACATACCAAGAGTGTCTAAGACCCATTTCTGGCCTCCAGGGGTGACTTTTTGAAGTTTTTGGGTTTAAGGGGGCAAAGTCACTTTTTCCACCTGAGGTCGTGGAACTCGGAATGGGGTAAAAGTTTGGCTTGAGTGCCCTCCCCATGGAGGTCAAAAATGTTATTGCATCAAAATCATTTAAAAACTATATAGGTGTAATTGTAGTGCCCTGAATGCTATATGGCTGCATTTGCACCGTTCTAGGTATTTACAAAATGAATTTCTAACACTTTTGAAGTCTCCATGAAGTGAAAAATGACTAAGTCCAAAAACTTCACTGGTGCATCAAAGTGGTCAAAAAAGGTCAACATTGGGTTAAAATTAACAAAACATAGTGCTGCAGTGGTCCAATAGCAGGCTAAAGACATAATGAATGACACAGAATGAACAGTTTTACTAAACACTTTGAAAATTCGATTTTCAATTTCAGGGGGACAAGGTCATGGAAGTCATGGAACTCCGAGCTGGGTAAAAGTTCAGCTTAAGGGCCCTCCCCATGGAGGTAAAAAATTGTATTACATCAAAATCTTTTAAAAACTATATAGGTGTAATTGCAGTGTCCTGAATGCTATGTAACTGCATTTGCACTGTTCTGTGTGCCTCCAAAATGAATTTCTAACACTTTTGAAGTCTCCATGAAGTGAAAAATGACGAAGTACAAAGACATCATTGGTGCATGAAAGTGTTTAAAAACGGTCACAAATGCATAAAAATGAAAAAAACTAAGTGCTACACTGGCCCAATAGCAAGCTAAACACACAATGAATGACCCAGAATGAGTATATTTACAAATTACTTGGAAAATGCTATTTTAAATTTCAGGGGGACGAGGTCACAGAAGTCATGGAACTCCGAGCGGGGTAAAAGTTCAAACTTTCCACCCCTCATCGAGGTCAAAATTTTTAATTCATCAAAATCATTTAAAAACTATATAGGTGTGATTGGAGTGTCCTGGTTGCTATATAGGTGCATTTGCACTGTCCTGTGTGCCTCCAAAGTGACTTTCTAACACTTTTGAAGTCTCCATGAAGCAAAAAGTGACTAAGTCCAAAGACCATTTGGAGCATCAAAGTGTTCAAAAACGGTCAAAAATGCATAAAAACGAAAAAAAACAAGTGCTACAGTGGCCCAATAGCATGCTAAACACACAATGAATGACACAGAATGAATAGTTGTACACATTACTTTGAAAATGCAATTTTAAATTTCAGGGGGACAAGGTCACGAAAGTCATGGAACTCCGAGCAGGGTAAAAGTTCAACCTTTCCCCCCTTATGGAGGTCAAAATTTTAATACATCAAAATCATTTAAAAACTATATAGGTGTGATGGCAGTGTCTTGGATACATCCCACATGAATTTTAAACACATTAGGAGCATCTCTGATCAAAATAACCATAAAAATCCCAAAGCTGCATCAGTGCTTCAAAGTGCTCCAAAACGGTCAAAAATGGACGAAAATGAAAAATATTCTCCATATCTGAGTTTTTATAACATTCCTTAGATAATGTATATCTTGAATTAGTTTTAAATCCTTTTATTAAAAAGTTTCTTTTCTATGCTGCACTGGTGCAACGCCTCAAGTCTGAGAAGCTGCACCAGTGCAGCCGAAGCAGCACTGGTGCAGCCGAAGCAGCACTGGTGCAACAAGAGTCAAGTCTAGGTAGCCTGACCTTTGACCAATCCGAGAAAAAAAAAGGTGTTTTTTTCCCTGGGCCCCTCCCCCAAACGAAAACACATTGACCTGAAGCCTAAGTGTATTCTGAGTCATAAAAAGTTTATTAGATGAAAAAATATTGTACGGCCACTTTTTTGCACAAAAAGTCACTTTTTGGCACTTTTTTGAGAGAAATAAAATAGTTCGCAGATTTTTTTTAAATCGACCGAATAAAAAAAAAATGCTCTTGTTGGATGGCTTTGGACATAAGGCCGCATAAACAAAAGGAATTTTTCAAATATCTGTTTTTCTCACTTTTTTATTGCTGTTTGAAATTTCTGACTTGACTTTTTGCATCATTGGTGATGCATGTGTTTAACATTGAGCTTGGGAAAATTGAAAAAAAATAGACTTTGGGGATTGTTTACTAGGGCAAGTGATACATCAAATTAAGACTCATATTAAACTGAATCTCAAGCTGAAAAAAAAAACAAAATAGCATTTACGATCACTTTTTATAAGCGACTTTAACAATTGTTTTTTTAGCTATATTAAAAAACAAGGTAACGCCGTAAATTTTAGAAAAGAGATTTTTTCAAAGTAAAACATAGGTGTGACCTGCCTTCACATTAGGCTTCATAAACAAAAGAAAAAACATCTCTATGTGTTATATTCACTTTTTAATAACACATTTTCGTTTTAGGCACAAGCAAAAAGCAGCATTGGTGATGCATGTGTTTTTCAATGGTTTTTTTTAAAGTCTACCAAAATACGGTTTACCAATACATTTTCATTATTTTCTCTTTGGTATCTCATTATGCACATGTTAATAAACAGGTTCATGCATTATTAGCTAAATAGCATAAAAACACACTGAATTATTAACAATAATCTTTGAGATTTGGGTGACCAGATGGCCGGAAATCGAAAATCGCCTCGTATGGATTCAACTTCCATTTCGTGCACTTTCTATGTGGGCCACATGCATAAGAATTGGTACAATAATGCATACGAATCTTAGCTAGAATCTGCAATTGAAATTAAGTCTTTAACTTATATGCTTCAAGAATTATAGGGCACATTCTGCTATCTATAATATCCTATCCATTTCAATGGGACGACCAGATGGCCGCAAATTGAAAATCGCGTCGTATGGATTCATATTGCGTTGTATGTACCTTATGTGTAAGCCACATGCATTTAAAATGACACAATGTAGTAGGGTATGCTATAGAATGTGTTGCAGTTGGAAATCAAGCTCTATCTAGTATGGATCATGACTGATGACACAATATACGTGACTCATTTTGCAAAAAATGGAGGCAAATTTTATAAAACATGCGTTTAATCACTGAATGATTCTCACCACTTCTAAGCATGGCACAGGCATGACAATGACCACAGGGCAGTGGCATGATGGTAACTGTATGCTGCACTCAGAATTATGGATCCAGATTGTATGGTTTTAGAATTATGGGCCACAACGTAAGGCATATTTTTTCACACATGTGACGTTATTGAAAAACATCATACATTCAACTTCACATTTTGTAGCCAAAAGCATAAAGTGTTCTTCAACACACATGAAAGTGAAAAATAAAAACTTTTCCTGAAGATTACACTTGATTTGTACCTTGTCCCTATAAGCCACAAATATGAGAGTTACCACTATAAAGTGTAGATGTCTTAGCTACATACTGTGATTGAAATTAGGTCAGTACCTCATATGGTTCAAGATTTATAGTGCACCACATACTATGTAATATATCCTATCCATTTCAATGGGTGACCAGATGGCCGCAAATTAAAAATCGCCTCGTATGGATTCAAATTGCTTTGTATGCACCTTGTGTGTGAGCCACATGCATATAAAATGGCACACTGTAGTAGGCTATGTTATAGAATGTGTTGCAGTTGGAAATCAAGCTCTATCTAATATGGATCTTGACTGATGACATAACATACGTGACACATTTTGCAAAAGCTGGAGGATTTTTTTTAAAAATATGTGTTTAATCGCTGAAAGATTCACACCACTTTGAAGCTTTCCACATGCATGAAAATGAACACAGGACAGTGGCATCATGTTAGCTTAATGCTGCACTTCCAATTATGGATCCAGATTGTATGGTTTTTAGAAGTATGGGACAAAATGTAAGGCATACTTTTTCGTACATGCGACAGTATTGAAAAACGTCATACATTCAACCTCAAATGTTGACAACTTTACAATACGCCACACACATAATAATTCACATGGGTAAGATGCACATCACTAGGAACAAAGTGCTGTTTAAATTATGTCTCTATAATGTACAGACTATGAATTATAGCCAAAATTATAAAGTGTTCTACAACACACATGAAAGTGAAAAATAAAAACTTACCTGAAGGTTACACTTGATTTGTACCTTGTCCCTATAAGCCACAACCATGAGAGTTACCACTATGAATTGTAAATGTCTTAGCTACATACTGCAATTGAAATTAAGTCAGTACATCATATGCTTCAAGAAATAGAGTGCACTACATCCTCTGTAGTATATCCTATCCATTTCAAAGGGTGACCAGATGGCCGCAAATTAAAAATTGCCTCGTATGGATTCAAATTGCTTTGTATGACTGTTTTCAGGTCCCTGTAGCCACCAGGACCCCATAATATATCTCAGATGATATAACAAGAGTGGCTAGGGCTCATTTCCAGCCTCCAGGTACATGTCTGACTCCTATTTGTGACATTTCGAGGTGTTTGGGATCAAACTCATTTTTCCCAATATAGGCCATAGAGCTCAGAGTCACATCACATTGAGCTCAGAGTCACATCAAATTTCTAGTTCTGGACCTAAGGACCCCTTAGTATACCTCAGATGACATACCAGGAGTGTCTAAGACCCATTTCTGGCCTCCAGGGATGACTTTTTGAAGTTTTGGGGTTTAACGGGGCATAGTCACTTCTTCCATCCAGGCTACGTTGCTCAAAATCGGGTACGATGTCAGGTTCTTCCCTTGGCTGGAAGCTGAAAAAAAAACTTCAGATAATAGCAAAGGTAGATAGATCAAATGAAAGCATCAGATCTGAGCTTTCTAACAAGTATATTTAGGTCATGGGTACTCACAAAGTGACTGTGATATCCATTCTGAGCTATTTGGAAAATTAGCAAATCTTGTCCCAAAAACTTTTTTTGACGATTTTTGCTAATTTTCGGTATCAACCCTCATGACTGTTTTCGGGTCCCTGTAGCCACCAGGACCCCATAATATATCTCAGATGATATAACAAGAGTGGCTAGGGCTCATTTCCAGCCTCCAGGTACATGTCTGACTCCTATTTGTGACATTTCGAGGTGTTTGGGGTCAAACTCATTTTTTCCATTATAGGCCATATAGCTCAGAGTCACATCACATTGAGCTCAGAGTCACATCAAATTTCTAGTTCTGGACCTAAGGACCCCTTAGTATACCTCAGATGACATACCAGGAGTGTCTAAGACCCATTTCTGGCCTCCAGGGATGACTTTTTGAAGTTTTGGGGTTTAAGGGGGCAAAGTCACTTCTTCCATCCAGCCGCAGGTGCTCAAAATCGGGTACAATGTCAGGTTTTTCCCATGGCTGGAAGCTGAAAAAAAAACTTCAGATAATAGCAAAGGTAGATAGATCAAATGAAAGCATCAGATCTGAGCTTTCTAACAAGTATATTTAGGTCCTGGGTACTCACAAAGTGACTGTGATTTCCATTCTGAGCTATTTGGAAAATTAGCAAATCTTGTCAAAAAACCTTTTTTTGACGATTTTTGCTAATTTTCGGTATCAACCCTCATGACTGTTTTCAAGTCCCTGTAGCCACCAGGACCCCATAATATATCTCATATTATATAACAAGAGTGGCTAGGGCTCATTTCCAGCCTCCAGGTACATGTCTGACTCCTGTTTGTGACATTTTGAGGTGTTTGGTGTCAAATTCATTTTTTTCCATTATAGCTCCTAGATATCAGAGTCACATCAGATTTCTAGTTCTGGACCCAAGAAGACCATAGTATACCTCAGATGACATACCAAGAGTGTCTAAGACCCATTTCTGGCCTCCAGGGGTGACTTTTTGAAGTTTTTGGGTTTAAGGGGGCAAAGTGACTTTTTCCACCCAGCCCAATGTTCTCAAAATCGGGTACGATATCAGTTGTTTCCCTTGGCTGGTAGCGGAAGAAAAACTTTATATAATATCAAAGTTATATATATCACATGAAAGCATCAGAGCTGACCTTTCTAACAAGTGTATTCATATCTTGCGCACTCAAACAGTGTCTCTGATATCCATTCTG
Organism: Lissotriton helveticus; assembly: GCF_964261635.1. Lineage (NCBI taxonomy): Eukaryota > Metazoa > Chordata > Amphibia > Caudata > Salamandridae > Lissotriton > Lissotriton helveticus. Next base: position 2,702,811 of record NW_027611662.1, read on the forward strand.
AGCTATTTGGAAAATTAGCAAATCTTGTCAAAAAAAAATTTTGGACGATTTTTGCTAATTTTCAGTATCAACCCACCTGACTGTTTTTGGGTCCCTGTGGCCACCAGGACCCTATATTATTTCTCAGGTGATATAGCAAGAGTGTCTAGGGCTCATTTCCAGCCTCCAGGTACATGTCTGAGTACTATTTCAGACATTTTGAGGTGTTTGGTGTCAAATTCATTTTTTCCATTATAGGCCCTAGATATCAGAGTCACATCACATTTCTAGTTCTGGACCCAAGAACACCATAGTATACCTCAGATGACATACCAAGAGTGTCTAAGAGCCATTTCTGGCCTCCAGGGGTGACTTTTTGAAGTTTTTGGGTTTAAGGGGGCAAAGTCACTTTTTCCACCCGAGGTCGTGGAACTCGGAATGGGGTAAAAGTTTGGCTTGAGTGCCCTCCCCATGGAGGTCAAAAATGTTATTGCATCAAAATCATTTAAAAACTATATAGGTGTAATTGTAGTGCCCTGAATGCTATATGGCTGCATTTGCACCGTTCTAGGTATTTACAAAATGAATTTCTAACACTTTTGAAGTCTCCATGAAGTGAAAAATGACTAAGTCCAAAAACTTCACTGGTGCATCAAAGTGGTCAAAAAAGGTCAACATTGGGTTAAAATTAACAAAACATAGTGCTGCAGTGGTCCAATAGCAGGCTAAAGACATAATGAATGACACAGAATGAACAGTTTTACTAAACACTTTGAAAATTCGATTTTCAATTTCAGGGGGACAAGGTCATGGAAGTCATGGAACTCCGAGCTGGGTAAAAGTTCAGCTTAAGGGCCCTCCCCATGGAGGTCAAAAATTGTATTACATCAAAATCTTTTAAAAACTATATAGGTGTAATTGCAGTGTCCTGAATGCTATGTAACTGCATTTGCACTGTTCTGTGTGCCTCCAAAATGAATTTCTAACACTTTTGAAGTCTCCATGAAGTGAAAAATGACGAAGTACAAAGACATCATTGGTGCATGAAAGTGTTTAAAAACGGTCACAAATGCATAAAAATGAAAAAAACTAAGTGCTACACTGGCCCAATAGCAAGCTAAACACACAATGAATGACCCAGAATGAATATATTTACAAATTACTTGGAAAATGCTATTTTAAATTTCAGGGGGACGAGGTCACAGAAGTCATGGAACTCCGAGCGGGGTAAAAGTTCAAACTTTCCACCCCTCATCGAGGTCAAAATTTTTAATTCATCAAAATCATTTAAAAACTATATAGGTGTGATTGGAGTGTCCTGGTTGCTATATAGGTGCATTTGCACTGTCCTGTGTGCCTCCAAAGTGACTTTCTAACACTTTTGAAGTCTCCATGAAGCAAAAAGTGACTAAGTCCAAAGACCATTTGGAGCATCAAAGTGTTCAAAAACGGTCAAAAATGCATAAAAACGAAAAGAAACAAGTGCTACAGTGGCTCAATAGCATGCTAAACACACAATGAATGACACAGAATGAATAGTTGTACACATTACTTTGAAAATGCAATTTTAAATTTCAGGGGGACAAGGTCACGAAAGTCATGGAACTCCGAGCGGGGTAAAAGTTCAACCTTTCCCCCCTTATGGAGGTCAAAATTTTAATACATCAAAATCATGTAAAAACTATATAGGTGTGATGGCAGTGTCTTGGATACATCCCACATGAATTTTAAACACATTAGGAGCATCTCTGATCAAAATAACCATAAAAATCCCAAAGCTGCATCAGTGCTTCAAAGTGCTCCAAAACGGTCAAAAATGGACGAAAATGAAAAATATTCTCCATATCTGAGTTTTTATAACATTCCTTAGATAATGTATATCTTGAATTAGTTTTAAATCCTTTTATTAAAAAGTTTCTTTTCTATGCTGCACTGGTGCAACGCCTCAAGTCTGAGAAGCTGCACCAGTGCAGCCGAAGCAGCACTGGTGCAGCCGAAGCAGCACTGGTGCAACAAGAGTCAAGCCTCCCTGACCTGACCTTTGACCAATCCGAGAAAAAAAAAGGTGTTTTTTTCCCTGGGCCCCTCCCCCAAACGAAAACACATTGACCTGAAGCCTAAGTGTATTCTGAGTCATAAAAAGTTTATTAGATGAAAAAATATTGTACGGGCACTTTTTTGCACAAAAAGTCACTTTTTGGCACTTTTTTGAGAGAAATAAAATAGTTCGCAGATTTTTTTTAAATCGACCGAATAAAGAAAAAAATGCTCTTGTTGGATGGCTTTGGACATAAGGCCGCATAAACAAAAGGAATTTTTCAAATATCTGTTTTTCTCACTTTTTTATTGCTGTTTGAAATTTCTGACTTGACTTTTTGCATCATTGGTGATGCATGTGTTTAACATTGAGCTTGGGAAAATTGAAAAAAAATAGACTTTGGGGATTGTTTACTAGGGCAAGTGATACATCAAATTAAGACTCATATTAAACTGAACCTCAAGCTGAAAAAAAACCAAAATAGCATTTACGATCACTTTTTATAAGCGACTGTAACAATTGTTTTTTTAGCTATATTAAAAAACAAGGTAACGCCGTAAATTTTAGAAAAGAGATTTTTTCAAAGTAAAACATAGGTGTGACCTGCCTTCACATTAGGCTTCATAAACAAAAGAAAAAACATCTCTATGTGTTATATTCACTTTTTAATAACACATTTTCGTTTTAGGCACAAGCAAAAAGCAGCATTGGTGATGCATGTGTTTTTCAATGGGGTTTTTTAAAGTCTACCAAAATACGGTTTACCAATACATTTTCATTATTTTCTCTTTGGTATCTCATTATGCACATGTTAATAAACAGGTTCATGCATTATTAGCTAAATAGCATAAAAACACACTGAATTATTAACAATAATCTTTGAGATTTGGGTGACCAGATGGCCGGAAATCGAAAATCGCCTCGTAAAGTAAAGTAAAAAGTCCACATTTGTAAAGCGCACAATCACCCGTAAGGGTCTCTAGGCGCTGGGGGCCGTCGGGAAGATTAAGCGAGCTATTGCCCAGAGTCACATGGTGCTGGGCTAACCTGCCGCCGGAGCCGGGGATCGAACCGTGGTCCCCAGATTCCAGTGTCAGTCACCCTGGCCGCGGCGCCACACCTCTTCCAGCTTTGAAGGGACTACCTCACTCAGATATCCTTCTACATCCACCACCCCCGTGTTATCTGTTGCATATAGATCTGAATAAAATTCAGATCTACCAGATATATGGATTCAACTTCCATTTCGTGCACTTTCTATGTGGGCCACATGCATAAGAATTGGTACAATAATGCATACGAATCTTAGCTAGAATCTGCAATTGAAATTAAGTCTTTAACTTATATGCTTCAAGAATTATAGGGCACATTCTGCTATGTATAATATCCTATCCATTTCAATGGGACGACCAGATGGCCGCAAATTGAAAATCGCGTCGTATGGATTCATATTGCGTTGTATGTACCTTACGTGTAAGCCACATGCATTTAAAATGACACAATGTAGTAGGGTATGCTATAGAATGTGTTGCAGTTGGAAATCAAGCTCTATCTAGTATGGATCATGACTGATGACACAATATACGTGACTCATTTTGCAAAAAAAAATGGAGGCAAATTTTATAAAACATGCGTTTAATCACTGAATGATTCTCACCACTTCTAAGCATGGCACAGGCATGACAATGACCACAGGGCAGTGGCATGATGGTAACTGTATGCTGCACTCAGAATTATGGATCCAGATTGTATGGTTTTAGAATTATGGGCCACAACGTAAGGCATATTTTTTCACACATGTGACGTTATTGAAAAACATCATACATTCAACTTCACATTTTGTAGCCAAAAGCATAAAGTGTTCTTCAACACACATGAAAGTGAAAAATAAAAACTTTTCCTGAAGATTACACTTGATTTGTACCTTGTCCCTATAAGCCACAAATATGAGAGTTACCACTATAAAGTGTAGATGTCTTAGCTACATACTGTGATTGAAATTAGGTCAGTACCTCATATGGTTCAAGATTTATAGTGCACCACATACTATGTAATATATCCTATCCATTTCAATGGGTGACCAGATGGCCGCAAATTAAAAATTGCCTCGTATGGATTCAAATTGCTTTGTATGCACCTTGTGTGTGAGCCACATGCATATAAAATGGCACACTGTAGTAGGCTATGTTATAGAATGTGTTGCAGTTGGAAATCAAGCTCTATCTAATATGGATCTTGACTGATGACATAACATACGTGACACATTTTGCAAAAGCTGGAGGATTTTTTTTAAAAATATGTGTTTAATCGCTGAAAGATTCACACCACTTTGAAGCTTTCCACATGCATGAAAATGAACACAGGACAGTGGCATCATGTTAGCTTAATGCTGCACTTCCAATTATTGTAGGAAGGTGGCTACCTGACTATGGTTACCCCAGATTTTTTGCCTGTGTTTAGCTGGTTTTTTGACTTAGTTGACCTGGTTCCCTGCTAATCAGGGCCCCAGGCCATCTGCTCTCTCTGTAAAATGGATTCCATGTACCCTAGGTACATACCAATTGGAAATGGACTCCTTGTCAGTCCCTGTAGAATGCACTATAGGTGCACAGGGCACAGGAGCCACTAAGGCCTACCAGGGGCTGCAGCATATCTTTTGCCACCCCTGGCTGGTTCTTAAATTGACACAACTGGCTGATCACTCAGCTGGGGTAAGGTGGTGTACACACCCCTTGCTTAGATATAGTATACCTATGTCTAAACCTATATCTGGACACATGTAAACCTGTGAGCCACTCCTATAGACAGGCCTCACCAATCCTGGAGGCTGGGTGCATGGTTTTTATGTGAGATGGAGCTCTAGCATGAGCTGAGCCTGTCTGCAGCCGTCGGGAACAAATCCCTAAGCTGTTTCAGGATAATGCCATACCATATACTATTAAGTGCCTTATAATCCTCGCGGTTATTTAGCAACTTTGGTTTGGCTTTATCAAAACATGTCGTGTAAGGTGTCATACGCTTTGGAATACCATCCCCTCGCCAGTTCTGGCGACGGGGATGGCATTCCACCCCTCTAGAGGGGTAAGACATGTTACTTTGCTTTAATGCGGTTGATTTCTCCAAAGACCTTAAGATCCACAAAATGGATGCCTCTGCCACAGACAAATGTCTGGACCCCTGGAGCTGACCGAAACCCAGTCAAGGGGGTCCTGGACAAAGGGTTTCCTGTCACAGGAGGGTGTCACCGCCCTCCAGACAGGAGATAGTGTATTGTAGCAGAGAGGTTTGAAAGAAACCAGACACTGCCTGGGGCGCACAAGGCTGCCCCTTGCATAATCCGGCCAAACCGGTTCTGGGGCACTCCAGCCCTCGTGCCAGGGCGGCCTGGATCAAAGGAAGGGGGTGTATCCACCCACTTCCTGGGTCCCACCCATAGGAGGGGACCTAGCAGGTAATCACGCCCACCAGATTCGAATAAGAGTGGGAGCAGTGCCAATGCACATCAGATTTCCTGGAAGAAACATTTGAAACGATATTCTGGACCCTTCGCCCTCCATCTCAACGTGGAAGCCCGAAGAATCTCCCTTGTGGTCAAGGAGTGACCACCCTGCAGCAGCAGGCACCATCCAGCCCTCGACGTCTACTTAGTTGCAGTTCCCGCCGGAACTCGAGCGACTGAGATCGACGAGATCAAGCCTGCCCAGCTTCTAACAGCCCGATCCACAGTCCCTGCAAAGCTGAGACCCGTGGAGGCGACCGGAAGCGTGGGGCACGCCATCTTGAAGTGACCACGAGACGCTGACCGTGCAGCCCACGAGTGACCCTCGAAGCTGTACACCGGGGTTTGAGAAGCCCCCACCCTGAGCTACTCCTGAGCCGAAGTTCAGCCCTCCACACTCGACGAGTGCTACGTGGGGCCCTTTGGCACGATTTGGCTCAAAGCGTTGGCCCGGTCACTTGCCAGCTGGCTTGTGGTCCCTGTGCCGACGAACTACAAAAGAAGACTCGTGATTCTGGTTGCTCCAGATCCACACCAGCTCCCCTGAAAGGGAGCCCCGACTCTGACCTTCCTGGTCCGAGTGAGACGCCATCTTCCAATCCCGCGTGGATTGCTCTTACCAAGGCTTGTTTGCTCCAAACCGGAAGCCGACTGCACCGACGGTGAGAGCCTGCGTGGGACAGATCGTGACCTGCTCCTGGACGTCGCAGATGCCCCAGAGCCCACGTGACAGCGAAGAGAAGCGCCTCGACGACCACCTGATTGCGCCCGACATTGCCTGGTTCCGTCCTGGTTCCACCCTGGTCACTGCTGAGTGACCCAGACTCTGTCCCCTCTGCTTTCAGGTACTCTACAACTTGAGTCCACCCTTGGACTCCACCGGACACTTCGTCTTCACCCTGCCTGCAGCCCTTTCAGCTTCAAGCACCAAGAGCCTGCGTGTCAAAACCCGACGCCACTTCGACCCTGTGCACCCACTTCCTGTGGGTGAGGTAACTTTGCTCCGCCGGTGTTCCCACACTGGTGCACACCTCTAGGGTCTGTGTGTTAAGTTTTGTTCCTCTAGGTTCAGCGGAAGTGTCCTTAAACTTTAACTATTTGACTTTTACGCACCATTGGTTAACATTGGTGCATGCGTGCGCTTTCCGCACATCTCCCGAATCCCGAGGGCCATTCCCGACTTCAGCCTTGCTTGTCCTGACTGCTCCCAGCGATTCCCTAGGCCCTAGGCCTAACCACTGCTCGAGTGGCCTCTCTTATACCACTTGTTTAGTATATGGTTTGAGTGGCCCCCCGCCCTCATCCATAATTGTGCAACTTGTATGTTTAAACAGTGCTTTTTGATTTAACGCTTGTGCCCCTTTATTCATAAAGAATACTGGGGATTGTTTTTAGTAATAAACACATATATTTTTATAATATATACTTGTGTGGTGTCCTTTCATTTGGTATTACAGGATTGTATGTGGTAAAACAGCTCGCTTAACACGACCTCTTAAGTTAAGCCTTTAGGCTGCTTAGTCCATGCTACCCCTAGGATAGCTTGTCTAATAAGGTTGACTTACAACCAGACACCATAAGGGGATTGTTTGGTCAGGTAGTAGGTGGTTCCAGAATTGGAAACATCCCCTACCAGGCCAACTTCTCACATTGGTGAGCAGCGGTGCGGATTTGAGCTTGCTGTTGTTTTACCATTGCAATCTTTATATCAAATTGAAAGATCACATCAAGTACCTCTAGGTACATATAAAATCAAAAGCTTAGCATATTAAGTTCTACTGAACTTAGTAGTTGTAGGTTGAAGGGAGTAGCACACCCCTGACTACAACTCACTAGCAAGGTCCAGTAGGAAAACACTTAGTGTAGGTAAGTGCACCACTTACACCTCACTAGTAACCATGTCTGACACAGGAAAGGCCTCAGGGTCTAGTCCTGTGACAGTTGACCCTACCCAGGCAACTTTTGGATATGACAAACTAACCCGCAGAGACTTGATTGCCTTGTGCAAAGCAAGAGGGTTAAAAAGGGGCAGAAGCCCCACCTGCCTAACCCTGGTAGAAATCCTAGAACAGGATGACTTAGAGAAGGCTAAAGCAGCTTCCCTAGACACAGGAAATGGAGAGAACCCCCCTGTAGTTGATCCCCCTGAAGAGGAGGATGATGATGACTTGGATGAGGACTCAGATGTTGGGGACTTAGAAGTACAGGATCAGGGTAGCCAGGTTCCAGTTGGTAGGCTTAGCCAGGCCAACTTGGACCTACTGGGGAATGGGGAAGGCCAGCACCTCCCCAGAACCCAACATGTGATTCTCCCAGGCAACAGAAGAGTGAGATCTCCCTCAGGGGACTCTCATCTTTCTAGTGCCTCCAGAGAATCAGAGAGAGGCATGAGTGCTTCTCAGAAAGCTGAGCATAGGGCTAGAATGAGGGCTGTCAGACTCCAGATAGAGAGAGAGGAGGTAGCCCTGAGTCAAGCTAAGCTTACCTTAGCTCAAGCTAAACTTGCCTTGGCAAGAGAGCAAAAATTGTGTGGCTTAGATGCCACTGGTGGCAGCAATATTCCTAAAGAGAAACCCAGGTCCTATGATAGTAGAAACCTGACAAAGATTGTGCCCCCCTACAAGGAAGGGGATGATATCCACAAATGGATAACTGCCCTTGAGAGAGCCTGCATGGTACAGCAGGTTCCTGAGGAACAGTGGGCAGCAATCTTATGGTACTCCTTTTCAGAGAAAGGGAGAGATAAGCTCCTCACTGTTAGACATGAGGATGCAAACAATTACAAAGTCCTGAAGAGTGTTCTGATAGATGGGTTTGGCTTAACCACTGAACAGTACAGGTTGAAGTTCAGAGACACCCAGAAGACACAGACTCAGGACTGGACTGATTTTGTTGATTGTGCAACTAAGGCTCTGGAGGGTTGGCTACATGGCAGCAAAGTACATGACTTTACAGGATTGTATAATTTGATTATGAGGGAGCAGATCCTAAGTAATTGTCAGAACCAGCTCTTACACCAGCACCTGGTAGACTCTGATCTGACCTCTCCCCAAGAATTGGGAAAGAAGGCAGACAAATGGGTCAGAACCAGGATTAGGCCTAAGAATCAGGACAGTAACCAGAAGAAGGAGTCTACCAAGCCTCAAGATAAGGGTGGGGATAAAAGTAAAGAAAAGACTTCCCCAGGGCCCCAAAACTCCAAGGATGGGGGTGGGTCCCAAGACACTTCTTCAACTGAGAAAAAACCCTATTGTTATCCCTGTAAACAGGTGGGGCATTACAAAACAGACAGCTGTTGTCCCAAGAATAACAATAAAGAAAATATACCTCCAAAGCCAGCTTCAACACCTCCTGTTACTGTCAGCAGTAATCCCCCAGGAAGTGGAAGCACACCCAGGAATCTGGGTGGGTTTACTTTTGGAAATCAGGTGGACCCTGGCCTATCCAGGTCCCCATCACCCAATGATCTTGTTTATGAGGCTGGCATGGGGTTTGCCAACTTCTCTGCTTGCCCAAATACTTTGAGCAAGTATAGACAAGAACCCATCATCAATGGTTTAAGAGTTGAAGCTTTTAGAGACACAGGGGCTAGCATCACCATGGTGGCTGATGGCATAGTCCCCTCTAAGCAACTTTTACCTGGTGCCACATACCAGGTAATAAACATTGATGGCATCCAAACAAATCATCCCATGGCAGTAGTAAGTCTCAGCTGGGGAGGTGTCACTGGCCCAAAGAGAGTGGCAGTGTCCCCAAACTTGCCTGTAGACTGTCTACTGGGTAATGATTTAGAAATCTCAGCCTGGGCTGGGGTTGAACAGGAAATCCATTCTAGAATGGTAAATTCCAATGGAAAGGTTAGTGGGGCTGTAATGGCTACAGCCCCAATTCAAGATGTCCTTCCTGAAAAGGTTGGTAGGGCGGAGATACTCCCTGCCCCATCTTTAGCAAAAGCTCTCCCTGAACAGAATAGCAAAGCTGTTATGATAACAGCAGAAACCCAAACTGAGTCTCCTCCTGAAAAGGTTGGTGGGGCTGTGATGGCCACGGCCCAAACTCAAACTGACACGTGTGTTGTGAAACCTGAAATGATGGATAACTCCACACAAACTGAGAGCATGGAGGAGGAAGAGAAATCTCCCCCTCACCAGACTTTAGGACAGGATCAGCCTCCTCAGGGAACTGATCTTACCCCTGATGAAGGAACTGCCCCAGAGGTGGTTGGGCCTAGCCTGACAGAACCTCTGATGTCAGTGGACCCTTCTCAGGTGGGACCCAGTCTGGAGCAGGTAACCTGCCTCTCTCTCCCTTGCCTTAGCCAGCCCAGGGCTGCAGAGGACAAGAAGGACAGTGAGACCCAGAGGGCCCCCTGTCAAATAAAGCACCCCCATCAAAAGATTAGGTGCACCAAAACTAGTAGCCCTAGTAAGGTGAAAACTTTAAAAACTCCTGAGGGAGCCCCCTTAAAAACAGTTAGGGACCTCCCCCAGATGGATTCTGTTGGGCACAGCCAAACCTGGGACCCAAAGGGCCCAAACCTGAACTGTCCCTCCAGCAAGCCAAACAGAGGGACCCAGCCTCCAGCTTTAGGTAGCCAGAGGTTGACCCTGAGAGCACAGTGCAACTCAGTTAAAGAAAGAAAGGCACACATGGTGGAAGATAATTGGAGGAAGCTAAGCCCTAAATTAGTAGAGCCTCACTTCAATACTCCATATCCAAACCAGCCTTTAACTTTGCATAAACACACCCAAGGTAGTGATTCCCTATGGTGGAGACCCTCTAATACCCAAAGGGTGAGGGACTGCTTAGTGGACCATGAGACAGGGGGTACCCATGCTAGTGCAGGTACTTCCTTATATGGCCACTCAGGCAATATAGGCTTACCTGGCCAAGGATAGCCTTATCTCCTTTCGTTTGGGGGGGGGTTATGTAGGAAGGTGGCTACCTGACTATGGTTACCCCAGATTTTTTGCCTGTGTTTAGCTGGTTTTTTGACTTAGTTGACCTGGTTCCCTGCTAATCAGGGCCCCAGGCCATCTGCTCTCTCTGTAAAATGGATTCCATGTACCCTAGGTACATACCAATTGGAAATGGACTCCTTGTCAGCCCCTGTAGAATGCACTATAGGTGCACAGGGCACAGGAGCCACTAAGGCCTACCAGGGGCTGCAGCATATCTTTTGCCACCCCTGGCTGGTTCTTAAATTGACACAACTGGCTGATCGCTCAGCTGGGGTAAGGTGGTGTACACACCCCTTGCTTAGATATAGTATACCTATGTCTAAACCTATATCTGGACACATGTAAACCTGTGAGCCACTCCTATAGACAGGCCTCACCAATCCTGGAGGCTGGGTGCATGGTTTTTATGTGAGATGGAGCTCTAGCATGAGCTGAGCCTGTCTGCAGCCGTCGGGAACAAATCCCTAAGCTGTTTCAGGATAATGCCATACCATATACTATTAAGTGCCTTATAATCCTTGCGGTTATTTAGCAACTTTGGTTTGGCTTTATCAAAACATGTCGTGTAAGGTGTCATACGCTTTGGAATACCATCCCCTCGCCAGTTCTGGCGACGGGGATGGCATTCCACCCCTCTAGAGGGGTAAGACATGTTACTTTGCTTTAATGCGGTTGATTTCTCCAAAGACCTTAAGATCCACAAAATGGATGCCTCTGCCACAGACAAATGTCTGGACCCCTGGAGCTGACCGAAACCCAGTCAAGGGGGTCCTGGACAAAGGGTTTCCTGTCACAGGAGGGTGTCACCGCCCTCCAGACAGGAGATAGTGTATTGTAGCAGGGAGGTTTGAAAGAAACCAGACACTGCCTGGGGCGCACAAGGCTGCCCCTTGCATAATCCGGCCAAACCGGTTCTGGGGCACTCCAGCCCTCGTGCCAGGGCGGCCTGGATCAAAGGAAGGGGGTGTATCCACCCACTTCCTGGGTCCCACCCATAGGAGGGGACCTAGCAGGTAATCACGCCCACCAGATTCGAATAAGAGTGGGAGCAGTGCCAATGCACATCAGATTTCCTGGAAGAAACATTTGAAACGATATTCTGGACCCTTCGCCCTCCATCTCAACGTGGAAGCCCGAAGAATCTCCCTTGTGGTCAAGGAGTGACCACCCTGCAGCAGCAGGCACCATCCAGCCCTCGACGTCTACTTAGTTGCAGTTCCCGCCGGAACTCGAGCGACTGAGATCGACGAGATCAAGCCTGCCCAGCTTCTAACAGCCCGATCCACAGTCCCTGCAAAGCTGAGACCCGTGGAGGCGACCGGAAGCGTGGGGCACGCCATCTTGAAGTGACCACGAGACGCTGACCGTGCAGCCCACGAGTGACCCTCGAAGCTGTACACCGGGGTTTGAGAAGCCCCCACCCTGAGCTACTCCTGAGCCGAAGTTCAGCCCTCCACACTCGACGAGTGCTGCGTGGGGCCCTTTGGCACGATTTGGCTCAAAGCGTTGGCCCGGTCACTTGCCAGCTGGCTTGTGGTCCCTGTGCCGACGAACTACAAAAGAAGACTCGTGATTCTGGTTGCTCCAGATCCACACCAGCTCCCCTGAAAGGGAGCCCCGACTCTGACCTTCCTGGTCCGAGTGAGACGCCATCTTCCAATCCCGCGTGGATTGCTCTTACCAAGGCTTGTTTGCTCCAAACCGGAAGCCGACTGCACCGACGGTGAGAGCCTGCGTGGGACAGATCGTGACCTGCTCCTGGACGTCGCAGATGCCCCAGAGCCCACGTGACAGCGAAGAGAAGCGCCTCAACGACCACCTGATTGCGCCCGACATTGCCTGGTTCCGTCCTGGTTCCACCCTGGTCACTGCTGAGTGACCCAGACTCTGTCCCCTCTGCTTTCAGGTACTCTACAACTTGAGTCCACCCTTGGACTCCACCGGACACTTCGTCTTCACCCTGCCTGCAGCCCTTTCAGCTTCAAGCACCAAGAGCCTGCGTGTCAAAACCCGACGCCACTTCGACCCTGTGCACCCACTTCCTGTGGGTGAGGTAACTTTGCTCCGCCGGTGTTCCCACACTGGTGCACACCTCTAGGGTCTGTGTGTTAAGTTTTGTTCCTCTAGGTTCAGCGGAAGTGTCCTTAAACTTTAACTATTTGACTTTTACGCACCATTGGTTAACATTGGTGCATGCGTGCGCTTTCCGCACATCTCCCGAATCCCGAGGGCCATTCCCGACTTCAGCCTTGCTTGTCCTGACTGCTCCCAGCGATTCCCTAGGCCCTAGGCCTAACCACTGCTCGAGTGGCCTCTCTTATACCACTTGTTTAGTATATGGTTTGAGTGGCCCCCCGCCCTCATCCATAATTGTGCAACTTGTATGTTTAAACAGTGCTTTTTGATTTAACGCTTGTGCCCCTTTATTCATAAAGAATACTGGGGATTGTTTTTAGTAATAAACACATATATTTTTATAATATATACTTGTGTGGTGTCCTTTCATTTGGTATTACAGGATTGTATGTGGTAAAACAGCTCGCTTAACACGACCTCTTAAGTTAAGCCTTTAGGCTGCTTAGTCCATGCTACCCCTAGGATAGCTTGTCTAATAAGGTTGACTTACAACCAGACACCATAAGGGGATTGTTTGGTCAGGTAGTAGGTGGTTCCAGAATTGGAAACATCCCCTACCAGGCCAACTTCTCACAATTATGGATCCAGATTGTATGGTTTTTAGAAGTATGGGACAAAATGTAAGGCATACTTTTTCGTACATGCGACAGTATTGAAAAACGTCATACATTCAACCTCAAATGTTGACAACTTTACAATACGCCACACACATAATAATTCACATGGGTAAGATGCACATCACTAGGAACAAAGTGCTGTTTAAATTATGTCTCTATAATGTACAGACTATGAATTATAGCCAAAATTATAAAGTGTTCTACAACACACATGAAAGTGAAAAATAAAAACTTACCTGAAGGTTACACTTGATTTGTACCTTGTCCCTATAAGCCACAACCATGAGAGTTACCACTATGAATTGTAAATGTCTTAGCTACATACTGCAATTGAAATTAAGTCAGTACATCATATGCTTCAAGAAATAGAGTGCACTACATCCTCTGTAGTATATCCTATCCATTTCAAAGGGTGACCAGATGGCCGCAAATTAAAAATTGCCTCGTATGGATTCAAATTGCTTTGTATGACTGTTTTCAGGTCCCTGTAGCCACCAGGACCCCATAATATATCTCAGATGATATAACAAGAGTGGCTAGGGCTCATTTCCAGCCTCCAGGTACATGTCTGACTCCTATTTGTGACATTTCGAGGTGTTTGGGATCAAACTCATTTTTCCCAATATAGGCCATAGAGCTCAGAGTCACATCACATTGAGCTCAGAGTCACATCAAATTTCTAGTTCTGGACCTAAGGACCCCTTAGTATACCTCAGATGACATACCAGGAGTGTCTAAGACCCATTTCTGGCCTCCAGGGATGACTTTTTGAAGTTTTGGGGTTTAAGGGGGCATAGTCACTTCTTCCATCCAGGCTACGTTGCTCAAAATCGGGTACGATGTCAGGTTCTTCCCTTGGCTGGAAGCTGAAAAAAAAACTTCAGATAATAGCAAAGGTAGATAGATCAAATGAAAGCATCAGATCTGAGCTTTCTAACAAGTATATTTAGGTCATGGGTACTCACAAAGTGACTGTGATATCCATTCTGAGCTATTTGGAAAATTAGCAAATCTTGTCCCAAAAACTTTTTTGGACGATTTTTGCTAATTTTCGGTATCAACCCTCATGACTGTTTTCGGGTCCCTGTAGCCACCAGGACCCCATAATATATCTCAGATGATATAACAAGAGTGGCTAGGGCTCATTTCCAGCCTCCAGGTATATGTCTGACTCCTATTTGTGACATTTCGAGGTGTTTGGGGTCAAACTCATTTTTTCCATTATAGGCCATATAGCTCAGAGTCACATCACATTGAGCTCAGAGTCACATCAAATTTCTAGTTCTGGACCTAAGGACCCCTTAGTATACCTCAGATGACATACCAGGAGTGTCTAAGACCCATTTCTGGCCTCCAGGGATGACTTTTTGAAGTTTTGGGGTTTAAGGGGGCAAAGTCACTTCTTCCATCCAGCCGCAGGTGCTCAAAATCGGGTACAATGTCAGGTTTTTCCCATGGCTGGAAGCTGAAAAAAAAAACTTCAGATAATAGCAAAGGTAGATAGATCAAATGAAAGCATCAGATCTGAGCTTTCTAACAAGTATATTTAGGTCATGGGTACTCACAAAGTGACTGTGATATCCATTCTGAGCTATTTGGAAAATTAGCAAATCTTGTCCCAAAAACTTTTTTTGACGATTTTTGCTAATTTTCGGTATCAACCCTCATGACTGTTTTCGGGTCCCTGTAGCCACCAGGACCCCATAATATATCTCAGATGATATAACAAGAGTGGCTAGGGCTCATTTCCAGCCTCCAGGTACATGTCTGACTCCTATTTGTGACATTTCGAGGTGTTTGGGGTCAAACTCATTTTTTCCATTATAGGCCATATAGCTCAGAGTCACATCACATTGAGCTCAGAGTCACATCAAATTTCTAGTTCTGGACCTAAGGACCCCTTAGTATACCTCAGATGACATACCAGGAGTGTCTAAGACCCATTTCTGGCCTCCAGGGATGACTTTTTGAAGTTTTGGGGTTTAAGGGGGCAAAGTCACTTCTTCCATCCAGCCGCAGGTGCTCAAAATCGGGTACAATGTCAGGTTTTTCCCATGTCTGGAAGCTGAAAAAAAAACTTCAGATAATAGCAAAGGTAGATAGATCAAATGAAAGCATCAGATCTGAGCTTTCTAACAAGTATATTTAGGTCCTGGGTACTCACAAAGTGACTGTGATTTCCATTCTGAGCTATTTGGAAAATTAGCAAATCTTGTCAAAAAAACTTTTTTTGACGATTTTTGCTAATTTTCGGTATCAACCCTCATGACTGTTTTCAAGTCCCTGTAGCCACCAGGACCCCATAATATATCTCATATTATATAACAAGAGTGGCTAGGGCTCATTTCCAGCCTCCAGGTACATGTCTGACTCCTGTTTGTGACATTTTGAGGTGTTTGGTGTCAAATTCATTTTTTTCCATTATAGCTCCTAGATATCAGAGTCACATCAGATTTCTAGTTCTGGACCCAAGAAGACCATAGTATACCTCAGATGACATACCAAGAGTGTCTAAGACCCATTTCTGGCCTCCAGGGGTGACTTTTTGAAGTTTTTGGGTTTAAGGGGGCAAAGTGACTTTTTCCACCCAGCCCAATGTTCTCAAAATCGGGTACGATATCAGTTGTTTCCCTTGGCTGGTAGCGGAAGAAAAACTTTATATAATATCAAAGTTATATATATCACATGAAAGCATCAGAGCTGACCTTTCTAACAAGTGTATTCATATCTTGCGCACTCAAACAGTGTCTCTGATATCCATTCTGAGCTATTTGGAAAATTAGCAAATCTTGTCAAAAAAAATTTTTTGACGATTTTTGCTAATTTTCAGTATCAACCCACCTGACTGTTTTTGGGTCCCTGTGGCCACCAGGACCCTATATTATTTCTCAGGTGATATAGCAAGAGTGTCTAGGGCTCATTTCCAGCCTCCAGGTACATGTCTGAGTACTATTTCAGACATTTTGAGGTGTTTGGTGTCAAATTCATTTTTTCCATTATAGGCCCTAGATATCAGAGTCACATCACATTTCTAGTTCTGGACCCAAGAACACCATAGTATACCTCAGATGACATACCAAGAGTGTCTAAGACCCATTTCTGGCCTCCAGGGGTGACTTTTTGAAGTTTTTGGGTTTAAGGGGGCAAAGTCACTTTTTCCACACGAGGTCGTGGAACTCGGAATGGGGTAAAAGTTTGGCTTGAGTGCCCTCCCCATGGAGGTCAAAAATGTTATTGCATCAAAATCATTTAAAAACTATATAGGTGTAATTGTAGTGCCCTGAATGCTATATGGCTGCATTTGCACCGTTCTAGGTATTTACAAAATGAATTTCTAACACTTTTGAAGTCTCCATGAAGTGAAAAATGACTAAGTCCAAAAACTTCACTGGTGCATCAAAGTGGTCAAAAAAGGTCAACATTGGGTTAAAATTAACAAAACATAGTGCTGCAGTGGTCCAATAGCAGGCTAAAGACATAATGAATGACACAGAATGAACAGTTTTACTAAACACTTTGAAAATTCGATTTTCAATTTCAGGGGGACAAGGTCATGGAAGTCATGGAACTCCGAGCTGGGTAAAAGTTCAGCTTAAGGGCCCTCCCCATGGAGGTCAAAAATTGTATTACATCAAAATCTTTTAAAAACTATATAGGTGTAATTGCAGTGTCCTGAATGCTATGTAACTGCATTTGCACTGTTCTGTGTGCCTCCAAAATGAATTTCTAACACTTTTGAAGTCTCCATGAAGTGAAAAATGACGAAGTACAAAGACATCATTGGTGCATGAAAGTGTTTAAAAACGGTCACAAATGCATAAAAATGAAAAAAACTAAGTGCTACACTGGCCCAATAGCAAGCTAAACACACAATGAATGACCCAGAATGAATATATTTACAAATTACTTGGAAAATGCTATTTTAAATTTCAGGGGGACGAGGTCACAGAAGTCATGGAACTCCGAGCGGGGTAAAAGTTCAAACTTTCCACCCCTCATCGAGGTCAAAATTTTTAATTCATCAAAATCATTTAAAAACTATATAGGTGTGATTGGAGTGTCCTGGTTGCTATATAGGTGCATTTGCACTGTCCTGTGTGCCTCCAAAGTGACTTTCTAACACTTTTGAAGTCTCCATGAAGCAAAAAGTGACTAAGTCCAAAGACCATTTGGAGCATCAAAGTGTTCAAAAACGGTCAAAAATGCATAAAAACGAAAAGAAACAAGTGCTACAGTGGCTCAATAGCATGCTAAACACACAATGAATGACACAGAATGAATAGTTGTACACATTACTTTGAAAATGCAATTTTAAATTTCAGGGGGACAAGGTCACGAAAGTCATGGAACTCCGAGCGGGGTAAAAGTTCAACCTTTCCCCCCTTATGGAGGTCAAAATTTTAATACATCAAAATCATGTAAAAACTATATAGGTGTGATGGCACTGTCTTGGATACATCCCACATGAATTTTAAACACATTAGGAGCATCTCTGATCAAAATAACCATAAAAATCCCAAAGCTGCATCAGTGCTTCAAAGTGCTCCAAAACGGTCAAAAATGGACGAAAATGAAAAATATTCTCCATATCTGAGTTTTTATAACATTCCTTAGATAATGTATATCTTGAATTAGTTTTAAATCCTTTTATTAAAAAGTTTCTTTTCTATGCTGCACTGGTGCAACGCCTCAAGTCTGAGAAGCTGCACCAGTGCAGCCGAAGCAGCACTGGTGCAGCCGAAGCAGCACTGGTGCAACAAGAGTCAAGCCTCCCTGACCTGACCTTTGACCAATCCGAGAAAAAAAAAGGTGTTTTTTTCCCTGGGCCCCTCCCCCAAACGAAAACACATTGACCTGAAGCCTAAGTGTATTCTGAGTCATAAAAAGTTTATTAGATGAAAAAATATTGTACGGGCACTTTTTTGCACAAAAAGTCACTTTTTGGCACTTTTTTGAGAGAAATAAAATAGTTCGCAGATTTTTTTTAAATCGACCGAATAAAGAAAAAAATGCTCTTGTTGGATGGCTTTGGACATAAGGCCGCATAAACAAAAGGAATTTTTCAAATATCTGTTTTTCTCACTTTTTTATTGCTGTTTGAAATTTCTGACTTGACTTTTTGCATCATTGGTGATGCATGTGTTTAACATTGAGCTTGGGAAAATTGAAAAAAAATAGACTTTGGGGATTGTTTACTAGGGCAAGTGATACATCAAATTAAGACTCATATTAAACTGAACCTCAAGCTGAAAAAAAACCAAAATAGCATTTACGATCACTTTTTATAAGCGACTGTAACAATTGTTTTTTTAGCTATATTAAAAAACAAGGTAACGCCGTAAATTTTAGAAAAGAGATTTTTTCAAAGTAAAACATAGGTGTGACCTGCCTTCACATTAGGCTTCATAAACAAAAGAAAAAACATCTCTATGTGTTATATTCACTTTTTAATAACACATTTTCGTTTTAGGCACAAGCAAAAAGCAGCATTGGTGATGCATGTGTTTTTCAATGGGGTTTTTTAAAGTCTACCAAAATACGGTTTACCAATACATTTTCATTATTTTCTCTTTGGTATCTCATTATGCACATGTTAATAAACAGGTTCATGCATTATTAGCTAAATAGCATAAAAACACACTGAATTATTAACAATAATCTTTGAGATTTGGGTGACCAGATGGCCGGAAATCGAAAATCGCCTCGTATGGATTCAACTTCCATTTCGTGCACTTTCTATGTGGGCCACATGCATAAGAATTGGTACAATAATGCATACGAATCTTAGCTAGAATCTGCAATTGAAATTAAGTCTTTAACTTATATGCTTCAAGAATTATAGGGCACATTCTGCTATGTATAATATCCTATCCATTTCAATGGGACGACCAGATGGCTGCAAATTGAAAATCGCGTCGTATGGATTCATATTGCGTTGTATGTACCTTACGTGTAAGCCACTTGCATTTAAAATGACACAATGTAGTAGGGTATGCTATAGAATGTGTTGCAGTTGGAAATCAAGCTCTATCTAGTATGGATCATGACTGATGATACAATATACGTGACTCATTTTGCAAAAAATGGAGGCAAATTTTATAAAACATGCGTTTAATCACTGAATGATTCTCACCACTTCTAAGCATGGCACAGGCATGACAATGACCACAGGGCAGTGGCATGATGGTAACTGTATGCTGCACTCAGAATTATGGATCCAGATTGTATGGTTTTAGAATTTTGGGCCACAACGTAAGGCATATTTTTTCACACATGTGACGTTATTGAAAAACATCATACATTCAACTTCACATTTTGTAGCCAAAAGCATAAAGTGTTCTTCAACACACATGAAAGTGAAAAATAAAAACTTTTCCTGAAGATTACACTTGATTTGTACCTTGTCCCTATAAGCCACAAATATGAGACTTTGGGTGTGAATAATCTCCCTTGCTCCTGCCATTGAAAAGTTGCAATTTGCAATTAACCAGTGGAAGGTCCTGTTCTTAAGGGATGTAGAATGTTCCTCTTGATCCTTCCTTAGTTTTGTTACATTAACTAGGACCAGCACATACGCCCCGCATTCAGGTGGTAAGCTGATGCGGGGAGGTATCTGTCTCCCATTAATTGCCATATTTCGATCGGGCTGGGCCCCTAACGCGTTCTGAGCGTTATTATTATTAGTTGGTCTAATTTGGGTCTCCTTGCTTTTATCAACATTTTGCACCTTGCCTTCCTGTGTGGCGTCCTTAATCGTGTTATGAATTGCAGTGGTTTTTGTTAATGGTTGATTGGCAGCTATTCCTTTGCCAGGCACTTGTGGGGTTTTGGGCTTTGTAGTTAAGATTGTGACAGTGGGATTCTTAGCTTTAGTGCATGTAGATTTAGAATAGCTCGGTTTGAGTCCCACAGTTACAGCAGAACCCTAACTGGCGATATTTGTAATGGGAGAACTCAATTCAGCTAGTTTTTCAATTCGGGTAAGTCTAGATTCTATCGGGGACAAATAGATGCTAAGTAGTTCGCCCATTCTTTCCAGAAGTTGGTCATAAGCTGCAAGATTATCCCCTTTAGCCGTCGGGATCCAATGTGACTCCTCACTTTCTATGTCTATAGGTGCATTTGTCTCATCTACATTTGGGTTTGGATTGGTATCCTTCCTATGCTTTCGCTTAGGCATGCTATGCTTTATTACCTTAGGCTTGCTCAACTGTCTTGTGTGTGTTTTATGTTTCCGTATAGCACCCTCCCGCCTACCCCTTAATTGCCTTGTGCTAGCTTCGACTACCTCATCTGGTGTGTGCTTGATGAGCAGTTCTGGGGTCCTTTCTAGTTCCATGCTAGACTCTAGATCCGAATCTATCAAGGGATTAGATGTTGATAAGTTGACCTCATTCGGTATGCTGTGAATTTCGGCGTGGACATCAATTATAGGACCAGTATTGATGTTTCTAGCCTGAACTGGAGTTCTATCTGATGCAATAAGTCCAAGGGATGAGCGTTTTGCTAGGGCTAGGTCTTGTGAAACCCTGCGCTCCAAGAGTGTAATTTCCTGGTTTATAGCATCATTGGCCCTAGTTATGAAGTTATCTATTGGGCCTATCAGTGGAGCCCCACGTGCTGCCGTTTTACTTCTACTACCTCTGGTAGTCATAATATTAGATAAGAAGTATATATTTTGTCACAGCCTAGCTTGTGCACAAAATCTACGGGGTGAGGATGCAGGGAAGCAGCAAATAAGGTGCTAAGGGGTGGGATTGGATCGATCAACACCCGACACACTTCTACTATACAGTTCAATTCCCAGCAGAGGCGTTATAATAGTCTTAATCCCTCCCCCTGCTGAATAGAGGTAGTAACAGTTAAACAGATAAATGCCTCGTAATACAACTGCGGTTAACAAATGCAAAAAATAAAAGAACAACCCGGTGCAAAATCAGGCTCTACAAGTGCAATACAGTAAGTATAGCTCACGCATTAGTAGCATTCAGTTTTATATGAGGAGATGCAAAGAGCCATGCAGTAAAGTTCACTTGGGAGGGAGCGATGTTCATAGGTCCTCATAAGGCCCAAAAATTCCCTCAAATGATGAATTAGAGGGTATAACTGCCCAACAAAGAACCCAAATACACTGCTCAGTCAGTTTGTAGCTATGATGACGTTCCTTATGACAGTTAACAAAGTCAATGTTAGGGGGGTCTCCTTGACCGGACTCCTTGACCTCTGAGGGCCTCAGAGGGCCCGCCCTTTGCCCGGGCTTAGCCCCGGGCGCTCCCCCGCGCGTCCCGCTCCGCGGTAGAAACGAGTGAGTTATAAGAGCATGTGATGGAGGCGGGGCTAGCAGGGGGCGCAGGCCGGGTCACTCAGGCCACGCAGGGACTCCTGGGTCAGTGAGTCCCTGCAGCGCTCAACCCCTGCAGCAGCTGTTCTTCTCCATGCCACAACCGGGGGTCCTTACGGGAATCCAAACGCCGCGAAGCGGCACCCACGAAGCGGGTGTAGCAAGGCACTGAGGAAGAGGGAAACTCCAACACCCTCCAACAAAATCACGGCGTTCACAGGTAGGCAACCCTTTTCGGCCCTTGCAATGTGCTGTACATTATGGACGAAATACCATATTTAATATACATATCCCTATTAGGCGTCCCCTCCGGGAGGGCAGGTTGTGCTTCATCAATTCTCAAATTGGTACCACTACAAAAGCATCACATCTTACGAAGTGTGCTGGAAACAGGCATGCTGAAAATAGTGCAAAATATGCAGTATTATAAAAAAGTAGCACTTAAAGTACTCTTCGTACGTTGCGCCGTTCAAATATTCTTAGGAGCAGAGAAAAATCTCCTCATTACCTGCCTATATGTGTTGCAACACATATATAATTTTCATAATCATAGGACTAACTCAATATTTGGCCAATACATATCAAAAATGCCACAGTAAGTGTTTTCTAAAACTACCTTACCAATCCAAGGCATCAATCTTAGAACAAGTGCCGCAAAACTGCTCTTACCAATCAAATGGTGTCCAGGTTCATACTGCCAAGTTCACAAATCGACCAAACGGTCACTGCACGGCGAATCAACAGAAGAGATCTCAGTCGAGGACCGACGCCACCTGGATGGTTAGATCAGAAAGAAAGGGAAAACGCAGTGGATGCCAAGACTCAGGTCTCCTCCGGCAGTGATCACGTCCAAAGCGAGATTCCAACCCTTCGTATCGACCAGTCTTTCAGGCATCCGAGTCGCCGATGAGCCCCACGTTGGACGCGCCAATTTGTAGTAGCAAGCCCCAGCCAGGCCTACTAGTGCAAGGGATTCGCCCTTTTCTGCTCAGAGTCCTTAGACCAATAGTAAGAAGTTGGCACAGAAACTGGAATAGAAAAGACAGAGTTTATTAAACCTCATGAGGTGGAACTACATTCACACAACACCCTTCAGTATAGTATGAGGTAGCAGACTGACTGGAAGGAGCTGGGTCCTTTTATACCCACACAGGGTCTCAAAAGCAGGCGGTACAAGTGCAAGCTGCTGTTCTTAGGCACATACAAGGTCATACAGAAAATGCACGGTTGCACAGCTAACAGTTAGCTAGTTGAAATAAAAACACATTCTGACAGTTACATGCTAGGGACAGCTGCATGCTCAACTGAGCATGCGTGGAGTGGCAGAAGCTAAATATAATCTGTCTCCACTGGTGCAACGCCTCAAGTCTAGGTAGCCTGACCTTTGACCAATCCAAGAAAAAAAAAGGTGTTTTTTTCCCTGGGCCCCTCCCCCAAACGAAAACACATTGACCTGAAGCCTAAGTGTATTCTGAGTCATAAAAAGTTTATTAGATGAAAAAATATTGTACGGGCACTTTTTTGCACAAAAAGTCACTTTTGGGCACTTTTTTGAGAGAAATAAAATAGTTCGCAGATTTTTTTTAAATCGACCGAATTAAAAAAAAATGCTCTTGTTGGATGGCTTTGGACATAAGGCCGCATAAACAAAAGGAATTTTTCAAATATCTGTTTTTCTCACTTTTTTATTGCTGTTTGAAATTTCTGACTTGACTTTTTGCATCATTGGTGATGCATGTGTTTAACATTGAGCTTGGGAAAATTGAAAAAAAATAGACTTTGGGGATTGTTTACTAGGGCAAGTGATACATCAAATTAAGACTCATATTAAACTGAACCTCAAGCTGAAAAAAAAAACAAAATAGCATTTACGATCACTTTTTTATAAGCGACTTTAACAATTGTTTTTTAGCTATATTAAAAAACAAGGTAACGCCGTAAATTTTAGAAAAGAGATTTTTTCAAAGTAAAACATAGGTGTGACCTGCCTTCACATTAGGCTTCATAAACAAAAGAAAAAACATCTCTATGTGTTATATTCACTTTTTAATAACACATTTTCGTTTTAGGCACAAGCAAAAAGCAGCATTGGTGATGCATGTGTTTTTCAATGGGGTTTTTTAAAGTCTACCAAAATACGGTTTACCAATACATTTTCATTATTTTCTCTTTGGTATCTCATTATGCACATGTTAATAAACAGGTTTATGCATTATTAGCTAAATAGAATAAAAACACACTGAATTATTAACAATAATCTTTGAGATTCGGGTGACCAGATGGCCGGAAATCGAAAATCGCCTCGTATGGATTCAACTTCCATTTCGTGCACTTTCTATGTTGGCCACATGCATAAGAATTGGTACAATAATGCATACGAATCTTAGCTAGAATCTGCAATTGAAATTAAGTCTTTAACTTATATGCTTCAAGAATTATAGGGCACATTCTGCTATGTATAATATCCTATCCATTTCAATGGGACGACCAGATGGCCGCAAATTGAAAATCGCGTCGTATGGAAAGAAAATTTAGCTTGAAACAACCTGGAAAGAAAGGAATGGGAAACGAAATCAGTAAGCCACTGATGAACACAAACTTTTAATTAACATAACAAGCAAGGAACAATAACGCTAGAAACAAGAACGGTAAACTGTAGAAAATGAAAGTCAACAGAACATTCCTCCCCCCCCCCACCCCCCCCCCACATTCTGGAACCTTCCAAAGTAGGGCAGGGTTACGGCTACGCCCAACTGGCGGCAACCCATATAAGGCGGGCCCTGCTGCCAACACTTGGTCAGGAAATCTTAACATATGGGGGAGCCGGAGGAGAGGCAGGGGCCAGCGGAGTCCAGCCGCAGCGGCCCTGGGTAGTTGCAGGTAGTCCCGCCACATGTCCACCCGGTCCGACCACCCATGGCCAGGGACCGACGGGGGGCCAACTGAGGCCGGCTGCAGCCGATAACCTAAGGAAGCCCGGTCCAGAGAAGAACGAGACACCTCTTCCTTTTCCCCTCCGTGACAGCCGCAGCAGCTCTGGGCGGCGGGATGTCCTGTCCATACCTCTGCAGAAATTTGTCCAAGTTGGGCTGGGAGGGAGAGGCGACGCGGACGAGCCTCTCCCACCTCCACGGATAGGAGGTCTCCCAGCCCCCGGCCCAACGCCGAACTCCCCCAGCCAGGCGGTGGTGCCATATTTTCGTAGCACCGAACATACCATGGTGGTGCCCCAGTACTTGCGCAGCACCGAACGTGCAACGGTGCCCATATTTTCGGAGCACCGAATATGCAATGACTGCACCGATACTTGCGCAGCACCGAACGTGCGCCGCAGGTGGCCATACCTCCGTAGCACTGGGCATGGGCCTTGTGGAGCACAGGGTGTGGAGAGACCATCGTGCATGCCCATGAAAGAGAACGGCCTAGAGTGCACCGGGAGAAGGAGACGGCGCGAACGAGTCTCCCTTGCCCCCCCCAGGCGGGGGCATCACAGCCGCACCCCAGCCGAATGTCCCGCTTCCACAACACAGAGTTCCACTCCCTATTTTGTCCTCAGAAAGGTCTCTTCCACTCTTGCAGACTCGATGAGAGGGGACTGCTGCAGGGCCTCAAAATGGCGTCTGGGTCCGCTGGAAGGCGGGTCTTGGCCGCTAGAGTAACTTTGAACAGCAATGTAACTCGGTCGCTTGCCCACCGGGACACGAGCCCCCACCTCCGACAACATCTCCACAGCCTTGAAGAGTCTGCAAAGGTACCCGGCGGAGCCCTCGGCCCCTGCAGGCTTCCGGTAAGGGACAACTGCCTTGATCGCCAACAAAATAAACATGACATTGCCACTCCTTCTGTTAGCATGAATTCTTGAACTGCCGAAAAGGACTCTGGTCCAACTGCCGGTTGTAGGAAACTTTTTCCTGATGCTACTTCCGGACTGACCCGGCCCCGCCCAAAATGGCGCCGGTATCAATAGGAACTTACGAACACCTCGTGGTGTTTCTTTTTGCTAAATAAAAAAAAACTTGATGTTCTGAGACATGTATATGATCCTTTGTACACTTGACAAGAAGAAAGGAGAGCTCACTCGACGAACATGTAAAAAGGATCCCGTTAAAAATGATGATTACAAATGTACAATGTATTATATTTTTTATATATATATAGCTGATGTATAACCTCGCTTATGACGCACGCACACGGTATGCATATAGGAAATCTGATTGCAACTAGTCTGACTATGCTTCTAAATTATGAAATAAATGCCCCCGAACCCCCCCAGCCAGTTGATAGACGTTTTAGTTTGCTACAAATGAATTGATAAAACTTTCTAATGTTTTTTATTGCTGCAAAACAACACCCCCCACTGTACGCACTTTAGCCATTGCCGTGTCCGGCCAAATACGACTGCACCCTCATAAATCCACGTACTATGATTTTGCAAAAATAAAGGTTTTCGAAATTATGAACGGGTATTGCATGCTTTATTTGAAATATGGGATCGGCGGGAGAGTTCTTTTCTGTGCACCCTACCCTGCTCTCTCTTTAAGGTTATTAGAAGATGGTTGCCCAGCCCCGGAGGAAGGATCGGATCTACGACACGATACTCTGCCTTCAAGGTACGCGACTGACTCATGAACTCTCGCGTGGAGAAAAGACCTCGACTTCTGAGGATGGGTAAAACGAAACGGTATAAATAATGGAATGTAAAAGAAGGGTAAAATAAAACGATGTAAATGTTATAAAGTACGACGCTCAAAGGTATTAGGGAACAGAGCTGACCAAAGAACTGAAGAACCTTAGAACGTCACAGCATTGAAGGAGATTTAAGGATCCCGATAGTGAGATACATCTACTAACTAGATACCTCGCACTAGGTACCTCTGGTTTCCTTTTTACGTTTCCCTGCACACGACCTATAAGGACACACTGCCCCCCCCCGACTCCAGAAACCATACCCCAGGGATTCTACCCCGAGGAGGAAAGACGAGTATGAGGTAAGTAAAGGACTCTCGAATCCATGTATTTGATATGCGCGAATGTTGTCCCCCTCCCTTCCCCTCTTTTCCCTCCCTCTACAGGTTACATCAGGGGCCGCAACCGAGGTATGGCGAAGATCTGAAGCCTTGCCCCGTCTGATACGCGAAGCGGACCAACGCTGCAAGGTGGCGCCTAAGCACGCCCACAAACTACTCACGTAGCAAACGAGCCCATAAATTTAGTATGATCTGATGAAAAATTATCACCCTTAACCCATGCTGCACGAATGAACCCATGTCACGTATGATTCGAAACTATGAGAGAATGTGTGTGTGTGACTGAAGCGTTGACTCAACTGGTCGAAGGACCAAGAATGCAAGAAAGTGCGACACAGTGGTACCCGTTTTCCTTTTTCTCAAAGCATGTCCCCTCTACCCTGTCTAATGCTCGTCCACCTCAAACTGCATGCTTTCAAGATTCTAACGCAGACCCGTAAATGTCCTTTGCTGTGTAATGCACTAAATAGCCTTTCTTAAATACACTGCCACTCTCCATGTCGCACGTGTACTATTTAGCCTGCTGTTGCACTCTCTCTCTCTCTCTCTCTCTCCTTCACACTCCCACTCTTCCGAGCGATTAGCTCCGAAATTGGCAGACTGCCACCCCTAGCGCACCACCCAATTGGCTCCAAATACCGCCAGCATTTGCACAAAACTTGTCTTTAATAAAATCACCATGAGACCGTGTCACTACCTCTCCTTTCTGCTAAATTGACGAAACCGAGAATTGGCCATAAGGGAAAGGACAGGTAAGACGACTGAGGTTCCCTAATCTGACCCGTAATGAGGGAACTACATGTCAGCGGCTCCTATTATGAGATAAAATGCCTCAGATGACGCGACCTTCCCCGTTCCGAATTGTCGCAATACCCAAACCGTAAAGGTAATCGAAACCTCCCCATCTTCCCAGGACGCACCCAGTATTGCGTTCAGTTGCCCCCGATAAGAGTTTTTAACTATCCTTCACCCCCCGATCGTAAGAGATGGGTCGACTTGCGACTAACGCAGGCCAGCTGTGGTCCCTAGAAAAGATTTTTTCGATAGGCAAATTTCAGAGTTTGGAATTCGAGAAATGCCACTGAACGCTCACCAACTGAACTGTGGCCTTCTGCCGATAGTACCCTTATAACCCAAAGTAAGATGATGCCCCCCCATCACAGTTTTCTATGTCCCTAGTTATTTTCCCATGAGACCCCTGTCTTTTCTAATTTAGTAATCAGGCCGCGAGAGGCTGCATAGGAACCAGAATGATGTTTTACAAAGTTAAAGATTAGACCGAAGCGAAGAAAACCATTACAATGAACCTTGTCGAAAGCGAAAATGTTTAGTTAAAAGGCAGGATGCATTGATAAAATGAAAGATGTTTAGCCTATGTTCGTCCCTCAGCGAGATACCTATTAGTACCATGTTGATAGCTCACAACACCCTTTTGTAAATATAAACCCCTAGAGAACGGTATAGCTTTGTCAGGCTTGTATTACGAAGGTGGGTCTCCATCAGATGAACTGTCGTGACTATAGTAAACAGTTGTGAAGGAAAGTCATAGTAAATCCAGCAGGCCCACCATCGATCATTTATATGTCAGTTGTGAACCCTAATATAACGGACGTTTCTATTGTCATTTACCTGGAGCTGGGAGAGAAATAGACTTGTGTGATTACCTTCCTCTGCCCATTCTCTAAAGACTGTCTTTTCAAACTCCTTCAAGGGTACAGCTGTCGGAGGAAAGAAGGACCGGATGTGGGAGCACGTGGCCTGACTACAGACTATGGAACGTCTGCGGCATGGGCCAAGGCGAGACCGCGACAGAACGGAGCTGCAGGACGAGGCACTATTTCCGACAAAACAAGAGGAGAGGGCTGACCTGATGCCCCTGTCCAATGTTCAAATGTGTGCCGAAAGGTCCCCGCTCCCTAAACTCGGTCATAAGCCCGCCTACCTGAAATCTCTCGTTCCCCTAGTTTGTTCCCGACCTGGCCATTGCTCCACCCCCCTTTTTCTCCGACCTACCCTATGGACTATTTGTACACTCTTCTTCCACCTGAACTTTTTGACTATCGACTCCGAAAGACACAGGGCGAAAAAGACCTTTTCGACCAGAAACGCGAGGAAAAGGTCGTGCCCTGCAACACGGGACCTAGAATAGAGCTGGACCCTTAGCTCCACCGCCGGTGCTCCACAGCGCCAACAAAGGACTGAGAACTCAGTAACTTCGAACATTGACACCCTCAATCATCGTTTCTGCTACGTCTCGTTTCTCTCCCAGCCACCATTGTATTGATTATGCTCCAACCAAATATATACGGAGCCTGTATATAATAACCTGTATGCAATGTACTGACTGCTCGCTACAGAATCATTTTTTGTATTACCTTACTATGACTTTCCTGCTAACAAGTTTATCAAAGTTTTTCAATAGGCCCGCCTCCTAAAACTAGAGATCTTAAATGTAGTGTTTACGACTCCTTCACCTGGGGTCCTACTGCTTTTTCTTATGCCCACCATAATAGACTTGAATAGGAAATAGATCAGCAAGATGTCTTGAATATGTTAAAGGGAGGACTGTGGAAAATTAGTACGGTTTGGTAAACATTATCTGCGCCATCTTGCCTTTTCCCCTGATGCCACACTTTTGTCGTGCGCGCCCGCCATTTTTTTAGGTGCCTCGATCAGGACCATCCCTTTTGCACGCCACTGGCCCCCAACATAGCCCTTCGCCCTCGCCAAGCCTGCACGCTGACCAACCCCCCCTCGCTCGCACATGCTTTGAGTCATAAACCCCTCTTCAGCGCAGTTCTGCCTCAAAGCCCCATCCTGTTCCCAGCGCGACCCCTCCCTTCATTCTTTTCATAGTCCCCGGCCCTTTGATACAAAAAAAACCCCTTTTCCTGTGCCCGTTTGTCTTCCTTGTTCCCAGGCCGACACCTAGCTCTGCCGATACTATTCCTTGCCCCTCCCCGTACAGTTGAAAGCTTCCCTCATCAAAGGACCCCCGAGTTGATCAGAGCCCCCACCCCACGAGATCCGATCGAACCCCCCACACTCCATGAATCGGCGGAATATCCAGCTGCGCGATAACCATCACCTGTTGTGACCGGGGTGGGGACTTCTACTGTAAATGTGTGTGGGAACGGGCCCGAAGGGGAGATTCCGGGAATGTCTTTCCGTACATCAAAGCATTGCCATGAATATGTAAACTGTAATAAAGCCACAAAAACCTGTATATAAGGGGCCAGGCCTCAGAAATAAGTTAGAGCACCTCATGACGATACCTGCTGTCTGATTTGTCGTGTTCTCCTCCGGAGAGAATAAACCTTGTTTCCTGCCTTCCAGTCTCCAGCGCCTGCCTCTTCATTGATTAATGTTTCGTGGGTTAAAGAGGCGATACCGCCGGGCAAATACCGATTGTCCCCGACCTTAGTTTCTACACTAGCACCATTGGTTTTGCAAATGCTTGCTTGATCTTGTTATTAGCTACTGTTGGTAAGAACTCCTGCAGCAAGCTAGAGCCTCGAAGGGCGGCATGAATCGAGGGATTTGTTATTTGTAGACGTGCAATGAAGTCTGTGCTGGCCAGCCTGTGGCATGTTTATGCAGACTCGAGGTGGCGCTTTTCCTATAGTCCCCACTTTGTTTCTGGAACTCAGAGTTTGTTGCTTCGGCCTGCATGGGGGGGCTCTCAGGGGGCACTGTGGATGGTAATCCCCACCCCAGGTGACCCCTAAATGTACATCATTCAAGGTGATCAGTAAAAGGCGATGTTGATGAGATGATGTCTGAAGGGTGTGATCGTAACCTTGGCTTCCCCACTTGACCACGATTGCATGAACCTGTGACACGAATGTCTCGTCCTGCACCTCTCGCTCTCTACCTGGCGAGCACCGGCAGCAGACTGAACCTCAACATCAAGAGTATCTGTTTGGGACCAGCCATGCCTAGAAGTGTCTCCCTTGCCTTATATTGTACTAGTCTCACTATTCACCATCTGGTGAAGTGAGACCACGAGAGCTGTCTCGTCTGCTACAATAATAACCTTTATGAAGTGCTACGCCGGCGTCTAGGCACTGTTCATCGGGTGAGGTGCATGCTATGTGGAGGCCACGATCATGAAAGGCTTCTGCTGTGTCTTAAGAGGTTGGCGAGATGCTGCTTGCTTGCGCTGCCGCAGTCCACAGGTGACCGGTCACTTCGACATGTACAGTGGAGTTGTAGTCCGTGTGTGCTGTGCGGTGCATCCTGCTTTTTCCTTCCACACCGGCTGTTTTTGAGTGGAGTTGGAGTTGTAGTCCGTGTTTGCTGTGCGGTGCATCCTGCTTTTTCCTTCCACACCGGCTGTTTTTGAGTGGAGTGGGAGTTGTAGTCCATGTGTGCTGTGCGGTGCATCCTGCTTTTTCCTTTCACACTGGCTGTTTTTGAAAGGAGTGGGAGTTGTAGGCCGTGCGTGCTGTACGGTGCATCCTGCTTTTTCCTTCCCCACCGGCTGTTTTTGAGTGGAGTGGGAGTTGTAGGCCGTGTGTGCTGTGCGGTGCATCCTGCTTTTTCCTTCCCCACTGGCTGTTTTGAGTGGAGTGGGAGTTGTAGGCCGTGTGTGCTGTGCAGTGCATCCTGCTTTTTCCTTCCACACCGGCTCTTTTTGAGTGGATTGGGAGTTGTAGTCTGTGTGTATTGTACGGTGCATCCTGCTTTGTCCTTCCACACCCGCTGCTTTTCAGTGGAGTGGGAGTTGTAGTCCGTGTGTGCTGTGCAGTGCATCCTGCTTTTTCCTTCCACACCGGCTGTTTTTGAGTGGAGTGGGAGTTGTAGTCCGTGTGTGCTGTGCAGTGCATCCTGCTTTTTCCTTCCACACCGGCTGCTTTTGAGTAGAGGGGGAGTTGTAGTCCGTGTGTACTGTGCAGTGCATCCTGCTTTTTCCTTCCACACCGGCTGCTTTTGAGTGGAGTGGGAGTTGTAGTCCGTGTGTGCTGTGCGGTGCATCCTGCTTTTTCCTTCACACCGGCTGCTTTTGAGTGGAGTGGGAGTTGTAGTCCGTGTGTGCTGTGCGGTGCATCCTGCTTTTTCCTTCCACACCGGCTGTTTTTGAGTGGAGTGGGTGTTGAAGGCCTTGTAGCTACCTGCTGGTGTCCCTTCTATCCACCTGGCCCACCCCCTCCCATGCATACTGTTTGCACTACGCGCCTGCACCACTGAAATCCTTGCACTGCCCCTACCTGCCCGCCACTGCCAGGGCGTTGAGCTCTGGTGTCTGTTGAATGGCAGAAAGGCAAATTCCTCTTCTTGCCATTACATCTTCGCTGGATGGGGCTTGGAATAAAGCAGATCCTTCTCTGCACCCCTCTTCCAAGTCAGTCATCTATTAAACTTTACTCCTCCCAGAGCAGGGTCTGCTATCCACCCCTGCTAGGGGAGCTCCTGTTGCTCCGGGGTGGACCTTACAAAGCATGTTAACAAATTGCTGTATTTTGTGCATGCCTTCGGGTCCCTCACCTCTGTCCTGAGTAGACTCGGCCTTGGATGCTGTATCCTGTCCTTGCCGTTGGGTGGACAGAGTAGAGAATTTACCGTCTGTAGCCTATCCCTGTAGAGGGTGCTTCACCGTCACGCCGGTGTGGCCCCGGTACAGCTTTACTGGCTGTCTGTAGTTAGTGTATGACATGGGTTAGTGGAGTTGTTGTTTTTTCTTTACTCCTGGGTGGAGTAAACCGGAGCAATGAAATTCTGACATTCCCATTTCACTTATAATTGGTGATCATAACTAACTCACTCTCAATAACTCACTCGCTAACTCTCTCACTCTCACTAACTAAATCTCACTCACTCTCACTAACTCAATAACTCTCTCTCACTAACTAACTCACTCGCTAACTCTCTCACTCTCACTAACTCTCTCACTAATTTCATCACTCTTACTAACTCTCTCAATCTCTCACTAACTATCTCCCACTAATTAACTCACTAAATCTATCACTCTCAATAACAAAGTAAGTAACCTTCACTCTCCTGTTATTTATACCCACCCCTTTGTGGAAAAGTAAATTTTGCCATGTTGTATGTGCCTACGTGTTCCCTATGTTATGTTATATGTGCATGATCGATATGCATGTATTCCCCTATGATCGATTAAAGACGCAATTATAGTTGTGTCCATCTCTAGTATGCCAGTTTCCAGTTTTCGTGAATACAACGAATATCGGGCCTATGTAAAGCTACGTTGCCACGTTTTACAGTGTGCACGTTAATTCATTGAATTATCCCCGTTTCTAGGCCTCAAAAGGGCCCGGACTTAGATTCAGCGCCTGTTTTCTGAACCCTCTCCAAGGAGCGATACAGCCCCCACCTGTATCCCTGACTCTTAGCTTACTTTCATGCCTCGCAGTGCCCGGCTCGGCCTGGCTCTGCCTCCCAGTCTGCCAAGAATATGTTATGTTTCTAGTTATCAGTCCAGCCCTCCTTCTCTGCATTCCTAAGCTACTGAATCGCATCAATAGTTTCCGTCATGGTCTAGCCTTTATGTCTCCATGTAAGAGAAATACTGTATTAATATTTATAGAATATTCCCCGCACACGCACTACATGTAGAATTATGCATGCACCAGTCTTAATGTCTGTTAGCCTTTACTCTGATAACTTTTGGATTCTATCAACATGTACTCTAAACACCAGATACTAGATATGCCTGGGTACATGTCGCTCTGACACTCCAGACTTTAGTCTCCTCTTCTAGCGCAGAAGTCATAGCCCCCCAGTTCTCCCTGGTAACACGTCATTGTCAGTTTGCGCGCACCACTAGGTTAGAGGTCCCAGCTGCTCAGGTAGCCCCCTCCATGTTTCCGCCCCGTTTATGACATATTCTGTTACGTTTACATCACATGTCTGTGTATACGCCCTGTACACGCCTTCTTGTTACCTCATTTTGCCCTTATCTTTCGCGACTGCTACAAACTCCGCCTACTGCTACGCCTACTGTATTGAATGCAATGTATTTTGTTTAACTATATATACTAATGTTCTGTTATTAAAAGTTATGCGCATCATTCCCAGATCCTGCCCCCGGCAGCTGTCGGGCCCTGCCATCCCATTCCCATGCAGGCTGTCCTGTTCCTGTCCTTTTATGCCTGATTAAAGCCTGTACACTCTAGCTACCTCGAATCTTGACTCTTATTTATTGAGCTATCTGTTTGTATGAGTATCCCGAAAAATAGAACCGGTAATTAATTATTTATTTACCACATAATGGCGCCCGAATAGGGACTTGCCCTTTCCCCACGCGCCGGAGAAGCCACGCAGGCCCCCTGATCCTCTGCAGCCGTGACGGAACCATACCGTGCACGTGCAGATATTTCTGCTTCAAGTATCCCTCAGGCCCACGGAGGAGACGGAGGTTGCGGTCCAGCGTCCAGACGAGGTGGTGGAGGAACGCGGCAAGTCCCGACCAGAGCCCAAGCCGAGAGTCCAAGGTCCGAGGTATCCGGAGGCCCACCTGTAACTAAAGTCCGAGGTTCGTCCGTCCGTCGTCGTAGCAGTCCAGTCCAGTCCGAGGCCTTCCGTTCTTGCTGCCCGGTGAGTACCATTGCTGGGGTAGTATCTAGACAGGGTCAATTGATTTGCCTCTGGTCCGTGGGTTTGGGTACACAGATCCAACACGAAGTGTCCACTTAGGTGGATGCGGGTCCTGACGTGTCTCTTTATGGGACCGGTAAGTTTCGTACTGTTTTAGCAGTGCATCTAGTCATTCTAGTAAGTTTCTGTTCCAGTAAGTTCTGTTTTTGAGAAATTCATGTATTCTGTTTTCAGTATTTCAGGTAATATTCTGTCCAAAATGGTTTTTCATGTGTTTTCAATGTCGTGGTATGAATGATTCGTTTTTCAGTTATTATTGTGTTTATCGTGTATTGTATTGTGTCCAGACTCCAGCCTAGTTATGCCTCTGTTCTCAAAGTTACGTCAGTTAAAAACTAGAAAAGGTCTGCTCGAGGAAGCAGTTCCTGTCCCGCCTAGGGACAGTCCAGGTCATTTTATGTATCAAAAGCATGGCATAAGTGCCATATTATATCTAGATTTATGGGTGGAGTACACCAAGGAATTAGAGGAAAAGTATAGATGGCCCGTATCAGGTACGTGGGATGCCGAGTGCATCATGCGAGTAGAAGAAGCATTATGGAAAAAGAAAGCCAGACAGTCCCAGAGAGACGCCATCGAGTTATGGCGCAAAGAATCTCATAAAAGAACAGAAAAAGAAATCATAAAGTCTGAATTAAGTAGAGAATCCTCAGAAAGAGCCCAAGAAAGGGAATCAATTGAAGTAGGTGAACGAGTTAAAGCCGAACAGTCAGACAGACAGAGAAATGCCCTCATTAAGGGTATGTATCCTCTTCTTGCCGAGGGTTTGCCAAAAGCAACCCCGGAAGCACCATGTAATTTTCCGCCGCCATTAGTTCCGATTAAGCTACGTCACAAACCGACCGCAGCTGATATTTTTCTCTCGTCCTATTTGGACGACACAGTCCCAGAATATGCGAATCCTGCTCCGCCAGCTCCGGTAAATAATGTAATTCCTGTTCCTCCAGCCACCGGGGCACCTGTTACAGCACCTGTTACGGTACCCCCGGTCCAGTCCATAGTACAAGTTCCCGCTACATCGGTCACTCTGCCAGCACGAAGAGTATCAGTCGACGATTCCAGTTTAGGGGCCGCGGGAGGAGGTCCTCCGGGTACCCCGCCGCCACACAAACGTATAACGTTAGTCGAGTTACATGAACGTGCGTTACAGCGTACGCCCAAACATCAGTCCGTTGCAGATATCAGGCGAGCTCTCACCGAATGCCGTTATGATCCAGTCCCAGGCGATGATAATATGGTTATATATTCATTGCGCGCAAGACGGGTGACCGAGTATTTGGACACCCTACCGAATATGAAAGAAGATCTAGACAGAATATATCGTTTCATCCGTACAGGAGAAGATCCAGAAAGTATTGGCGAAATCATGTCTCTAAGGAAAGCTGAGACTCAGCTCATGCTATTAAAGTTTCTAATCAATTGTTTAATAAGGGAACAAGATTATCCAGACAAAGATCCAATCGAAATGAAAGTCCTGACAAAGTGGAGTGATCATATAGCCGAGGGAAGACACAAGACACTCAGTAGTATAGACAGTATGTACAAGAAAATTCGTAAGGAAATAATAAGGTTACACGAGAAACGCAAAACAGCACAAGTAAGCGAGAAAGAAGATAACTCTGATACTGAAGAAGTAGAAGACGAGAATACCGCCAGAATAGCGTATGTAGGTAAATCTAGATTTCCAGACCGACATTCACGCCTAGAACACAAGAAAGTCTTTCATCTTCCAGCACCAGAACAATATTCTCTAGAACAAGTATTTCAAGCTACCGATCACATTCTGAAATCACGAATCGGTTATAGTGAACTTAGTACCATGCATGAACAAGAACTAGCCCGATCAGCAGTCCGATGGATTACTGATTCTACCACTTTTCCAGACGAAATAGTGGCACAAATGTTTCTGAAACTGCCCCCAGCCGAGCAACGACTGGTGGGTATGTATATGATCCAGCACCTGATTACACTATATGAAGGACAACATTCTGATCCAGATCCGTTACATGATATTCTGAACGAGTTACTCCAGTATAAATGGAAAGGTTTAGGTACCGATTTAAGTAGTGTCATTCTAGAACAGCGCCACAAATATAGAACGTTTCTGAACCCGCATTTTGTTCACGTCTCACCTCCAGAAAGTAAACCATTTTACATAGATAGACAGCATCCGTTACGAGAAGTACACCCAGTTAGGACACCGGGTGGTGAAATGCAACGAGTATTTGTTTACACCCCTATCACATAGATGGAACTCTTAGAGATGAAGAAATTAATTCCCTGTCACGACAAAGATCCAGCAGGGTTCCATCGAGAATTAAAAGACATGCTCCGTATGGGAGAATACACGTATCCAGATATCATTAAAATGTTAAAGGTCCTGTTGCCCGCAGGGGTATATGAAAAACTCAAGGAAAAGGAATGGGAGGTGGGAGAGAAAAAGATTGATTGGACAGCTCTAGAAGCTGAAGATAAAATACGAGTACCAGGTACCGGTCTTGGGGACAAATGTAAAGAATTGCCCGAGTTATTGATACAAGTTTTGCCAAGGTTATTAGCCACGAAAAAGGAAGATTGGGATGCAATCTCAGCATGTAAACAGAAACAGGATGAAGATACTAGTGATTTTTATTCTAGATTTGAAAAATGTTTTATTATTAACAGTGGTTTGAAGACAGGTAGCGAGTCATACCCTCATCTTTTTGTTACTAAACTAGTCGAGAATTCAAGCCCACAAGTTAAAAATCGAGTTTTGAAAGTCGAAAGTACCTGGCAAGCTAGTACCCCGTCACAAATGTTACAGATGCTCCAGTATCACCAGAATAGAATCAGGGAAGAGCAAGAACACGAAAGGAGACGTATGAAAGACACGAAAATGAAAGTACTAGTTGCACAATCTGTTCCACAAGACAGTCAGAAGAGGGGTCCGAATCAAGCCAGTCATCCTGCAGCTCCCGTTAAAGGGACATGCAATTATTGTAAACAACCAGGTCATTTTATAAACGAGTGTGCAGTTCTGAAACACAACATAGCAACTGGTAAGACTAAAGAAAGACCACGTCCGCCTAGACAAGAACAAGTTTCACAGACTTCCCAGACACCACAGAATGCACAACAGACAGTTCCAGCACCGCAGCCTATTGCTGCAACACAGCATGTTACACAGCAGATGTACCAGTATGCCCAGACAGAGTATCCAGAATATCAACCGTATTCATGAAACAGCCTAGAGAGGGAGGTAGGCTTGCCTCTCATCGAGATACCTGTAGATCAAGAGGGTCCCTATGTACATAGTCAAGTATTGGGGAAAGACAGAAAGTTTTTGATTGATACAGGGGCAAGTAGGACTACTATCAGTCATGACGAGGTTCCAGGGGCTCCGCTCTCAGGCTCTAGAAATGTTTCCCTTGGATTTTCAGGAAAGCCTATTGTTAACGAGATTTCAAAGCCAGTTACTCTAGAAGTTGGTCCATTGTCCCGAACTACTGATTTGTTACTTACGAAGTCATGTCCAGAAAATTTGTTAGGCATTAAAACATTAAAAGAATTAGGTGCAGTTATTTGCTGCTCTCCAGAAGGAATATGATTGTTTTTAAGAGACTTTAAAGGTCATTATGTATTACGTGATTTTGATCCAAGATTGTCCAATGTTCCACAGCATTTATGGGCGCAAGGTCCAACTGATGTAGGTTTTATGCGAATCACACCCCATCGTGTGACCCTCAAGCAAGGTATAGTCTTGCCACGGATCAGACAGTACAGATTGCCACCTGAGGCTGTAGCAGCCTTATCCAAAATTATTGACGAGCTCATTGCTCAAGGAGTAGTCGTAGAAACTGACTCCAATGTATGTAATTATCCTATCATTCCAGTCATGAAACGTACTGATCCAAATGCACCTCCAGTATATCGATTAGTGATTGACCTTCGAGAACTTAATAAATGTATCATACCCCAGTATCCAGTAGTCCCAGATATTTCATCTCTATTGACAGCTATTGATTCTGAAGCTACATTTTTTACTGTTATAGACCTCAAGAATGCATTTTTCAGTGTCCCGATTCATCCAGACAGCCAGTACCTTTTCGGTTTTTGTTTAAATGGAAGGAGCTATAAATTCACACGAGCTCCTCAAGGTTTCACAGAAAGCCCTAGTATTTACAGTCAAGCACTTAAAAGACAACTAGACAATATTCACATGCCAACTGACACTGCCCTGCTCCAGTATGTAGATGATCTACTGATCACAGCCCGTTCTGAACGTGACTGCGAGCGAGCGTCACTTACAGTTCTGTATTTCCTAGCCGAGATGGGGCACAAGGTGTCCCCTTCGAAGCTTCAATTCTGTGTCCAGCAAGTGATCTACTTAGGCCACTTACTGTCCAAGTGGGGTAGGCAGTTGACACCAGACCGTATCCAGTTAATAGCGAGTCTTCCACAGCCCAAGACACAGAAGGAGGTACGTGCTTTTATTGGCCTCACTTCTTATTGCAGACAATGGATTCCTCAGTATGCATTTCTAGCAAAGCCACTGATACAGTTAACGACACAGGAGGCAGCCATATCGACTGTCCTCCCTTGGACATCTGAACATACACTTAGTTTTAATGAGTTAAAGAAAGCTTTATGCCAAGCACCTGTTCTAGCTACACCGAACTACAGTAAGCCTTTTACACTTTTTGTCACAGAACGTGATGGTACTGCATTATCTGTTCTCACACAAGATCAAGCCGGACAGTACAAGCCTTGTGCTTTTTTTTCGAGCACATTAGATCCAGTAGCCCAGACTTTGCCTGCGTGCCTCAAGTCAGTTGCAGCCACAGCTCTAGCAATCAGACAAAGTGATTCCATAGTATTAGGACACTCCCTGACAGTACAAGTTCCACACTCCGTGGAAGTTCTTTTAAACCGAACACAGACTCAGCACTTGACCATTGCACGTTTAACAGGTTATGAACTGACACTGTTCCAGCCACACATAGAAATCAGACGCTGCAACGTTCTAAATCCTGCTACTCTGTTACCGTCAGTTACTTAAAATCCTGCCACACATGACTGTGTGGAAGTCATTAACACTATGACTAAGCCAAGACAAGACCTGACAGACATTGCATTACCTGATCCCGACCTGACACTTTATGTGGATGGTTCATGTATGAGAACGAGTACAGGAGAACTAGTAGCCGCGTATGCAGTGACTACTGACACTGAAGTTATTGAAACACACCGTATTGACACACTGTCTGCTCAAGCAGCAGAGCTAGTTGCTCTGACCCAAGCCTGCATACGTGCCAAGAACCTGAAAGTAAACATATATACAGATTCACGTTACGCATTCGGAGTTGTACACGACTTCGGAGTGCTCTGGCAGGAGAGAGGTTTCATGACTTCTCATGGAACCAAGATTCAGCATGGTCTCCTCATTCAAGCTCTGTTAGATGCAATACATTTACCGACAGCTATCGCTATCATGAAGTGCAAGGCACATACGAAAGTTACTGACATCATTTCCCAAGGTAATGATCTAGCAGACCGAACAGCCAAGCTTACAGCTCAGACACCAGACATTCCAGTTAACAAGACACAGACATCCACTCCAGAACAGATTACTTGTATGACAGTTAAGGACCCTACACAAGATGTCATAGACATACAGTTACATGCTACTCCTGAAGAAATCAAGAAATGGTCCGAACAAGGAGGGGTCCAGACAGATCAGGGATGGTTGACGAAGGGAAAAGCCACATGGTTTCTCCCCGACTCTATGGTTCAAGTCATTATCAATACCGCACATAGTCCAGCACACCTAGGAGAAAAAGCCATGTTAGACAGTATTCAGAACCTTTGGTTTAACAAGCACTTACGAGCTGCAGCCAAGCAGAAAGTCCGTACTTGTATGATATGTTGTCAATTCAATCCAGGTAAAAGTGTCCCGGTGGAACAAGGTGGATTCCAACCTCCTGACCACCCTTTCGAAGTCCTCCAGATGGATTATATTCAGATGGAGCGATGTCGAGGTTTCAAGTATGTCCTTGTAGTTGTATGCGCTTTGTCCAGGTGGACAGAAGCATATCCAGTTCCAGATTACACAGCAGCGACCACTGCCAAGCAGTTGGTTCGTGAATTCTTCCCCCGTTATGGACTCCCTAGGGTCGTGTATTCTGATAACGGCCAGCCATTCTCATCCGAGTTAATGAAACATGTTTCCCTCTTGTTAGGGTACCAGTGGAAGTTCC
This sequence comes from Lissotriton helveticus, assembly GCF_964261635.1. NCBI lineage: Eukaryota > Metazoa > Chordata > Amphibia > Caudata > Salamandridae > Lissotriton > Lissotriton helveticus. The sequence goes on from NW_027611662.1 coordinate 2,743,265, forward strand.
ATTGTGTGCGCCATCCTGAAGCAGCCGGTCTCGTAGAGAGACATAATCAGACCCTGAAAATCCATATTGCCAAGACATGTAAAGAGAAAGGTGTAGACTGGCTAGTTGCCCTGCCAGTTGCTTTATTCTTTATGCGAATGGTCGCACACTCCGGATCAGGTCTGTCCCCTTATGAGGTCGTATTCGGCCGCCCCCCAAACATGTGGGGTACACCTAGACCCCGCAGTATTACAGATGTTTCCAGTAATATGTTGACAGATTACCTAGCTTCCTTGATGTCTGCCCTACACTCTTGTCGTTCACAGGTTGCCGCTACATTCCCAGACAATACTGAAGTGAAACCGCATGAGGTCATTCCAGGCGACCTCGTCCTTGTAAGGAATTTTGATCGTTCAAGTCCGCTGGAGCCTCGTTGGAAGGAGCCACGACTTGTCCTTCTGACCACCCGTACGGCCGTGAAGTTGGAAGGCCGCAAGGGTTGGGTCCATCTGTCCCATATCAAGAAGTTCCATGGAGTCCGGAAAAAGACATTTTTAAAGGACATTTCTAAAGACTGTCTGAAAGACTGCCTGAAACCAGACATTGATCTGAATCCTGAACTGAAAGTTCCTCTGTTAGAGAAAACTCCGCAACAGGAGTATAAGTTAAAGCTCCGGTCTAGTAAAATAAGTCAGCCAGTTTAATTGTCTAAGTCCCTCTCGGGTGAAACGGTTAGACAGGTATCTGACATGTATGAGATAGACCCCCATAGTGAGAGAGTTAGTCAAAACTCTATCCGATGTATCGTTTTTCTAAGTTTTCTATTGTTTCTAAGTTTGATGGTTACCTGCACAAGTTATGCATTGCATTTATGTTTTCCAATTTCTCATGTAAATAAGTTTTCTAATGCTACAGTAGAGCACACATTTAGTGATCTGCCTCCTCACGAGTTATCCTATCGTCTTGCTATGAGAAATAACACATTTGTAAGAATGTTGCACTATTCACACCAGACCAGCAATGCTACTAATTGTTGGGTGTGTGGTCGACTCCCCCCTTTCCAGACACCGAAGGGAGTTCTGCCACTCTTTCCTTATCCGTTTTCACATAATGGTTCGTGTGGAGCATGGTCCATGTTAACGTCATCTTCAAATGATGTGTCCCTTCTGAATAGAACATGTTTTCCAGACAAGCAAGGTCTCCCCCATAGAACAGGGTTAGATCTAGAAAATGAAGTTTACAATTTAGGTAATTATTCTTCGAATTTTATGGTCCTGAATGTTCAGTCTGATACTACTCCAGACTTACCTGCTATTTCAGTACTACCAGTCAAAGGCGAATTATGTGTCCGAAAGAATGGTTCCGCACATGTAGGACATAGTGATTGTACTACTACTGTCGAGTATAGTGACAGTGGGAAATCTATTTTCAAAGCTTCACGTCATTCTTATTTTGTTTGTGGTCAGACCGCATATGTTCGTCTGCCCCTCGATTGGGATGGAACATGTTATATTGCCTTCCTACTGCCACCAGTTTTTCTAGCCCCATCTGATTATCACAGAAACACACATCTAGTACACGTCAGAAATAGACGGGAGATTGAGTCCCCAATTGTCGATCAAACTGAAACTGCTCTAGAACAGTATACAGATTTCAATAGAGGTTTCTTTTTCTTTATAGGACCTGTCCAGAATAGTAAGTCAATCCGTAGGTTAACCAGAACCCTTGAAGCAGTAGTGAATGAGACTACTTCTGCTCTAGGTAACTTAACCGAAGAGCAATCTGCTATGAGATTTGTCGTGCTCCAAAATCGTCTCGTTCTTGACGTCATACTGGCCGATAGAGGAGGAGCATGTAGAGTCATCGGATCTAGTTGCTGCATTTTCATTCCTAATAACGCGCCGTCTGTTTATTCAGCTATAACCAGACTTCATAAAAGTGCCCATCAGTTACACCAGAATCCAGGCTCCTGGACATGGTCCGGTTGGCTCTGGAGTATCATATCTGCCTGGGGATGGAAAGTATTGTCATTCCTAGGTATTGCAGTAATGATCATATTCAGTTGCTGCCTCTGTATACAATGTGGCCCTGCGATTTGCGGCATTTGTGCTACCTCTTGTATTCCTAGTCCTAAGTCCCGTTCCAGGACAATTCGAGACGAGCAAATGATGCTGTATGAAATGATAGATGGTATCATGAATATAGATGTTTCCTGATGGAAACGTAGGGCACAAGGAGGGAATGTGGAAAAGTAAATTTTGCCATGTTGTATGTGCCTACGTGTTCCCTATGTTATGTTATATGTGCATGATCGATATGCATGTATTCCCCTATGATCGATTAAAGACGCAATTATAGTTGTGTCCATCTCTAGTATGCCAGTTTCCAGTTTTCGTGAATACAACGAATATCGGGCCTATGTAAAGCTACGTTGCCACGTTTTACAGTGTGCACGTTAATTCATTGAATTATCCCCGTTTCTAGGCCTCAAAAGGGCCCGGACTTAGATTCAGCTCCTGTTTTCTGAACCCTCTCCAACGATACAGCCCCCACCTGTATCCCTGACTCTTAGCTTACTTTCATGCCTCGCAGTGCCCGGCTCGGCCTGGCTCTGCCTCCCAGTCTGCCAAGAATATGTTATGTTTCTAGTTATCAGTCCAGCCCTCCTTCTCTGCATTCCTAAGCTACTGAATCGCATCAATAGTTTCCGTCATGGTCTAGCCTTTATGTCTCCATGTAAGAGAAATACTGTATTAATATTTATAGAATATTCCCCGCACACGCACTACATGTAGAATTATGCATGCACCAGTCTTAATGTCTGTTAGCCTTTACTCTGATAACTTTTGGATTCTATCAACATGTACTCTAAACACCAGATACTAGATATGCCTGGGTACATGTCGCTCTGACACTCCAGACTTTAGTCTCCTCTTCTAGCGCAGAAGTCATAGCCCCCCAGTTCTCCCTGGTAACACGTCATTGTCAGTTTGCGCGCACCACTAGGTTAGAGGTCCCAGCTGCTCAGGTAGCCCCCTCCATGTTTCCGCCCCGTTTATGACATATTCTGTTACGTTTACATCACATGTCTGTGTATACGCCCTGTACACGCCTTCTTGTTACCTCATTTTGCCCTTATCTTTCGCGACTGCTACAAACTCCGCCTACTGCTACGCCTACTGTATTGAATGCAATGTATTTTGTTTAACTATATATACTAATGTTCTGTTATTAAAAGTTATGCGCATCATTCCCAGATCCTGCCCCCGGCAGCTGTCGGGCCCTGCCATCCCATTCCCATGCAGGCTGTCCTGTTCCTGTCCTTTTATGCCTGATTAAAGCCTGTACACTCTAGCTACCTCGAATCTTGACTCTTATTTATTGAGCTATCTGTTTGTATGAGTATCCCGAAAAATAGAACCGGTAATTAATTATTTATTTACCACACCTTTAACAATAAACACCATAAAAAGGCAACGATTAGAACAGGCAGATACAAGGTGCCAGCATTCAAACATAAAAAAACACAAATCATTACTTCTAATTAATAGTTTTTTATCATCGTCATTTTGTTGTACATTATACATCATAAGTAACAAAAATGCTTCTCACACTTCTTTATTATAACATTTCAGCATACTGCAGACTTCTGCACAACACAGCTTAAAAACAAACACAAACTCAATATCTCTGCCTTAACACTTATTAGTTCCCAAAGGCAAGACCTATTGGCTATGCCAATGCTTGTTTTGTTTATTTCAGCAGGATTACTTTTTGTCACTATTAAATTAGCTTCACACATTCCCTTTATTGCTGGATTTTGAGACCCTTCACCAGGGCTCAAGTCCTAAAAAAAGAAGTGGGGGGACTCATCCGAAAAAGAGGTGCTACAGAGTATGTGACTACGGGCCAGCGATGCAGTAACACTGGCAGTAAAAACTGCTTGCAGTTTGATACCAGTGTTGATTTATATCATCTTGTTTACATACTAATAGGTTAGTTCACAAAATGCTAATTTGGAGTAGGTCCCAATCCTGCCTACCTCATTAATATTTATGAGATTAGTTTCACATTGTGACGCACTCTGACTGGCCACAATCATGGGGCTGGTGGCCTGTGCAAGATTCTTCCTACTTGCTGAAATAAAGCTTGAATTCCGCGGACAGGAGATGTGCACGTGTACGGACAGGAGATGTGCACTCTGTACGCATGCACATCTCCTGTTCCCTCCCCCTGTCGGCTCCACGGAGCCAGCTTGTTCATTTTTGCAATTGTGCAACAATCTTGCTGTAGCATGGACTGAAACAAAAAAATATGTTTGCTCCATTTCATTATTACACAAAAAGCAAAACGATGCTAATGTATTTCACAAGCCAAGTGGAGTTTGCTACCACCAGCAGTAACTGTTCCAGCACGAAGTGTTCTGCACACCACAGACTTTCAGAAATGGGGGCCTAAGTTTTTAACCCCTTAAGTGCTGCTGTCAGCCGTTGGACGTCGCGAGCACTACCTTTGTAGTGCTGCGCACGTCCAACGGCCGACGCGGCCCCGCCCGTTTTTGAAGAAGTGTCGCACTGCCGTGAAATCACAGCCGCGGCCAATGGGTTAAAGGGAAGACTTCTTTACAAAACACGCACAGGTCAAACCTTCAAAGGGACAATACGATGAAGGGAATGATATTATTAATTCCAGTTTCTTGCCTTTGCTTAGACTGCATTCCAGGTCATTGTTTTTCACACACTATGCCATTCCAGACAGAGACCACACATATGCAAAGCAGTCTTGCCAAACACATGTTAGAGGCTAGAATGTTTGACAAAATAATATGTTCAATGAACCTGTCCAGAAGCGACTAAAGCAGAGAGAATATCTAAGATTTTATTTGGGGGCATTGGTGATTAAACTGGTCAGCAGATGTAACTGATCACCGGAAGTCAAGGATGTAAAAATATATTAATATATTTTTTGGGATTTTAGACATCTTGCCAACGGATATAATGGAATTCAATCCAAACTTTTGTAAAATATGTTCCTGTGTTGCATGGTCTAAGTCTTCCTCAAAAGCAAACATACAAGTTTATACTTTGCGAAGTCTAACGTCATTAAACCTGCAAGCTTTAATGACATAAGGAAAGATGGAAGCTTCCTCTTCAGGCAGAGAGACTGTGAAACACAGGGACAGTACTGCACACGTGGGATTTCGGATAAGGGGTAGGGAAAGGGTTGCATGATACTCCCTCCATCAGAACTCCTCACCTGATTGAATAAGACATTATTTGTGAACGAGTCAATTAACGCAATCAATTGTAATATTTTATAAACTTGCACTGTGTATGTATAATTTGCTTTTGAATGTCTGTGGTTGAAGTCTTAGAAAAAAACAGTGTTCAAGTTTGTCACTTTATCAGCTGAGGGCACAGCTACGCAGTCCCCGTCTTTTGTGATATAGACATATTAATACAAAATAATAAGGAACGCGTAATGTTTCACACAGTCGTGTTGTGTTTTAGTCTTAGCGATCCTCGCTCAAAAGGGTATGTGGTAATCTGGATGAGAAGGCTGACTTCAAAGAAGTTGTTTTATTATTCAAAGATGCTCCTGGCAAGTACTGTTCTCGAAGATCTTAAAATTGGTCTGGCCAAAGGTTTCAGCTCACTTGACTCCACGAGAAGGCAAGTACTTGGGGTCTCATTTATAAGGCTATGCCTCACTTTTACGCCACCGATGCGTCACTTTTTGTGACGCACCAGTGGCATAAAAAATGCGCCTTGTTGAGTCATATTTACAAAGAGACGCATCTAGGTAGAATCGTCTCTTTGTAAACCCCTGCGCCACATTATACCTGCGCCAGGTATATGTATGCAAGGGTGGTGTATTGACGCAAGGAAGGGTCGTAAAAGTGACGCAGTGAAATTATGAGATTTCACTGCGTCACTTTTAGGACACCGTTGCGTCAAATTCTTGAGCCTGCCTCACAGCAGGCGTAAGACTGACGCAGGCCCTTTCACATGGGGTTTGCCCCATGTGAAAGGACGCATTGCTGGAGTTGCGTCACTTTTGTGACACACTCTAGCAATGCTTCACTTTTGCGCTTACAGATACGTCAGAAATACTGACGTATCTGTAACTCCTTGCGACATGATGCATCATACATTAAATATGACGCATCAGGAATGTCGCAAGGAGTGCGCACTGAAAAGTGACGCATCGCTGCTTTCACGCAGCGTTGCGTCATTTCTCATAAATGAGGCCCCTGCAATGGAACTCAGAATGTACGCAAGACAACAGCAGTATTTCATAGACCCTAAACCTTATCTGCAGATGAACGGGACCCCTCACTGAGTGGTACTGTTCATCTGCAGATAAGGTTTAGGGTCTATGCAACATCCATTGGGCTCACGGGGCTTCAGCCCCCCCCGTCGTGTCTGTCAGCCTGGGCAGAGACAGCTTCGGGGGCTGGTGACCATCTCGTTGCAGCCGCACCCGAGGACTTAACAGGTCTTTAAAAGACCATTTACTTGTAAATGAGGCTTTTGTTGTGTTTTCGCCCCTTCTTTCAGTCACTCTGTCTATGGTTGGAAGAATTAGCCCCCCCCCTGAAATGTAGCTCTAGTTGCCTGCCTGCCGCTCAGTATCAAGAATATAATTAGGGCTCCTGGTTTATGGTTTTGATATTTTTTAAAGGTAGTAAAAACGAGGTTTGACCAATCCGAGAAAAAAAAGGTGTTTTTTTCCCTGGGCCCCTCCCCCAAACGAAAACACATTGACCTGAAGCCTAAGTGTATTCTGAGTCATAAAAAGTTTATTAGATGAAAAAATATTGTACGGGCACTTTTTTGCACAAAAAGTCACTTTTTGGCACTTTTTTGAGAGAAATAAAATAGTTCGCAGATTTTTTTTAAATCGACCGAATTAAAAAAAAAATGCTCTTGTTGGATGGCTTTGGACATAAGGCCGCAGTCCAGGGATGACTTCTGGCCTCCTGGGATGACTTTTTGAAGTTTTGGGGTTTAAGGGGGCATAGTCACTTCTTCCATCCAGGCTACGTTGCTCAAAATCGGGTACGATGTCAGGTTCTTCCCTTGGCTGGAAGCTGAAAAAACAACTTCAGATAATAGCAAAGGTAGATAGATCAAATGAAAGCATCAGATCTGAGCTTTCTAACAAGTATATTTAGGTCATGGGTACTCACGAAGTGACTGTGATATCCATTCTGAGCTATTTGTTAAATTAGCAAATCTTGTCAAAAAAACTTTTTTTGACGATTTTTGCTAATTTTCGGTATCAACCCTCATGACTGTTTTCGGGTCCCTGTAGCCACCAGGACCCCATAATATATCTCAGATGATATAACAAGAGTGGCTAGGGCTCATTTCCAGCCTCCAGGTACATGTCTGACTCCTATTTGTGACATTTCGAGGTGTTTGGGGTCAAACTCATTTTTTCCATTATAGGCCATATAGCTCAGAGTCACATCACATTGAGCTCAGAGTCACATCAAATTTCTAGTTCTGGACCTAAGGACCCCTTAGTATACCTCAGATGACATACCAGGAGTGTCTAAGACCCATTTCTGGCCTCCAGGGATGACTTTTTGAAGTTTTGGGGTTTAAGGGGGCAAAGTCACTTCTTCCATCCAGCCTAAGGTGCTCAAAATCGGGTACAATGTCAGGTTTTTCCCATGGCTGGAAGCTGAAAAAAAAACTTCAGATAATAGCAAAGGTAGATAGATCAAATGAAAGCATCCGATCTGAGCTTTCTAACAAGTATATTTAGGTCCTGGGTACTCACAAAGTGACTGTGATATCCATTCTGAGCTATTTGGAAAATTAGCAAATCTTGTCAAAAAAACTTTTTTGGACGATTTTTGCTAATTTTCGGTATCAACCCTCATGACTGTTTTCAGGTCCCTGTAGCCACCAGGACCCCATAATATATCTCAGATTATATAACAAGAGTGGCTAGGGCTCATTTCCAGCCTCCAGGTACATGTCTGACTCCTATTTGTGACATTTTGAGGTGTTTGGTGTCAAATTCATTTTTTTCCATTATAGCTCCTAGATATCAGAGTCACATCAGATTTCTAGTTCTGGACCCAAGAAGACCATAGTATACCTCAGATGACATACCAAGAGTGTCTAAGACCCATTTCTGGCCTCCAGGGGTGACTTTTTGAAGTTTTTGGGTTTAAGGGGGCAAAGTGACTTTTTCCACCCAGCCCAATGTTCTCAAAATCGGGTAGGATATCAGGTGTTTCCCTTGGTTGGTAGCGGAAAAAAAACTTTATATAATATCAAAGTTATATATATCACATGAAAGCATCAGAGCTGACCTTTCTAACAAGTGTATTCATATCTTGCGCACTCAAACAGTGTCTCTGATATCCATTCTGAGCTATTTGGAAAATTAGCAAATCTTGTCAAAAAAAATTTTGGGACGATTTTTGCTAATTTTCAGTATCAACCCACCTGACTGTTTTTGGGTCCCTGTGGCCACCAGGACCCTATATTATATCTCAGGTGATATAGCAAGAGTGTCTAGGGCTCATTTCCAGCCTCCAGGTACATGTCTGAGTCCTATTTCAGACATTTTGAGGTGTTTGGTGTCAAATTCATTTTTTCCATTATAGGCCCTAGATATCAGAGTCACATCACATTTCTAGTTCTGGACCCAAGAACACCATAGTATACCTCAGATGACATACCAAGAGTGTCTAAGACCCGTTTCTGGCCTCCAGGGGTGACTTTTTGAAGTTTTTGGGTTTAAGGGGGCAAAGTCACTTTTTCCACACGAGGTCGTGGAACTCGGAGCTGGGTAAAAGTTTAGCTTGAGTGCCCTCCCCATGGAGGTCAAAAATGTTATTGCATCAAAATCATTTAAAAACTATATAGGTGTAATTGTAGTGCCCTGAATGCTATATGGCTGCATTTGCACCGTTCTAGGTATTTACAAAATGAATTTCTAACACTTTTGAAGTCTCCATGAAGTGAAAAATGACTAAGTCCAAAAACTTCACTGGTGCATCAAAGTGGTCAAAAAAGGTCAACATTGGGTTAAAATTAACAAAACATAGTGCTGCAGTGGTCCAATAGCAGGCTAAAGACATAATGAATGACACAGAATGAACAGTTTTACTAAACACTTTGAAAATTCGATTTTCAATTTCAGGGGGACAAGGTCATGGAACTCCGAGCTGGGTAAAAGTTCAGCTTAAGGGCCCTCCCCATGGAGGTCAAAAATGTTATTACATCAAAATCTTTTAAAAACTATATAGGTGTAATTGCAGTCTCCTGAATGCTATGTAACTGCATTTGCACTGTTCTGTGTGCCTCCAAAATGAATTTCTAACACTTTTGAAGTCCCCATGAAGTGAAAAATGACGAAGTACAAAGACATCATTGGTGCATGAAAGTGTTTAAAAACGGTCACAAATGCATAAAAATGAAAAAAACAAAGTGCTACACTGGCCCAATAGCAAGCTAAACACACAATGAATGACCCAGAATGAATATATTTACAAATTACTTGGAAAATGCTATTTTAAATTTCAGGGGGACGAGGTCACAGAAGTCATGGAACTCCGAGCGGGGTAAAAGTTCAAACTTTCCACCCCTCATGGAGGTCAAAATGTTTAATTCATCAAAATCATTTAAAAACCATATAGGTGTGATTGGAGTGTCCTGATTGCTATATAGGTGCATTTGCACTGTCCTGTGTGCCTCCAAAGTGACTTTTTAACACTTTTGAAATCTCCATGAAGCAAAAAGTGACTAAGTCCAAAGACCATTTGGAGCATCAAAGTGTTCAAAAACGGTCAAAAATGCATAAAAACGGAAAAAAAACAAGTGCTACAGTGGCCCAATAGCATGCTAAACACACAATGAATGACACAGAATGAATAGTTGTACACATTACTTTGAAAATGCAATTTTAAATTTCAGGGGGACAAGGTCACGAAAGTCATGGAACTCCGAGCGGGGTAAAAGTTCAACCTTTCCCCCCTTATGGAGGTCAAAATTTTAATACATCAAAATCATTTAAAAACTATATAGGTGTGATGGCAGTGTCTTGGATACATCCCATATGAATTTTAAACACATTAGGAGCATCTCTGATCAAAATAACCATAAAAATCCCAAAGCTGCATCAGTGCTTCAAAGTGCTCCAAAACGGTCAAAAATGGACGAAAATGAAAAATATTCTCCATATCTGAGTTTTTATAACATTCCTTAGATAATGTATATCTTGAATTAGTTTTAAATCCTTTTATTAAAAAGTTTCTTTTCTATGCTGCACTGGTGCAACGCCTCAAGTCTGAGAAGCTGCACCAGTGCAGCCGAAGCAGCACTGGTGCAGCCGAAGCAGACCTTTGACCAATCCGAGAAAAAAAGGTGTTTTTTTCCCTGGGCCCCTCCCCCAAACGAAAACACATTGACCTGAAGCCTAAGTGTATTCTGAGTCATAAAAAGTTTATTAGATGAAAAAATATTGTACGGGCACTTTTTTGCACAAAAAGTCACTTTTTGGCACTTTTTTGAGAAAAATAAAATAGTTCGCAGATTTTTTTTAAATCGACCGAATAAAAAAAAAATGCTCTTGTTGGATGGCTTTGGACATAAGGCCGCATAAACAAAAGGAATTTTTCAAATATCTGTTTTTCTCACTTTTTTATTGCTGTTTGAAATTTCTGACTTCACTTTTTGCATCATTGGTGATGCATGTGTTTAACATTGAGCTTGGGAAAATTGAAAAAAAATAGACTTTGGGGATTGTTTACTAGGGCAAGTGATACATCAAATTAAGACTCATATTAAACTGAACCTCAAGCTAAAAAAAAAAAAAAAATAGCATTTACGATCACTTTTTTATAAGCGACTTTAACAATTGTATTTTTAGCTGTATTAAAAAACAAGGTAACGCCGTAAATTTTAGAAAAGAGATTTTTTCAAAGTAAAACATAGGTGTGACCTGCCTTCACATTAGGCTTCATAAACAAAAGAAAAAACATCTCTATGTGTTATATTCACTTTTTAATAACACATTTTCGTTTTAGGCACAAGCAAAAAGCAGCATTGGTGATGCATGTGTTTTTCAATGGGGTTTTTTAAAGTCTACCAAAATACGGTTTACCAATACATTTTCATTATTTTCTCTTTGGTATCTCATTATGCACATGTTAATAAACAGGTTCATGCATTATTAGCTAAATAGCATAAAAACACACTGAATTATTAACAATAATCTTTGAGATTTGGGTGACCAGATGGCCGGAAATCGAAAATCGCCTCGTATGGATTCAACTTCCATTTCGTGCTCTTTCTATGTGGGCCACATGCATAAGAATTGGTACAATAATGCATACGAATCTTAGCTAGAATCTGCAATTGAAATTAAGTCTTTAACTTATATGCTTCAAGAATTATAGGGCACATTCTGCTATGTATAATATCCTATCCATTTCAATGGGACGACCAGATGGCCGCAAATTGAAAATCGCGTCGTATGGATTCATATTGCTTTGTATGTACCTTACGTGTAAGCCACATGCATTTAAAATGACACAATGTAGTAGGGTATGCTATAGAATGTGTTGCAGTTGGAAATCAAGCTCTATCTAGTATGGATCATGACTGATGACACAATATACGTGACTCATTTTGCAAAAAATGGAGGCAAATTTTATAAAACATGCGTTTAATCACTGAATGATTCTCACCACTTCTAAGCATGGCACAGGCATGACAATGACCACAGGGCAGTGGCATGATGGTAACTGTATGCTGCACTCAGAATTATGGATCCAGATTGTATGGTTTTAGAATTATGGGCCACAACGTAAGGCATATTTTTTCACACATGTGACGTTATTGAAAAACATCATACATTCAACTTCACATTTTGTAGCCAAAAGCATAAAGTGTTCTTCAACACACATGAAAGTGAAAAATAAAAACTTTTCCTGAAGATTACACTTGATTTGTACCTTGTCCCTATAAGCCACAAATATGAGAGTTACCACTATAAAGTGTAGATGTCTTAGCTACATACTGTGATTGAAATTAGGTCAGTACCTCATATGGTTCAAGATTTATAGTGCACCACATACTATGTAATATATCCTATCCATTTCAATGGGTGACCAGATGGCCGCAAATTAAAAATCGCCTCGTATGGATTCAAATTGCTTTGTATGCACCTTGTGTGTGAGCCACATGCATATAAAATGGCACACTGTAGTAGGCTATGTTATAGAATGTGTTGCAGTTGGAAATCAAGCTCTATCTAATATGGATCTTGACTGATGACATAACATACGTGACACATTTTGCAAAAGCTGGAGGAATTTTTTAAAAAATATGTGTTTAATCGCTGAAAGATTCACACCACTTTGAAGCTTTCCACATGCATGAAAATGAACACAGGACAGTGGCATCATGTTAGCTTAATGCTGCACTTCCAATTATGGATCCAGATTGTATGGTTTTAGAAGTATGGGACAAAATGTAAGGCATACTTTTTCGTACATGCGACGGTATTGAAAAACGTCATACATTCAACCTCAAATTTTGACAACTTTACAATACGCCACACACATAATAATTCACATGGGTAAGATGCACATCACTAGGAACAAAGTGCTGTTTAAATTATGTCTCTATAATGTACAGACTATGAATTATAGCCAAAAGTATAAAGTGTTCTACAACACACATGAAAGTGAAAAATAAAAACTTACCTGAAGGTTACACTTGATTTGTACCTTGTCCCTATAAGCCACAACCATGAGAGTTACCACTATGAATTGTAAATGGCTTAGCTACATACTGCAATTGAAATTAAGTCAGTACATCATATGCTTCAAGAAATAGAGTGCACTACATCCTCTGTAGTATATCCTATCCATTTCAAAGGGTGACCAGATGGCCGCAAATTAAAAATTGCCTCGTATGGATTCAAATTGCTTTGTATGACTGTTTTCAGGTCCCTGTAGCCACCAGGACCCCATAATATATCTCAGATGATATAACAAGAGTGGCTAGGGCTCATTTCCAGCCTCCAGGTACATGTCTGACTCCTATTTGTGACATTTCGAGGTGTTTGGGATCAAACTCATTTTTCCCAATATAGGCCATAGAGCTCAGAGTCACATCACATTGAGCTCAGAGTCACATCAAATTTCTAGTTCTGGACCTAAGGACCCCTTAGTATACCTCAGATGACATACCAGGAGTGTCTAAGACCCATTTCTGGCCTCCAGGGATGACTTTTTGAAGTTTTGGGGTTTAAGGGGGCATAGTCACTTCTTCCATCCAGGCTACGTTGCTCAAAATCGGGTACGATGTCAGGTTCTTCCCTTGGCTGGAAGCTGAAAAAAAACCTTCAGATAATAGCAAAGGTAGATAGATCAAATGAAAGCATCAGATCTGAGCTTTCTAACAAGTATATTTAGGTCATGGGTACTCACAAAGTGACTGTGATATCCATTCTGAGCTATTTGGAAAATTAGCAAATCTTGTCAAAAAAACTTTTTTTGACGATTTTTGCTAATTTTCGGTATCAACCCTCATGACTGTTTTCGGGTCCCTGTAGCCACCAGGACCCCATAATATATCTCAGATGATATAACAAGAGTGGCTAGGGCTCATTTCCAGCCTCCAGGTACATGTCTGACTCCTATTTGTGACATTTCGAGGTGTTTGGGGTCAAACTCATTTTTTCCATTATAGGCCATATAGCTCAGAGTCACATCACATTGAGCTCAGAGTCACATCAAATTTCTAGTTCTGGACCTAAGGACCCCTTAGTATACCTCAGATGACATACCAGGAGTGTCTAAGACCCATTTCCGGCCTCCAGGGATGACTTTTTGAAGTTTTGGGGTTTAAGGGGGCAAAGTCACTTCTTCCATCCAGCCTAAGGTGCTCAAAATCGGGTACAATGTCAGGTTTTTCCCATGGCTGGAAGCTGAAAAAAAAACTTCAGATAATAGCAAAGGTAGATAGATCAAATGAAAGCATCAGATCTGAGCTTTCTAACAAGTATATTTAGGTCCTGGGTACTCACAAAGTGACTGTGATATCCATTCTGAGCTATTTGGAAAATTAGCAAATCTTGTCAAAAAAACTTTTTTTGACGATTTTTGCTAATTTTCGGTATCAACCCTCATGACTGTTTTCAGGTCCCTGTAGCCACCAGGACCCCATAATATATCTCAGATTATATAACAAGAGTGGCTAGGGCTCATTTCCAGCCTCCAGGTACATGTCTGACTCCTATTTGTGACATTTTGAGGTGTTTGGTGTCAAATTCATTTTTTTCCATTATAGCTCCTAGATATCAGAGTCACATCAGATTTCTAGTTCTGGACCCAAGAAGACCATAGTATACCTCAGATGACATACCAAGAGTGTCTAAGACCCATTTCTGGCCTCCAGGGGTGACTTTTTGAAGTTTTTGGGTTTAAGGGGGCAAAGTGACTTTTTCCACCCAGCCCAATGTTCTCAAAATCGGGTACAATATCAGGTGTTTCCCTTGGTTGGTAGCGGAAAAAAAACTTTATATAATATCAAAGTTATATATATCACATGAAAGCATCAGAGCTGACCTTTCTAACAAGTGTATTCATATCTTGCGCACTCAAACAGTGTCTCTGATATCCATTCTGAGCTATTTGGAAAATTAGCAAATCTTGTCAAAAAAATTTTTGGGACGATTTTTGCTAATTTTCAGTATCAACCCACCTGACTGTTTTTGGGTCCCTGTGGCCACCAGGACCCTATATTATATCTCAGGTGATATAGCAAGAGTGTCTAGGGCTCATTTCCAGCCTCCAGGTACATGTCTGAGTCCTATTTCAGACATTTTGAGGTGTTTGGTGTCAAATTCATTTTTTCCATTATAGGCCCTAGATATCAGAGTCACATCACATTTCTAGTTCTGGACCCAAGAACACCATAGTATACCTCAGATGACATACCAAGAGTGTCTAAGACCCGTTTCTGGCCTCCAGGGGTGACTTTTTGAAGTTTTTGGGTTTAAGGGGGCAAAGTCACTTTTTCCACCCGAGGTCGTGGAACTCGGAGCTGGGTAAAAGTTTAGCTTGAGTGCCCTCCCCATGGAGGTCAAAAATGTTATTGCATCAAAATCATTTAAAAACTATATAGGTGTAATTGTTGTGCCCTGAATGCTATATGGCTGCATTTGCACCGATCTAGGTATTTACAAAATGAATTTCTAACACTTTTGAAGTCACCATAAAGTGAAAAATGACTAAGTCCAAAAACTTCACTGGTGCATCAAAGTGGTCAAAAAAGGTCAACATTGGGTTAAAATTAACAAAACATAGTGCTGCAGTGGTCCAATAGCAGGCTAAAGACATAATGAATGACACAGAATGAACAGTTTTACTAAACACTTTGAAAATTCGATTTTCAATTTCAGGGGGACAAGGTCATGGAACTCCGAGCTGGGTAAAAGTTCAGCTTAAGGGCCCTCCCCATGGAGGTCAAAAATGTTATTACATCAATGTAGGAGAGTAGGGTCTGCTATCCTATGGTCACCCCAAATTTTTGCTTTTTGCTTCACTGGTTTTCGACTACTGAGGCTGTGGGCCTGCTGATCAGACCCCCAGCCTGCTGTTCTCTCACTAAATTAATGACACATGTGCTATAGGCACATACCAATTGGAAATTGACTCCTTGTCAGCCCCTGTAGAATGCACTATAGGTGCACAGGGCACAGGAGCCACTAAGGCCTACCAGGGGCTGCAGCATATCTTTTGCCACCCCTGGCTGGTTCTTAAATTGACACAACTGGCTGATCACTCAGCTGGGGTAAGGTGGTGTACACACCCCTTGCTTAGATATAGTATACCTATGTCTAAACCTATATCTGGACACATGTAAACCTGTGAGCCACTCCTATAGACAGGCCTCACCAATCCTGGAGGCTGGGTGCATGGTTTTTATGTGAGATGGAGCTCTAGCATGAGCTGAGCCTGTCTGCAGCCGTCGGGAACAAATCCCTAAGCTGTTTCAGGATAAGGCCATACCATATACTATTAAGTGCCTTATAATCCTCGCGGTTATTTAGCAACTTTGGTTTGGCTTTATCAAAACGTGTCGTGTAAGGTGTCATACGCTTTGGAATACCATCCCCTCGCCAGTTCTGGCGACGGGGATGGCATTCCACC
This sequence comes from Lissotriton helveticus, assembly GCF_964261635.1. Classification (NCBI taxonomy): domain Eukaryota; kingdom Metazoa; phylum Chordata; class Amphibia; order Caudata; family Salamandridae; genus Lissotriton; species Lissotriton helveticus. The sequence goes on from NW_027611662.1 coordinate 2,759,436, forward strand.
CCTCTAGAGGGGTAAGACATGTTACTTCACTTTAATGCGGTTGATTTCTCCAAAGGCCTTAAGATCCACAAAATGGATGCCTCTGCCACAGACAAATGTCTGGACCCCTGGAGCTGACCGAAACCCAGTCAAGGGGGTCCTGGACAAAGGGTTTCCTGTCACAGGAGGGTGTCACCGCCCTCCAGACAGGAGATAGTGTATTGTAGCAGGGAGGTTTGAAAGAAACCAGACACTGCCTGGGGCGCACAAGGCTGCCCCTTGCATAATCCGGCCAAACCGGTTCTGGGGCACTCCAGCCCTCGTGCCAGGGCGGCCTGGATCAAAGGAAGGGGGTGTATCCACCCACTTCCTGGGTCCCACCCATAGGAGGGGACCTAGCAGGTAATCACGCCCACCAGATTCGAATAAGAGTGGGAGCAGTGCCAATGCACATCAGATTTCCTGGAAGAAACATTTGAAACGATATTCTGGACCCTTCGCCCTCCATCTCAACGTGGAAGCCCGAAGAATCTCCCTTGTGGTCAAGGAGTGACCACCCTGCAGCAGCAGGCACCATCCAGCCCTCGACGTCTACTTGGTTGCAGTTCCCGCCGGAACTCGAGCGACTGAGATCAACGAGATCAAGCCTGCCCAGCTTCTAACAGCCCGATCCACAGTCCCTGCAAAGCTGAGACCCGTGGAGGCGACCGGAAGCGTGGGGCACGCCATCTTGAAGTGACCACGAGACGCTGACCGTGCAGCCCACGAGTGACCCTCGAAGCTGTACACCGGGGTTTGAGAAGCCCCCACCCTGAGCTACTCCTGAGCCGAAGTTCAGCCCTCCACACTCGACGAGTGCTGCGTGGGGCCCTTTGGCACGATTTGGCTCAACGCGTTGGCCCGGTCACTTGCCAGCTGGCTTGTGGTCCCTGTGCCGACGAACTACAAAAGAAGACTCGTGATTCTGGTTGCTCCAGATCCACACCAGCTCCCCTGAAAGGGAGCCCCGACTCTGACCTTCCTGGTCCGAGTGAGACGCCATCTTCTAATCCCGCGTGGATTGCTCTTACCAAGGCTTGTTTGCTCCAAACCGGAAGCCGACTGCACCGACGGTGAGAGCCTGCGTGGGACAGATCGTGACCTGCTCCTGGACGTCGCAGATGCCCCAGAGCCCACGTGACAGCGAAGAGAAGCGCCTCGACGACCACCTGATTGCGCCCGACATTGCCTGGTTCCGTCCTGGTTCCACCCTGGTCACTGCTGAGTGACCCAGACTCTGTCCCCTCTGCTTTCAGGTACTCTACAACTTGAGTCCACCCTTGGACTCCACCGGACACTTCGTCTTCACCCTGCCTGCAGCCCTTTCAGCTTCAAGCACCAAGAGCCTGCGTGTCAAAACCCGACGCCACTTCGACCCTGTGCACCCACTTCCTGTGGGTGAGGTAACTTTGCTCCGCCGGTGTTCCCACACTGGTGCACACCTCTAGGGTCTGTGTGTTAAGTTTTGTTCCTCTAGGTTCAGCGGAAGTGTCCTTAAACTTTAACTATTTGACTTTTACGCACCATTGGTTAACATTGGTGCATGCGTGCGCTTTCCGCACATCTCCCGAATCCCGAGGGCCATTCCCGACTTCAGCATTGCTTGTCCTGACTGCTCCCAGCGATTCCCTAGGCCCTAGGCCTAACCACTGTTCGAGTGGCCTCTCTTATACCACTTGTTTAGTATATGGTTTGAGTGGCCCCCTGCCCTCATCCATAATTGTGCAACTTGTATGTTTAAACAGTGCTTTTTGATTTAACGCTTGTGCCCCTTTATTCATAAAGAATACTGGGGATTGTTTTTAGTAATAAACACATATATTTTTATAATATATACTTGTGTGGTGTCCTTTCATTTGGTATTACAGGATTGTATGTGGTAAAACAGCTCGCTTAACACGACCTCTTAAGTTAAGCCTTTAGGCTGCTTAGTCCATGCTACCCCTAGGATAGCTTGTCTAATAAGGTTGACTTACAACCAGACACCATAAGGGGATTGTTTGGTCAGGTAGTAGGTGGTTCCAGAATTGGAAACATCCCCTACCAGGCCAACTTCTCACATTGGTGGCAGCGGTGGGATTTGAGCTTGCTGTTGTTTTACCATTGCAATCTTTATATCAAATTGAAAGATCACATCAAGTACCTCTAGGTACATATAAAATCAAAAGCTTAGCATATTAAGTTCTACTGAACTTAGTAGTTGTAGGTTGAAGGGATTAGCACACCCTGACTACAACTAACTAGCAAGGTACAGTAGGAAAACACTTAGTGTAGGTAAGTGCACCACTTACACCTCACTAGTAACCATGTCTGACACAGGAAAAGCCTCAGGGTCTGCTCCTGTGACAGTTGACCCTACCCAGGCAACTTTTGGATATGACAAACTAACCCGCAGAGACTTGATTGCCTTGTGCAAAGCAAGAGGGTTAAAAAGGGGCAGAAGCCCCACCTGCCTAATCCTGGTAGAAATCCTAGAACAGGATGACTTAGAGAAGGCAAAAGCAGCTTCCCTAGATACAGGAACTGGAGGGAACCCCCCTGTAGTTGATCCCCCTGAAGAGGAGGATGATGATGACTTGGATGAGGACTCAGATGGTGGGGACTCACAAGTACAGGATCAGGGTAGCCAGGTTCCAGTTGGTAGGCTTAGCCAGGCCAACTTGGACCTACTGGGGAATGGAGAGGGCCAGCACCTCCCCAGAACCCAACATGTGATTCTCCCAGGCAACAGAAGAGTGAGATCTCCCTCAGGGGACTCTCATCTTTCTAGTGCCTCCAGAGAATCAGAGAGAGGCATGAGTGCTTCTCAGAAAGCTGAGCATAGGGCTAGAATGAGGGCTGTCAGACTCCAGATAGAGAGAGAGGAGGTAGCCCTGAGTCAAGCTAAGCTTACCTTAGCTCAAGCTAAACTTGCCTTGGCAAGAGAGCAGAAATTAAGTGGCTTAGATGTCACTGGTGGCAGCAATTTTCCAAGAGAAAAAGACAGGGCCTATGATAATAGAAACCTGACCAAAATTGTGCCCCCCTTTAAAGAAGGGGATGACATCCACAAATGGATGACTGCTCTTGAGAGAGCCTGCATGGTACAGCAGGTTCCTGAGAATCAGTGGGCTGCAATTTTGTGGTACTCCTTTTCTGAGAAAGGGAGGGACAGGCTCCTCACAGTTAGACCTGAGGATGCCAAAAACTACTCTGTTTTGAAGAGTGCTCTCATTGAAGGGTATGGCCTAACCACTGAGCAATACAGGTTGTTGTTCAGAGACACCCAGAAAGCACAGACTCAAGACTGGACTGATTTTGTGGAGTGTGCCACTAAGGCTTTGGAGGGTTGGTTACAGGGAAGTAAAGTTTCAGACTATACAGGATTGTACAATCTTATGATGAGAGAACAGATCCTTAATAACTGTACAAACCAGCTGTTGCATCAATACCTTATTGACTCTGATCTGACCTCTCCCCAAGAATTGGGAAAGAAGGCAGACAAATGGGTCAGAACAAGGATTAAGCAGAAACCCCAGAACCAAGGTGGTGACCAGAAGAAAACAGACCAGAAGGGTGGTAATCAGAATCAGAAAGATAAAGAAAAAGACCAGAAGTCTTCAGGCCCCCAAACTAATAGTAAGGAGGGTGGTTCCCAAAATGGTAACAAGAAGAAGAAGAACAAAGGTCCAAAGACACCTTGGTGTAATACCTGCAAATCAGTTTCACACTGGGGCAGTGAGTGCACCAAGGCAAATCCAGTTCCCACCACTACAGCTCCTAAAGCAACTGCAACCCCAAGTACAGTAAGCAGTGGTGGAACACAGTCCAAGGGTGTAGCTGGGTTGACCCTGGGTATTGAAGTAGGATCTGGCCTAGTCAGAGTCCCTACACAGGCAGTTCTCCTGTATGATGTGGACATTGAGTTGCCCACTGCAGTAAGCCCCACTAACCTGGGCAAATACAGGCAGACTCCCTTGATAAATGAGAAACTGGCTCAAGCTTACAGGGACACATGTGCTAGTGTCACCATGGTGACCCCTGGCTTTGTGGACCCTGGACAGATTGTACTAGGAGAGAGCTACCTAGTAACCAATGCAAGTGTAGGAGAGTAGGGTCTGCTATCCTATGGTCACCCCAAATTTTTGCTTTTTGCTTCACTGGTTTTCGACTACTGAGGCTGTGGGCCTGCTGATCAGACCCCCAGCCTGCTGTTCTCTCACTAAATTAATGACACATGTGCTATAGGCACATACCAATTGGAAATGGACTCCTTGTCAGCCCCTGTAGAATGCACTATAGGTGCACAGAGCACAGGAGCCACTAAGGCCTACCAGGGGCTGCAGCATACCTTTTGCCACCCCTGGCTGGTTCTTAAATTGACACAACTGGCTGATCACTCAGCTGGGGTAAGGTGGTGTACACACCCCTTGCTTAGATATAGTATACCTATGTCTAAACCTATATCTGGACACATGTAAACCTGTGAGCCACTCCTATAGACAGGCCTCACCAATCCTGGAGGCTGGGTGCATGGTTTTTATGTGAGATGGAGCTCTAGCATGAGCTGAGCCTGTCTGCAGCCGTCGGGAACAAATCCCTAAGCTGTTTCAGGATAATGCCATACCATATACTATTAAGTGCCTTATAATCCTCGCGGTTATTTAGCAACTCTGGTTTGGCTTTATCAAAACATGTCGTGTAAGGTGTCATACGCTTTGGAATACCATCCCCTCGCCAGTTCTGGCGACGGGGATGGCATTCCACCCCTCTAGAGGGGTAAGACATGTTACTTCACTTTAATGCGGTTGATTTCTCCAAAGGCCTTAAGATCCACAAAATGGATGCCTCTGCCACAGACAAATGTCTGGACCCCTGGAGCTGACCGAAACCCAGTCAAGGGGGTCCTGGACAAAGGGTTTCCTGTCACAGGAGGGTGTCACCGCCCTCCAGACAGGAGATAGTGTATTGTAGCAGGGAGGTTTGAAAGAAACCAGACACTGCCTGGGGCGCACAAGGCTGCCCCTTGCATAATCCGGCCAAACCGGTTCTGGGGCACTCCAGCCCTCGTGCCAGGGCGGCCTGGATCAAAGGAAGGGGGTGTATCCACCCACTTCCTGGGTCCCACCCATAGGAGGGGACCTAGCAGGTAATCACGCCCACCAGATTCGAATAAGAGTGGGAGCAGTGCCAATGCACATCAGATTTCCTGGAAGAAACATTTGAAACGATATTCTGGACCCTTCGCCCTCCATCTCAACGTGGAAGCCCGAAGAATCTCCCTTGTGGTCAAGGAGTGACCACCCTGCAGCAGCAGGCACCATCCAGCCCTCGACGTCTACTTAGTTGCAGTTCCCGCCGGAACTCGAGCGACTGAGATCGACGAGATCAAGCCTGCCCAGCTTCTAACAGCCCGATCCACAGTCCCTGCAAAGCTGAGACCCGTGGAGGCGACCGGAAGCGTGGGGCACGCCATCTTGAAGTGACCACGAGACGCTGACCGTGCAGCCCACGAGTGACCCTCGAAGCTGTACACCGGGGTTTGAGAAGCCCCCACCCTGAGCTACTCCTGAGCCGAAGTTCAGCCCTCCACACTCGACGAGTGCTGCGTGGGGCCCTTTGGCACGATTTGGCTCAACGCGTTGGCCCGGTCACTTGCCAGCTGGCTTGTGGTCCCTGTGCCGACGAACTACAAAAGAAGACTCGTGATTCTGGTTGCTCCAGATCCACACCAGCTCCCCTGCAAGGGAGCCCCGACTCTGACCTTCCTGGTCCGAGTAAGACGCCATCTTCCAATCCCGCGTGGATTGCTCTTACCAAGGCTTGTTTGCTCCAAACCGGAAGCCGACTGCACCGACGGTGAGAGCCTGCGTGGGACAGATCGTGACCTGCTCCTGGACGTCGCAGATGCCCCAGAGCCCACGTGACAGCGAAGAGAAGCGCCTCGACGACCACCTGATTGCGCCCGACATTGCCTGGTTCCGTCCTGGTTCCACCCTGGTCACTGCTGAGTGACCCAGACTCTGTCCCCTCTGCTTTCAGGTACTCTACAACTTGAGTCCACCCTTGGACTCCACCGGACACTTCGTCTTCACCCTGCCTGCAGCCCTTTCAGCTTCAAGCACCAAGAGCCTGCGTGTCAAAACCCGACGCCACTTCGACCCTGTGCACCCACTTCCTGTGGGTGAGGTAACTTTGCTCCGCCGGTGTTCCCACACTGGTGCACACCTCTAGGGTCTGTGTGTTAAGTTTTGTTCCTCTAGGTTCAGCGGAAGTGTCCTTAAACTTTAACTATTTGACTTTTACGCACCATTGGTTAACATTGGTGCATGCGTGCGCTTTCCGCACATCTCCCGAATCCCGAGGGCCATTCCCGACTTCAGCATTGCTTGTCCTGACTGCTCCCAGCGATTCCCTAGGCCCTAGGCCTAACCACTGTTCGAGTGGCCTCTCTTATACCACTTGTTTAGTATATGGTTTGAGTGGCCCCCTGCCCTCATCCATAATTGTGCAACTTTGTATGTTTAAACAGTGCTTTTGATTTAACGCTTGTGCCCCTTTATTCATAAAGAATACTGGGGATTGTTTTTAGTAATAAACACATATATTTTTATAATATATACTTGTGTGGTGTCCTTTCATTTGGTATTACAGGATTGTATGTGGTAAAACAGCTCGCTTAACACGACCTCTTAAGTTAAGCCTTTAGGCTGCTTAGTCCATGCTACCACTAGGATAGCTTGTCTAATAAGGTTGACTTACAACCAGACACCATAAGGGGATTGTTTGGTCAGGTAGTAGGTGGTTCCAGAATTGGAAACATCCCCTACCAGGCCAACTTCTCACATTGGTGAGCAGCGGTGCGGATTTGAGCTTGCTGTTGTTTTACCATTGCAATCTTTATATCAAATTGAAAGATCACATCAAGTACCTCTAGGTACATATAAAATCAAAAGCTTAGCATATTAAGTTCTACTGAACTTAGTAGTTGTAGGTTGAAGGGAGTAGCACACCCCTGACTACAACTCACTAGCAAGGTCCAGTAGGAAAACACTTAGTGTAGGTAAGTGCACCACTTACACCTCACTAGTAACCATGTCCGACACAGGAAAGGCCTCAGGGTCTAGTCCTGTGACAGTTGACCCTACCCAGGCAACTTCTGGATATGACAAACTAACCCGCAGAGACTTGATTGTCTTGTGCAAAGCAAGAGGGTTAAAAAGGGGCAGAAGCCCCACCTGCCTAACCCTGATAGAACTCCTAGAACAGGATGACTTAGAGAGGGCAAAAGCAGCTTCCCTAGATACAGGAACTGGAGGGAACCCCCCTGCAGTTGATCCCTGTAGGAGAGTAGGGTCTGCTATCCTATGGTCACCCCAAATTTTTGCTTTTTGCTTCACTGGTTTTCGACTACTGAGGCTGTGGGCCTGCTGATCAGACCCCCAGCCTGCTGTTCTCTCACTAAATTAATGACACATGTGCTATAGGCACATACCAATTGGAAATGGACTCCTTGTCAGCCCCTGTAGAATGCACTATAGGTGCACAGGGCACAGGAGCCACTAAGGCCTACCAGGGGCTGCAGCATATCTTTTGCCACCCCTGGCTGGTTCTTAAATTGACACAACTGGCTGATCACTCAGCTGGGGTAAGGTGGTGTACACACCCCTTGCTTAGATATAGTATACCTATGTCTAAACCTATATCTGGACACATGTAAACCTGTGAGCCACTCCTATAGACAGGCCTCACCAATCCTGGAGGCTGGGTGCTTGGTTTTTATGTGAGATGGAGCTCTAGCATGAGCTGAGCCTGTCTGCAGCCGTCGGGAACAAATCCCTAAGCTGTTTCAGGATAATGCCATACCATATACTATTAAGTGCCTTATAATCCTCGCGGTTATTTAGCAACTCTGGTTTGGCTTTATCAAAACATGTCGTGTAAGGTGTCATACGCTTTGGAATACCATCCCCTCGCCAGTTCTGGCGACGGGGATGGCATTCCACCCCTCTAGAGGGGTAAGACATGTTACTTCACTTTAATGCGGTTGATTTCTCCAAAGGCCTTAAGATCCACAAAATGGATGCCTCTGCCACAGACAAATGTCTGGACCCCTGGAGCTGACCGAAACCCAGTCAAGGGGGTCCTGGACAAAGGGTTTCCTGTCACAGGAGGGTGTCACCGCCCTCCAGACAGGAGATAGTGTATTGTAGCAGGGAGGTTTGAAAGAAACCAGACACTGCCTGGGGCGCACAAGGCTGCCCCTTGCATAATCCGGCCAAACCGGTTCTGGGGCACTCCAGCCCTCGTGCCAGGGCGGCCTGGATCAAAGGAAGGGGGTGTATCCACCCACTTCCTGGGTCCCACCCATAGGAGGGGACCTAGCAGGTAATCACGCCCACCAGATTCGAATAAGAGTGGGAGCAGTGCCAATGCACATCAGATTTCCTGGAAGAAACATTTGAAACGATATTCTGGACCCTTCGCCCTCCATCTCCACGTGGAAGCCCGAAGAATCTCCCTTGTGGTCAAGGAGTGACCACCCTGCAGCAGCAGGCACCATCCAGCCCTCGACGTCTACTTAGTTGCAGTTCCCGCCGGAACTCGAGCGACTGAGATCGACGAGATCAAGCCTGCCCAGCTTCTAACAGCCCGATCCACAGTCCCTGCAAAGCTGAGACCCGTGGAGGCGACCGGAAGCGTGGGGCACGCCATCTTGAAGTGACCACGAGACGCTGACCGTGCAGCCCACGAGTGACCCTCGAAGCTGTACACCGGGGTTTGAGAAGCCCCCACCCTGAGCTACTCCTGAGCCGAAGTTCAGCCCTCCACACTCGACGAGTGCTGCGTGGGGCCCTTTGGCACGATTTGGCTCAACGCGTTGGCCCGGTCACTTGCCAGCTGGCTTGTGGTCCCTGTGCCGACGAACTACAAAAGAAGACTCGTGATTCTGGTTGCTCCAGATCCACACCAGCTCCCCTGAAAGGGAGCCCCGACTCTGACCTTCCTGGTCCGAGTGAGACGCCATCTTCCAATCCCGCGTGGATTGCTCTTACCAAGGCTTGTTTGCTCCAAACCGGAAGCCGACTGCACCGACGGTGAGAGCCTGCGTGGGACAGATCGTGACCTGCTCCTGGACGTCGCAGATGCCCCAGAGCCCACGTGACAGCGAAGAGAAGCGCCTCGACGACCACCTGATTGCGCCCGACATTGCCTGGTTCCGTCCTGGTTCCACCCTGGTCACTGCTGAGTGACCCAGACTCTGTCCCCTCTGCTTTCAGGTACTCTACAACTTGAGTCCACCCTTGGACTCCACCGGACACTTCGTCTTCACCCTGCCTGCAGCCCTTTCAGCTTCAAGCACCAAGAGCCTGCGTGTCAAAACCCGACGCCACTTCGACCCTGTGCACCCACTTCCTGTGGGTGAGGTAACTTTGCTCCGCCGGTGTTCCCACACTGGTGCACACCTCTAGGGTCTGTGTGTTAAGTTTTGTTCCTCTAGGTTCAGCGGAAGTGTCCTTAAACTTTAACTATTTGACTTTTACGCACCATTGGTTAACATTGGTGCATGCGTGCGCTTTCCGCACATCTCCCGAATCCCGAGGGCCATTCCCGACTTCAGCATTGCTTGTCCTGACTGCTCCCAGCGATTCCCTAGGCCCTAGGCCTAACCACTGTTCGAGTGGCCTCTCTTATACCACTTGTTTAGTATATGGTTTGAGTGGCCCCCTGCCCTCATCCATAATTGTGCAACTTTGTATGTTTAAACAGTGCTTTTGATTTAACGCTTGTGCCCCTTTATTCATAAAGAATACTGGGGATTGTTTTTAGTAATAAACACATATATTTTTATAATATATACTTGTGTGGTGTCCTTTCATTTGGTATTACAGGATTGTATGTGGTAAAACAGCTCGCTTAACACGACCTCTTAAGTTAAGCCTTTAGGCTGCTTAGTCCATGCTACCACTAGGATAGCTTGTCTAATAAGGTTGACTTACAACCAGACACCATAAGGGGATTGTTTGGTCAGGTAGTAGGTGGTTCCAGAATTGGAAACATCCCCTACCAGGCCAACTTCTCACATTGGTGAGCAGCGGTGCGGATTTGAGCTTGCTGTTGTTTTACCATTGCAATCTTTATATCAAATTGAAAGATCACATCAAGTACCTCTAGGTACATATAAAATCAAAAGCTTAGCATATTAAGTTCTACTGAACTTAGTAGTTGTAGGTTGAAGGGAGTAGCACACCCCTGACTACAACTCACTAGCAAGGTCCAGTAGGAAAACACTTAGTGTAGGTAAGTGCACCACTTACACCTCACTAGTAACCATGTCCGACACAGGAAAGGCCTCAGGGTCTAGTCCTGTGACAGTTGACCCTACCCAGGCAACTTCTGGATATGACAAACTAACCCGCAGAGACTTGATTGTCTTGTGCAAAGCAAGAGGGTTAAAAAGGGGCAGAAGCCCCACCTGCCTAATCCTGATAGGACTCCTAGAACAGGATGACTTAGAGAGGGCAAAAGCAGCTTCCCTAGATACAGGAACTGAAGGGAACCCCCCTGCAGTTGATCCCCCTGAAGAGGAGGATGATGATGACTTGGATGAGGACTCAGAAGTTGAGGACTTAGAAGTACAGGATCAGGGTAGCCAGGTTCCAGTTGGTAGGCTTAGCCAGGCCAACTTGGACCTACTGGGGAATGGAGAGGGCCAGCACCTCCCCAGAACCCAACATGTGATTCTCCCAGGCAACAGAAGAGTGAGATCTCCCTCAGGGGACTCTCATCTTTCTAGTGCCTCCAGAGAATCAGAGAGAGGCATGAGTGCTTCTCAGAAAGCTGAGCATAGGGCTAGAATGAGGGCTGTCAGACTCCAGATAGAGAGAGAGGAGGTAGCCCTGAGTCAAGCTAAGCTTACCTTAGCTCAAGCTAAACTTGCCTTGGCAAGAGAGCAGAAATTAAGTGGCTTAGATGTCACTGGTGGCAGCAATTTTCCAAGAGAAAAAGACAGGGCCTATGATAATAGAAACCTGACCAAAATTGTGCCCCCCTTTAAAGAAGGGGATGACATCCACAAATGGATGACTGCTCTTGAGAGAGCCTGCATGGTACAGCAGGTTCCTGAGAACCAGTGGGCTGCAATTTTGTGGTACTCCTTTTCTGAGAAAGGGAGAGACAGGCTCCTCACAGTTAGACCTGAGGATGCCAAAAACTACTCTGTTTTGAAGAGTGCTCTCATTGAAGGGTATGGCCTAACCACTGAGCAATACAGGTTGTTGTTCAGAGACACCCAGAAAGCACAGACTCAAGACTGGACTGATTTTGTGGAGTGTGCCACTAAGGCTTTGGAGGGTTGGTTACAGGGAAGTAAAGTTTCAGACTATACAGGATTGTACAATCTTATGATGAGAGAACAGATCCTTAATAACTGTACAAACCAGCTGTTGCATCAATACCTTATTGACTCTGATCTGACCTCTCCCCAAGAATTGGGAAAGAAGGCAGACAAATGGGTCAGAACAAGGATTAAGCAGAAACCCCAGAACCAAGGTGGTGACCAGAAGAAAACAGACCAGAAGGGTGGTAATCAGAATCAGAAAGATAAAGAAAAAGACCAGAAGTCTTCAGGCCCCCAAACTAATAGTAAGGAGGGTGGTTCCCAAAATGGTAACAAGAAGAAGAAGAACAAAGGTCCAAAGACACCTTGGTGTAATACCTGCAAATCAGTTTCACACTGGGGCAGTGAGTGCACCAAGGCAAATCCAGTTCCCACCACTACAGCTCCTAAAGCAACTGCAACCCCAAGTACAGTAAGCAGTGGTGGAACACAGTCCAAGGGTGTAGCTGGGTTGACCCTGGGTATTGAAGTAGGATCTGGCCTAGTCAGAGTCCCTACACAGGCAGTTCTCCTGTATGATGTGGACATTGAGTTGCCCACTGCAGTAAGCCCCACTAACCTGGGCAAATACAGGCAGACTCCCTTAATAAATGAGAAACTGGCTCAAGCTTACAGGGACACATGTGCTAGTGTCACCATGGTGACCCCTGGCTTTGTGGACCCTGGACAGATTGTACTAGGAGAGAGCTACCTAGTAACCAATGCAAGCAACTCCACTACCTCCCATAGTGTGGCAGTTGTGAACTTCTCCTGGGGAGGGGTTGATGGCCTAAAGAAAGTTGTGGTGAGTGCAGACCTACCAGTAGACTGTCTGTTAGGCAATGACCTTGAAAGCTCAGCATGGTCAGAAGTGGAGTACAGGACTCATGCAGAAATGCTAGGGATTTCAGAGCATGTCCTTGCCATGACAAGGGCTCAGGCTAAGAAGTGCCTTCCTGAACCAGTGGTGGATCTTGAGACAATAGACCAGCCACAACCCAAGAGAAGGAGCAAGAGAGGAAAGGCCTCGCCTTCCACCTTGCCCCAGGTTGAGGATCAGGTTTCAGAGGAAACTGATTCTGCAGTCCAAGAGGAGACTGTCTCTGAGGAGCTTGAACCTGACCAGGTTGAGTTTCTGGGGACAGGGGGACCCTCAAGGGCAGACCTGAGGCAGGCTCAATTAGATTGCCCTTCCCTTGAACCCCTCAGACAGCAGGCTGCTGCTGAGGCTGCTGGGGATGCCCAAGGTACCCATACTGTGTATTGGGATGAGGGACTCCTTTACTCAGAGGCTAGAGCCCCCAAGCCTGGCATGACCAGGAGGTTGGTGATACCTCTGCAGTTTAGGGGATTCCTCCTTACCTTGGCCCATGATATTCCCCTTGCAGGACACTTAGGCCAGAACAAGACGTGGGACAGGCTTGTTCCACACTTTCACTGGCCTCACATGTCAGAGGATGTCAAGGAGTTTTGTCGCTCCTGTGTCACTTGCCAAGCCAGTGGTAAGTCAGGTGGCACAACAAAGGCCCCCCTAATACCACTACCTGTGGTGGGGGTCCCCTTTGAGAGAGTTGGAATTGATATTGTGGGTCCAATGGACCCCCAAACAGCATCTGGGAACAGATTCATACTGGTGGTAGTGGATCATGCCACCAGGTACCCAGAGGCTATTCCCCTAAGGACCACCACAGCACCTGTGGTGGCAAAAGCCCTCATTGCAGTTTTCTCAAGAGTGGGCTTTCCTAAGGAGGTACTATCAGATAGAGGGACAAATTTTATGTCCAGCTATCTAAAAGCAATGTGGAAGGAATGTGGAGTAAACTATAAGTTTACCACCCCATATCATCCACAATGCAATGGGCTTGTGGAGAGATTTAACAAGACCCTTAAAGGCATGATAAAAGGATTACCAGAGAAGCTCAGGCGGAAATGGGACATTCTTTTACCCTGCCTGCTCTTTGCTTACAGAGAGGTCCCACAGAAGGGGGTTGGCTACAGCCCTTTTGAACTTTTGTTTGGCCACCCTGTGAGAGGTCCATTGTGTTTGGTGAAGGAAGGATGGGAGTTACCTCTCAAAAAGCCCAAACTAGACATAGTGGACTATGTACTTGGTCTCCGCTCCAGGATGGCTGAGTACATGGAAAGAGCATCCAAAAACCTGGAGGCCAGCCAAGAATTGCAGAAAGCTTGGCATGACCAAAAGGCTGTACTGGTAGAGTTCCAACCAGGACAGAAGGTATGGGTACTGGAGCCAGTGGCTCCAGCAGCACTCCAAGACAAATGGAGTGGACCCTATCCTATTATTGAGAAGAAAGGGGAAGTCACCTACTTGGTAGACTTTGGAACACCCAGGAGCCCTCACAGGGTAATCCATGTGAATCGCTTGAAAGCATTTGTAGACAGGGAGGACATGAGCTTGCTCATGGCCACAGATGGGGAACAGGAGGAAGAGAGTGACCCTCTCCCAGACCTGCTTTCCCAGAACCCTGATGATGGTTCAGTTGATGGAGTAGCCTTGGCAGGCAGCCTCACTGACCAGCAACAGAGGGACTGCAGACAAGTTTTGCAGGCTCACAGGCAAATGTTTTCACTCACACCCAGCCAAACTGACTGGTGTACCCATGTTGTGGACACTGGTGACAGTCTGCCTGTCAAGAATAAGATCTACAGGCAACCTGATCATGTCAGGGATTGCATCAAGGCTGAGGTGCAAAAGATGTTGGAGCTTGGAGTGATTGAGCCATCAGAGAGCCCATGGGCCAGCCCAGTAGTCCTGGTGCCAAAACCTCATACCCAAGATGGTAAGAGAGAAATGAGGTTTTGCGTGGATTACAGGGGTCTCAATGCTGTCACTAGGACAGATGCTCACCCCATTCCAAGAGCAGATGAGCTCATTGACAGATTGGCTTCTGCCCAGTTTCTGAGCACATTTGATCTGACAGCTGGCTACTGGCAAATCAGACTAGCTGAGGAGTCAAAAGCCAAAACAGCATTCTCTACCCCTAGTGGACATTATCAGTTTGTGGTAATGCCCTTTGGTTTGAAGAATGCACCTGCCACTTTTCAAAGGTTGGTGAACCAAGTCCTTACTGGGTTGGATGACTTTTGTGCAGCTTATCTGGATGATATTGCTGTCTTTAGCTCCACCTGGGAGGATCACCTGATCCACCTGAAGAAAGTTTTGGAGGCCCTGCAAAAGGCAGGCCTAACTATCAAGGCCACAAAGTGCCAGATAGGGCAGAGTAAGGTTGTATACCTGGGCCACCTAGTAGGTGGAGGCCAGGTTCAGCCACTGGAAAGCAAAATCCAGGCCATACAGGACTGGGCTCCTCCAGTTACCCAGACACAAGTCAGAGCCTTCTTGGGCCTGACTGGGTATTACAGAAAGTTTGTGAAAAACTATGGGTCTATAGTGACACCATTAAATGACTTGACATCCAAGAAGATGCCAAAAAAGGTTCAGTGGACAGTTAGCTGTCAGAAGGCATTTGAAGACCTGAAGAAGGCCATGTGCTCTGCACCTATCCTAAAGAGTCCTGACTACTCCAAACAGTTCATTGTTCAGACAGATGCTTCTGAGTTGGGGGTGGGAGCTGTACTCTCACAACTTAATCAAGATGGTCAAGACCAGCCAATTGCTTTCATTAGCAGGAGGCTAACCCCAAGAGAAAAACGTTGGTCAGCCATTGAGAGGGAGGCCTTTGCTGTGGTTTGGGCATTAAAGAAGTTGAGGTCCTACTTGTTTGGAACTCACTTCCTGGTGCAAACAGACCATAAGCCCCTCTTATGGCTTAATCAGATGAAGGGTGAAAATCCCAAACTGCTCAGGTGGTCCATTTCCCTACAGGGGATGGACTTTACAGTGGAGCACCGCCCAGGGACTGACCATGGTAATGCAGATGGTCTCTCCAGGTACTTCCACTTAGAACATGAAGACTTATCTGGTCAAGGTTAGTTTAATGTCCCTGCGTTTGGGGGGGGGGTTGTGTAGGAGAGTAGGGTCTGCTATCCTATGGTCACCCCAAATTTTTGCTTTTTGCTTCACTGGTTTTCGACTACTGAGGCTGTGGGCCTGCTGATCAGACCCCCAGCCTGCTGTTCTCTCACTAAATTAATGACACATGTGCTATAGGCACATACCAATTGGAAATGGACTCCTTGTCAGCCCCTGTAGAATGCACTATAGGTGCACAGGGCACAGGAGCCACTAAGGCCTACCAGGGGCTGCAGCATATCTTTTGCCACCCCTGGCTGGTTCTTAAATTGACACAACTGGCTGATCACTCAGCTGGGGTAAGGTGGTGTACACACCCCTTGCTTAGATATAGTATACCTATGTCTAAACCTATATCTGGACACATGTAAACCTGTGAGCCACTCCTATAGACAGGCCTCACCAATCCTGGAGGCTGGGTGCTTGGTTTTTATGTGAGATGGAGCTCTAGCATGAGCTGAGCCTGTCTGCAGCCGTCGGGAACAAATCCCTAAGCTGTTTCAGGATAATGCCATACCATATACTATTAAGTGCCTTATAATCCTCGCGGTTATTTAGCAACTCTGGTTTGGCTTTATCAAAACATGTCGTGTAAGGTGTCATACGCTTTGGAATACCATCCCCTCGCCAGTTCTGGCGACGGGGATGGCATTCCACCCCTCTAGAGGGGTAAGACATGTTACTTCACTTTAATGCGGTTGATTTCTCCAAAGGCCTTAAGATCCACAAAATGGATGCCTCTGCCACAGACAAATGTCTGGACCCCTGGAGCTGACCGAAACCCAGTCAAGGGGGTCCTGGACAAAGGGTTTCCTGTCACAGGAGGGTGTCACCGCCCTCCAGACAGGAGATAGTGTATTGTAGCAGGGAGGTTTGAAAGAAACCAGACACTGCCTGGGGCGCACAAGGCTGCCCCTTGCATAATCCGGCCAAACCGGTTCTGGGGCACTCCAGCCCTCGTGCCAGGGCGGCCTGGATCAAAGGAAGGGGGTGTATCCACCCACTTCCTGGGTCCCACCCATAGGAGGGGACCTAGCAGGTAATCACGCCCACCAGATTCGAATAAGAGTGGGAGCAGTGCCAATGCACATCAGATTTCCTGGAAGAAACATTTGAAACGATATTCTGGACCCTTCGCCCTCCATCTCCACGTGGAAGCCCGAAGAATCTCCCTTGTGGTCAAGGAGTGACCACCCTGCAGCAGCAGGCACCATCCAGCCCTCGACGTCTACTTAGTTGCAGTTCCCGCCGGAACTCGAGCGACTGAGATCGACGAGATCAAGCCTGCCCAGCTTCTAACAGCCCGATCCACAGTCCCTGCAAAGCTGAGACCCGTGGAGGCGACCGGAAGCGTGGGGCACGCCATCTTGAAGTGACCACGAGACGCTGACCGTGCAGCCCACGAGTGACCCTCGAAGCTGTACACCGGGGTTTGAGAAGCCCCCACCCTGAGCTACTCCTAAGCCGAAGTTCAGCCCTCCACACTCGACGAGTGCTGCGTGGGGCCCTTTGGCACGATTTGGCTCAACGCGTTGGCCCGGTCACTTGCCAGCTGGCTTGTGGTCCCTGTGCCGACGAACTACAAAAGAAGACTCGTGATTCTGGTTGCTCCAGATCCACACCAGCTCCCCTGAAAGGGAGCCCCGACTCTGACCTTCCTGGTCCGAGTGAGACGCCATCTTCCAATCCCGCGTGGATTGCTCTTACCAAGGCTTGTTTGCTCCAAACCGGAAGCCGACTGCACCGACGGTGAGAGCCTGCGTGGGACAGATCGTGACCTGCTCCTGGACGTCGCAGATGCCCCAGAGCCCACGTGACAGCGAAGAGAAGCGCCTCGACGACCACCTGATTGCGCCCGACATTGCCTGGTTCCGTCCTGGTTCCACCCTGGTCACTGCTGAGTGACCCAGACTCTGTCCCCTCTGCTTTCAGGTACTCTACAACTTGAGTCCACCCTTGGACTCCACCGGACACTTCGTCTTCACCCTGCCTGCAGCCCTTTCAGCTTCAAGCACCAAGAGCCTGCGTGTCAAAACCCGACGCCACTTCGACCCTGTGCACCCACTTCCTGTGGGTGAGGTAACTTTGCTCCGCCGGTGTTCCCACACTGGTGCACACCTCTAGGGTCTGTGTGTTAAGTTTTGTTCCTCTAGGTTCAGCGGAAGTGTCCTTAAACTTTAACTATTTGACTTTTACGCACCATTGGTTAACATTGGTGCATGCGTGCGCTTTCCGCACATCTCCCGAATCCCGAGGGCCATTCCCGACTTCAGCATTGCTTGTCCTGACTGCTCCCAGCGATTCCCTAGGCCCTAGGCCTAACCACTGTTCGAGTGGCCTCTCTTATACCACTTGTTTAGTATATGGTTTGAGTGGCCCCCTGCCCTCATCCATAATTGTGCAACTTTGTATGTTTAAACAGTGCTTTTGATTTAACGCTTGTGCCCCTTTATTCATAAAGAATACTGGGGATTGTTTTTAGTAATAAACACATATATTTTTATAATATATACTTGTGTGGTGTCCTTTCATTTGGTATTACAGGATTGTATGTGGTAAAACAGCTCGCTTAACACGACCTCTTAAGTTAAGCCTTTAGGCTGCTTAGTCCATGCTACCACTAGGATAGCTTGTCTAATAAGGTTGACTTACAACCAGACACCATAAGGGGATTGTTTGGTCAGGTAGTAGGTGGTTCCAGAATTGGAAACATCCCCTACCAGGCCAACTTCTCACAATCCCCCTGAAGAGGAGGATGATGATGACTTGGATGAGGACTCAGAGGTTGAGGACTTAGAAGTACAGGATCAGGGTAGCCAGGTTCCAGTTGGTAGGCTTAGCCAGGCCAACGTGGACCTACTGGGGAATGGAGAGGGCCAGCACCTCCCCAGAACCCAACATGTGATTCTCCCAGGCAACAGAAGAGTGAGATCTCCCTCAGGGGACTCTCATCTTTCTAGTGCCTCCAGAGAATCAGAGAGAGGCATGAGTGCTTCTCAGAAAGCTGAGCATAGGGCTAGAATGAGGGCTGTCAGACTCCAGATAGAGAGAGAGGAGGTAGCCCTGAGTCAAGCTAAGCTTACCTTAGCTCAAGCTAAACTTGCCTTGGCAAGAGAGCAGAAATTAAGTGGCTTAGATGTCACTGGTGGCAGCAATTTTCCAAGAGAAAAAGACAGGGCCTATGATAATAGAAACCTGACCAAAATTGTGCCCCCCTTTAAAGAAGGGGATGACATCCACAAATGGATGACTGCTCTTGAGAGAGCCTGCATGGTACAGCAGGTTCCTGAGAATCAGTGGGCTGCAATTTTGTGGTACTCCTTTTCTGAGAAAGGGAGGGACAGGCTCCTCACAGTTAGACCTGAGGATGCCAAAAACTACTCTGTTTTGAAGAGTGCTCTCATTGAAGGGTATGGCCTAACCACTGAGCAATACAGGTTGTTGTTCAGAGACACCCAGAAAGCACAGACTCAAGACTGGACTGATTTTGTGGAGTGTGCCACTAAGGCTTTGGAGGGTTGGTTACAGGGAAGTAAAGTTTCAGACTATACAGGATTGTACAATCTTATGATGAGAGAACAGATCCTTAATAACTGTACAAACCAGCTGTTGCATCAATACCTTATTGACTCTGATCTGACCTCTCCCCAAGAATTGGGAAAGAAGGCAGACAAATGGGTCAGAACAAGGATTAAGCAGAAACCCCAGAACCAAGGTGGTGACCAGAAGAAAACAGACCAGAAGGGTGGTAATCAGAATCAGAAAGATAAAGAAAAAGACCAGAAGTCTTCAGGCCCCCAAACTAATAGTAAGGAGGGTGGTTCCCAAAATGGTAACAAGAAGAAGAAGAACAAAGGTCCAAAGACACCTTGGTGTAATACCTGCAAATCAGTTTCACACTGGGGCAGTGAGTGCACCAAGGCAAATCCAGTTCCCACCACTACAGCTCCTAAAGCAACTGCAACCCCAAGTACAGTAAGCAGTGGTGGAACACAGTCCAAGGGTGTAGCTGGGTTGACCCTGGGTATTGAAGTAGGATCTGGCCTAGTCAGAGTCCCTACACAGGCAGTTCTCCTGTATGATGTGGACATTGAGTTGCCCACTGCAGTAAGCCCCACTAACCTGGGCAAATACAGGCAGACTCCCTTAATAAATGAGAAACTGGCTCAAGCTTACAGGGACACATGTGCTAGTGTCACCATGGTGACCCCTGGCTTTGTGGACCCTGGACAGATTGTACTAGGAGAGAGCTACCTAGTAACCAATGCAAGCAACTCCACTACCTCCCATAGTGTGGCAGTTGTGAACTTCTCCTGGGGAGGGGTTGATGGCCTAAAGAAAGTTGTGGTGAGTGCAGACCTACCAGTAGACTGTCTGTTAGGCAATGACCTTGAAAGCTCAGCATGGTCAGAAGTGGAGTACAGGACTCATGCAGAAATGCTAGGGATTTCAGAGCATGTCCTTGCCATGACAAGGGCTCAGGCTAAGAAGTGCCTTCCTGAACCAGTGGTGGATCTTGAGACAATAGACCAGCCACAACCCAAGAGAAGGAGCAAGAGAGGAAAGGCCTCGCCTTCCACCTTGCCCCAGGTTGAGGATCAGGTTTCAGAGGAAACTGATTCTGCAGTCCAAGAGGAGACTGTCTCTGAGGAGCTTGAACCTGACCAGGTTGAGTTTCTGGGGACAGGGGGACCCTCAAGGGCAGACCTGAGGCAGGCTCAATTAGATTGCCCTTCCCTTGAACCCCTCAGACAGCAGGCTGCTGCTGAGGCTGCTGGGGATGCCCAAGGTACCCATACTGTGTATTGGGATGAGGGACTCCTTTACTCAGAGGCTAGAACCCCCAAGCCTGGCATGACCAGGAGGTTGGTGATACCTCTGCAGTTTAGGGGATTCCTCCTTACCTTGGCCCATGATATTCCCCTTGCAGGACACTTAGGCCAGAACAAGACGTGGGACAGGCTTGTTCCACACTTTCACTGGCCTCACATGTCAGAGGATGTCAAGAAGTTTTGTCGCTCCTGTGTCACTTGCCAAGCCAGTGGTAAGTCAGGTGGCACAACAAAGGCCCTGCGTTTGGGGGGGGGTTGTGTAGGAGAGTAGGGTCTGCTATCCTATGGTCACCCCAAATTTTTGCTTTTTGCTTCACTGGTTTTCGACTACTGAGGCTGTGGGCCTGCTGATCAGACCCCCAGCCTGCTGTTCTCTCACTAAATTAATGACACATGTGCTATAGGCACATACCAATTGGAAATGGACTCCTTGTCAGCCCCTGTAGAATGCACTATAGGTGCACAGAGCACAGGAGCCACTAAGGCCTACCAGGGGCTGCAGCATACCTTTTGCCACCCCTGGCTGGTTCTTAAATTGACACAACTGGCTGATCACTCAGCTGGGGTAAGGTGGTGTACACACCCCTTGCTTAGATATAGTATACCTATGTCTAAACCTATATCTGGACACATGTAAACCTGTGAGCCACTCCTATAGACAGGCCTCACCAATCCTGGAGGCTGGGTGCATGGTTTTTATGTGAGATGGAGCTCTAGCATGAGCTGAGCCTGTCTGCAGCCGTCGGGAACAAATCCCTAAGCTGTTTCAGGATAATGCCATACCATATACTATTAAGTGCCTTATAATCCTCGCGGTTATTTAGCAACTCTGGTTTGGCTTTATCAAAACATGTCGTGTAAGGTGTCATACGCTTTGGAATACCATCCCCTCGCCAGTTCTGGCGACGGGGATGGCATTCCACCCCTCTAGAGGGGTAAGACATGTTACTTCACTTTAATGCGGTTGATTTCTCCAAAGGCCTTAAGATCCACAAAATGGATGCCTCTGCCACAGACAAATGTCTGGACCCCTGGAGCTGACCGAAACCCAGTCAAGGGGGTCCTGGACAAAGGGTTTCCTGTCACAGGAGGGTGTCACCGCCCTCCAGACAGGAGATAGTGTATTGTAGCAGGGAGGTTTGAAAGAAACCAGACACTGCCTGGGGCGCACAAGGCTGCCCCTTGCATAATCCGGCCAAACCGGTTCTGGGGCACTCCAGCCCTCGTGCCAGGGCGGCCTGGATCAAAGGAAGGGGGTGTATCCACCCACTTCCTGGGTCCCACCCATAGGAGGGGACCTAGCAGGTAATCACGCCCACCAGATTCGAATAAGAGTGGGAGCAGTGCCAATGCACATCAGATTTCCTGGAAGAAACATTTGAAACGATATTCTGGACCCTTCGCCCTCCATCTCAACGTGGAAGCCCGAAGAATCTCCCTTGTGGTCAAGGAGTGACCACCCTGCAGCAGCAGGCACCATCCAGCCCTCGACGTCTACTTAGTTGCAGTTCCCGCCGGAACTCGAGCGACTGAGATCGACGAGATCAAGCCTGCCCAGCTTCTAACAGCCCGATCCACAGTCCCTGCAAAGCTGAGACCCGTGGAGGCGACCGGAAGCGTGGGGCACGCCATCTTGAAGTGACCACGAGACGCTGACCGTGCAGCCCACGAGTGACCCTCGAAGCTGTACACCGGGGTTTGAGAAGCCCCCACCCTGAGCTACTCCTGAGCCGAAGTTCAGCCCTCCACACTCGACGAGTGCTGCGTGGGGCCCTTTGGCACGATTTGGCTCAACGCGTTGGCCCGGTCACTTGCCAGCTGGCTTGTGGTCCCTGTGCCGACGAACTACAAAAGAAGACTCGTGATTCTGGTTGCTCCAGATCCACACCAGCTCCCCTGAAAGGGAGCCCCGACTCTGACCTTCCTGGTCCGAGTAAGACGCCATCTTCCAATCCCGCGTGGATTGCTCTTACCAAGGCTTGTTTGCTCCAAACCGGAAGCCGACTGCACCGACGGTGAGAGCCTGCGTGGGACAGATCGTGACCTGCTCCTGGACGTCGCAGATGCCCCAGAGCCCACGTGACAGCGAAGAGAAGCGCCTCGACGACCACCTGATTGCGCCCGACATTGCCTGGTTCCGTCCTGGTTCCACCCTGGTCACTGCTGAGTGACCCAGACTCTGTCCCCTCTGCTTTCAGGTACTCTACAACTTGAGTCCACCCTTGGACTCCACCGGACACTTCGTCTTCACCCTGCCTGCAGCCCTTTCAGCTTCAAGCACCAAGAGCCTGCGTGTCAAAACCCGACGCCACTTCGACCCTGTGCACCCACTTCCTGTGGGTGAGGTAACTTTGCTCCGCCGGTGTTCCCACACTGGTGCACACCTCTAGGGTCTGTGTGTTAAGTTTTGTTCCTCTAGGTTCAGCGGAAGTGTCCTTAAACTTTAACTATTTGACTTTTACGCACCATTGGTTAACATTGGTGCATGCGTGCGCTTTCCGCACATCTCCCGAATCCCGAGGGCCATTCCCGACTTCAGCATTGCTTGTCCTGACTGCTCCCAGCGATTCCCTAGGCCCTAGGCCTAACCACTGTTCGAGTGGCCTCTCTTATACCACTTGTTTAGTATATGGTTTGAGTGGCCCCCTGCCCTCATCCATAATTGTGCAACTTTGTATGTTTAAACAGTGCTTTTGATTTAACGCTTGTGCCCCTTTATTCATAAAGAATACTGGGGATTGTTTTTAGTAATAAACACATATATTTTTATAATATATACTTGTGTGGTGTCCTTTCATTTGGTATTACAGGATTGTATGTGGTAAAACAGCTCGCTTAACACGACCTCTTAAGTTAAGCCTTTAGGCTGCTTAGTCCATGCTACCACTAGGATAGCTTGTCTAATAAGGTTGACTTACAACCAGACACCATAAGGGGATTGTTTGGTCAGGTAGTAGGTGGTTCCAGAATTGGAAACATCCCCTACCAGGCCAACTTCTCACAGCAAGCAACTCCACTACCTCCCATAGTGTGGCAGTTGTGAACTTCTCCTGGGGAGGGGTTGATGGCCTAAAGAAAGTTGTGGTGAGTGCAGACCTACCAGTAGACTGTCTGTTAGGCAATGACCTTGAAAGCTCAGCATGGTCAGAAGTGGAGTACAGGACTCATGCAGAAATGCTAGGGATTTCAGAGCATGTCCTTGCCATGACAAGGGCTCAGGCTAAGAAGTGCCTTCCTGAACCAGTGGTGGATCTTGAGACAATAGACCAGCCACAACCCAAGAGAAGGAGCAAGAGAGGAAAGGCCTCGCCTTCCACCTTGCCCCAGGTTGAGGATCAGCTTTCAGAGGAAACTGATTCTGCAGCCCAAGAGGAGAATGTCTCTGAGGAGCTTGAACCTGACCAGGTTGAGTTTCTGGGGACAGGGGGACCCTCAAGGGCAGACCTGAGGCAGGCTCAATTAGATTGCCCTTCCCTTGAACCCCTCAGACAGCAGGCTGCTGCTGAGGCTGCTGGGGATGCCCAAGGTACCCATACTGTGTATTGGGATGAGGGACTCCTTTACTCAGAGGCTAGAACCCCCAAGCCTGGCATGACCAGGAGGTTGGTGATACCTCTGCAGTTTAGGGGATTCCTCCTTACCTTGGCCCATGATATTCCCCTTGCAGGACACTTAGGCCAGAACAAGACGTGGGACAGGCTTGTTCCACACTTTCACTGGCCTCACATGTCAGAGGATGTCAAGGAGTTTTGTCGCTCCTGTGTCACTTGCCAAGCCAGTGGTAAGTCAGGTGGCACAACAAAGGCCCCCCTAATACCACTACCTGTGGTGGGGGTCCCCTTTGAGAGAGTTGGAATTGATATTGTGGGTCCAATGGACCCCCAAACAGCATCTGGGAACAGATTCATACTGGTGGTAGTGGATCATGCCACCAGGTACCCAGAGGCTATTCCCCTAAGGACCACCACAGCACCTGTGGTGGCAAAAGCCCTCATTGCAGTTTTCTCAAGAGTGGGCTTTCCTAAGGAGGTACTATCAGATAGAGGGACAAATTTTATGTCCAGCTATCTAAAAGCAATGTGGAAGGAATGTGGAGTAAACTATAAGTTTACCACCCCATATCATCCACAATGCAATGGGCTTGTGGAGAGATTTAACAAGACCCTTAAAGGCATGATAAAGGGATTACCAGAGAAGCTCAGGCGGAAATGGGACATTCTTTTACCCTGCCTGCTCTTTGCTTACAGAGAGGTCCCACAGAAGGGGGTTGGCTACAGCCCTTTTGAACTTTTGTTTGGCCACCCTGTGAGAGGTCCATTGTGTTTGGTGAAGGAAGGATGGGAGTTACCTCTCAAAAAGCCCAAACTAGACATAGTGGACTATGTACTTGGTCTCCGCTCCAGGATGGCTGAGTACATGGAAAGAGCATCCAAAAACCTGGAGGCCAGCCAAGAATTGCAGAAAGCTTGGCATGACCAAAAGGCTGTGCTGGTAGAGTTCCAACCAGGACAGAAGGTATGGGTACTGGAGCCAGTGGCTCCAGCAGCACTCCAAGACAAATGGAGTGGACCCTATCCTATTATTGAGAAGAAAGGGGAAGTCACCTACTTGGTAGACTTTGGAACACCCAGGAGCCCTCACAGGGTAATCCATGTGAATCGCTTGAAAGCATTTGTAGACAGGGAGGACATGAGCTTGCTCATGGCCACAGATGGGGAACAGGAGGAAGAGAGTGACCCTCTCCCAGACCTGCTTTCCCAGAACCCTGATGATGGTTCAGTTGATGGAGTAGCCTTGGCAGGCAGCCTCACTGACCAGCAACAGAGGGACTGCAGACAAGTTTTGCAGGCTCACAGGCAAATGTTTTCACTCACACCCAGCCAAACTGACTGGTGTACCCATGTTGTGGACACTGGTGACAGTCTGCCTGTCAAGAATAAGATCTACAGGCAACCTGATCATGTCAGGGATTGCATCAAGGCTGAGGTGCAAAAGATGTTGGAGCTTGGAGTGATTGAGCCATCAGAGAGCCCATGGGCCAGCCCAGTAGTCCTGGTGCCAAAACCTCATACCCAAGATGGTAAGAGAGAAATGAGGTTTTGCGTGGATTACAGGGGTCTCAATGCTGTCACTAGGACAGATGCTCACCCCATTCCAAGAGCAGATGAGCTCATTGACAGATTGGCTTCTGCCAAGTTTCTGAGCACATTTGATCTGACAGCTGGCTACTGGCAAATCAGACTAGCTGAGGAGTCAAAAGCCAAAACAGCATTCTCTACCCCTAGTGGACATTATCAGTTTGTGGTAATGCCCTTTGGTTTGAAGAATGCACCTGCCACTTTCCAAAGGTTGGTGAACCAAGTCCTTACTGGGTTGGATGACTTTTGTGCAGCTTATCTGGATGATATTGCTGTCTTTAGCTCCACCTGGGAGGATCACCTGATCCACCTGAAGAAAGTTTTGGAGGCCCTGCAAAAGGCAGGCCTAACTATCAAGGCCACAAAGTGCCAGATAGGGCAGAGTAAGGTTGTATACCTGGGCCACCTAGTAGGTGGAGGCCAGGTTCAGCCACTGGAAAGCAAAATCCAGGCCATACAGGACTGGGCTCCTCCAGTTACCCAGACACAAGTCAGAGCCTTCTTGGGCCTGACTGGGTATTACAGAAAGTTTGTGAAAAACTATGGGTCTATAGTGACACCATTAAATGACTTGACATCCAAGAAGATGCCAAAAAAGGTTCAGTGGACAGTTAGCTGTCAGAAGGCATTTGAAGACCTGAAGAAGGCCATGTGCTCTGCACCTATCCTAAAGAGTCCTGACTACTCCAAACAGTTCATTGTTCAGACAGATGCTTCTGAGTTGGGGGTGGGAGCTGTACTCTCACAACTTAATCAAGATGGTCAAGACCAGCCAATTGCTTTCATTAGCAGGAGGCTAACCCCAAGAGAAAAACGTTGGTCAGCCATTGAGAGGGAGGCCTTTGCTGTGGTTTGGGCATTAAAGAAGTTGAGGTCCTACTTGTTTGGAACTCACTTCCTGGTGCAAACAGACCATAAGCCCCTCTTATGGCTTAATCAGATGAAGGGTGAAAATCCCAAACTGCTCAGGTGGTCCATTTCCCTACAGGGGATGGACTTTACAGTGGAGCACCGCCCAGGGACTGACCATGGTAATGCAGATGGTCTCTCCAGGTACTTCCACTTAGAACATGAAGACTTATCTGGTCAAGGTTAGTTTAATGTCCCTGCGTTTGGGGGGGGGTTGTGTAGGAGAGTAGGGTCTGCTATCCTATGGTCACCCCAAATTTTTGCTTTTTGCTTCACTGGTTTTCGACTACTGAGGCTGTGGGCCTGCTGATCAGACCCCCAGCCTGCTGTTCTCTCACTAAATTAATGACACATGTGCTATAGGCACATACCAATTGGAAATGGACTCCTTGTCAGCCCCTGTAGAATGCACTATAGGTGCACAGGGCACAGGAGCCACTAAGGCCTACCAGGGGCTGCAGCATATCTTTTGCCACCCCTGGCTGGTTCTTAAATTGACACAACTGGCTGATCACTCAGCTGGGGTAAGGTGGTGTACACACCCCTTGCTTAGATATAGTATACCTATGTCTAAACCTATATCTGGACACATGTAAACCTGTGAGCCACTCCTATAGACAGGCCTCACCAATCCTGGAGGCTGGGTGCATGGTTTTTATGTGAGATGGAGCTCTAGCATGAGCTGAGCCTGTCTGCAGCCGTCGGGAACAAATCCCTAAGCTGTTTCAGGATAAGGCCATACCATATACTATTAAGTGCCTTATAATCCTCGCGGTTATTTAGCAACTTTGGTTTGGCTTTATCAAAACGTGTCGTGTAAGGTGTCATACGCTTTGGAATACCATCCCCTCGCCAGTTCTGGCGACGGGGATGGCATTCCACCCCTCTAGAGGGGTAAGACATGTTACTTCACTTTAATGCGGTTGATTTCTCCAAAGGCCTTAAGATCCACAAAATGGATGCCTCTGCCACAGACAAATGTCTGGACCCCTGGAGCTGACCGAAACCCAGTCAAGGGGGTCCTGGACAAAGGGTTTCCTGTCACAGGAGGGTGTCACCGCCCTCCAGACAGGAGATAGTGTATTGTAGCAGGGAGGTTTGAAAGAAACCAGACACTGCCTGGGGCGCACAAGGCTGCCCCTTGCATAATCCGGCCAAACCGGTTCTGGGGCACTCCAGCCCTCGTGCCAGGGCGGCCTGGATCAAAGGAAGGGGGTGTATCCACCCACTTCCTGGGTCCCACCCATAGGAGGGGACCTAGCAGGTAATCACGCCCACCAGATTCGAATAAGAGTGGGAGCAGTGCCAATGCACATCAGATTTCCTGGAAGAAACATTTGAAACGATATTCTGGACCCTTCGCCCTCCATCTCAACGTGGAAGCCCGAAGAATCTCCCTTGTGGTCAAGGAGTGACCACCCTGCAGCAGCAGGCACCATCCAGCCCTCGACGTCTACTTGGTTGCAGTTCCCGCCGGAACTCGAGCGACTGAGATCGACGAGATCAAGCCTGCCCAGTTTCTAACAGCCCGATCCACAGTCCCTGCAAAGCTGAGACCCGTGGAGGCGACCGGAAGCGTGGGGCACGCCATCTTGAAGTGACCACAAGACGCTGACCGTGCAGCCCACGAGTGACCCTCGAAGCTGTACACCGGGGTTTGAGAAGCCCCCACCCTGAGCTACTCCTGAGCCGAAGTTCAGCCCTCCACACTCGACGAGTGCTGCGTGGGGCCCTTTGGCACGATTTGGCTCAACGCGTTGGCCCGGTCACTTGCCAGCTGGCTTGTGGTCCCTGTGCCGACGAACTACAAAAGAAGACTCGTGATTCTGGTTGCTCCAGATCCACACCAGCTCCCCTGAAAGGGAGCCCCGACTCTGACCTTCCTGGTCCGAGTGAGACGCCATCTTCCAATCCCGCGTGGATTGCTCTTACCAAGGCTTGTTTGCTCCAAACCGGAAGCCGACTGCACCGACGGTGAGAGCCTGCGTGGGACAGATCGTGACCTGCTCCTGGACGTCGCAGATGCCCCAGAGCCCACGTGACAGCGAAGAGAAGCGCCTCGACGACCACCTGATTGCGCCCGACATTGCCTGGTTCCGTCCTGGTTCCACCCTGGTCACTGCTGAGTGACCCAGACTCTGTCCCCTCTGCTTTCAGGTACTCTACAACTTGAGTCCACCCTTGGACTCCACCGGACACTTCGTCTTCACCCTGCCTGCAGCCCTTTCAGCTTCAAGCACCAAGAGCCTGCGTGTCAAAACCCGACGCCACTTCGACCCTGTGCACCCACTTCCTGTGGGTGAGGTAACTTTGCTCCGCCGGTGTTCCCACACTGGTGCACACCTCTAGGGTCTGTGTGTTAAGTTTTGTTCCTCTAGGTTCAGCGGAAGTGTCCTTAAACTTTAACTATTTGACTTTTACGCACCATTGGTTAACATTGGTGCATGCGTGCGCTTTCCGCACATCTCCCGAATCCCGAGGGCCATTCCCGACTTCAGCATTGCTTGTCCTGACTGCTCCCAGCGATTCCCTAGGCCCTAGGCCTAACCACTGTTCGAGTGGCCTCTCTTATACCACTTGTTTAGTATATGGTTTGAGTGGCCCCCTGCCCTCATCCATAATTGTGCAACTTGTATGTTTAAACAGTGCTTTTTGATTTAACGCTTGTGCCCCTTGTGAGAAGTTGGCCTGGTAGGGGATGTTTCCAATTCTGGAACCACCTACTACCTGACCAAACAATCCCCTTATGGTGTCTGGTTGTAAGTCAACCTTATTAGACAAGCTATCCTAGTGGTAGCATGGACTAAGCAGCCTAAAGGCTTAACTTAAGAGGTCGTGTTAAGCGAGCTGTTTTACCACATACAATCCTGTAATACCAAATGAAAGGACACCACACAAGTATATATTATAAAAATATATGTGTTTATTACTAAAAACAATCCCCAGTATTCTTTATGAATAAAGGGGCACAAGCGTTAAATCAAAAGCACTGTTTAAACATACAAAGTTGCACAATTATGGATGAGGGCAGGGGGCCACTCAAACCATATACTAAACAAGTGGTATAAGAAAGGCCACTCGAGCAGTGGTTAGGCCTAGGGCCTAGGGAATCGCTGGGAGCAGTCAGGACAAGCAATGCTGAAGTCGGGAATGGCCCTCGGGATTCGGGAGATGTGCGGAAAGCGCACGCATGCACCAATGTTAACCAATGGTGCGTAAAAGTCAAATAGTTAAAGTTTAAGGACACTTCCGCTGAACCTAGAGGAACAAAACTTAACACACAGACCCTAGAGGTGTGCACCAGTGTGGGAACACCGGCGGAGCAAAGTTACCTCACCCACAGGAAGTGGGTGCACAGGGTCGAAGTGGCGTCGGGTTTTGACACGCAGGCTCTTGGTGCTTGAAGCTGAAAGGGCTGCAGGCAGGGTGAAGACGAAGTGTCCGGTGGAGTCCAAGGGTGGACTCAAGTTGTAGAGTACCTGAAAGCAGAGGGGACAGAGTCTGGGTCACTCAGCAGTGACCAGGGTGGAACCAGGACGGAACCAGGCAATGTCGGGCGCAATCAGGTGGTCGTCGAGGCGCTTCTCTTCGCTGTCACGTGGGCTCTGGGGCATCTGCGACGTCCAGGAGCAGGTCACGATCTGTCCCACGCAGGCTCTCACCGTCGGTGCAGTCGGCTTCCGGTTTGGAGCAAACAAGCCTTGGTAAGAGCAATCCACGCGGGATTGGAAGATGGCGTCTCACTCGGACCAGGAAGGTCAGAGTCGGGGCTCCCTTTCAGGGGAGCTGGTGTGGATCTGGAGCAACCAGAATCACGAGTCTTTCTTTGTAGTTCGTCGGCACAGGGACCACAAGCCAGCTGGCAAGTGACCGGGCCAACGCGTTGAGCCAAATCGTGCCAAAGGGCCCCACGCAGCACTCGTCGAGTGTGGAGGGCTGAACTTCGGCTCAGGAGTAGCTCAGGGTGGGGGCTTCTCAAACCCCGGTGTACAGCTTCGAGGGTCACTCGTGGGCTGCACGGTCAGCGTCTCGTGGTCACTTCAAGATGGCGTGCCCCACGCTTCCGGTCGCCTCCACGGGTCTCAGCTTTGCAGGGACTGTGGATCGGGCTGTTAGAAGCTGGGCAGGCTTGATCTCGTCGATCTCAGTCGCTCGAGTTCCGGCGGGAACTGCAACTAAGTAGACGTCGAGGGCTGGATGGTGCCTGCTGCTGCAGGGTGGTCACTCCTTGACCACAAGGGAGATTCTTCGGGCTTCCACGTTGAGATGGAGGGCGAAGGGTCCAGAATATCGTTTCAAAATGTTTCTTCCAGGAAATCTGATGTGCATTGGCACTGCTCCCACTCTTATTCGAATCTGGTGGGCGTGATTACCTGCTAGGTCCCCTCCTATGGGTGGGACCCAGGAAGTGGGTGGATACACCCCCTTCCTTTGATCCAGGCCGCCCTGGCACGAGGGCTGGAGTGCCCCAGAACCGGTTTGGCCGGATTATGCAAGGGGCAGCCTTGTGCGCCCCAGGCAGTGTCTGGTTTCTTTCAAACCTCCCTGCTACAATACACTATCTCCTGTCTGGAGGGCGGTGACACCCTCCTGTGACAGGAAACCCTTTGTCCAGGACCCCCTTGACTGGGTTTCGGTCAGCTCCAGGGGTCCAGACATTTGTCTGTGGCAGAGGCATCCATTTTGGGGATCTTAAGGCCTTTGGAGAAATCAACCGCATTAAAGTGAAGTAACATGTCTTACCCCTCTAGAGGGGTGGAATGCCATCCCCGTCGCCAGAACTGGCGAGGGGATGGTATTCCAAAGCGTATGACACCTTACACGACATGTTTTGATAAAGCCAAACCAGAGTTGCTAAATAACCGCGAGGATTATAAGGCACTTAATAGTATATGGTATGGCATTATCCTGAAACAGCTTAGGGATTTGTTCCCGACGGCTGCAGACAGGCTCAGCTCATGCTAGAGCTCCATCTCACATAAAAACCATGCACCCAGCCTCCAGGATTGGTGAGGCCTGTCTATAGGAGTGGCTCACAGGTTTACATGTGTCCAGATATAGGTTTAGACATAGGTATACTATATCTAAGCAAGGGGTGTGTACACCACCTTACCCCAGCTGAGTGATCAGCCAGTTGTGTCAATTTAAGACCCAGCCAGGGGTGGCAAAAGATATGCTGCAGCCCCTGGTAGGCCTTAGTGGCTCCTGTGCCCTGTGCACCTATAGTGCATTCTACAGGGGCTGACAAGGAGTCCATTTCCAATTGGTATGTGCCTATAGCACATGTGTCATTAATTTAGTGAGAGAACAGCAGGCTGGGGGTCTGATCAGCAGGCCCACAGCCTCAGTAGTCGAAAACCAGTGAAGCAAAAAGCAAAAATTTGGGGTGACCATAGGATAGCAGACCCTACTCTCCTACACAACCCCCCCCCAAACGCAGGGACATTAAACTAACCTTGACCAGATAAGTCTTCATGTTCTAAGTGGAAGTACCTGGAGAGACCATCTGCATTACCATGGTCAGTCCCTGGGCGGTGCTCCACTGTAAAGTCCATCCCCTGTAGGGAAATGGACCACCTGAGCAGTTTGGGATTTTCACCCTTCATCTGATTAAGCCATAAGAGGG
This sequence comes from Lissotriton helveticus, assembly GCF_964261635.1. NCBI lineage: Eukaryota > Metazoa > Chordata > Amphibia > Caudata > Salamandridae > Lissotriton > Lissotriton helveticus. Next base: position 2,791,312 of record NW_027611662.1, read on the forward strand.
GCTTATGGTCTGTTTGCACCAGGAAGTGAGTTCCAAACAAGTAGGACCTCAACTTCTTTAATGCCCAAACCACAGCAAAGGCCTCCCTCTCAATGGCTGACCAACGTTTTTCTCTTGGGGTTAGCCTCCTGCTAATGAAAGCAATTGGCTGGTCTTGACCATCTTGATTAAGTTGTGAGAGTACAGCTCCCACCCCCAACTCAGAAGCATCTGTCTGAACAATGAACTGTTTGGAGTAGTCAGGACTCTTTAGGATAGGTGCAGAGCACATGGCCTTCTTCAGGTCTTCAAATGCCTTCTGACAGCTAACTGTCCACTGAACCTTTTTTGGCATCTTCTTGGATGTCAAGTCATTTAATGGTGTCACTATAGACCCATAGTTTTTCACAAACTTTCTGTAATACCCAGTCAGGCCCAAGAAGGCTCTGACTTGTGTCTGGGTAACTGGAGGAGCCCAGTCCTGTATGGCCTGGATTTTGCTTTCCAGTGGCTGAACCTGGCCTCCACCTACTAGGTGGCCCAGGTATACAACCTTACTCTGCCCTATCTGGCACTTTGTGGCCTTGATAGTTAGGCCTGCCTTTTGCAGGGCCTCCAAAACTTTCTTCAGGTGGATCAGGTGATCCTCCCAGGTGGAGCTAAAGACAGCAATATCATCCAGATAAGCTGCACAAAAGTCATCCAACCCAGTAAGGACTTGGTTCACCAACCTTTGAAAAGTGGCAGGTGCATTCTTCAAACCAAAGGGCATTACCACAAACTGATAATGTCCACTAGGGGTAGAGAATGCTGTTTTGGCTTTTGACTCCTCAGCTAGTCTGATTTGCCAGTAGCCAGCTGTCAGATCAAATGTGCTCAGAAACTTGGCAGAAGCCAATCTGTCAATGAGCTCATCTGCTCTTGGAATGGGGTGAGCATCTGTCCTAGTGACAGCATTGAGACCCCTGTAATCCACGCAAAACCTCATTTCTCTCTTACCATCTTGGGTATGAGGTTTTGGCACCAGGACTACTGGGCTGGCCCATGGGCTCTCTGATGGCTCAATCACTCCAAGCTCCAACATCTTTTGCACCTCAGCCTTGATGCAATCCCTGACATGATCAGGTTGCCTGTAGATCTTATTCTTGACAGGCAGACTGTCACCAGTGTCCACAACATGGGTACACCAGTCAGTTTGGCTGGGTGTGAGTGAAAACATTTGCCTGTGAGCCTGCAAAACTTGTCTGCAGTCCCTCTGTTGCTGGTCAGTGAGGCTGCCTGCCAAGGCTACTCCATCAACTGAACCATCATCAGGGTTCTGGGAAAGCAGGTCTGGGAGAGGGTCACTCTCTTCCTCCTGTTCCCCATCTGTGGCCATGAGCAAGCTCATGTCCTCCCTGTCTACAAATGCTTTCAAGCGATTCACATGGATTACCCTGTGGGGGCTCCTGGGTGTTCCAAAGTCTACCAAGTAGGTGACTTCCCCTTTCTTCTCAATAATAGGATAGGGTCCACTCCATTTGTCTTGGAGTGCTGCTGGAGCCACTGGCTCCAGTACCCATACCTTCTGTCCTGGTTGGAACTCTACCAGCACAGCCTTTTGGTCATGCCAAGCTTTCTGCAATTCTTGGCTGGCCTCCAGGTTTTTGGATGCTCTTTCCATGTACTCAGCCATCCTGGAGCGGAGACCAAGTACATAGTCCACTATGTCTAGTTTGGGCTTTTTGAGAGGTAACTCCCATCCTTCCTTCACCAAACACAATGGACCTCTCACAGGGTGGCCAAACAAAAGTTCAAAAGGGCTGTAGCCAACCCCCTTCTGTGGGACCTCTCTGTAAGCAAAGAGCAGGCAGGGTAAAAGAATGTCCCATTTCCGCCTGAGCTTCTCTGGTAATCCTTTTATCATGCCTTTAAGGGTCTTGTTAAATCTCTCCACAAGCCCATTGCATTGTGGATGATATGGGGTGGTAAACTTGTAGTTTACTCCACATTCCTTCCACATTGCTTTTAGATAGCTGGACATAAAATTTGTCCCTCTATCTGATAGTACCTCCTTAGGAAAGCCCACTCTTGAGAAAACTGCAATGAGGGCTTTTGCCACCACAGGTGCTGTGGTGGTCCTTAGGGGAATAGCCTCTGGGTACCTGGTGGCATGATCCACTACCACCAGTATGAATCTGTTCCCAGATGCTGTTTGGGGGTCCATTGGACCCACAATATCAATTCCAACTCTCTCAAAGGGGACCCCCACCACAGGTAGTGGTATTAGGGGGGCCTTTGTTGTGCCACCTGACTTACCACTGGCTTGGCAAGTGACACAGGAGCGACAAAACTCCTTGACATCCTCTGACATGTGAGGCCAGTGAAAGTGTGGAACAAGCCTGTCCCACGTCTTGTTCTGGCCTAAGTGTCCTGCAAGGGGAATATCATGGGCCAAGGTAAGGAGGAATCCCCTAAACTGCAGAGGTATCACCAACCTCCTGGTCATGCCAGGCTTGGGGGCTCTAGCCTCTGAGTAAAGGAGTCCCTCATCCCAATACACAGTATGGGTACCTTGGGCATCCCCAGCAGCCTCAGCAGCAGCCTGCTGTCTGAGGGGTTCAAGGGAAGGGCAATCTAATTGAGCCTGCCTCAGGTCTGCCCTTGAGGGTCCCCCTGTCCCCAGAAACTCAACCTGGTCAGGTTCAAGCTCCTCAGAGACAGTCTCCTCTTGGACTGCAGAATCAGTTTCCTCTGAAACCTGATCCTCAACCTGGGGCAAGGTGGAAGGCGAGGCCTTTCCTCTCTTGCTCCTTCTCTTGGGTTGTGGCTGGTCTATTGTCTCAAGATCCACCACTGGTTCAGGAAGGCACTTCTTAGCCTGAGCCCTTGTCATGGCAAGGACATGCTCTGAAATCCCTAGCATTTCTGCATGAGTCCTGTACTCCACTTCTGACCATGCTGAGCTTTCAAGGTCATTGCCTAACAGACAGTCTACTGGTAGGTCTGCACTCACCACAACTTTCTTTAGGCCATCAACCCCTCCCCAGGAGAAGTTCACAACTGCCACACTATGGGAGGTAGTGGAGTTGCTTGCATTGGTTACTAGGTAGCTCTCTCCTAGTACAATCTGTCCAGGGTCCACAAAGCCAGGGGTCACCATGGTGACACTAGCACATGTGTCCCTGTAAGCTTGAGCCAGTCTCTCATTTATTAAGGGAGTCTGCCTGTATTTGCCCAGGTTAGTGGGGCTTACTGCAGTGGGCAACTCAATGTCCACATCATACAGGAGAACTGCCTGTGTAGGGACTCTGACTAGGCCAGATCCTACTTCAATACCCAGGGTCAACCCAGCTACACCCTTGGACTGTGTTCCACCACTGCTTACTGTACTTGGGGTTGCAGTTGCTTTAGGAGCTGTAGTGGTGGGAACTGGATTTGCCTTGGTGCACTCACTGCCCCAGTGTGAAACTGATTTGCAGGTATTACACCAAGGTGTCTTTGGACCTTTGTTCTTCTTCTTCTTGTTACCATTTTGGGAACCACCCTCCTTACTATTAGTTTGGGGGCCTGAAGACTTCTGGTCTTTTTCTTTATCTTTCTGATTCTGATTACCACCCTTCTGGTCTGTTTTCTTCTGGTCACCACCTTGGTTCTGGGGTTTCTGCTTAATCCTTGTTCTGACCCATTTGTCTGCCTTCTTTCCCAATTCTTGGGGAGAGGTCAGATCAGAGTCAATAAGGTATTGATGCAACAGCTGGTTTGTACAGTTATTAAGGATCTGTTCTCTCATCATAAGATTGTACAATCCTGTATAGTCTGAAACTTTACTTCCCTGTAACCAACCCTCCAAAGCCTTAGTGGCACACTCCACAAAATCAGTCCAGTCTTGAGTCTGTGCTTTCTGGGTGTCTCTGAACAACAACCTGTATTGCTCAGTGGTTAGGCCATACCCTTCAATGAGAGCACTCTTCAAAACAGAGTAGTTTTTGGCATCCTCAGGTCTAACTGTGAGGAGCCTGTCTCTCCCTTTCTCAGAAAAGGAGTACCACAAAATTGCAGCCCACTGATTCTCAGGAACCTGCTGTACCATGCAGGCTCTCTCAAGAGCAGTCATCCATTTGTGGATGTCATCCCCTTCTTTAAAGGGGGGCACAATTTTGGTCAGGTTTCTATTATCATAGGCCCTGTCTTTTTCTCTTGGAAAATTGCTGCCACCAGTGACATCTAAGCCACTTAATTTCTGCTCTCTTGCCAAGGCAAGTTTAGCTTGAGCTAAGGTAAGCTTAGCTTGACTCAGGGCTACCTCCTCTCTCTCTATCTGGAGTCTGACAGCCCTCATTCTAGCCCTATGCTCAGCTTTCTGAGAAGCACTCATGCCTCTCTCTGATTCTCTGGAGGCACTAGAAAGATGAGAGTCCCCTGAGGGAGATCTCACTCTTCTGTTGCCTGGGAGAATCATTTGTTGGGATCTGGGGAGGTGCTGGCCCTCTCCATTTCCCAGTAGGTCCAAGTTGGCCTGGCTAAGCCTACCAACTGGAACCTGGCTACCCTGATCCTGTACTTCTAAGTCCCCAGCATCTGAGTCCTCATCCAAGTCATCATCATCCTCCTCTTCAGGGGGATCAACTGCAGGGGGGTTCCCTCCAGTTCCTGTATCTAGGGAAGCTGCTTTTGCCTTCTCTAAGTCATCCTGTTCTAGGAGTTCTACCAGAATTAGGCAGGTGGGGCTTCTGCCCCTTTTTAACCCTCTTGCTTTGCACAAGACAATCAAGTCTCTGCGGGTTAGTTTGTCATATCCAGAAGTTGCCTGGGTAGGGTCAACTGTCACAGGACTAGACCCTGAGGCCTTTCCTGTGTCGGACATGGTTACTAGTGAGGTGTAAGTGGTGCACTTACCTACACTAAGTGTTTTCCTACTGGACCTTGCTAGTGAGTTGTAGTCAGGGGTGTGCTACTCCCTTCAACCTACAACTACTAAGTTCAGTAGAACTTAATATGCTAAGCTTTTGATTTTATATGTACCTAGAGGTACTTGATGTGATCTTTCAATTTGATATAAAGATTGCAATGGTAAAACAACAGCAAGCTCAAATCCGCACCGCTGCTCACCAATGTGAGAAGTTGGCCTGGTAGGGGATGTTTCCAATTCTGGAACCACCTACTACCTGACCAAACAATCCCCTTATGGTGTCTGGTTGTAAGTCAACCTTATTAGACAAGCTATCCTAGTGGTAGCATGGACTAAGCAGCCTAAAGGCTTAACTTAAGAGGTCGTGTTAAGCGAGCTGTTTTACCACATACAATCCTGTAATACCAAATGAAAGGACACCACACAAGTATATATTATAAAAATATATGTGTTTATTACTAAAAACAATCCCCAGTATTCTTTATGAATAAAGGGGCACAAGCGTTAAATCAAAAGCACTGTTTAAACATACAAAGTTGCACAATTATGGATGAGGGCAGGGGGCCACTCAAACCATATACTAAACAAGTGGTATAAGAAAGGCCACTCGAGCAGTGGTTAGGCCTAGGGCCTAGGGAATCGCTGGGAGCAGTCAGGACAAGCAATGCTGAAGTCGGGAATGGCCCTCGGGATTCGGGAGATGTGCGGAAAGCGCACGCATGCACCAATGTTAACCAATGGTGCGTAAAAGTCAAATAGTTAAAGTTTAAGGACACTTCCGCTGAACCTAGAGGAACAAAACTTAACACACAGACCCTAGAGGTGTGCACCAGTGTGGGAACACCGGCGGAGCAAAGTTACCTCACCCACAGGAAGTGGGTGCACAGGGTCGAAGTGGCGTCGGGTTTTGACACGCAGGCTCTTGGTGCTTGAAGCTGAAAGGGCTGCAGGCAGGGTGAAGACGAAGTGTCCGGTGGAGTCCAAGGGTGGACTCAAGTTGTAGAGTACCTGAAAGCAGAGGGGACAGAGTCTGGGTCACTCAGCAGTGACCAGGGTGGAACCAGGACGGAACCAGGCAATGTCGGGCGCAATCAGGTGGTCGTCGAGGCGCTTCTCTTCGCTGTCACGTGGGCTCTGGGGCATCTGCGACGTCCAGGAGCAGGTCACGATCTGTCCCACGCAGGCTCTCACCGTCGGTGCAGTCGGCTTCCGGTTTGGAGCAAACAAGCCTTGGTAAGAGCAATCCACGCGGGATTGGAAGATGGCGTCTCACTCGGACCAGGAAGGTCAGAGTCGGGGCTCCCTTTCAGGGGAGCTGGTGTGGATCTGGAGCAACCAGAATCACGAGTCTTTCTTTGTAGTTCGTCGGCACAGGGACCACAAGCCAGCTGGCAAGTGACCGGGCCAACGCGTTGAGCCAAATCGTGCCAAAGGGCCCCACGCAGCACTCGTCGAGTGTGGAGGGCTGAACTTCGGCTCAGGAGTAGCTCAGGGTGGGGGCTTCTCAAACCCCGGTGTACAGCTTCGAGGGTCACTCGTGGGCTGCACGGTCAGCGTCTCGTGGTCACTTCAAGATGGCGTGCCCCACGCTTCCGGTCGCCTCCACGGGTCTCAGCTTTGCAGGGACTGTGGATCGGGCTGTTAGAAGCTGGGCAGGCTTGATCTCGTCGATCTCAGTCGCTCGAGTTCCGGCGGGAACTGCAACTAAGTAGACGTCGAGGGCTGGATGGTGCCTGCTGCTGCAGGGTGGTCACTCCTTGACCACAAGGGAGATTCTTCGGGCTTCCACGTTGAGATGGAGGGCGAAGGGTCCAGAATATCGTTTCAAAATGTTTCTTCCAGGAAATCTGATGTGCATTGGCACTGCTCCCACTCTTATTCGAATCTGGTGGGCGTGATTACCTGCTAGGTCCCCTCCTATGGGTGGGACCCAGGAAGTGGGTGGATACACCCCCTTCCTTTGATCCAGGCCGCCCTGGCACGAGGGCTGGAGTGCCCCAGAACCGGTTTGGCCGGATTATGCAAGGGGCAGCCTTGTGCGCCCCAGGCAGTGTCTGGTTTCTTTCAAACCTCCCTGCTACAATACACTATCTCCTGTCTGGAGGGCGGTGACACCCTCCTGTGACAGGAAACCCTTTGTCCAGGACCCCCTTGACTGGGTTTCGGTCAGCTCCAGGGGTCCAGACATTTGTCTGTGGCAGAGGCATCCATTTTGGGGATCTTAAGGCCTTTGGAGAAATCAACCGCATTAAAGTGAAGTAACATGTCTTACCCCTCTAGAGGGGTGGAATGCCATCCCCGTCGCCAGAACTGGCGAGGGGATGGTATTCCAAAGCGTATGACACCTTACACGACATGTTTTGATAAAGCCAAACCAGAGTTGCTAAATAACCGCGAGGATTATAAGGCACTTAATAGTATATGGTATGGCATTATCCTGAAACAGCTTAGGGATTTGTTCCCGACGGCTGCAGACAGGCTCAGCTCATGCTAGAGCTCCATCTCACATAAAAACCATGCACCCAGCCTCCAGGATTGGTGAGGCCTGTCTATAGGAGTGGCTCACAGGTTTACATGTGTCCAGATATAGGTTTAGACATAGGTATACTATATCTAAGCAAGGGGTGTGTACACCACCTTACCCCAGCTGAGTGATCAGCCAGTTGTGTCAATTTAAGACCCAGCCAGGGGTGGCAAAAGATATGCTGCAGCCCCTGGTAGGCCTTAGTGGCTCCTGTGCCCTGTGCACCTATAGTGCATTCTACAGGGGCTGACAAGGAGTCCATTTCCAATTGGTATGTGCCTATAGCACATGTGTCATTAATTTAGTGAGAGAACAGCAGGCTGGGGGTCTGATCAGCAGGCCCACAGCCTCAGTAGTCGAAAACCAGTGAAGCAAAAAGCAAAAATTTGGGGTGACCATAGGATAGCAGACCCTACTCTCCTACACCCCTTTATTCATAAAGAATACTGGGGATTGTTTTTAGTAATAAACACATATATTTTTATAATATATACTTGTGTGGTGTCCTTTCATTTGGTATTACAGGATTGTATGTGGTAAAACAGCTCGCTTAACACGACCTCTTAAGTTAAGCCTTTAGGCTGCTTAGTCCATGCTACCCCTAGGATAGCTTGTCTAATAAGGTTGACTTACAACCAGACACCATAAGGGGATTGTTTGGTCAGGTAGTAGGTGGTTCCAGAATTGGAAACATCCCCTACCAGGCCAACTTCTCACAATCAAAATCTTTTAAAAACTATATAGGTGTAATTGCAGTCTCCTGAATGCTATGTAACTGCATTTGCACTGTTCTGTGTGCCTCCAAAATGAATTTCTAACACTTTTGAAATCTCCATGAAGCAAAAAGTCCAAAGACCATTTGGAGCATCAAAGTGTTCAAAAACGGTCAAAAATGCATAAAAACGAAAAAAAACAAGTGCTACAGTGGCCCAATAGCATGCTAAACACACAATGAATGACACAGAATGAATAGTTGTACACATTACTTTGAAAATGCAATTTTAAATTTCAGGGGGACAAGGTCACGAAAGTCATGGAACTCCGAGCGGGGTAAAAGTTCAACCTTTCCCCCCTTATGGAGGTCAACATTTTAATACATCAAAATCATTTAAAAACTATATAGGTGTGATGGCAGTGTCTTGGATACATCCCACATGGATTTTAAACACATTAGGAGCATCTCTGATCAAAATAACCATAAAAATCCCAAAGCTGCATCAGTGCTTCAAAGTGCTCCAAAACTGTCAAAAATGGACGAAAATGAAAAATATTCTCCATATCTGAGTTTTTATAACATTCCTTAGATAATGTATATCTTGAATTAGTTTTAAATCCTTTTATTAAAAAGTTTCTTTTCTATGCTGCACTGGTGCAACGCCTCAAGTCTGAGAAGCTGCACCAGTGCAGCCGAAGCAGCACTGGTGCAGCCGAAGCCCGAGGGCCATTCCCGACTTCAGCATTGCTTGTCCTGACTGCTCCCAGCGATTCCCTAGGCCCTAGGCCTAACCACTGCTCGAGTGGCATCTCTTATACCACTTGTTTAGTATATGGTTTGAGTGGCCACCCGCCCTCATCCATAATTGTGCAACTTGTATGTTTAAACAGTGCTTTTGATTTAACGCTTGTGCCCCTTTATTCATAAAGAATACTGGGGATTGTCTTTAGTAATAAACACATATATTTTTATAATACATACTCGTGTGGTGTCCTTTCATTTGATATTACAGGATTGTATGTGGTAAAACAGCTCGCTTAACACGACCTCTTAAGTTAAGCCTTTAGGCTGCTTAGTCCATGCTACCCCTAGGATAGCTTGTCTAATAAGGTTGACTTACAACCAGACACCATAAGGGATTGTTTGGTCTGATAATAGGTGGTTCCAGAATTGGAAACATCACCTATCAGGCCAACTTCTCACATTAGGCCTTCCATAGGAGTGGCTCACAGGTTGATATGTGTCCAGATATAGGTTTAGATATAGGTATACTATATCTAAGTAAGGGGTGGTTACACCACCTTACCCCAGCTGAGTGATCAGCCAGTTGTGTCAATTTAAGAACCAGCCAGGGGTGGCAAAAGATATGCTGCAGCCCCTGGTAGGCCTTGGTGGCTCCTATGCCCTTGGCACCTATAGTGCATTATACAGGGGCTGACAAGGAGTCCATTTCCAATTGTGGTATGTACCTAGGGTACATGGAATCCATTTTACAGAGAGAGCAGATGGCCTGGGGCCCTGATTAGCAGGGAACCAGGTCAACTAAGTCAAAAAACCAGCTAAACACAGGCAAAAAATCTGGGGTAACCATAGTCAGGTAGCCACCTTCCTACAGTCCCCCAGGCTGTGCTTGGTCCCCCAGGCTGTGCTTGGTCCCCCTGGTTGCTCTTGGTCCCCCAGGCTGTGCTTGGTCCCCCAGGCTGTGCTTGGTCCCCCTGGTTGCTCTTGGTCCCCCTGGCTGTGCTTGGTACCCCTGGCTGTGCTTGGTCCCCCAGGCTGCTTGGTCCCCCAGGCTGTGCTTGGTCCCCCTGGTTGCTCTTGGTCCCCAAGCTGTGCTTGGTCCCCCAGGCTGTGCTTGCTCCCCCTGGTTGCTCTTGGTCCCCCAGGCTGTGTTTGGTCCCCCAGGCTGTGCTTGGTCCCCCAGGCTGTGCTTGGTCCCCCTGGTTGCTCTTGGTCCCCCAGGCTGTGCTTGGTCCCCCAGGCTGTGCTTGGTCCACCTGGTTGCTCTTGGTCCCCCAGGCTGTGCTTGGTACCCCTGGCTGTGCTTGGTCCCCCTGGTTGCTCTTGGTCCCCCAGGCTGTGCTTGGTCCCCCAGGCTGTGCTTGGTCCCCCTGGATGCTCTTGGTCCCCCTGGCTATGCTTGGTCTCCCTGGTTCCTCTTGGTCCCCCTGGCTGTGATTGGTCCCCCAGGCTGTGCTTGGTCTCCCTGGTTGCTCTTGGTCCCCCTGGCTGTGCTTGGTACACCTGGCTGTGCTTGGTCCCCAGGCTGTGCTTGGTCCCCCAGGCTGTGCTTGGTCCCCCTGGTTGCTCTTGGTCCCCCAGGCTGTGCTTGGTCCCCCTGGTGCTCTTGGTCCCCCTGGCTGTGCTTGGTCCCCCTGGTTGCTCTTGGTCCCCCTGGCTGTGCTTGGTCCCCCTGGTTGCTCTTGGTCCCCCAGGCTGTGCTTGGTCCCCCAGGCTGTGCTTGGTCCCCCTGGTTGCTCTTGGTCCCCCAGGCTGTGCTTGGTCCCCCAGGCTGTGCTTGGTCCCCCTGGTTGCTCTTGGTCCCCCAGGCTGTGCTTGGTCCCCCAGGCTGTGCTTGGACCCCCTGGTTGCTCTTGGTCCTCCAGGCTGTGCTTGGTCCCCCAGGCTGTGCTTGGTCCCCCAGGCTGTGCTTGGTCCCCCTGGTTGCTCTTGGTCCTCCTGGCTGTGCTTGGTACCCCTGGCTGTGCTTGGTCCCCCTGGTTGCTCTTGGTCCCCCAGGCTGTGCTTGGTCCCTCTGGTTGCTCTTGGTCCCCCAGGCTGTGCTTGGTCCCCCAGGCTGTGCTTGTTCCCCCTGGTTGCTCTTGGTCCCCCAGGCTGTGCTTGGTCCCCCAGGCTGTGCTTGGCCCCCCTGGTTGCTCTTGGTCCCCCAGGCTGTGCTTGGTCCCCCAGGCTGTGCTTGGTCCCCCAGGCTGTGCTTGGTCCCCCTGGTTGCTCTTGGTCCCCCAGGCTGTGCTTGGTCCCCCAGGCTGTGCTTGGACCCCCTGGTTGCTCTTGGTCCCCCCAGGCTGTGCTTGGTCCCCCAGGCTGTGCTTGGTCCCCCAGGCTGTGCTTGGTCCCCCTGGTTGCTCCTGGTCCCCCTGGCTGTGCTTGGTCCCCCTGGCTGTGCTTGGTCCCCCTGGTTGCTCTTGGTCCCCCAGGCTGTGCTTGGTCCCCCAGGCTGTGCTTGGTCCCCCTGGTTGCTCTTGGTCCCCCAGGCTGTGCTTGGTCCCCCAGGCTGTGCTTGGTCCCCCTGGTTGCTCTTGGTCCCCCAGGCTGTGCTTGGTCCCACAGGCTGTGCTTGGTCCCCCAGGCTGTGCTTGGTCCCCCTGGTTGCTCTTGGTCCCCCAGGCTGTGCTTGGTCCCCCAGGCTGTGCTTGGTCCCCCTGGTTGCTCTTGGTCCCCAAGGCTGTGCTTGGTCCCCCAGGCTGTGCTTGGTCCCCAGGCTGTGCTTGGTCCCCCTGGTTGCTCTTGGTCCCCCTGGCTGTGCTTGGTACCCCTGGCTGTGCTTGGCCCCCCTGGTTGCTCTTGGTCCCCAAGGCTGTGCTTGGTCCCCCAGGCTGTGCTTGGTCCCCCTAGTTGCTCTTAGTCCCCCAGGCTGTGCTTGGTACCCCAGGCTGTGCTTGGTCCCCCAGGCTCTGCTTGGTCCCCCTGGTTGCTCTTGGTCCCCCAGACTGTGCTTGGTCCCCCAGACTGTACTTGGTCCCCCAGGCTGTGCTTGGTCCCCCTGGTTGCTCTTGGTCCCCCAGGCTGTGCTTGGTCCCCCAGGCTGTGCTTGGTCCCCCTGGTTGCTCTTGGTCCCCCTGGCTGTGCGTGATACCCCTGGCTGTGCTTGGTCCCCCTGGTTGCTCTTGGTCCCCCAGGCTGTGCTTGGTCCCCCAGGCTGTGCTTGGTCCCCCTGGTTGCTCTTGGTCCCCCAGGCTGTGCTTGGTCCCCCAGGCTGTGCTTGGTCCCCCTGGTTGCTCTTGGTCCCCCTGGCTGTGCTTGGTCCCCCTGGTTGCTCTTGGTCCCCCAGGCTGTGCTTGGTCCCCCAGGCTGTGCTTGGTCCCCCAGGCTGTGCTTGGTCCCCCAGGCTCTGCTTGGTCCCCCAGGCTCTGCTTGGTCCCCCTGGTTGCTCTTGGTCCTTCAGGCTGTGCTTGGTCCCCCAGGCTCTGCTTGGTCCCCCTGGTTGCTCTTGGTCCCCCAGGCTGTGCTTTGTCCCCCAGGCTGTCCTTGGTCCCCCTGGTTGCTCTTGGTCCCCCAGGCTGTGCTTGGTCCCCCAGGCTGTGCTTGGTCCCCCAGGCTGTGCTTGGTCCCCCTGGTTGCTCTTGGTCCCCCAGGCTGTGCTTGGTCCCCCATGCTGTGCTTGGTCCCCCAGGCTGTGCTTGGTCCCCCAGGCTGTGCTTGGTCCCCCTGGTTGCTCTTGGTCCCCCAGGCTGTGCTTGGTCCCCCAGGCTGTGCTTGGTACCCCAGGCTGTGCTTGGTCCTCCTGGTTGCTCTTGGTCCCCCAGGCTGTGCTTGGTCCCCCAGGCTGTTCTTGGTCCCCCAGACTGTGCTTGGTCCCCCAGGCTGTGCTTGGTCCCCCAGGCTGTGCTTGGTCCCTCCGGTTGCTCTTGGTCCCCCAGGCTGTGCTTGGTCCCCCAGGCTGTGCTTGGTCCCCCTGGTTGCTCTTGGTCCCCCAGGCTGTGCTTGGTACCCCAGGCTCTGCTTGGTCCCCCAGGCTCTGCTTGGTCCCCCAGGCTCTGCTTGGTCCCCCTGGTTGCTCTTGGTCCCTCAGGCTGTGCTTGGTCCCCCAGGCTGTGCTTGGTCCCCCGGGCTGTGCTTGGTCCCCCAGGCTGTGCTTGGTCCCCCTGGTTGCTCTTGGTCCCCCTGGCTGTGCATGGTACCCCTGGCTGTGCTTGGTCCCCCTGGTTGCTCTTGGTCCACCAGGCTGTGCTTGGTCCCCCAGGCTGTGCTTGGTCCCCCTGGTTGCTCTTGGTCCCCCAGGCTGTGCTTGGTCCCCCAGGCTGTGCTTGGTCCCCCAGGCTGTGCTTGGTCCCCCTGGTTGCTTTTGGTCCCCCAGGCTGTGCTTGGTACCCCTGGCTGTGCTTGGTCCCCCTGGTTGCTCTTGGTCCCCCAGGCTGTGCTTGGGTCCCCATGGTTGCTCCTGGTCCCCCAGGCTGTGCTTGGTCCCCCAGGCTGTGCTTGGTCCCCCAGCTGTGCTTGGTCCCCCTGGTTGCTCATGGTCCCCCAGGCTGTGCTTGGTCCCCCAGGCTGTGCTTGGTCCCCCAGGCTGTGCTTGGTCCCCCTGGTTGCTCTTGGTCCCCCAGGCTTGTGCTTGGTCCCCCAGGCTGTGCTTGGTCCCCCTGGTTGCTCTTGGTCCCCCAGGCTTGTGCTTGGTCCCCCAGGCTGTGCTTGGTCCCCCTGGTTGCTCTTGGTCCCCCAGGCTGTGCTTTGTCCCCCAGGCTGTGCTTGGTCCCCCAGGCTGTGCTTGGTCCCCAGGCTGTGCTTGGTCCCCCTGGTTGCTCTTGGTCCCCCTGGCTGTGCTTGGTACCCCTGGCTGTGCTTGGTCCCCCTGGTTGCTCTTGGTCCCCCAGGCTGTGCTTGGTCCCCCAGGCTGTGCTTGGTCCCCCTAGTTGCTCTTAGTCCCCCAGGCTGTGCTTGGTACCCCAGGCTGTGCTTGGTCCCCCAGGCTCTGCTTGGTCCCCCTGGTTGCTCTCGGTCCCCCAGGCTGTGCTTGGTCCCCCAGACTGTGCTTGGTCCCCCAGGCTGTGCTTGGTCCCCCTTGTTGCTCTTGGTCCCCCAGGCTGTGCTTGGTCCCCCAGGCTGTGCTTGGTCCCCCTGGTTGCTCTTGGTCCCCCTGGCTGTGCGTGATACCCCTGGCTGTGCTTGGTCCCCCTGGTTGCTCTTGGTCCCCCAGGCTGTGCTTGGTCCCCCTGGTTGCTCTTGGTCCCCCAGGCTGTGCTTGGTCCCCCAGGCTGTGCTTGGTCCCCCAGGCTGTGCTTGGTCCCACTGGTTGCTCTTGGTCCCCCAGGCTGTGCTTGGTACCCCGGCAGTGCTTGGTCCCCCTGGTTGCTCTTGGTCCCCCAGCCTGTGCTTGGTCCCCCAGGCTGTGTTTGGTCCCCCTGGTTGCTCTTGGTCCCCCTGGCTGTGCTTGGTCCCCCTGGTTGCTCTTGGTCCCCCAGGCTGTGCTTGGTCCCCCAGGCTGTGCTTGGTCCCCCTGGTTGCTCTTGGTCCCCCAGGCTGTGCTAGGTCCCCCAGGCTGTGCTTGGACCCCCAGGCTCTGCTTGGTCCCCCAGGCTCTGCTTGGTCCCCCTGGTTGCTCTTGGTCCTTCAGGCTCTGCTTGGTCCCCCAGGCTGTGCTTGGTCCCCCTGGTTGCTCTTGGTCCCCCAGGCTGTGCTTGGTCCCCCAGGCTGTGCTTGGTCCCCCTGGTTGCTCTTGGTCCCCAGGCTGTGCTTGGTCCCCCTGGCTGTGCTTGGTCCCCCAGGCTGTGCTTGGTCCCCCTGGTTGCTTTTGGTCCCCCAGGCTGTGCTTGGTCCCCCATGCTGTGCTTGGTCCCCCAGGCTGTGCTTGGTCCCCCAGGCTGTGCTTGGTCCCCCTGGTTGCTCTTGGCCCCCCAGGCTGTGCTTGGTCCCCCAGGCTGTGCTTGGTACCCCAGGCTGTGCTTGGTCCTCCTGGTTGCTCTTGGTCCCCCAGGCTGTGCTTGGTCCCCCAGGCTGTTCTTGGTCCCCCAGGCTGTGCTTGGTCCCCCAGGCTGTGCTTGGTCCCCCAGGCTGTGCTTGGTCCCTCCAGTTGCTCTTGGTCCCCCAGGCTGTGCTTGGTCCCCCAGGCTGTGCTTGGTCCCCCAGGCTGTGCTTGGTCCCCCAGGCTGTGCTTGGTCCCCCTGGTTGCTCTTGGTCCCCCAGGCTGTGCTTGGTCCCCCTGGTTGCTCTTGGTCCCCCTGGCTGTGCTTGGTACCCCTGGCTGTGCTTGGTCCCCCTGGTTGCTCTTGGTACCCCCGGCTGTGCTTGGTCCCCCAGGCTGTGCTTGGTCCCCCTGGTTGCTCTTGGTCCCCCAGGCTGTGCTTGGTACCCCAGGCTGTGCTTGGTCCCCCAGGCTCTGCTTGGTCCCCCAGGCTCTGCTTGGTCCCCCTGGTTGCTCTTGGTCCCTCAGGCTGTGCTTGGTCCCCCAGGCTGTGCTTGGTCCCCCGGGCTTTGCTTGGTCCCCCAGGCTGTGCTTGGTCCCCCTGGTTGCTCTTGGTCCCCCTGGCTGTGCATGGTACCCCTGGCTGTGCTTGGTCCCCCTGGTTGCTCTTGGTCCACCAGGCTGTGCTTGGTCCCCCAGGCTGTGCTTGGTCCCCCTGGTTGCTCTTGGTCCCCCAGGCTGTGTGTGAGAAGTTGGCCTGATAGGTGATGTTTCCAATTCTGGAACCACCTATTATCAGACCAAACAATCCCTTATGGTGTCTGGTTGTAAGTCAACCTTATTAGACAAGCTATCCTAGGGGTAGCATGGACTAAGCAGCCTAAAGGCTTAACTTAAGAGGTCGTGTTAAGCGAGCTGTTTTACCACATACAATCCTGTAATATCAAATGAAAGGACACCACACAAGTATATATTATAAAAATATATGTGTTTATTACTAAAAACAATCCCCAGTATTCTTTATGAATAAAGGGGCACAAGCGTTAAATCAAAAGCACTGTTTAAACATACAAGTTGCACAATTATGGATGAGGGCGGGTGGCCACTCAAACCATATACTAAACAAGTGGTATAAGAGATGCCACTCGAGCAGTGGTTAGGCCTAGGGCCTAGGTGTGAGAAGTTGGCCTGGTAGGGGATGTTTCCAATTCTGGAACCACCTACTACCTGACCAAACAATCCCCTTATGGTGTCTGGTTGTAAGTCAACCTTATTAGACAAGCTATCCTAGTGGTAGCATGGACTAAGCAGCCTAAAGGCTTAACTTAAGAGGTCGTGTTAAGCGAGCTGTTTTACCACATACAATCCTGTAATACCAAATGAAAGGACACCACACAAGTATATATTATAAAAATATATGTGTTTATTACTAAAAACAATCCCCAGTATTCTTTATGAATAAAGGGGCACAAGCGTTAAATCAAAAGCACTGTTTAAACATACAAAGTTGCACAATTATGGATGAGGGCAGGGGGCCACTCAAACCATATACTAAACAAGTGGTATAAGAAAGGCCACTCGAGCAGTGGTTAGGCCTAGGGCCTAGGGAATCGCTGGGAGCAGTCAGGACAAGCAATGCTGAAGTCGGGAATGGCCCTCGGGATTCGGGAGATGTGCGGAAAGCGCACGCATGCACCAATGTTAACCAATGGTGCGTAAAAGTCAAATAGTTAAAGTTTAAGGACACTTCCGCTGAACCTAGAGGAACAAAACTTAACACACAGACCCTAGAGGTGTGCACCAGTGTGGGAACACCGGCGGAGCAAAGTTACCTCACCCACAGGAAGTGGGTGCACAGGGTCGAAGTGGCGTCGGGTTTTGACACGCAGGCTCTTGGTGCTTGAAGCTGAAAGGGCTGCAGGCAGGGTGAAGACGAAGTGTCCGGTGGAGTCCAAGGGTGGACTCAAGTTGTAGAGTACCTGAAAGCAGAGGGGACAGAGTCTGGGTCACTCAGCAGTGACCAGGGTGGAACCAGGACGGAACCAGGCAATGTCGGGCGCAATCAGGTGGTCGTCGAGGCGCTTCTCTTCGCTGTCACGTGGGCTCTGGGGCATCTGCGACGTCCAGGAGCAGGTCACGATCTGTCCCACGCAGGCTCTCACCGTCGGTGCAGTCGGCTTCCGGTTTGGAGCAAACAAGCCTTGGTAAGAGCAATCCACGCGGGATTGGAAGATGGCGTCTCACTCGGACCAGGAAGGTCAGAGTCGGGGCTCCCTTTCAGGGGAGCTGGTGTGGATCTGGAGCAACCAGAATCACGAGTCTTTCTTTGTAGTTCGTCGGCACAGGGACCACAAGCCAGCTGGCAAGTGACCGGGCCAACGCGTTGAGCCAAATCGTGCCAAAGGGCCCCACGCAGCACTCGTCGAGTGTGGAGGGCTGAACTTCGGCTCAGGAGTAGCTCAGGGTGGGGGCTTCTCAAACCCCGGTGTACAGCTTCGAGGGTCACTCGTGGGCTGCACGGTCAGCGTCTCGTGGTCACTTCAAGATGGCGTGCCCCACGCTTCCGGTCGCCTCCACGGGTCTCAGCTTTGCAGGGACTGTGGATCGGGCTGTTAGAAGCTGGGCAGGCTTGATCTCGTCGATCTCAGTCGCTCGAGTTCCGGCGGGAACTGCAACTAAGTAGACGTCGAGGGCTGGATGGTGCCTGCTGCTGCAGGGTGGTCACTCCTTGACCACAAGGGAGATTCTTCGGGCTTCCACGTTGAGATGGAGGGCGAAGGGTCCAGAATATCGTTTCAAAATGTTTCTTCCAGGAAATCTGATGTGCATTGGCACTGCTCCCACTCTTATTCGAATCTGGTGGGCGTGATTACCTGCTAGGTCCCCTCCTATGGGTGGGACCCAGGAAGTGGGTGGATACACCCCCTTCCTTTGATCCAGGCCGCCCTGGCACGAGGGCTGGAGTGCCCCAGAACCGGTTTGGCCGGATTATGCAAGGGGCAGCCTTGTGCGCCCCAGGCAGTGTCTGGTTTCTTTCAAACCTCCCTGCTACAATACACTATCTCCTGTCTGGAGGGCGGTGACACCCTCCTGTGACAGGAAACCCTTTGTCCAGGACCCCCTTGACTGGGTTTCGGTCAGCTCCAGGGGTCCAGACATTTGTCTGTGGCAGAGGCATCCATTTTGGGGATCTTAAGGCCTTTGGAGAAATCAACCGCATTAAAGTGAAGTAACATGTCTTACCCCTCTAGAGGGGTGGAATGCCATCCCCGTCGCCAGAACTGGCGAGGGGATGGTATTCCAAAGCGTATGACACCTTACACGACATGTTTTGATAAAGCCAAACCAGAGTTGCTAAATAACCGCGAGGATTATAAGGCACTTAATAGTATATGGTATGGCATTATCCTGAAACAGCTTAGGGATTTGTTCCCGACGGCTGCAGACAGGCTCAGCTCATGCTAGAGCTCCATCTCACATAAAAACCATGCACCCAGCCTCCAGGATTGGTGAGGCCTGTCTATAGGAGTGGCTCACAGGTTTACATGTGTCCAGATATAGGTTTAGACATAGGTATACTATATCTAAGCAAGGGGTGTGTACACCACCTTACCCCAGCTGAGTGATCAGCCAGTTGTGTCAATTTAAGAACCAGCCAGGGGTGGCAAAAGATATGCTGCAGCCCCTGGTAGGCCTTAGTGGCTCCTGTGCCCTGTGCACCTATAGTGCATTCTGCAGGGGCTGACAAGGAGTCCAGTTCCAATTGGTATGTGCCTATAGCACATGTGTCATTAATTTAGTGAGAGAACAGCAGGCTGGGGGTCTGATCAGCAGGCCCACAGCCTCAGTAGTCGAAAACCAGTGAAGCAAAAAGCAAAAATTTGGGGTGACCATAGGATAGCAGACCCTACTCTCCTACACAACCCCCCCCCAAACGCAGGGACATTAAACTAACCTTGACCAGATAAGTCTTCATGTTCTAAGTGGAAGTACCTGGAGAGACCATCTGCATTACCATGGTCAGTCCCTGGGCGGTGCTCCACTGTAAAGTCCATCCCCTGTAGGGAAATGGACCACCTGAGCAGTTTGGGATTTTCACCCTTCATCTGATTAAGCCATAAGAGGGGCTTATGGTCTGTTTGCACCAGGAAGTGAGTTCCAAACAAGTAGGACCTCAACTTCTTTAATGCCCAAACCACAGCAAAGGCCTCCCTCTCAATGGCTGACCAACGTTTTTCTCTTGGGGTTAGCCTCCTGCTAATGAAAGCAATTGGCTGGTCTTGACCATCTTGATTAAGTTGTGAGAGTACAGCTCCCACCCCCAACTCAGAAGCATCTGTCTGAACAATGAACTGTTTGGAGTAGTCAGGACTCTTTAGGATAGGTGCAGAGCACATGGCCTTCTTCAGGTCTTCAAATGCCTTCTGACAGCTAACTGTCCACTGAACCTTTTTTGGCATCTTCTTGGATGTCAAGTCATTTAATGGTGTCACTATAGACCCATAGTTTTTCACAAACTTTCTGTAATACCCAGTCAGGCCCAAGAAGGCTCTGACTTGTGTCTGGGTAACTGGAGGAGCCCAGTCCTGTATGGCCTGGATTTTGCTTTCCAGTGGCTGAACCTGGCCTCCACCTACTAGGTGGCCCAGGTATACAACCTTACTCTGCCCTATCTGGCACTTTGTGGCCTTGATAGTTAGGCCTGCCTTTTGCAGGGCCTCCAAAACTTTCTTCAGGTGGATCAGGTGATCCTCCCAGGTGGAGCTAAAGACAGCAATATCATCCAGATAAGCTGCACAAAAGTCATCCAACCCAGTAAGGACTTGGTTCACCAACCTTTGAAAAGTGGCAGGTGCATTCTTCAAACCAAAGGGCATTACCACAAACTGATAATGTCCACTAGGGGTAGAGAATGCTGTTTTGGCTTTTGACTCCTCAGCTAGTCTGATTTGCCAGTAGCCAGCTGTCAGATCAAATGTGCTCAGAAACTTGGCAGAAGCCAATCTGTCAATGAGCTCATCTGCTCTTGGAATGGGGTGAGCATCTGTCCTAGTGACAGCATTGAGACCCCTGTAATCCACGCAAAACCTCATTTCTCTCTTACCATCTTGGGTATGAGGTTTTGGCACCAGGACTACTGGGCTGGCCCATGGGCTCTCTGATGGCTCAATCACTCCAAGCTCCAACATCTTTTGCACCTCAGCCTTGATGCAATCCCTGACATGATCAGGTTGCCTGTAGATCTTATTCTTGACAGGCAGACTGTCACCAGTGTCCACAACATGGGTACACCAGTCAGTTTGGCTGGGTGTGAGTGAAAACATTTGCCTGTGAGCCTGCAAAACTTGTCTGCAGTCCCTCTGTTGCTGGTCAGTGAGGCTGCCTGCCAAGGCTACTCCATCAACTGAACCATCATCAGGGTTCTGGGAAAGCAGGTCTGGGAGAGGGTCACTCTCTTCCTCCTGTTCCCCATCTGTGGCCATGAGCAAGCTCATGTCCTCCCTGTCTACAAATGCTTTCAAGCGATTCACATGGATTACCCTGTGGGGGCTCCTGGGTGTTCCAAAGTCTACCAAGTAGGTGACTTCCCCTTTCTTCTCAATAATAGGATAGGGTCCACTCCATTTGTCTTGGAGTGCTGCTGGAGCCACTGGCTCCAGTACCCATACCTTCTGTCCTGGTTGGAACTCTACCAGCACAGCCTTTTGGTCATGCCAAGCTTTCTGCAATTCTTGGCTGGCCTCCAGGTTTTTGGATGCTCTTTCCATGTACTCAGCCATCCTGGAGCGGAGACCAAGTACATAGTCCACTATGTCTAGTTTGGGCTTTCTGAGAGGTAACTCCCATCCTTCCTTCACCAAACACAATGGACCTCTCACAGGGTGGCCAAACAAAAGTTCAAAAGGGCTGTAGCCAACCCCCTTCTGTGGGACCTCTCTGTAAGCAAAGAGCAGGCAGGGTAAAAGAATGTCCCATTTCCGCCTGAGCTTCTCTGGTAATCCTTTTATCATGCCTTTAAGGGTCTTGTTAAATCTCTCCACAAGCCCATTGCATTGTGGATGATATGGGGTGGTAAACTTGTAGTTTACTCCACATTCCTTCCACATTGCTTTTAGATAGCTGGACATAAAATTTGTCCCTCTATCTGATAGTACCTCCTTAGGAAAGCCCACTCTTGAGAAAACTGCAATGAGGGCTTTTGCCACCACAGGTGCTGTGGTGGTCCTTAGGGGAATAGCCTCTGGGTACCTGGTGGCATGATCCACTACCACCAGTATGAATCTGTTCCCAGATGCTGTTTGGGGGTCCATTGGACCCACAATATCAATTCCAACTCTCTCAAAGGGGACCCCCACCACAGGTAGTGGTATTAGGGGGGCCTTTGTTGTGCCACCTGACTTACCACTGGCTTGGCAAGTGACACAGGAGCGACAAAACTCCTTGACATCCTCTGACATGTGAGGCCAGTGAAAGTGTGGAACAAGCCTGTCCCACGTCTTGTTCTGGCCTAAGTGTCCTGCAAGGGGAATATCATGGGCCAAGGTAAGGAGGAATCCCCTAAACTGCAGAGGTATCACCAACCTCCTGGTCATGCCAGGCTTGGGGGCTCTAGCCTCTGAGTAAAGGAGTCCCTCATCCCAATACACAGTATGGGTACCTTGGGCATCCCCAGCAGCCTCAGCAGCAGCCTGCTGTCTGAGGGGTTCAAGGGAAGGGCAATCTAATTGAGCCTGCCTCAGGTCTGCCCTTGAGGGTCCCCCTGTCCCCAGAAACTCAACCTGGTCAGGTTCAAGCTCCTCAGAGACAGTCTCCTCTTGGACTGCAGAATCAGTTTCCTCTGAAACCTGATCCTCAACCTGGGGCAAGGTGGAAGGCGAGGCCTTTCCTCTCTTGCTCCTTCTCTTGGGTTGTGGCTGGTCTATTGTCTCAAGATCCACCACTGGTTCAGGAAGGCACTTCTTAGCCTGAGCCCTTGTCATGGCAAGGACATGCTCTGAAATCCCTAGCATTTCTGCATGAGTCCTGTACTCCACTTCTGACCATGCTGAGCTTTCAAGGTCATTGCCTAACAGACAGTCTACTGGTAGGTCTGCACTCACCACAACTTTCTTTAGGCCATCAACCCCTCCCCAGGAGAAGTTCACAACTGCCACACTATGGGAGGTAGTGGAGTTGCTTGCATTGGTTACTAGGTAGCTCTCTCCTAGTACAATCTGTCCAGGGTCCACAAAGCCAGGGGTCACCATGGTGACACTAGCACATGTGTCCCTGTAAGCTTGAGCCAGTTTCTCATTTATTAAGGGAGTCTGCCTGTATTTGCCCAGGTTAGTGGGGCTTACTGCAGTGGGCAACTCAATGTCCACATCATACAGGAGAACTGCCTGTGTAGGGACTCTGACTAGGCCAGATCCTACTTCAATACCCAGGGTCAACCCAGCTACACCCTTGGACTGTGTTCCACCACTGCTTACTGTACTTGGGGTTGCAGTTGCTTTAGGAGCTGTAGTGGTGGGAACTGGATTTGCCTTGGTGCACTCACTGCCCCAGTGTGAAACTGATTTGCAGGTATTACACCAAGGTGTCTTTGGACCTTTGTTCTTCTTCTTCTTGTTACCATTTTGGGAACCACCCTCCTTACTATTAGTTTGGGGGCCTGAAGACTTCTGGTCTTTTTCTTTATCTTTCTGATTCTGATTACCACCCTTCTGGTCTGTTTTCTTCTGGTCACCACCTTGGTTCTGGGGTTTCTGCTTAATCCTTGTTCTGACCCATTTGTCTGCCTTCTTTCCCAATTCTTGGGGAGAGGTCAGATCAGAGTCAATAAGGTATTGATGCAACAGCTGGTTTGTACAGTTATTAAGGATCTGTTCTCTCATCATAAGATTGTACAATCCTGTATAGTCTGAAACTTTACTTCCCTGTAACCAACCCTCCAAAGCCTTAGTGGCACACTCCACAAAATCAGTCCAGTCTTGAGTCTGTGCTTTCTGGGTGTCTCTGAACAACAACCTGTATTGCTCAGTGGTTAGGCCATACCCTTCAATGAGAGCACTCTTCAAAACAGAGTAGTTTTTGGCATCCTCAGGTCTAACTGTGAGGAGCCTGTCTCTCCCTTTCTCAGAAAAGGAGTACCACAAAATTGCAGCCCACTGATTCTCAGGAACCTGCTGTACCATGCAGGCTCTCTCAAGAGCAGTCATCCATTTGTGGATGTCATCCCCTTCTTTAAAGGGGGGCACAATTTTGGTCAGGTTTCTATTATCATAGGCCCTGTCTTTTTCTCTTGGAAAATTGCTGCCACCAGTGACATCTAAGCCACTTAATTTCTGCTCTCTTGCCAAGGCAAGTTTAGCTTGAGCTAAGGTAAGCTTAGCTTGACTCAGGGCTACCTCCTCTCTCTCTATCTGGAGTCTGACAGCCCTCATTCTAGCCCTATGCTCAGCTTTCTGAGAAGCACTCATGCCTCTCTCTGATTCTCTGGAGGCACTAGAAAGATGAGAGTCCCCTGAGGGAGATCTCACTCTTCTGTTGCCTGGGAGAATCATTTGTTGGGATCTGGGGAGGTGCTGGCCCTCTCCATTTCCCAGTAGGTCCAAGTTGGCCTGGCTAAGCCTACCAACTGGAACCTGGCTACCCTGATCCTGTACTTCTAAGTCCCCAGCATCTGAGTCCTCATCCAAGTCATCATCATCCTCCTCTTCAGGGGGATCAACTGCAGGGGGGTTCCCTCCAGTTCCTGTATCTAGGGAAGCTGCTTTTGCCTTCTCTAAGTCATCCTGTTCTAGGAGTTCTACCAGAATTAGGCAGGTGGGGCTTCTGCCCCTTTTTAACCCTCTTGCTTTGCACAAGACAATCAAGTCTCTGCGGGTTAGTTTGTCATATCCAGAAGTTGCCTGGGTAGGGTCAACTGTCACAGGACTAGACCCTGAGGCCTTTCCTGTGTCGGACATGGTTACTAGTGAGGTGTAAGTGGTGCACTTACCTACACTAAGTGTTTTCCTACTGGACCTTGCTAGTGAGTTGTAGTCAGGGGTGTGCTACTCCCTTCAACCTACAACTACTAAGTTCAGTAGAACTTAATATGCTAAGCTTTTGATTTTATATGTACCTAGAGGTACTTGATGTGATCTTTCAATTTGATATAAAGATTGCAATGGTAAAACAACAGCAAGCTCAAATCCGCACCGCTGCTCACCAATGTGAGAAGTTGGCCTGGTAGGGGATGTTTCCAATTCTGGAACCACCTACTACCTGACCAAACAATCCCCTTATGGTGTCTGGTTGTAAGTCAACCTTATTAGACAAGCTATCCTAGTGGTAGCATGGACTAAGCAGCCTAAAGGCTTAACTTAAGAGGTCGTGTTAAGCGAGCTGTTTTACCACATACAATCCTGTAATACCAAATGAAAGGACACCACACAAGTATATATTATAAAAATATATGTGTTTATTACTAAAAACAATCCCCAGTATTCTTTATGAATAAAGGGGCACAAGCGTTAAATCAAAAGCACTGTTTAAACATACAAAGTTGCACAATTATGGATGAGGGCAGGGGGCCACTCAAACCATATACTAAACAAGTGGTATAAGAAAGGCCACTCGAGCAGTGGTTAGGCCTAGGGCCTAGGGAATCGCTGGGAGCAGTCAGGACAAGCAATGCTGAAGTCGGGAATGGCCCTCGGGATTCGGGAGATGTGCGGAAAGCGCACGCATGCACCAATGTTAACCAATGGTGCGTAAAAGTCAAATAGTTAAAGTTTAAGGACACTTCCGCTGAACCTAGAGGAACAAAACTTAACACACAGACCCTAGAGGTGTGCACCAGTGTGGGAACACCGGCGGAGCAAAGTTACCTCACCCACAGGAAGTGGGTGCACAGGGTCGAAGTGGCGTCGGGTTTTGACACGCAGGCTCTTGGTGCTTGAAGCTGAAAGGGCTGCAGGCAGGGTGAAGACGAAGTGTCCGGTGGAGTCCAAGGGTGGACTCAAGTTGTAGAGTACCTGAAAGCAGAGGGGACAGAGTCTGGGTCACTCAGCAGTGACCAGGGTGGAACCAGGACGGAACCAGGCAATGTCGGGCGCAATCAGGTGGTCGTCGAGGCGCTTCTCTTCGCTGTCACGTGGGCTCTGGGGCATCTGCGACGTCCAGGAGCAGGTCACGATCTGTCCCACGCAGGCTCTCACCGTCGGTGCAGTCGGCTTCCGGTTTGGAGCAAACAAGCCTTGGTAAGAGCAATCCACGCGGGATTGGAAGATGGCGTCTCACTCGGACCAGGAAGGTCAGAGTCGGGGCTCCCTTTCAGGGGAGCTGGTGTGGATCTGGAGCAACCAGAATCACGAGTCTTTCTTTGTAGTTCGTCGGCACAGGGACCACAAGCCAGCTGGCAAGTGACCGGGCCAACGCGTTGAGCCAAATCGTGCCAAAGGGCCCCACGCAGCACTCGTCGAGTGTGGAGGGCTGAACTTCGGCTCAGGAGTAGCTCAGGGTGGGGGCTTCTCAAACCCCGGTGTACAGCTTCGAGGGTCACTCGTGGGCTGCACGGTCAGCGTCTCGTGGTCACTTCAAGATGGCGTGCCCCACGCTTCCGGTCGCCTCCACGGGTCTCAGCTTTGCAGGGACTGTGGATCGGGCTGTTAGAAGCTGGGCAGGCTTGATCTCGTCGATCTCAGTCGCTCGAGTTCCGGCGGGAACTGCAACTAAGTAGACGTCGAGGGCTGGATGGTGCCTGCTGCTGCAGGGTGGTCACTCCTTGACCACAAGGGAGATTCTTCGGGCTTCCACGTTGAGATGGAGGGCGAAGGGTCCAGAATATCGTTTCAAAATGTTTCTTCCAGGAAATCTGATGTGCATTGGCACTGCTCCCACTCTTATTCGAATCTGGTGGGCGTGATTACCTGCTAGGTCCCCTCCTATGGGTGGGACCCAGGAAGTGGGTGGATACACCCCCTTCCTTTGATCCAGGCCGCCCTGGCACGAGGGCTGGAGTGCCCCAGAACCGGTTTGGCCGGATTATGCAAGGGGCAGCCTTGTGCGCCCCAGGCAGTGTCTGGTTTCTTTCAAACCTCCCTGCTACAATACACTATCTCCTGTCTGGAGGGCGGTGACACCCTCCTGTGACAGGAAACCCTTTGTCCAGGACCCCCTTGACTGGGTTTCGGTCAGCTCCAGGGGTCCAGACATTTGTCTGTGGCAGAGGCATCCATTTTGGGGATCTTAAGGCCTTTGGAGAAATCAACCGCATTAAAGTGAAGTAACATGTCTTACCCCTCTAGAGGGGTGGAATGCCATCCCCGTCGCCAGAACTGGCGAGGGGATGGTATTCCAAAGCGTATGACACCTTACACGACATGTTTTGATAAAGCCAAACCAGAGTTGCTAAATAACCGCGAGGATTATAAGGCACTTAATAGTATATGGTATGGCATTATCCTGAAACAGCTTAGGGATTTGTTCCCGACGGCTGCAGACAGGCTCAGCTCATGCTAGAGCTCCATCTCACATAAAAACCATGCACCCAGCCTCCAGGATTGGTGAGGCCTGTCTATAGGAGTGGCTCACAGGTTTACATGTGTCCAGATATAGGTTTAGACATAGGTATACTATATCTAAGCAAGGGGTGTGTACACCACCTTACCCCAGCTGAGTGATCAGCCAGTTGTGTCAATTTAAGAACCAGCCAGGGGTGGCAAAAGATATGCTGCAGCCCCTGGTAGGCCTTAGTGGCTCCTGTGCCCTGTGCACCTATAGTGCATTCTGCAGGGGCTGACAAGGAGTCCAGTTCCAATTGGTATGTGCCTATAGCACATGTGTCATTAATTTAGTGAGAGAACAGCAGGCTGGGGGTCTGATCAGCAGGCCCACAGCCTCAGTAGTCGAAAACCAGTGAAGCAAAAAGCAAAAATTTGGGGTGACCATAGGATAGCAGACCCTACTCTCCTACACTAGGGAATCGCTGGGAGCAGTCAGGACAAGCAATGCTACACAGGCAGTTCTCCTGTATGATGTGGACATTGAGTTGCCCACTGCAGTAAGCCCCAGTAACCTGGGCAAATACAGACAGACTCCCTTAATTAATGAGAAACTGGCTCAAGCTTACAGGGACACATGTGCCAGTGTCACAATGGTGACACCTGACTTTGTGGACCCTGGACAGATTGTACTAGGTGAGAGCTACCTAGTAACCAATGCAAGCAACTCCACTACTTCCCATAGTGTGGCAGTTGTGAACTTCTCCTGGGGAGGGGTTGATGGCCTAAAGAAGGTTGTGGTGAGTGCAGACCTACCAGTAGACTGTCTGTTAGGCAATGACCTTGAAAGCTCAGCATGGTCAGAAGTGGAGTACAGGACTCATGCAGAAATGCTAGGGATTTCAGAGCATGTCCTTGCCATGACAAGGGCTCAGGCTAAGAAGTGCCTTCCTGAACCAGTGGTGGATCTTGAAACAATAGACCAGCCACAACCCAAGAGAAGGAGCAAGAGAGGAAAGGCTCAGCCTTCCACCTTGCCCCAGGTTGAGGATCAGGTTTCAGAGGAAACTGATTCTGCAGTCCAAGAGGAGACTGTCTCTGAGGAGCTTGAACCTGACCAGGTTGAGTTTCTGGGGACAGAGGAACCCTCAAGGGCAGACCTGAGGCAGGCTCAATTAGATTGCCCTTCCCTTGAACCCCTCAGACAGCAGGCTGCTGCTGAGGCTGCTGGGGATGCCCAAGGTACCCATACTGTGTATTGGGATGATGGACTCCTTTACTCAGAGGCTAGAGCCCCCAAGCCTGGCATGACCAGGAGGTTGGTTATACCTCTGCAGTTTAGGGGGTTCCTCCTTACCTTGGCCCATGATATTCCCCTTGCAGGACACTTAGGCCAGAACAAGACGTGGGACAGGCTTGTTTCACACTTTCACTGGCCTCACATGTCAGAGGATGTCAAGGAGTTTTGTCGCTCCTGTGTCACTTGCCAAGCCAGTGGTAAGTCAGGTGGCACAACAAAGGCCCCCCTAATACCACTACCTGTGGTGGGAGTTCCCTTTGAAAGAGTTGGAATTGATATTGTGGGTCCAATGGACCCCCAAACACCATCTGGGAACAGATTCATACTGGTGGTAGTGGATCATGCCACCAGGTATCCAGAGGCTATTCCCCTAAGGACCACCACAGCCCCTGTGGTGGCAAAGGCCCTCATTGCAGTTTTCTCAAGAGTGGGCTTTCCTAAGGAGGTACTATCAGATAGAGGCACGAATTTTATGTCTAGCTATCTGAAAGCAATGTGGAAGGAATGTGGAGTAAACTATAAGTTTACCACCCCATATTATCCCCAATGCAATGGGCTTGTGGAGAGATTTAACAAGACCCTAAAAGGCATGATAAAAGGATTACCAGAGAAGCTCAGGCGGAAATGGGACATTCTTTTACCCTGCCTGCTCTTTGCTTACAGAGAGGTCCCACAGAAGGGGGTTGGCTACAGCCCTTTTGAACTTTTGTTTGGCCACCCTGTGAGGGGTCCATTGTGTTTGGTGAAGGAAGGATGGGAGTTACCTCTCAAAAAGCCCAAACTAGACATAGTGGACTATGTACTTGGTCTCCGCTCCAGGATGGCTGAGTACATGGAAAGAGCATCCAAAAACCTGGAGGCCAGCCAAGAATTACAGAAAGCTTGGCATGACCAAAAGGCTGTGCTGGTAGAGTTCCAACCAGGACAGAAGGTGTGGGTACTGGAGCCAGTGGCTCCAGCAGCACTCCAAGACAAATGGAGTGGACCCTATCCTATTATTGAGAAGAAGGGGGAAGTCACCTACTTGGTGGACTTTGGAACACCCAGGAGCCCTCACAGGGTAATCCATGTGAATCGCTTGAAAGCATTTGTGGACAGGGAGGACATGAGCTTGCTCATGGCCACAGATGGGGAACAGGAGGAAGAGAGTGACCCTCTCCCAGACCTGCTTTCTCAGAACCCTGATGATGGTTCAGTGGATGGAGTAGCCTTGGCAGGCAGCCTCACTGACCAGCAACAGATGGACTGCAGACAAGTTTTGCAGGCCCACAGGCATTTGTTTTCACTCACACCCAGCCAGACTGACTGGTGTACCCATGTAGTGGACACTGGTGACAGTCTGCCTGTCAAGAATAAGATCTACAGGCAACCTGACCATGTCAGGGATTGCATCAAGGCTGAGGTGCAAAAGATGTTGGAGCTTGGAGTGATTGAGCCATCAGAGAGCCCATGGGCCAGCCCAGTAGTCCTGGTGCCAAAACCTCATACCCAAGATGGAAAGAGAGAAATGAGGTTTTGCGTGGATTACAGGGGTCTCAATGCTGTCACTAGGACAGATGCTCACCCCATTCCAAGAGCAGATGAGCTCATTGACAGATTGGCTTCTGCCAAGTTTCTGAGCACATTCGATCTGACAGCTGGCTACTGGCAAATCAGACTAGCTGAGGAGTCAAAAGCCAAAACAGCATTCTCTACCCCTAGTGGTCATTATCAGTTTGTGGTAATGCCCTTTGGTTTGAAGAATGCACCTGCCACTTTCCAAAGGTTGGTGAACCAAGTCCTTACTGGGTTGGATGACTTTTGCGCAGCATATCTAGATGATATTGCTGTCTTTAGCTCCACCTGGGAGGATCACCTGATCCACCTGAAGAAAGTTTTGGAGGCCCTGCAGAAGGCAGGTGTAGGAGAGTAGGGTCTGCTATCCTATGGTCACCCCAAATTTTTGCTTTTTGCTTCACTGGTTTTCGACTACTGAGGCTGTGGGCCTGCTGATCAGACCCCCAGCCTGCTGTTCTCTCACTAAATTACTGACACATGTGCTATAGGCACATACCAATTGGAAATGGACTCCTTGTCAGCCCCTGTATAATGCACTATAGGTGCCCAGGGCATAGGGGCCACCAAGGCCTACCAGGGGCTGCAGCCTATCTTTTGCCACCCCTGGCTGGTTCTTAAATTGACACAACTGGCTGATCACTCAGCTGGGGTAAGGTGGTGTACACACCCCTTGCTTAGATATAGTATACCTATGTCTAAACCTATATCTGGACACATGTAAACCTGTGAGCCACTCCTATGGAAGGCCTCATCAATCCTGGAGGCAGAGTGCGTGGTTTTATGTGAGATGGAGCTCTAGCATGAGCTGAGCCTGTCTGCAGCTGTCGGGAACAACTCCCTAAGCTGTTTCAGGATAATGCCATACCATATACTCTTAAGTGCCTTATAATCCTCGCGGTTAAATAGCAACTTTGGTTTGGCTTTATCAAAACATGTCGTGTAAGGTGTCATACGATTTGGAATACCATCCCCTCGCCAGTTCTGGCGACGGGGATGGCATTTCACCCCTCTAGAGGGGTAAGACATGTTACTTCACTTAAATGCGGTTAATTTCTCCAAAGACCTTAAGATCCACTGTAGGAAGGTGGCTACCTGACTATGGTTACCCCAGATTTTTTGCCTGTGTTTAGCTGTTTTTTTTGACTTAGTTGACCTGGTTCCCTGCTAATCAGGGCCCCAGGCCATCTGCTCTCTCTGTAAAATGGATTCCATGTACCCTAGGTACATACCAATTGGAAATGGACTCCTTGTCAGCCCCTGTAGAATGCACTATAGGTGCACAGGGCACAGGAGCCACTAAGGCCTACCAGGGGCTGCAGCATATCTTTTGCCACCCCTGGCTGGTTCTTAAATTGACACAACTGGCTGATCACTCAGCTGGGGTAAGGTGGTGTACACACCCCTTGCTTAGATATAGTATACCTATGTCTAAACCTATATCTGGACACATGTAAACCTGTGAGCCACTCCTATAGACAGGCCTCACCAATCCTGGAGGCTGGGTGCTTGGTTTTTATGTGAGATGGAGCTCTAGCATGAGCTGAGCCTGTCTGCAGCCGTCGGGAACAAATCCCTAAGCTGTTTCAGGATAATGCCATACCATATACTATTAAGTGCCTTATAATCCTCGCGGTTATTTAGCAACTCTGGTTTGGCTTTATCAAAACATGTCGTGTAAGGTGTCATACGCTTTGGAATACCATCCCCTCGCCAGTTCTGGCGACGGGGATGGCATTCCACCCCTCTAGAGGGGTAAGACATGTTACTTCACTTTAATGCGGTTGATTTCTCCAAAGGCCTTAAGATCCACAAAATGGATGCCTCTGCCACAGACAAATGTCTGGACCCCTGGAGCTGACCGAAACCCAGTCAAGGGGGTCCTGGACAAAGGGTTTCCTGTCACAGGAGGGTGTCACCGCCCTCCAGACAGGAGATAGTGTATTGTAGCAGGGAGGTTTGAAAGAAACCAGACACTGCCTGGGGCGCACAAGGCTGCCCCTTGCATAATCCGGCCAAACCGGTTCTGGGGCACTCCAGCCCTCGTGCCAGGGCGGCCTGGATCAAAGGAAGGGGGTGTATCCACCCACTTCCTGGGTCCCACCCATAGGAGGGGACCTAGCAGGTAATCACGCCCACCAGATTCGAATAAGAGTGGGAGCAGTGCCAATGCACATCAGATTTCCTGGAAGAAACATTTGAAACGATATTCTGGACCCTTCGCCCTCCATCTCAACGTGGAAGCCCGAAGAATCTCCCTTGTGGTCAAGGAGTGACCACCCTGCAGCAGCAGGCACCATCCAGCCCTCGACGTCTACTTAGTTGCAGTTCCCGCCGGAACTCGAGCGACTGAGATCGACGAGATCAAGCCTGCCCAGCTTCTAACAGCCCGATCCACAGTCCATGCAAAGCTGAGACCCGTGGAGGCGACCGGAAGCGTGGGGCACGCCATCTTGAAGTGACCACGAGACGCTGACCGTGCAGCCCACGAGTGACCCTCGAAGCTGTACACCGGGGTTTGAGAAGCCCCCACCCTGAGCTACTCCTGAGCCGAAGTTCAGCCCTCCACACTCGACGAGTGCTGCGTGGGGCCCTTTGGCACGATTTGGCTCAACGCGTTGGCCCGGTCACTTGCCAGCTGGCTTGTGGTCCCTGTGCCGACGAACTACAAAAGAAGACTCGTGATTCTGGTTGCTCCAGATCCACACCAGCTCCCCTGAAAGGGAGCCCCGACTCTGACCTTCCTGGTCCGAGTGAGACGCCATCTTCCAATCCCGCGTGGATTGCTCTTACCAAGGCTTGTTTGCTCCAAACCGGAAGCCGACTGCACCGACGGTGAGAGCCTGCGTGGGACAGATCGTGACCTGCTCCTGGACGTCGCAGATGCCCCAGAGCCCACGTGACAGCGAAGAGAAGCGCCTCGACGACCACCTGATTGCGCCCGACATTGCCTGGTTCCGTCCTGGTTCCACCCTGGTCACTGCTGAGTGACCCAGACTCTGTCCCCTCTGCTTTCAGGTACTCTACAACTTGAGTCCACCCTTGGACTCCACCGGACACTTCGTCTTCACCCTGCCTGCAGCCCTTTCAGCTTCAAGCACCAAGAGCCTGCGTGTCAAAACCCGACGCCACTTCGACCCTGTGCACCCACTTCCTGTGGGTGAGGTAACTTTGCTCCGCCGGTGTTCCCACACTGGTGCACACCTCTAGGGTCTGTGTGTTAAGTTTTGTTCCTCTAGGTTCAGCGGAAGTGTCCTTAAACTTTAACTATTTGACTTTTACGCACCATTGGTTAACATTGGTGCATGTGTGCGCTTTCCGCACATCTCCCGAATCCCGAGGGCCATTCCCGACTTCAGCATTGCTTGTCCTGACTGCTCCCAGCGATTCCCTAGGCCCTAGGCCTAACCACTGTTCGAGTGGCCTCTCTTATACCACTTGTTTAGTATATGGTTTGAGTGGCCCCCTGCCCTCATCCATAATTGTGCAACTTTGTATGTTTAAACAGTGCTTTTGATTTAACGCTTGTGCCCCTTTATTCATAAAGAATACTGGGGATTGTTTTTAGTAATAAACACATATATTTTTATAATATATACTTGTGTGGTGTCCTTTCATTTGGTATTACAGGATTGTATGTGGTAAAACAGCTCGCTTAACACGACCTCTTAAGTTAAGCCTTTAGGCTGCTTAGTCCATGCTACCACTAGGATAGCTTGTCTAATAAGGTTGACTTACAACCAGACACCATAAGGGGATTGTTTGGTCAGGTAGTAGGTGGTTCCAGAATTGGAAACATCCCCTACCAGGCCAACTTCTCACATCCACAAAATGGATGCCTCTGCCACAGACAAATGTCTGGACCCCTGCAGTTGACCGAAACTCAACCAAATGGGTCCTGGACAAAGGGTTTCCTGTCACAGGAGGGTGTCACCGCCCTCCAGACAGGAGATAGTGGATTGTAGCAGGGAGGTTTGAAAGAAACCAGACACTGCTTGGGGCGCACAAGGCTGCCCCTTGCATAATCCGGCCAAACCGGTTCTGGGGCACTCCAGCCCTCGTGCCAGGGCGGCCTGGATCAAAGGAAGGGGGTGTATCCACCCACTTCCTGGGTCCCACCCATAGGAGGGGACCTAGCAGGTAATCACGCCCCCCAGATTCGAATAAGAGTGGGAGCAGTGCCAATGCACATCAGATTTCCTGGAAGAAACATTTGAAACGAAATTCTGGACCCTTCGCCCTCCATCTCAACGTGGAAGCCCGAAGAATCTCCCTTGTGGTCAAGGAGTGACCACCCTGCAGCAGCAGGCACCATCCAGCCCTCGACGTCTACTTAGTTGCAGTTCCCGCAGGAACTCGAGCGACTGAGATTGACGAGATCAAGCCTGCCTGCCTTCTAACAGCCCGATCCACAGTCCCTGCAAAGCTGAGACCCGTGGAGGCGACCGGAAGCGTGGGGCACGCCATCTTGAATTGACCACGAGACGCTGACCGTGCAGCCCACGAGTGATCCTCGAAGCTGTGCACCGGGGTTTTAGAAGCCCCTACCCTGAGCTGCTCCTGTGCTGAAGTTCAGCCCTCCACACTCAAAGAGTGCTGCGTGGGGCCCTTTGGCTCTATTTGGCTCAACGCGTTGGCCCGGTCACTTGCCAGCTGGCTAGTGGTCCCTGTGCCGACGAAACGACTAAGAAGACTCGTGAATCTGGTTGCTCCAGATCCACACCAGCTCCCCTGAAAAGGAGCCCCGACTCTAACCTTCCTGGTCCGAGTGAGAAGCAATCTTCTGATCCCGCGTGGATCGCTCTTGCCAAGGCTTGTTTGCTCCAAACTTGAAGCTGACTGCACCGACGGTGAGAGCCTGCGTGGGACAGATCGTGACCTGCTCCTGGACGTCGCAGATGCCCCAGAGCCCACGTGACAGCGGAGAGAAGCTCCTCGACGACCACCTGATTGCGCCCGACATTGCCTGGTTCCGTCCTGGTTCCACCCTGGTCACTGCTGAGTGACCCAGACTCTGTCCCCTCTGCTTTCAGGTACTCTTCGACTTGAGTCCACCCTTGGACTCCACCGGACACTTCATCTTTAACCCGCCTGCAGCCCTTTCAGCTCCAAGCACCAAGAGCCTGCGTGTCAGAACCCGACGCCACATCGACCCTGTGCACCCACTTCCTGTGGGTGAGGTAACTTTGCTCCGCCGGTGTTCCCACACTGGTGCACACCTCTAGGGTCTGTGTGTTAAGTTTTGTTCCTCTAGGTTCAGCGGAAGTGTCCTTTAACTTTAACTTTACAACTTTTACGCACCATTGGTTAACATTGGTGCGTGCGTGCGCTTCCCGCACCTCTCCCGAATCCTGAGGGCCATTCCCGACTTCAGCATTGCTTGTCCTGACTGCTCCCAGCGATTCCCTAGGCCCTAGGCCTAACCACTGCTCGAGTGGCCTCTCTTATACCACTTGTTTAGTATATGGTTTGAGTGGCCCCCTGCCCTCATCCATAATTGTGCAACTTTGTATGTTTAAACAGTGCTTTTGATTTAACGCTTGTGCCCCTTTATTCATAAAGAATACTGGGGATTGTTTTTAGTAATAAACACATATATTTTTATAATATATACTTGTGTGGTGTCCTTTCATTTGATATTACAGGATTGTATGTGGTAAAACAGCTCGCTTAACACGACCTCTTAAGTTAAGCCTTTAGGCTGCTTAGTCCATGCTACCCCTAGGATAGCTTGTCTAATAAGGTTGACTTACAACCAGACACCATAAGGGATTGTTTGGTCAGGTAGTAGGTGGTTCCAGAATTGGAAACATCCCCTACCAGGCCAACTTCTCACATTGGTGAGCAGCGGTGCGGATTTGAGCTTGCTGTTGTTTTACCATTGCAATCTTTGTATCAAATTGAAAGATCACATCAAGTACCTCTAGGTACATATAAAATCAAAAGCTTAGCATATTAAGTTCTACTGAACTTAGTAGTTGTAGGTTGAAGGGATTAGC
The DNA here is from genome assembly GCF_964261635.1 of Lissotriton helveticus. Lineage (NCBI taxonomy): Eukaryota > Metazoa > Chordata > Amphibia > Caudata > Salamandridae > Lissotriton > Lissotriton helveticus. The sequence goes on from NW_027611662.1 coordinate 2,826,325, forward strand.
ACACCCTGACTACAACTCACTAGTAAGGTACAGTAGGAAAACACTTAGTGTAGGTAGGTGCATCACTTACACCACACTAGAGTCATGTCTGACACAGGAAAAGCCTCAGGGTCTGCTCCTGTGACAGTTGACCTTACCCAGGCAACTTCCAGCTATGACAAACTAACCCGAAGGGACTTGATTGCCTTGTGCAAATCAAGAGGGTTAAAAAGGGGCAGAAGTCCCACCTGCCAAATCCTGATAGACATCCTAGAACAGGATGACTTAGAGAAGGTGAATGGAATTCCCTTACAGTCAGGAAGTGGAGAGAAACCCCCTGTAACTGACACCCCTCAGGAGGAAGATGGAGAGGAGGGGGAGGAGGACTCAGATGTTGAGGACACCGAAGATCAGGATCAGAGGGGTAGCCAGGTCCTAGTTGCCAGGCTTAACCAGGCCAACCTAGACCTACTGGGAAATGGAGAGGGCCAGCACCTCCCCAGATCCCACAGTCTTATTCTCCCAGGCAACAGAAGAGTGAGATCTCCCTCAGGGGACTCTCATATTTCTAGTGCCTCCAGAGAATCTGAGAGAGGTATGACTGCCTCTCAAAAGACTGAGCATAGGGCCAGAATGAGGGCTGTCAGACTCCAAATAGAGAGGGAGGAGGTAGCCCTGGCTCAAGCTAAACTTACCTTGGCTCAAGCTAGATTTACCTTGGCAAGAGAGCAGAAATTAAGTGGCTTAGATGCCACTGGTGGCAGCAATTTTCCAAGAGAAAAAGACAGGGGCTATGACAATAGAAACCTGACAAAAATTGTGCCCCCCTTTAAAGAAGGGGATGACATCCACAAATGGATGACTGCTCTGGAGAGAGCCTGCATGGTACAGCAGGTTCCTCAAGATCAGTGGGCTGCAATTTTATGGTACTCCTTTTCTGAGAAAGGGAGGGACAGGCTCCTCACAGTTAGACCTGAGGATGACAAAAACGACTCTGTTTTGAAGAGTGCTCTTATTGAAGGGTTTGTGTGAGAAGTTGGCCTGGTAGGGGATGTTTCCAATTCTGGAACCACCTACTACCTGACCAAACAATCCCCTTATGGTGTCTGGTTGTAAGTCAACCTTATTAGACAAGCTATCCTAGTGGTAGCATGGACTAAGCAGCCTAAAGGCTTAACTTAAGAGGTCGTGTTAAGCGAGCTGTTTTACCACATACAATCCTGTAATACCAAATGAAAGGACACCACACAAGTATATATTATAAAAATATATGTGTTTATTACTAAAAACAATCCCCAGTATTCTTTATGAATAAAGGGGCACAAGCGTTAAATCAAAAGCACTGTTTAAACATACAAAGTTGCACAATTATGGATGAGGACAGGGGGCCACTCAAACCATATACTAAACAAGTGGTATAAGAGAGGCCACTCGAACAGTGGTTAGGCCTAGGGCCTAGGGAATCGCTGGGAGCAGTCAGGACAAGCAATGCTGAAGTCGGGAATGGCCCTCGGGATTCGGGAGATGTGCGGAAAGCGCACGCATGCACCAATGTTAACCAATGGTGCGTAAAAGTCAAATAGTTAAAGTTTAAGGACACTTCCGCTGAACCTAGAGGAACAAAACTTAACACACAGACCCTAGAGGTGTGCACCAGTGTGGGAACACCGGCGGAGCAAAGTTACCTCACCCACAGGAAGTGGGTGCACAGGGTCGAAGTGGCGTCGGGTTTTGACACGCAGGCTCTTGGTGCTTGAAGCTGAAAGGGCTGCAGGCAGGGTGAAGACGAAGTGTCCGGTGGAGTCCAAGGGTGGACTCAAGTTGTAGAGTACCTGAAAGCAGAGGGGACAGAGTCTGGGTCACTCAGCAGTGACCAGGGTGGAACCAGGACGGAACCAGGCAATGTCGGGCGCAATCAGGTGGTCGTCGAGGCGCTTCTCTTCGCTGTCACGTGGGCTCTGGGGCATCTGCGACGTCCAGGAGCAGGTCACGATCTGTCCCACGCAGGCTCTCACCGTCGGTGCAGTCGGCTTCCGGTTTGGAGCAAACAAGCCTTGGTAAGAGCAATCCACGCGGGATTGGAAGATGGCGTCTTACTCGGACCAGGAAGGTCAGAGTCGGGGCTCCCTTTCAGGGGAGCTGGTGTGGATCTGGAGCAACCAGAATCACGAGTCTTCTTTTGTAGTTCGTCGGCACAGGGACCACAAGCCAGCTGGCAAGTGACCGGGCCAACGCGTTGAGCCAAATCGTGCCAAAGGGCCCCACGCAGCACTCGTCGAGTGTGGAGGGCTGAACTTCGGCTCAGGAGTAGCTCAGGGTGGGGGCTTCTCAAACCCCGGTGTACAGCTTCGAGGGTCACTCGTGGGCTGCACGGTCAGCGTCTCGTGGTCACTTCAAGATGGCGTGCCCCACGCTTCCGGTCGCCTCCACGGGTCTCAGCTTTGCAGGGACTGTGGATCGGGCTGTTAGAAGCTGGGCAGGCTTGATCTCGTCGATCTCAGTCGCTCGAGTTCCGGCGGGAACTGCAACTAAGTAGACGTCGAGGGCTGGATGGTGCCTGCTGCTGCAGGGTGGTCACTCCTTGACCACAAGGGAGATTCTTCGGGCTTCCACGTTGAGATGGAGGGCGAAGGGTCCAGAATATCGTTTCAAATGTTTCTTCCAGGAAATCTGATGTGCATTGGCACTGCTCCCACTCTTATTCGAATCTGGTGGGCGTGATTACCTGCTAGGTCCCCTCCTATGGGTGGGACCCAGGAAGTGGGTGGATACACCCCCTTCCTTTGATCCAGGCCGCCCTGGCACGAGGGCTGGAGTGCCCCAGAACCGGTTTGGCCGGATTATGCAAGGGGCAGCCTTGTGCGCCCCAGGCAGTGTCTGGTTTCTTTCAAACCTCCCTGCTACAATACACTATCTCCTGTCTGGAGGGCGGTGACACCCTCCTGTGACAGGAAACCCTTTGTCCAGGACCCCCTTGACTGGGTTTCGGTCAGCTCCAGGGGTCCAGACATTTGTCTGTGGCAGAGGCATCCATTTTGTGGATCTTAAGGCCTTTGGAGAAATCAACCGCGTTAAAGTGAAGTAACATGTCTTACCCCTCTAGAGGGGTGGAATGCCATCCCCGTCGCCAGAACTGGCGAGGGGATGGTATTCCAAAGCGTATGACACCTTACACGACATGTTTTGATAAAGCCAAACCAGAGTTGCTAAATAACCGCGAGGATTATAAGGCACTTAATAGTATATGGTATGGCATTATCCTGAAACAGCTTAGGGATTTGTTCCCGACGGCTGCAGACAGGCTCAGCTCATGCTAGAGCTCCATCTCACATAAAAACCAAGCACCCAGCCTCCAGGATTGGTGAGGCCTGTCTATAGGAGTGGCTCACAGGTTTACATGTGTCCAGATATAGGTTTAGACATAGGTATACTATATCTAAGCAAGGGGTGTGTACACCACCTTACCCCAGCTGAGTGATCAGCCAGTTGTGTCAATTTAAGAACCAGCCAGGGGTGGCAAAAGATATGCTGCAGCCCCTGGTAGGCCTTAGTGGCTCCTGTGCCCTGTGCACCTATAGTGCATTCTACAGGGGCTGACAAGGAGTCCATTTCCAATTGGTATGTGCCTATAGCACATGTGTCATTAATTTAGTGAGAGAACAGCAGGCTGGGGGTCTGATCAGCAGGCCCACAGCCTCAGTAGTCGAAAACCAGTGAAGCAAAAAGCAAAAATTTGGGGTGACCATAGGATAGCAGACCCTACTCTCCTACACAACCCCCCCCCCAAACGCAGGGACATTAAACTAACCTTGACCAGATAAGTCTTCATGTTCTAAGTGGAAGTACCTGGAGAGACCATCTGCATTACCATGGTCAGTCCCTGGGCGGTGCTCCACTGTAAAGTCCATCCCCTGTAGGGAAATGGACCACCTGAGCAGTTTGGGATTTTCACCCTTCATCTGATTAAGCCATAAGAGGGGCTTATGGTCTGTTTGCACCAGGAAGTGAGTTCCAAACAAGTAGGACCTCAACTTCTTTAATGCCCAAACCACAGCAAAGGCCTCCCTCTCAATGGCTGACCAACGTTTTTCTCTTGGGGTTAGCCTCCTGCTAATGAAAGCAATTGGCTGGTCTTGACCATCTTGATTAAGTTGTGAGAGTACAGCTCCCACCCCCAACTCAGAAGCATCTGTCTGAACAATGAACTGTTTGGAGTAGTCAGGACTCTTTAGGATAGGTGCAGAGCACATGGCCTTCTTCAGGTCTTCAAATGCCTTCTGACAGCTAACTGTCCACTGAACCTTTTTTGGCATCTTCTTGGACGTCAAGTCATTTAATGGTGTCACTATAGACCCATAGTTTTTCACAAACTTTCTGTAATACCCAGTCAGGCCCAAGAAGGCTCTGACTTGTGTCTGGGTAACTGGAGGAGCCCAGTCCTGTATGGCCTGGATTTTGCTTTCCAGTGGCTGAACCTGGCCTCCACCTACTAGGTGGCCCAGGTATACAACCTTACTCTGCCCTATCTGGCACTTTGTGGCCTTGATAGTTAGGCCTGCTGTGAGAAGTTGGCCTGGTAGGGGATGTTTCCAATTCTGGAACCACCTACTACCTGACCAAACAATCCCCTTATGGTGTCTGGTTGTAAGTCAACCTTATTAGACAAGCTATCCTAGGGGTAGCATGGACTAAGCAGCCTAAAGGCTTAACTTAAGAGGTCGTGTTCAGCGAGCTGTTTTACCACATACAATCCTGTAATACCAAATGAAAGGACACCACACAAGTATATATTATAAAAATATATGTGTTTATTACTAAAAACAATCCCCAGTATTCTTTATGAATAAAGGGGCACAAGCGTTAAATCAAAAGCACTGTTTAAACATACAAAGTTGCACAATTATGGATGAGGGCAGGGGGCCACTCAAACCATATACTAAACAAGTGGTATAAGAGAGGCCACTCGAACAGTGGTTAGGCCTAGGGCCTAGGGAATCGCTGGGAGCAGTCAGGACAAGCAATGCTGAAGTCGGGAATGGCCCTCGGGATTCGGGAGATGTGCGGAAAGCGCACGCATGCACCAATGTTAACCAATGGTGCGTAAAAGTCAAATAGTTAGAGTTTAAGGACACTTCCGCTGAACCTAGAGGAACAAAACTTAACACACAGACCCTAGAGGTGTGCACCAGTGTGGGAACACCGGCGGAGCAAAGTTACCTCACCCACAGGAAGTGGGTGCACAGGGTCGAAGTGGCGTCGGGTTTTGACACGCAGGCTCTTGGTGCTTGAAGCTGAAAGGGCTGCAGGCAGGGTGAAGACGAAGTGTCCGGTGGAGTCCAAGGGTGGACTCAAGTTGTAGAGTACCTGAAAGCAGAGGGGACAGAGTCTGGGTCACTCAGCAGTGACCAGGGTGGAACCAGGACGGAACCAGGCAATGTCGGGCGCAATCAGGTGGTCGTCGAGGCGCTTCTCTTCGCTGTCACGTGGGCTCTGGGGCATCTGCGACGTTCAGGAGCAGGTCACGATCTGTCCCACGCAGGCTCTCACCGTCGGTGCAGTCGGCTTCCGGTTTGGAGCAAACAAGCCTTGGTAAGAGCAATCCACGCGGGATTGGAAGATGGCGTCTCACTCGGACCAGGAAGGTCAGAGTCAGGGCTCCCTTTCAGGGGAGCTGGTGTGGATCTGGAGCAACCAGAATCACGAGTCTTCTTTTGTAGTTCGTCGGCACAGGGACCACAAGCCAGCGGGCAAGTGACCGGGCCAACGCGTTGAGCCAAATCGTGCCAAAGGGCCCCACGCAGCACTCGTCGAGTGTGGAGGGCTGAACTTCGGCTCAGGAGTAGCTCAGGGTGGGGGCTTCTCAAACCCCGGTGTACAGCTTCGAGGGTCACTCGTGGGCTGCACGGTCAGCGTCTCGTGGTCACTTCAAGATGGCGTGCCCCACGCTTCCGGTCGCCTCCACGGGTCTCAGCTTTGCAGGGACTGTGGATCGGGCTGTTAGAAGCTGGGCAGGCTTGATCTCGTCGATCTCAGTCGCTCGAGTTCCGGCGGGAACTGCAACCAAGTAGACGTCGAGGGCTGGATGGTGCCTGCTGCTGCAGGGTGGTCACTCCTTGACCACAAGGGAGATTCTTCGGGCTTCCACGTTGAGATGGAGGGCGAAGGGTCCAGAATATCGTTTCAAATGTTTCTTCCAGGAAATCTGATGTGCATTGGCACTGCTCCCACTCTTATTCGAATCTGGTGGGCGTGATTACCTGCTAGGTCCCCTCCTATGGGTGGGACCCAGGAAGTGGGTGGATACACCCCCTTCCTTTGATCCAGGCCGCCCTGGCACGAGGGCTGGAGTGCCCCAGAACCGGTTTGGCCGGATTATGCAAGGGGCAGCCTTGTGCGCCCCAGGCAGTGTCTGGTTTCTTTCAAACCTCCCTGCTACAATACACTATCTCCTGTCTGGAGGGCGGTGACACCCTCCTGTGACAGGAAACCCTTTGTCCAGGACCCCCTTGACTGGGTTTCGGTCAGCTCCAGGGGTCCAGACATTTGTCTGTGGCAGAGGCATCCATTTTGGGGATCTTAAGGTCTTTGGAGAAATCAACCGCATTAAAGTAAAGTAACATGTCTTACCCCTCTAGAGGGGTGGAATGCCATCCCCGTCGCCAGAACTGGCGAGGGGATGGTATTCCAAAGCGTATGACACCTTACACGACATGTTTTGATAAAGCCAAACCAGAGTTGCTAAATAACCGCGAGTATTATAAGGCACTTAATAGTATATGGTATGGCATTATCCTGAAACAGCTTAGGGATTTGTTCCCGACGGCTGCAGACAGGCTCAGCTCATGCTAGAGCTCCATCTCACATAAAAACCATGCACCCAGCCTCCAGGATTGGTGAGGCCTGTCTATAGGAGTGGCTCACAGGTTTACATGTGTCCAGATATAGGTTTAGACATAGGTATACTATATCTAAGCAAGGGGTGTGTACACCACCTTACCCCAGCTGAGTGATCAGCCAGTTGTGTCAATTTAAGAACCAGCCAGGGGTGGCAAAAGATATGCTGCAGCCCCTGGTAGGCCTTAGTGGCTCCTGTGCCCTGTGCACCTATAGTGCATTCTACAGGGGCTGACAAGGAGTCCATTTCCAATTGGTATGTGCCTATAGCACATGTGTCATTAATTTTACAGAGAGAGCAGATGGCCTGGGGCCCTGATTAGCAGGGAACCAGGTCAACTAAGTCAAAAAACCAGCTAAACACAGGCAAAAAATCTGGGGTAACCATAGTCAGGTAGCCACCTTCCTACATAACCCCCCCCCAAACGAAAGGAGATAAGGCTATCCTTGGCCAGGTAAGCCTATATTGCCTGAGTGGCCATATAAGGAAGTACCTGCACTAGCATGGGTACCCCCTGTCTCATGGTCCACTAAGCAGTCCCTCACCCTTTGGGTATTAGAGGGTCTCCACCATAGGGAATCACTACCTTGGGTGTGTTTATGCAAAGTTAAAGGCTGGTTTGGATATGGAGTATTGAAGTTAGGCTCTACTAAGTTAGGGCTTGGCTTCCTCCAATTATCTTCCACCAGGTGTGCCTTTCTTTCTTTAACTGAGTTGCACTGCGCTCTCAGGGTCAACCTCTGGCTACCTAAAGCTGGAGGCTGGGTCCCTCTGTTTGGCTTGCTGGAGGGACAGTTCAGGTTTGGGCCCCTTGGGTCCCAGGTTTGGCTGTGCCCAACAGAATCCATCTGTGGGAGGTCCCTAACTGTTTTTAAGGGGGCTCCCTCAGGAGTTTTTAAAGTTTTCACCTTACTAGGGCTACTAGTTTTGGTGCACCTAATCTTTTGATGGGGGTGCTTTATTTGACAGGGGGCCCTCTGGGTCTCACTGTCCTTCTTGTCCTCTGCAGCCCTGGGCTGGCTAAGGCAAGGTAGAGAGGGGCAGGTTACCTGCTCCAGACTGGGTTCCACCTGAGAAGGGTCCACTGACATCAGAGGTTCTGTCAGGCTAGGCCCAACCACCTCTGGGGCAGTTCCTTCATCAGGGGTAAGATCAGTTCCCTGAGGAGGCTGATCCTGTCCTAAAGTCTGGTGAGGGGGAGATTTCTCTTCCTCCTCCATGCTCTCAGTTTGTGTGGAGTTATCCATCATTTCAGGTTTCACAACACACGTGTCAGTTTGAGTTTGGGCTGTGGCCATCACAGCCCCACCAACCTTTTCAGGAGGAGACTCAGTTTGGGTTTCTGCTGTTATCATAACAGCTTTGCTATTCTGTTCAGGAAGAGCTTTTGCTAAAGATGGGGCAGGGAGTATCTCCGCCCTACCAACCTTTTCAGGAAGGACATCTTGAATTGGGGCTGTAGCCATTACAGCCCCACTAACCTTTCCATTGGAATTTACCATTCTAGAATGGATTTCCTGTTCAACCCCAGCCCAGGCTGAGATTTCTAAATCATTACCCAGTAGACAGTCTACAGGCAAGTTTGGGGACACTGCCACTCTCTTTGGGCCAGTGACACCTCCCCAGCTGAGACTTACTACTGCCATGGGATGATTTGTTTGGATGCCATCAATGTTTATTACCTGGTATGTGGCACCAGGTAAAAGTTGCTTAGAGGGGACTATGCCATCAGCCACCATGGTGATGCTAGCCCCTGTGTCTCTAAAAGCTTCAACTCTTAAACCATTGATGATGGGTTCTTGTCTATACTTGCTCAAAGTATTTGGGCAAGCAGAGAAGTTGGCAAACCCCATGCCAGCCTCATAAACAAGATCATTGGGTGATGGGGACCTGGATAGGCCAGGGTCCACCTGATTTCCAAAAGTAAACCCACCCAGATTCCTGGGTGTGCTTCCACTTCCTGGGGGATTACTGCTGACAGTAACAGGAGGTGTTGAAGCTGGCTTTGGAGGTATATTTTCTTTATTGTTATTCTTGGGACAACAGCTGTCTGTTTTGTAATGCCCCACCTGTTTACAGGGATAACAATAGGGTTTTTTCTCAGTTGAAGAAGTGTCTTGGGACCCACCCCCATCCTTGGAGTTTTGGGGCCCTGGGGAAGTCTTTTCTTTACTTTTATCCCCACCCTTATCTTGAGGCTTGGTAGACTCCTTCTTCTGGTTACTGTCCTGATTCTTAGGCCTAATCCTGGTTCTGACCCATTTATCTGCCTTCTTTCCCAATTCTTGGGGAGAGGTCAGATCAGAGTCTACCAGGTGCTGGTGTAAGAGCTGGTTCTGACAATTACTTAGGATCTGCTCCCTCATAATCAAATTATACAATCCTGTAAAGTCATGTACTTTGCTGCCATGTAGCCAACCCTCCAGAGCCTTAGTAGCACAATCTACAAAATCAGTCCAGTCCTGAGTCTGTGTCTTCTGGGTGTCTCTGAACTTGAACCTGTACTGTTCAGTGGTTAAGCCAAACCCATCTATCAGAACACTCTTCAGGACTTTGTAATTGTTTGCATCCTCATGTCTGACAGTGAGGAGCTTGTCCCTCCCTTTCTCTGAAAAGGAGTACCATAAGATTGCTGCCCACTGTTCCTCAGGAACCTGCTGTACCATGCAGGCTCTCTCAAGAGCAGTCATCCATTTGTGGATGTCATCCCCTTCTTTGAAGGGGGGCACAATCTTTGTCAGGTTTCTACTATCATAGGACCTGGGTTTCTCTTTAGGAATATTGCTGCCACCAGTGGCATCTAAGCCACACAATTTCTGCTCTCTTGCCAAGGCAAGTTTAGCTTGAGCTAAGGTAAGCTTAGCTTGACTCAGGGCTACCTCCTCTCTCTCTATCTGGAGTCTGACAGCCCTCATTCTAGCCCTATGCTCAGCTTTTTGAGAAGCACTCATGCCTCTCTCTGATTCTCTGGAGGCACTAGAAAGATGAGAGTCCCCTGAGGGAGATCTCACTCTTCTGTTGCCTGGGAGAATCACATGTTGGGTTCTGGGGAGGTGCTGGCCCTCTCCATTCCCCAGTAGGTCCAAGTTGGCCTGGCTAAGCCTACCAACTGGAACCTGGCTACCCTGATCCTGTACTTGTGAGTCCCCACCATCTGAGTCCTCATCCAAGTCATCATCATCCTCCTCCTCTTCAGGGGGATCAACTACAGGGGGGTTCCCTCCAGTTCCTGTATCTAGGGAAGCTGCTTTTGCCTTCTCTAAGTCATCCTGTTCTAGGATTTCTACCAGGATTAGGCAGGTGGGGCTTCTGCCCCTTTTTAACCCTCTTGCTTTGCACAAGGCAATCAAGTCTCTGCGGGTTAGTTTGTCATATCCAAAAGTTGCCTGGGTAGGGTCAACTGTCACAGGACTAGACCCTGAGGCCTTTCCTGTGTCAGACATGGTTACTAGTGAGGTGTAAGTGGTGCACTTACCTACACTAAGTGTTTTCCTACTGGACCTTGCTAGTGAGTTGTAGTCAGGGGTGTGCTACTCCCTTCAACCTACAACTACTAAGTTCAGTAGAACTTAATATGCTAAGCTTTTGATTTTATATGTACCTAGAGGTACTTGATGTGATCTTTCAATTTGATATAAAGATTGCAATGGTAAAACAACAGCAAGCTCAAATCCGCACCGCTGCTCACCAATGTGAGAAGTTGGCCTGGTAGGGGATGTTTCCAATTCTGGAACCACCTACTACCTGACCAAACAATCCCCTTATGGTGTCTGGTTGTAAGTCAACCTTATTAGACAAGCTATCCTAGGGGTAGCATGGACTAAGCAGCCTAAAGGCTTAACTTAAGAGGTCGTGTTCAGCGAGCTGTTTTACCACATACAATCCTGTAATACCAAATGAAAGGACACCACACAAGTATATATTATAAAAATATATGTGTTTATTACTAAAAACAATCCCCAGTATTCTTTATGAATAAAGGGGCACAAGCGTTAAATCAAAAGCACTGTTTAAACATACAAAGTTGCACAATTATGGATGAGGGCAGGGGGCCACTCAAACCATATACTAAACAAGTGGTATAAGAGAGGCCACTCGAACAGTGGTTAGGCCTAGGGCCTAGGGAATCGCTGGGAGCAGTCAGGACAAGCAATGCTGAAGTCGGGAATGGCCCTCGGGATTCGGGAGATGTGCGGAAAGCGCACGCATGCACCAATGTTAACCAATGGTGCGTAAAAGTCAAATAGTTAGAGTTTAAGGACACTTCCGCTGAACCTAGAGGAACAAAACTTAACACACAGACCCTAGAGGTGTGCACCAGTGTGGGAACACCGGCGGAGCAAAGTTACCTCACCCACAGGAAGTGGGTGCACAGGGTCGAAGTGGCGTCGGGTTTTGACACGCAGGCTCTTGGTGCTTGAAGCTGAAAGGGCTGCAGGCAGGGTGAAGACGAAGTGTCCGGTGGAGTCCAAGGGTGGACTCAAGTTGTAGAGTACCTGAAAGCAGAGGGGACAGAGTCTGGGTCACTCAGCAGTGACCAGGGTGGAACCAGGACGGAACCAGGCAATGTCGGGCGCAATCAGGTGGTCGTCGAGGCGCTTCTCTTCGCTGTCACGTGGGCTCTGGGGCATCTGCGACGTTCAGGAGCAGGTCACGATCTGTCCCACGCAGGCTCTCACCGTCGGTGCAGTCGGCTTCCGGTTTGGAGCAAACAAGCCTTGGTAAGAGCAATCCACGCGGGATTGGAAGATGGCGTCTCACTCGGACCAGGAAGGTCAGAGTCGGGGCTCCCTTTCAGGGGAGCTGGTGTGGATCTGGAGCAACCAGAATCACGAGTCTTCTTTTGTAGTTCGTCGGCACAGGGACCACAAGCCAGCGGGCAAGTGACCGGGCCAACGCGTTGAGCCAAATCGTGCCAAAGGGCCCCACGCAGCACTCGTCGAGTGTGGAGGGCTGAACTTCGGCTCAGGAGTAGCTCAGGGTGGGGGCTTCTCAAACCCCGGTGTACAGCTTCGAGGGTCACTCGTGGGCTGCACGGTCAGCGTCTCGTGGTCACTTCAAGATGGCGTGCCCCACGCTTCCGGTCGCCTCCACGGGTCTCAGCTTTGCAGGGACTGTGGATCGGGCTGTTAGAAGCTGGGCAGGCTTGATCTCGTCGATCTCAGTCGCTCGAGTTCCGGCGGGAACTGCAACCAAGTAGACGTCGAGGGCTGGATGGTGCCTGCTGCTGCAGGGTGGTCACTCCTTGACCACAAGGGAGATTCTTCGGGCTTCCACGTTGAGATGGAGGGCGAAGGGTCCAGAATATCGTTTCAAATGTTTCTTCCAGGAAATCTGATGTGCATTGGCACTGCTCCCACTCTTATTCGAATCTGGTGGGCGTGATTACCTGCTAGGTCCCCTCCTATGGGTGGGACCCAGGAAGTGGGTGGATACACCCCCTTCCTTTGATCCAGGCCGCCCTGGCACGAGGGCTGGAGTGCCCCAGAACCGGTTTGGCCGGATTATGCAAGGGGCAGCCTTGTGCGCCCCAGGCAGTGTCTGGTTTCTTTCAAACCTCCCTGCTACAATACACTATCTCCTGTCTGGAGGGCGGTGACACCCTCCTGTGACAGGAAACCCTTTGTCCAGGACCCCCTTGACTGGGTTTCGGTCAGCTCCAGGGGTCCAGACATTTGTCTGTGGCAGAGGCATCCATTTTGGGGATCTTAAGGTCTTTGGAGAAATCAACCGCATTAAAGTAAAGTAACATGTCTTACCCCTCTAGAGGGGTGGAATGCCATCCCCGTCGCCAGAACTGGCGAGGGGATGGTATTCCAAAGCGTATGACACCTTACACGACATGTTTTGATAAAGCCAAACCAGAGTTGCTAAATAACCGCGAGGATTATAAGGCACTTAATAGTATATGGTATGGCATTATCCTGAAACAGCTTAGGGATTTGTTCCCGACGGCTGCAGACAGGCTCAGCTCATGCTAGAGCTCCATCTCACATAAAAACCATGCACCCAGCCTCCAGGATTGGTGAGGCCTGTCTATAGGAGTGGCTCACAGGTTTACATGTGTCCAGATATAGGTTTAGACATAGGTATACTATATCTAAGCAAGGGGTGTGTACACCACCTTACCCCAGCTGAGTGATCAGCCAGTTGTGTCAATTTAAGAACCAGCCAGGGGTGGCAAAAGATATGCTGCAGCCCCTGGTAGGCCTTAGTGGCTCCTGTGCCCTGTGCACCTATAGTGCATTCTACAGGGGCTGACAAGGAGTCCATTTCCAATTGGTATGTGCCTATAGCACATGTGTCATTAATTTTACAGAGAGAGCAGATGGCCTGGGGCCCTGATTAGCAGGGAACCAGGTCAACTAAGTCAAAAAACCAGCTAAACACAGGCAAAAAATCTGGGGTAACCATAGTCAGGTAGCCACCTTCCTACACCTGCCTTTTGCAGGGCCTCCAAAACTTTCTTCAGGTGGATCAGGTGATCCTCCCAGGTGGAGCTAAAGACAGCAATATCATCCAGATAAGCTGCACAAAAGTCATCCAACCCAGTAAGGACTTGGTTCACCAACCTTTGAAAAGTGGCAGGTGCATTCTTCAAACCAAAGGGCATTACCACAAACTGATAATGTCCACTAGGGGTAGAGAATGCTGTTTTGGCTTTTGACTCCTCAGCTAGTCTGATTTGCCAGTAGCCAGCTGTCAGATCAAATGTGCTCAGAAACTTGGCAGAAGCCAATCTGTCAATGAGCTCATCTGCTCTTGGAATGGGGTGAGCATCTGTCCTAGTGACAGCATTGAGACCCCTGTAATCCACGCAAAACCTCATTTCTCTCTTACCATCTTGGGTATGAGGTTTTGGCACCAGGACTACTGGGCTGGCCCATGGGCTCTCTGATGGCTCAATCACTCCAAGCTCCAACATCTTTTGCACCTCAGCCTTGATGCAATCCCTGACATGATCAGGTTGCCTGTAGATCTTATTCTTGACAGGCAGACTGTCACCAGTGTCCACAACATGGGTACACCAGTCAGTTTGGCTGGGTGTGAGTGAAAACATTTGCCTGTGAGCCTGCAAAACTTGTCTGCAGTCCCTCTGTTGCTGGTCAGTGAGGCTGCCTGCCAAGGCTACTCCATCAACTGAACCATCATCAGGGTTCTGGGAAAGCAGGTCTGGGAGAGGGTCACTCTCTTCCTCCTGTTCCCCATCTGTGGCCATGAGCAAGCTCATGTCCTCCCTGTCTACAAATGCTTTCAAGCGATTCACATGGATTACCCTGTGAGGGCTCCTGGGTGTTCCAAAGTCTACCAAGTAGGTGACTTCCCCTTTCTTCTCAATAATAGGATAGGGTCCACTCCATTTGTCTTGGAGTGCTGCTGGAGCCACTGGCTCCAGTACCCATACCTTCTGTCCTGGTTGGAACTCTACCAGTACAGCCTTTTGGTCATGCCAAGCTTTCTGCAATTCTTGGCTGGCCTCCAGGTTTTTGGATGCTCTTTCCATGTACTCAGCCATCCTGGAGCGGAGACCAAGTACATAGTCCACTATGTCTAGTTTGGGCTTTTTGAGAGGTAACTCCCATCCTTCCTTCACCAAACACAATGGACCTCTCACAGGGTGGCCAAACAAAAGTTCAAAAGGGCTGTAGCCAACCCCCTTCTGTGGGACCTCTCTGTAAGCAAAGAGCAGGCAGGGTAAAAGAATGTCCCATTTCCGCCTGAGCTTCTCTGGTAGTCCTTTTATCATGCCTTTAAGGGTCTTGTTAAATCTCTCCACAAGCCCATTGCATTGTGGATGATATGGGGTGGTAAACTTATAGTTTACTCCACATTCCTTCCACATTGCTTTTAGATAGCTGGACATAAAATTTGTCCCTCTATCTGATAGTACCTCCTTAGGAAAGCCCACTCTTGAGAAAACTGCAATGAGGGCTTTTGCCACCACAGGTGCTGTGGTGGTCCTTAGGGGAATAGCCTCTGGGTACCTGGTGGCATGATCCACTACCACCAGTATGAATCTGTTCCCAGATGCTGTTTGGGGGTCCATTGGACCCACAATATCAATTCCAACTCTCTCAAAGGGGACCCCCACCACAGGTAGTGGTATTAGGGGGGCCTTTGTTGTGCCACCTGACTTACCACTGGCTTGGCAAGTGACACAGGAGCGACAAAACTCCTTGACATCCTCTGACATGTGAGGCCAGTGAAAGTGTGGAACAAGCCTGTCCCACGTCTTGTTCTGGCCTAAGTGTCCTGCAAGGGGAATATCATGGGCCAAGGTAAGGAGGAATCCCCTAAACTGCAGAGGTATCACCAACCTCCTGGTCATGCCAGGCTTGGGGGCTCTAGCCTCTGAGTAAAGGAGTCCCTCATCCCAATACACTGTATGGGTACCTTGGGCATCCCCAGCAGCCTCAGCAGCAGCCTGCTGTCTGAGGGGTTCAAGGGAAGGGCAATCTAATTGAGCCTGCCTCAGGTCTGCCCTTGAGGGTCCCCCTGTCCCCAGAAACTCAACCTGGTCAGGTTCAAGCTCCTCAGAGACAGTCTCCTCTTGGACTGCAGAATCAGTTTCCTCTGAAACCTGATCCTCAACCTGGGGCAAGGTGGAAGGCGAGGCCTTTCCTCTCTTGCTCCTTCTCTTGGGTTGTGGCTGGTCTATTGTCTCAAGATCCACCACTGGTTCAGGAAGGCACTTCTTAGCCTGAGCCCTTGTCATGGCAAGGACATGCTCTGAAATCCCTAGCATTTCTGCATGAGTCCTGTACTCCACTTCTGACCATGCTGAGCTTTCAAGGTCATTGCCTAACAGACAGTCTACTGGTAGGTCTGCACTCACCACAACTTTCTTTAGGCCATCAACCCCTCCCCAGGAGAAGTTCACAACTGCCACAATATGGGAGGTAGTGGAGTTGCTTGCATTGGTTACTAGGTAGCTCTCTCCTAGTACAATCTGTCCAGGGTCCACAAAGCCAGGGGTCACCATGGTGACACTAGCACATGTGTCCCTGTAAGCTTGAGCCAGTTTCTCATTTATTAAGGGAGTCTGCCTGTATTTGCCCAGGTTAGTGGGGCTTACTGCAGTGGGCAACTCAATGTCCACATCATACAGGAGAACTGCCTGTGTAGGGACTCTGACTAGGCCAGATCCTACTTCAATACCCAGGGTCAACCCAGCTACACCCTTGGACTGTGTTCCACCACTGCTTACTGTACTTGGGGTTGCAGTTGCTTTAGGAGCTGTAGTGGTGGGAACTGGATTTGCCTTGGTGCACTCACTGCCCCAGTGTGAAACTGATTTGCAGGTATTACACCAAGGTGTCTTTGGACCTTTGTTCTTCTTCTTCTTGTTACCATTTTGGGAACCACCCTCCTTACTATTAGTTTGGGGGCCTGAAGACTTCTGGTCTTTTTCTTTATCTTTCTGATTCTGATTACCACCCTTCTGGTCTGTTTTCTTCTGGTCACCACCTTGGTTCTGGGGTTTCTGCTTAATCCTTGTTCTGACCCATTTGTCTGCCTTCTTTCCCAATTCTTGGGGAGAGGTCAGATCAGAGTCAATAAGGTATTGATGCAACAGCTGGTTTGTACAGTTATTAAGGATCTGTTCTCTCATCATAAGATTGTACAATCCTGTATAGTCTGAAACTTTACTTCCCTGTAACCAACCCTCCAAAGCCTTAGTGGCACACTCCACAAAATCAGTCCAGTCTTGAGTCTGTGCTTTCTGGGTGTCTCTGAACAACAACCTGTATTGCTCAGTGGTTAGGCCATACCCTTCAATGAGAGCACTCTTCAAAACAGAGTAGTTTTTGGCATCCTCAGGTCTAACTGTGAGGAGCCTGTCTCTCCCTTTCTCAGAAAAGGAGTACCACAAAATTGCAGCCCACTGGTTCTCAGGAACCTGCTGTACCATGCAGGCTCTCTCAAGAGCAGTCATCCATTTGTGGATGTCATCCCCTTCTTTGAAGGGGGGCACAATCTTGGTCAGGTTTCTATTGTCATAGGCCCTGTCTTTTTCTCTTGGAAAATTGCTGCCACCAGTGACATCTAAGCCACTTAATTTCTGCTCTCTTGCCAAGGCAAGTTTAGCTTGAGCTAAGGTAAGCTTAGCTTGACTCAGGGCTACCTCCTCTCTCTCTATCTGGAGTCTGACAGCCCTCATTCTAGCCCTATGCTCAGCTTTCTGAGAAGCACTCATGCCTCTCTCTGATTCTCTGGAGGCACTAGAAAGATGAGAGTCCCCTGAGGGAGATCTCACTCTTCTGTTGCCTGGGAGAATCACATGTTGGGTTCTGGGGAGGTGCTGGCCCTCTCCATTCCCCAGTAGGTCCAAGTTGGCCTGGCTAAGCCTACCAACTGGAACCTGGCTACCCTGATCCTGTACTTCTAAGTCCTCAACCTCTGAGTCCTCATCCAAGTCATCATCATCCTCCTCTTCAGGGGGATCAACTGCAGGGGGGTTCCCTCCAGTTCCTGTATCTAGGGAAGCTGCTTTTGCCCTCTCTAAGTCATCCTGTTCTAGGAGTTCTATCAGGGTTAGGCAGGTGGGGCTTCTGCCCCTTTTTAACCCTCTTGCTTTGCACAAGACAATCAAGTCTCTGCGGGTTAGTTTGTCATATCCAGAAGTTGCCTGGGTAGGGTCAACTGTCACAGGACTAGACCCTGAGGCCTTTCCTGTGTCGGACATGGTTACTAGTGAGGTGTAAGTGGTGCACTTACCTACACTAAGTGTTTTCCTACTGGACCTTGCTAGTGAGTTGTAGTCAGGGGTGTGCTACTCCCTTCAACCTACAACTACTAAGTTCAGTAGAACTTAATATGCTAAGCTTTTGATTTTATATGTACCTAGAGGTACTTGATGTGATCTTTCAATTTGATATAAAGATTGCAATGGTAAAACAACAGCAAGCTCAAATCCGCACCGCTGCTCACCAATGTGAGAAGTTGGCCTGGTAGGGGATGTTTCCAATTCTGGAACCACCTACTACCTGACCAAACAATCCCCTTATGGTGTCTGGTTGTAAGTCAACCTTATTAGACAAGCTATCCTAGTGGTAGCATGGACTAAGCAGCCTAAAGGCTTAACTTAAGAGGTCGTGTTAAGCGAGCTGTTTTACCACATACAATCCTGTAATACCAAATGAAAGGACACCACACAAGTATATATTATAAAAATATATGTGTTTATTACTAAAAACAATCCCCAGTATTCTTTATGAATAAAGGGGCACAAGCGTTAAATCAAAAGCACTGTTTAAACATACAAAGTTGCACAATTATGGATGAGGACAGGGGGCCACTCAAACCATATACTAAACAAGTGGTATAAGAGAGGCCACTCGAACAGTGGTTAGGCCTAGGGCCTAGGGAATCGCTGGGAGCAGTCAGGACAAGCAATGCTGAAGTCGGGAATGGCCCTCGGGATTCGGGAGATGTGCGGAAAGCGCACGCATGCACCAATGTTAACCAATGGTGCGTAAAAGTCAAATAGTTAAAGTTTAAGGACACTTCCGCTGAACCTAGAGGAACAAAACTTAACACACAGACCCTAGAGGTGTGCACCAGTGTGGGAACACCGGCGGAGCAAAGTTACCTCACCCACAGGAAGTGGGTGCACAGGGTCGAAGTGGCGTCGGGTTTTGACACGCAGGCTCTTGGTGCTTGAAGCTGAAAGGGCTGCAGGCAGGGTGAAGACGAAGTGTCCGGTGGAGTCCAAGGGTGGACTCAAGTTGTAGAGTACCTGAAAGCAGAGGGGACAGAGTCTGGGTCACTCAGCAGTGACCAGGGTGGAACCAGGACGGAACCAGGCAATGTCGGGCGCAATCAGGTGGTCGTCGAGGCGCTTCTCTTCGCTGTCACGTGGGCTCTGGGGCATCTGCGACGTCCAGGAGCAGGTCACGATCTGTCCCACGCAGGCTCTCACCGTCGGTGCAGTCGGCTTCCGGTTTGGAGCAAACAAGCCTTGGTAAGAGCAATCCACGCGGGATTGGAAGATGGCGTCTTACTCGGACCAGGAAGGTCAGAGTCGGGGCTCCCTTTCAGGGGAGCTGGTGTGGATCTGGAGCAACCAGAATCACGAGTCTTCTTTTGTAGTTCGTCGGCACAGGGACCACAAGCCAGCTGGCAAGTGACCGGGCCAACGCGTTGAGCCAAATCGTGCCAAAGGGCCCCACGCAGCACTCGTCGAGTGTGGAGGGCTGAACTTCGGCTCAGGAGTAGCTCAGGGTGGGGGCTTCTCAAACCCCGGTGTACAGCTTCGAGGGTCACTCGTGGGCTGCACGGTCAGCGTCTCGTGGTCACTTCAAGATGGCGTGCCCCACGCTTCCGGTCGCCTCCACGGGTCTCAGCTTTGCAGGGACTGTGGATCGGGCTGTTAGAAGCTGGGCAGGCTTGATCTCGTCGATCTCAGTCGCTCGAGTTCCGGCGGGAACTGCAACTAAGTAGACAACGAGGGCTGGATGGTGCCTGCTGCTGCAGGGTGGTCACTCCTTGACCACAAGGGAGATTCTTCGGGCTTCCACGTTGAGATGGAGGGCGAAGGGTCCAGAATATCGTTTCAAATGTTTCTTCCAGGAAATCTGATGTGCATTGGCACTGCTCCCACTCTTATTCGAATCTGGTGGGCGTGATTACCTGCTAGGTCCCCTCCTATGGGTGGGACCCAGGAAGTGGGTGGATACACCCCCTTCCTTTGATCCAGGCCGCCCTGGCACGAGGGCTGGAGTGCCCCAGAACCGGTTTGGCCGGATTATGCAAGGGGCAGCCTTGTGCGCCCCAGGCAGTGTCTGGTTTCTTTCAAACCTCCCTGCTACAATACACTATCTCCTGTCTGGAGGGCGGTGACACCCTCCTGTGACAGGAAACCCTTTGTCCAGGACCCCCTTGACTGGGTTTCGGTCAGCTCCAGGGGTCCAGACATTTGTCTGTGGCAGAGGCATCCATTTTGTGGATCTTAAGGCCTTTGGAGAAATCAACCGCGTTAAAGTGAAGTAACATGTCTTACCCCTCTAGAGGGGTGGAATGCCATCCCCGTCGCCAGAACTGGCGAGGGGATGGTATTCCAAAGCGTATGACACCTTACACGACATGTTTTGATAAAGCCAAACCAGAGTTGCTAAATAACCGCGAGGATTATAAGGCACTTAATAGTATATGGTATGGCATTATCCTGAAACAGCTTAGGGATTTGTTCCCGACGGCTGCAGACAGGCTCAGCTCATGCTAGAGCTCCATCTCACATAAAAACCAAGCACCCAGCCTCCAGGATTGGTGAGGCCTGTCTATAGGAGTGGCTCACAGGTTTACATGTGTCCAGATATAGGTTTAGACATAGGTATACTATATCTAAGCAAGGGGTGTGTACACCACCTTACCCCAGCTGAGTGATCAGCCAGTTGTGTCAATTTAAGAACCAGCCAGGGGTGGCAAAAGATATGCTGCAGCCCCTGGTAGGCCTTAGTGGCTCCTGTGCCCTGTGCACCTATAGTGCATTCTACAGGGGCTGACAAGGAGTCCATTTCCAATTGGTATGTGCCTATAGCACATGTGTCATTAATTTAGTGAGAGAACAGCAGGCTGGGGGTCTGATCAGCAGGCCCACAGCCTCAGTAGTCGAAAACCAGTGAAGCAAAAAGCAAAAATTTGGGGTGACCATAGGATAGCAGACCCTACTCTCCTACAGTTTGGCCTAACCACTGAGCAATACAGGTTGTTGTTCAGAGACACCCAAAAAGCACAGACTCAAGACTGGACTGATTTCGTTGAGTGTGCCACTAAGGCTTTGGAGGGTTGGTTGCAGGGAAGTAAAGTTTCAGACTATACAGGATTGTACAATCTTATAATGAGAGAACAGATCCTTAATAACTGTACAAACCAGCTGTTGCATCAATACCTTATTGACTCTGATCTGACCTCTCCCCAAGAATTGGGAAAGAAGGCGGACAAATGGGTCAGAACAAGGATTAAGCAGAAACCCCAGAACCAAGGTGGTGACCAGAAGAAAACAGACCAGAAGGGTGGTAATCAGAAAGATAAAGAAAAAGACCAGAAGTCTTCAGGCCCCCAAACTAATAGTAAGGAGGGTGGTTCCCAAAATGGAAATGTAGGAAGGTGGCTACCTGACTATGGTTACCCCAGATTTTTTGCCTGTGTTTAGCTGGTTTTTTGACTTAGTTGACCTGGTTCCCTGCTAATCAGGGCCCCAGGCCATCTGCTCTCTCTGTAAAATGGATTCCATGTACCCTAGGTACATACCAATTGGAAATGGACTCCTTGTCAGCCCCTGTAGAATGCACTATAGGTGCACAGGGCACAGGAGCCACTAAGGCCTACCAGGGGCTGCAGCATATCTTTTGCCACCCCTGGCTGGTTCTTAAATTGACACAACTGGCTGATCACTCAGCTGGGGTAAGGTGGTGTACACACCCCTTGCTTAGATATAGTATACCTATGTCTAAACCTATATCTGGACACATGTAAACCTGTGAGCCACTCCTATAGACAGGCCTCACCAATCCTGGAGGCTGGGTGCATGGTTTTTATGTGAGATGGAGCTCTAGCATGAGCTGAGCCTGTCTGCAGCCGTCGGGAACAAATCCCTAAGCTGTTTCAGGATAATGCCATACCATATACTATTAAGTGCCTTATAATCCTCGCGGTTATTTAGCAACTCTGGTTTGGCTTTATCAAAACATGTCGTGTAAGGTGTCATACGCTTTGGAATACCATCCCCTCGCCAGTTCTGGCGACGGGGATGGCATTCCACCCCTCTAGAGGGGTAAGACATGTTACTTTGCTTTAATGCGGTTGATTTCTCCAAAGGCCTTAAGATCCCCAAAATGGATGCCTCTGCCACAGACAAATGTCTGGACCCCTGGAGCTGACCGAAACCCAGTCAAGGGGGTCCTGGACAAAGGGTTTCCTGTCACAGGAGGGTGTCACCGCCGTCCAGACAGGAGATAGTGTATTGTAGCAGGGAGGTTTGAAAGAAACCAGACACTGCCTGGGGCGCACAAGGCTGCCCCTTGCATAATCCGGCCAAACCGGTTCTGGGGCACTCCAGCCCTCGTGCCAGGGCGGCCTGGATCAAAGGAAGGGGGTGTATCCACCCACTTCCTGGGTCCCACCCATAGGAGGGGACCTAGCAGGTAATCACGCCCACCAGATTCGAATAAGAGTGGGAGCAGTGCCAATGCACATCAGATTTCCTGGAAGAAACATTTGAAACGATATTCTGGACCCTTCGCCCTCCATCTCAACGTGGAAGCCCGAAGAATCTCCCTTGTGGTCAAGGAGTGACCACCCTGCAGCAGCAGGCACCATCCAGCCCTCGACGTCTACTTAGTTGCAGTTCCCGCCGGAACTCGAGCGACTGAGATCGACGAGATCAAGCCTGCCCAGCTTCTAACAGCCCGATCCACAGTCCCTGCAAAGCTGAGACCCGTGGAGGCGACCGGAAGCGTGGGGCACGCCATCTTGAAGTGACCACGAGACGCTGACCGTGCAGCCCACGAGTGACCCTCGAAGCTGTACACCGGGGTTTGAGAAGCCCCCACCCTGAGCTACTCCTGAGCCGAAGTTCAGCCCTCCACACTCGACGAGTGCTGCGTGGGGCCCTTTGGCACGATTTGGCTCAACGCGTTGGCCCGGTCACTTGCCAGCTGGCTTGTGGTCCCTGTGCCAACGAACTACAAAAGAAGACTCGTGATTCTGGTTGCTCCAGATCCACACCAGCTCCCCTGAAAGGGAGCCCCGACTCTGACCTTCCTGGTCCGAGTGAGACGCCATCTTCCAATCCCGCGTGGATTGCTCTTACCAAGGCTTGTTTGCTCCAAACCGGAAGCCGACTGCACCGACGGTGAGAGCCTGCGTGGGACAGATCGTGACCTGCTCCTGGACGTCGCAGATGCCCCAGAGCCCACGTGACAGCGAAGAGAAGCGCCTCGACGACCACCTGATTGCGCCCGACATTGCCTGGTTCCGTCCTGGTTCCACCCTGGTCACTGCTGAGTGACCCAGACTCTGTCCCCTCTGCTTTCAGGTACTCTACAACTTGAGTCCACCCTTGGACTCCACCGGACACTTCGTCTTCACCCTGCCTGCAGCCCTTTCAGCTTCAAGCACCAAGAGCCTGCGTGTCAAAACCCGACGCCACTTCGACCCTGTGCACCCACTTCCTGTGGGTGAGGTAACTTTGCTCCGCCGGTGTTCCCACACTGGTGCACACCTCTAGGGTCTGTGTGTTAAGTTTTGTTCCTCTAGGTTCAGCGGAAGTGTCCTTAAACTTTAACTATTTGACTTTTACGCACCATTGGTTAACATTGGTGCATGCGTGCGCTTTCCGCACATCTCCCGAATCCCGAGGGCCATTCCCGACTTCAGCATTGCTTGTCCTGACTGCTCCCAGCGATTCCCTAGGCCCTAGGCCTAACCACTGTTCGAGTGGCCTCTCTTATACCACTTGTTTAGTATATGGTTCGAGTGGCCCCCTGCCCTCATCCATAATTGTGCAACTTTGTATGTTTAAACAGTGCTTTTGATTTAACGCTTGTGCCCCTTTATTCATAAAGAATACTGGGGATTGTTTTTAGTAATAAACACATATATTTTTATAATATATACTTGTGTGGTGTCCTTTCATTTGGTATTACAGGATTGTATGTGGTAAAACAGCTCGCTTAACACGACCTCTTAAGTTAAGCCTTTAGGCTGCTTAGTCCATGCTACCACTAGGATAGCTTGTCTAATAAGGTTGACTTACAACCAGACACCATAAGGGGATTGTTTGGTCAGGTAGTAGGTGGTTCCAGAATTGGAAACATCCCCTACCAGGCCAACTTCTCACATTGGTGAGCAGCGGTGCGGATTTGAGCTTGCTGTTGTTTTACCATTGCAATCTTTATATCAAATTGAAAGATCACATCAAGTACCTCTAGGTACATATAAAATCAAAAGCTTAGCATATTAAGTTCTACTGAACTTAGTAGTTGTAGGTTGAAGGGAGTAGCACACCCCTGACTACAACTCACTAGCAAGGTCCAGTAGGAAAACACTTAGTGTAGGTAAGTGCACCACTTACACCTCACTAGTAACCATGTCCGACACAGGAAAGGCCTCAGGGTCTAGTCCTGTGACAGTTGACCCTACCCAGGCAACTTCTGGATATGACAAACTAACCCGCAGAGACTTGATTGTCTTGTGCAAAGCAAGAGGGTTAAAAAGGGGCAGAAGCCCCACCTGCCTAATCCTGATAGGACTCCTAGAACAGGATGACTTAGAGAGGGCAAAAGCAGCTTCCCTAGATACAGGAACTGAAGGGAACCCCCCTGCAGTTGATCCCCCTGAAGAGGAGGATGATGATGACTTGGATGAGGACTCAGAGGTTGAGGACTTAGAAGTACAGGATCAGGGTAGCCAGGTTCCAGTTGGTAGGCTTAGCCAGGCCAACTTGGACCTACTGGGGAATGGAGAGGGCCAGCACCTCCCCAGAACCCAACATATGATTCCCCCAGGCAACAGAAGAGTGAGATCTCCCTCAGGAGACTCTCATCTTTCTAGTGCCTCCAGGGAATCACAGAGAGGCATGAATGCTTCTCAAAAGTTAGAGCATAGGGCCAGAATGAGGGCTGTCAAACTCCAGATAGAGAGGGAGGAGGTAGCCTTGGCTCAAGCTAAACTTGCCTTGGCAAGAGAGCAGAAATTGTGTGGCTTAGATGCCACTGGTGGCAGCAATATCCCTAAAGAGAAACCCAGGTCCTATGATAGTAGAAACCTGACAAAGATTGTGCCCCCCTACAAGGAAGGGGATGACATCCACAAATGGATGACTGCTCTTGAGAGAGCCTGCATGGTACAGCAGGTTCCTGAGGAACAGTGGGCAGCAATCTTATGGTACTCCTTTTCAGAGAAAGGGAGGGACAAGCTCCTCACTGTCAGACATGAGGATGCAAACAATTACAAAGTCCTGAAGAGTGTTCTGATAGATGGGTTTGGCTTAACCACTGAACAGTACAGGTTCAAGTTCAGAGACACCCAGAAGACACAGACTCAGGACTGGACTGATTTTGTAGATTGTGCTACTAAGGCTCTGGAGGGTTGGCTACATGGCAGCAAAGTACATGACTTTACAGGATTGTATAATTTGATTATGAGGGAGCAGATCCTAAGTAATTGTCAGAACCAGCTCTTACACCAGCACCTGGTAGACTCTGATCTGACCTCTCCCCAAGAATTGGGAAAGAAGGCAGACAAATGGGTCAGAACCAGGATTAGGCCTAAGAATCAGGACAGTAACCAGAAGAAGGAGTCTACCAAGCCTCAAGATAAGGGTGGGGATAAAAGTAAAGAAAAGACTTCCCCAGGGCCCCAAAACTCCAAGGATGGGGGTGGGTCCCAAGACACTTCTTCAACTGAGAAAAAACCCTATTGTTATCCCTGTAAACAGGTGGGGCATTACAAAACAGACAGCTGTTGTCCCAAGAATAACAATAAAGAAAATATACCTCCAAAGCCAGCTTCAACACCTCCTGTTACTGTCAGCAGTAATCCCCCAGGAAGTGGAAGCACACCCAGGAATCTGGGTGGGTTTACTTTTGGAAATCAGGTGGACCCTGGCCTATCCAGGTCCCCATCACCCCATGATCTTGTTTATGAGGCTGGCATGGGGTTTGCCAACTTCTCTGCTTGCCCAAATACTTTGAGCAAGTATAGACAAGAACCCATCATCAATGGTTTAAGAGTTGAAGCTTTTAGAGACACAGGGGCTAGCATCACCCTGGTGGCTGATGGCATAGTCCCCTCTAAGCAACTTTTACCTGGTGCCACATACCAGGTAATAAACATTGATGGCATCCAAACAAATCATCCCATGGCAGTAGTAAGTCTCAGCTGGGGAGGTGTCACTGGCCCAAAGAGAGTGGCAGTGTCCCCAAACTTGCCTGTAGACTGTCTACTGGGTAATGATTTAGAAATCTCAGCCTGGGCTGGGGTTGAACAGGAAATCCATTCTAGAATGGTAAATTCCAATGGAAAGGTTAGTGGGGCTGTAATGGCTACAGCCCCAATTCAAGATGTCCTTCCTGAAAAGGTTGGTAGGGCGGAGATACTCCCTGCCCCATCTTTAGCAAAAGCTCTTCCTGAACAGAATAGCAAAGCTGTTATGATAACAGCAGAAACCCAAACTGAGTCTCCTCCTGAAAAGGTTGGTGGGGCTGTGATGGCCACAGCCCAAACTCAAACTGACACGTGTGTTGTGAAACCTGAAATGATGGATAACTCCACACAAACTGAGAGCATGGAGGAGGAAGAGAAATCTCCCCCTCACCAGACTTTAGGACAGGATCAGCCTCCTCAGGGAACTGATCTTACCCCTGATGAAGGAACTGCCCCAGAGGTGGTTGGGCCTAGCCTGACAGAACCTCTGATGTCAGTGGACCCTTCTCAGGTGGGACCCAGTCTGGAGCAGGTAACCTGCCCCTCTCTACCTTGCCTTAGCCAGCCCAGGGCTGCAGAGGACAAGAAGGACAGTGAGACCCAGAGGGCCCCCTGTCAAATAAAGCACCCCCATCAAAAGATTAGGTGCACCAAAACTAGTAGCCCTAGTAAGGTGAAAACTTTAAAAACTCCTGAGGGAGCCCCCTTAAAAACAGTTAGGGACCTCCCACAGATGGATTCTGTTGGGCACAGCCAAACCTGGGACCCAAGGGGCCCAAACCTGAACTGTCCCTCCAGCAAGCCAAACAGAGGGACCCAGCCTCCAGCTTTAGGTAGCCAGAGGTTGACCCTGAGAGCACAGTGCAACTCAGTTAAAGAAAGAAAGGCACACCTGGTGGAAGATAATTGGAGGAAGCCAAGCCCTAACTTAGTAGAGCCTAACTTCAATACTCCATATCCAAACCAGCCTTTAACTTTGCATAAACACACCCAAGGTAGTGATTCCCTATGGTGGAGACCCTCTAATACCCAAAGGGTGAGGGACTGCTTAGTGGACCATGAGACAGGGGGTACCCATGCTAGTGCAGGTACTTCCTTATATGGCCACTCAGGCAATATAGGCTTACCTGGCCAAGGATAGCCTTATCTCCTTTCGTTTGGGGGGGGGTTATGTAGGAAGGTGGCTACCTGACTATGGTTACCCCAGATTTTTTGCCTGTGTTTAGCTGGTTTTTTGACTTAGTTGACCTGGTTCCCTGCTAATCAGGGCCCCAGGCCATCTGCTCTCTCTGTAAAATGGATTCCATGTACCCTAGGTACATACCAATTGGAAATGGACTCCTTGTCAGCCCCTGTAGAATGCACTATAGGTGCACAGGGCACAGGAGCCACTAAGGCCTACCAGGGGCTGCAGCATATCTTTTGCCACCCCTGGCTGGTTCTTAAATTGACACAACTGGCTGATCACTCAGCTGGGGTAAGGTGGTGTACACACCCCTTGCTTAGATATAGTATACCTATGTCTAAACCTATATCTGGACACATGTAAACCTGTGAGCCACTCCTATAGACAGGCCTCACCAATCCTGGAGGCTGGGTGCATGGTTTTTATGTGAGATGGAGCTCTAGCATGAGCTGAGCCTGTCTGCAGCCGTCGGGAACAAATCCCTAAGCTGTTTCAGGATAATGCCATACCATATACTATTAAGTGCCTTATAATCCTCGCGGTTATTTAGCAACTCTGGTTTGGCTTTATCAAAACATGTCGTGTAAGGTGTCATACGCTTTGGAATACCATCCCCTCGCCAGTTCTGGCGACGGGGATGGCATTCCACCCCTCTAGAGGGGTAAGACATGTTACTTTGCTTTAATGCGGTTGATTTCTCCAAAGGCCTTAAGATCCCCAAAATGGATGCCTCTGCCACAGACAAATGTCTGGACCCCTGGAGCTGACCGAAACCCAGTCAAGGGGGTCCTGGACAAAGGGTTTCCTGTCACAGGAGGGTGTCACCGCCCTCCAGACAGGAGATAGTGTATTGTAGCAGGGAGGTTTGAAAGAAACCAGACACTGCCTGGGGCGCACAAGGCTGCCCCTTGCATAATCCGGCCAAACCGGTTCTGGGGCACTCCAGCCCTCGTGCCAGGGCGGCCTGGATCAAAGGAAGGGGGTGTATCCACCCACTTCCTGGGTCCCACCCATAGGAGGGGACCTAGCAGGTAATCACGCCCACCAGATTCGAATAAGAGTGGGAGCAGTGCCAATGCACATCAGATTTCCTGGAAGAAACATTTGAAACGATATTCTGGACCCTTCGCCCTCCATCTCAACGTGGAAGCCCGAAGAATCTCCCTTGTGGTCAAGGAGTGACCACCCTGCAGCAGCAGGCACCATCCAGCCCTCGACGTCTACTTAGTTGCAGTTCCCGCCGGAACTCGAGCGACTGAGATCGACGAGATCAAGCCTGCCCAGCTTCTAACAGCCCGATCCACAGTCCCTGCAAAGCTGAGACCCGTGGAGGCGACCGGAAGCGTGGGGCACGCCATCTTGAAGTGACCACGAGACGCTGACCGTGCAGCCCACGAGTGACCCTCGAAGCTGTACACCGGGGTTTGAGAAGCCCCCACCCTGAGCTACTCCTGAGCCGAAGTTCAGCCCTCCACACTCGACGAGTGCTGCGTGGGGCCCTTTGGCACGATTTGGCTCAACGCGTTGGCCCGGTCACTTGCCAGCTGGCTTGTGGTCCCTGTGCCGACGAACTACAAAAGAAGACTCGTGATTCTGGTTGCTCCAGATCCACACCAGCTCCCCTGAAAGGGAGCCCCGACTCTGACCTTCCTGGTCCGAGTGAGACGCCATCTTCCAATCCCGCGTGGATTGCTCTTACCAAGGCTTGTTTGCTCCAAACCGGAAGCCGACTGCACCGACGGTGAGAGCCTGCGTGGGACAGATCGTGACCTGCTCCTGGACGTCGCAGATGCCCCAGAGCCCACGTGACAGCGAAGAGAAGCGCCTCGACGACCACCTGATTGCGCCCGACATTGCCTGGTTCCGTCCTGGTTCCACCCTGGTCACTGCTGAGTGACCCAGACTCTGTCCCCTCTGCTTTCAGGTACTCTACAACTTGAGTCCACCCTTGGACTCCACCGGACACTTCGTCTTCACCCTGCCTGCAGCCCTTTCAGCTTCAAGCACCAAGAGCCTGCGTGTCAAAACCCGACGCCACTTCGACCCTGTGCACCCACTTCCTGTGGGTGAGGTAACTTTGCTCCGCCGGTGTTCCCACACTGGTGCACACCTCTAGGGTCTGTGTGTTAAGTTTTGTTCCTCTAGGTTCAGCGGAAGTGTCCTTAAACTTTAACTATTTGACTTTTACGCACCATTGGTTAACATTGGTGCATGCGTGCGCTTTCCGCACATCTCCCGAATCCCGAGGGCCATTCCCGACTTCAGCATTGCTTGTCCTGACTGCTCCCAGCGATTCCCTAGGCCCTAGGCCTAACCACTGTTCGAGTGGCCTCTCTTATACCACTTGTTTAGTATATGGTTCGAGTGGCCCCCTGCCCTCATCCATAATTGTGCAACTTTGTATGTTTAAACAGTGCTTTTGATTTAACGCTTGTGCCCCTTTATTCATAAAGAATACTGGGGATTGTTTTTAGTAATAAACACATATATTTTTATAATATATACTTGTGTGGTGTCCTTTCATTTGGTATTACAGGATTGTATGTGGTAAAACAGCTCGCTTAACACGACCTCTTAAGTTAAGCCTTTAGGCTGCTTAGTCCATGCTACCACTAGGATAGCTTGTCTAATAAGGTTGACTTACAACCAGACACCATAAGGGGATTGTTTGGTCAGGTAGTAGGTGGTTCCAGAATTGGAAACATCCCCTACCAGGCCAACTTCTCACAGGAAACAAGAAGAAGAAGAACAAAGGTCCAAAGACACCTTGGTGTAATACCTGCAAATCAGTTTCACACTGGGGCAGTGAATGCACCAAGGCAAATCCAGTCCCCACCACTCCAGCTCCTAAAGCAACTGCAACCCCAAGTACAGTAAGCAGTGGTGGAACACAGTCCAAGGGTGTAGCTGGGTTGACCCTGGGTATTGAAGTAGGATCTGGCCTAGTCAGAATCCCTACACAGGCAGTTCTCCTGTATGATGTGGACATTGAGTTGCCCACTGCAGTAAGCCCCAGTAACCTGGGCAAATACAGACAGACTCCCTTAATTAATGAGAAACTGGCTCAAGCTTACAGGGACACATGTGCCAGTGTCACAATGGTGACACCTGACTTTGTGGACCCTGGACAGATTGTACTAGGTGAGAGCTACCTAGTAACCAATGCAAGCAACTCCACTACTTCCCATAGTGTGGCAGTTGTGAACTTCTCCTGGGGAGGGGTTGATGGCCTAAAGAAGGTTGTGGTGAGTGCAGACCTACCAGTAGACTGTCTGTTAGGAAATGACCTTGAAAGCTCAGCATGGTCAGAAGTGGAGTACAGGACTCATGCAGAAATGCTAGGGATTTCAGAGCATGTCCTTGCCATGACAAGGGCTCAGGCTAAGAAGTGCCTTCCTGAACCAGTGGTGGATCTTGAAACAATAGACCAGCCACAACCCAAGAGAAGGAGCAAGAGAGGAAAGGCTCAGCCTTCCACCTTGCCCCAGGTTGAGGATCAGGTTTCAGAGGAAACTGATTCTGCAGTCCAAGAGGAGACTGTCTCTGAGGAGCTTGAACCTGACCAGGTTGAGTTTCTGGGGACAGGGGGACCCTCAAGGGCAGACCTGAGGCAGGCTCAATTAGATTGCCCTTCCCTTGAACCCCTCAGACAGCAGGCTGCTGCTGAGGCTGCTGGGGATGCCCAAGGTACCCATACTGTGTATTGGGATGATGGACTCCTTTACTCAGAGGCTAGAGCCCCCAAGCCTGGCATGACCAGGAGGTTGGTTATACCTCTGCAGTTTAGGGGGTTCCTCCTTACCTTGGCCCATGATATTCCCCTTGCAGGACACTTAGGCCAGAACAAGATGTGGGACAGGCTTGTTTCACACTTTCACTGGCCTCACATGTCAGAGGATGTCAAGGAGTTTTGTCGCTCCTGTGTCACTTGCCAAGCCAGTGGTAAGTCAGGTGGAAAAACAAAGGCCCCCCTAATACCACTACCTGTGGTGGGAGTTCCCTTTGAAAGAGTTGGAATTGATATTGTGGGTCCAATGGACCCCCAAACAGCATCTGGGAACAGATTCATACTGGTGGTAGTGGATCATGCCACCAGGTATCCAGAGGCTATTCCCCTAAGGACCACCACAGCCCCTGTGGTGGCAAAGGCCCTCATTGCAGTTTTCTCAAGAGTGGGCTTTCCTAAGGAGGTACTATCAGATAGAGGCACGAATTTTATGTCTAGCTATCTGAAAGCAATGTGGAAGGAATGTGGAGTAAACTATAAGTTTACCACCCCATATCATCCACAATGCAATGGGCTTGTGGAGAGATTTAACAAGACCCTAAAAGGCATGATAAAAGGATTACCAGAGAAGCTCAGGCGGAAATGGGACATTCTTTTACCCTGCCTGGTCTTTGCTTACAGAGAGGTCCCACAGAAGGGGGTTGGCTACAGCCTGTAGGAAGGTGGCTACCTGACTATGGTTACCCCAGATTTTTTGCCTGTGTTTAGCTGGTTTTTTGACTTAGTTGACCTGGTTCCCTGCTAATCAGGGCCCCAGGCCATCTGCTCTCTCTGTAAAATGGATTCCATGTACCCTAGGTACATACCAATTGGAAATGGACTCCTTGTCAGCCCCTGTAGAATGCACTATAGGTGCACAGGGCACAGGAGCCACTAAGGCCTACCAGGGGCTGCAGCATATCTTTTGCCACCCCTGGCTGGTTCTTAAATTGACACAACTGGCTGATCACTCAGCTGGGGTAAGGTGGTGTACACACCCCTTGCTTAGATATAGTATACCTATGTCTAAACCTATATCTGGACACATGTAAACCTATGAGCCACTCCTATAGACAGGCCTCACCAATCCTGGAGGCTGGGTGCATGGTTTTTATGTGAGATGGAGCTCTAGCATGAGCTGAGCCTGTCTGCAGCCGTCGGGAACAAATCCCTAAGCTGTTTCAGGATAATGCCATACCATATACTATTAAGTGCCTTATAATCCTCGCGGTTATTTAGCAACTCTGGTTTGGCTTTATCAAAACATGTCGTGTAAGGTGTCATACGCTTTGGAATACCATCCCCTCGCCAGTTCTGGCGACGGGGATGGCATTCCACCCCTCTAGAGGGGTAAGACATGTTACTTCACTTTA
Source organism: Lissotriton helveticus (assembly GCF_964261635.1). Taxonomy (NCBI): domain Eukaryota; kingdom Metazoa; phylum Chordata; class Amphibia; order Caudata; family Salamandridae; genus Lissotriton; species Lissotriton helveticus. Next base: position 2,858,454 of record NW_027611662.1, read on the forward strand.
ATGCGGTTGATTTCTCCAAAGGCCTTAAGATCCACAAAATGGATGCCTCTGCCACAGACAAATGTCTGGACCCCTGGAGCTGACCGAAACCCAGTCAAGGGGGTCCTGGACAAAGGGTTTCCTGTCACAGGAGGGTGTCACCGCCCTCCAGACAGGAGATAGTGTATTGTAGCAGGGAGGTTTGAAAGAAACCAGACACTGCCTGGGGCGCACAAGGCTGCCCCTTGCATAATCCGGCCAAACCGGTTCTGGGGCACTCCAGCCCTCGTGCCAGGGCGGCCTGGATCAAAGGAAGGGGGTGTATCCACCCACTTCCTGGGTCCCACCCATAGGAGGGGACCTAGCAGGTAATCACGCCCACCAGATTCGAATAAGAGTGGGAGCAGTGCCAATGCACATCAGATTTCCTGGAAGAAACATTTGAAATGATATTCTGGACCCTTCGCCCTCCATCTCAACGTGGAAGCCCGAAGAATCTCCCTTGTGGTCAAGGAGTGACCACCCTGCAGCAGCAGGCACCATCCAGCCCTCGACGTCTACTTAGTTGCAGTTCCCGCCGGAACTCGAGCGACTGAGATCGACGAGATCAAGCCTGCCCAGCTTCTAACAGCCCGATCCACAGTCCCTGCAAAGCTGAGACCCGTGGAGGCGACCGGAAGCGTGGGGCACGCCATCTTGAAGTGACCACGAGACGCTGACCGTGCAGCCCACGAGTGACCCTCGAAGCTGTACACCGGGGTTTGAGAAGCCCCCACCCTGAGCTACTCCTGAGCCGAAGTTCAGCCCTCCACACTCGACGAGTGCTGCGTGGGGCCCTTTGGCACGATTTGGCTCAACGCGTTGGCCCGGTCACTTGCCAGCTGGCTTGTGGTCCCTGTGCCGACGAACTACAAAAGAAGACTCGTGATTCTGGTTGCTCCAGATCCACACCAGCTCCCCTGAAAGGGAGCCCCGACTCTGACCTTCCTGGTCCGAGTGAGACGCCATCTTCCAATCCCGCGTGGATTGCTCTTACCAAGGCTTGTTTGCTCCAAACCGGAAGCCGACTGCACCGACGGTGAGAGCCTGCGTGGGACAGATCGTGACCTGCTCCTGGACGTCGCAGATGCCCCAGAGCCCACGTGACAGCGAAGAGAAGCGCCTCGACGACCACCTGATTGCGCCCGACATTGCCTGGTTCCGTCCTGGTTCCACCCTGGTCACTGCTGAGTGACCCAGACTCTGTCCCCTCTGCTTTCAGGTACTCTACAACTTGAGTCCACTCTTGGACTCCACCGGACACTTCGTCTTCACCCTGCCTGCAGCCCTTTCAGCTTCAAGCACCAAGAGCCTGCGTGTCAAAACCCGACGCCACTTCGACCCTGTGCACCCACTTCCTGTGGGTGAGGTAACTTTGCTCCGCCGGTGTTCCCACACTGGTGCCCACCTCTAGGGTCTGTGTGTTAAGTTTTGTTCCTCTAGGTTCAGCGGAAGTGTCCTTAAACTTTAACTATTTGACTTTTACGCACCATTGGTTAACATTGGTGCATGCGTGCGCTTTCCGCACATCTCCCGAATCCCGAGGGCCATTCCCGACTTCAGCATTGCTTGTCCTGACTGCTCCCAGCGATTCCCTAGGCCCTAGGCCTAACCACTGTTCGAGTGGCCTCTCTTATACCACTTGTTTAGTATATGGTTTGAGTGGCCCCCTGCCCTCATCCATAATTGTGCAACTTGTATGTTTAAACAGTGCTTTTGATTTAACGCTTGTGCCCCTTTATTCATAAAGAATACTGGGGATTGTTTTTAGTAATAAACACATATATTTTTATAATATATACTTGTGTGGTGTCCTTTCATTTGGTATTACAGGATTGTATGTGGTAAAACAGCTCGCTTAACACGACCTCTTAAGTTAAGCCTTTAGGCTGCTTAGTCCATGCTACCCCTAGGATAGCTTGTCTAATAAGGTTGACTTACAACCAGACACCATAAGGGGATTGTTTGGTCAGGTAGTAGGTGGTTCCAGAATTGGAAACATCCCCTACCAGGCCAACTTCTCACATTGGTGGCAGCGGTGGGATTTGAGCTTGCTGTTGTTTTACCATTGCAATCTTTATATCAAATTGAAAGATCACATCAAGTACCTCTAGGTACATATAAAATCAAAAGCTTAGCATATTAAGTTCTACTGAACTTAGTAGTTGTAGGTTGAAGGGAGTAGCACACCCCTGACTACAACTCACTAGCAAGGTCCAGTAGGAAAACACTTAGTGTAGGTAAGTGCACCACTTACACCTCACTAGTAACCATGTCTGACACAGGAAAGGCCTCAGGGTCTAGTCCTGTGACAGTTGACCCTACCCAGGCAACTTTTGGATATGACAAACTAACCCGCAGAGACTTGATTGCCTTGTGCAAAGCAAGAGGGTTAAAAAGGGGCAGAAGCCCCACCTGCCTAATCCTGGTAGAAATCCTAGAAAAGGATGACTTAGAGAAGGCAAAAGCAGCTTCCCTAGACACAGGGAACCCCCCTGTAGTTGATCCCCCTGAAGAGGAGGATGATGATGACTTGGATGAGGACTCAGAGGTTGAGGACTTAGAAGTACAGGATCAGGGTAGCCAGGTTCCAGTTGGTAGGCTTAGCCAGGCCAACTTGGACCTACTGGGGAATGGAGAGGGCCAGCACCTCCCCAGAACCCAACATGTGATTCTCCCAGGCAACAGAAGAGTGAGATCTCCCTCAGGGGACTCTCATATTTCTAGTGCCTCCAGAGAATCAGAGAGAGGCATGAGTGCTTCTCAGAAAGCTGAGCATAGGGCTAGAATGAGGGCTGTCAGACTCCAGATAGAGAGAGAGGAGGTAGCCCTGAGTCAAGCTAAGCTTACCTTAGCTCAAGCTAAACTTGCCTTGGCAAGAGAGCAGAAATTGTGTGGCTTAGATGCCACTGGTGGCAGCAATATTCCTAAAGAGAAACCCAGGTCCTATGATAGCAGAAACCTGACAAAGATTGTGCCCCCCTACAAGGAAGGGGATGATATCCACAAGTGGATAACTGCTCTTGAGAGAGCCTGCATGGTACAGCAGGTTCCTGAGGAACAGTGGGCAGCAATCTTATGGTACTCCTTTTCAGAGAAAGGGAGAGATAAGCTCCTCACTGTTAGACATGAGGATGCAAACAATTACAAAGTCCTGAAGAGTGTTCTGATAGATGGGTTTGGCTTAACCACTGAACAGTACAGGTTGAAGTTCAGAGACACCCAGAAGACACAGACTCAGGACTGGACTGATTTTGTTGATTGTGCAACTAAGGCTCTGGAGGGTTGGCTACATGGCAGCAAAGTACATGACTTTACAGGATTGTATAATTTGATTATGAGGGAGCAGATCCTAAGTAATTGTCAGAACCAGCTCTTACACCAGCACCTGGTAGACTCTGATCTGACCTCTCCCCAAGAATTGGGAAAGAAGGCAGACAAATGGGTCAGAACCAGGATTAGGCCTAAGAATCAGGACAGTAACCAGAAGAAGGAGTCTACCAAGCCTCAAGATAAGGGTGGGGATAAAAATAAAGAAAAGACTTCCCCAGGGCCCCAAAACTCCAAGAATGGGGGTGGGTCCCAAGACACTTCTTCAACTGAGAAAAAACCCTATTGTTATCCCTGTAAACAGGTGGGGCATTACAAAACAGACAGCTGTTGTCCCAAGAATAACAATAAAGAAAATATACCTCCAAAGCCAGCTTCAACACCTCCTGTTACTGTCAGCGGTAATCCCCCAGGAAGTGGAAGCACACCCAGGAATCTGGGTGGGTTTACTTTTGGAAATCAGGTGGACCCTGGCCTATCCAGGTCCCCATCACCCAATGATCTTGTTTATGAGGCTGGCATGGGGTTTGCCAACTTCTCTGCTTGCCCAAATACTTTGAGCAAGTATAGACAAGAACCCATCATCAATGGTTTAAGAGTTGAAGCTTTTAGAGACACAGGGGCTAGCATCACCATGGTGGCTGATGGCATAGTCCCCTCTAAGCAACTTTTACCTGGTGCCACATACCAGGTAATAAACATTGATGGCATCCAAACAAATCATCCCATGGCAGTAGTAAGTCTCAGCTGGGGAGGTGTCACTGGCCCAAAGAGAGTGGCAGTGTCCCCAAACTTGCCTGTAGACTGTCTACTGGGTAATGATTTAGAAATCTCAGCCTGGGCTGGGGTTGAACAGGAAATCCATTCTAGGATGGTAAATTCCAATGGAAAGGTTAGTGGGGCTGTAATGGCTACAGCCCCAATTCAAGATGTCCTTCCTGAAAAGGTTGGTAGGGCGGAGATACTCCCTGCCCCATCTTTAGCAAAAGCTCTTCCTGAACAGAATAGCAAAGCTGTTATGATAACAGCAGAAACCCAAACTGAGTCTCCTCCTGAAAAGGTTGGTGGGGCTGTGATGGCCACAGCCCAAACTCAAACTGACACGTGTGTTGTGAAACCTGAAATGATGGATAACTCCACACAAACTGAGAGCATGGAGGAGGAAGAGAAATCTCCCCCTCACCAGACTTTAGGACAGGATCAGCCTCCTCAGGGAACTGATCTTACCCCTGATGAAGGAACTGCCCCAGAGGTGGTTGGGCCTAGCCTGACAGAACCTCTGATGTCAGTGGACCCTTCTCAGGTGGGACCCAGTCTGGAGCAGGTAACCTGCCCCTCTCTCCCTTGCCTTAGCCAGCCCAGGGCTGCAGAGGACAAGAAGGACAGTGAGACCCAGAGGGCCCCCTGTCAAATAAAGCACCCCCATCAAAAGATTAGGTGCACCAAAACCAGTAGCCCTAGTAAGGTGAAAACTTTAAAAACTCCTGAGGGAGCCCCCTTAAAAACAGTTAGGGACCTCCCCCAGATGGATTCTGTTGGGCACAGCCAAACCTGGGACCCAAAGGGCCCAAACCTGAACTGTCCCTCCAGCAAGCCAAACAGAGGGACCCAGCCTCCAGCTTTAGGTAGCCAGAGGTTGACCCTGAGAGCACAGTGCAACTCAGTTAAAGAAAGAAAGGCACACATGGTGGAAGATAATTGGAGGAAGCTAAGCCCTAAATTAGTAGAGCCTCACTTCAATACTCCATATCCAAACCAGCCTTTAACTTTGCATAAACACACCCAAGGTAGTGATTCCCTATGGTGGAGACCCTCTAATACCCAAAGGGTGAGGGACTGCTTAGTGGACCATGAGACAGGGGGTACCCATGCTAGTGCAGGTACTTCCTTATATGGCCACTCAGGCAATATAGGCTTACCTGGCCAAGGATAGCCTTATCTCCTTTCGTTTGGGGGGGGGTTATGTAGGAAGGTGGCTACCTGACTATGGTTACCCCAGATTTTTTGCCTGTGTTTAGCTGGTTTTTTGACTTAGTTGACCTGGTTCCCTGCTAATCAGGGCCCCAGGCCATCTGCTCTCTCTGTAAAATGGATTCCATGTACCCTAGGTACATACCAATTGGAAATGGACTCCTTGTCAGCCCCTGTAGAATGCACTATAGGTGCACAGGGCACAGGAGCCACTAAGGCCTACCAGGGGCTGCAGCATATCTTTTGCCACCCCTGGCTGGTTCTTAAATTGACACAACTGGCTGATCACTCAGCTGGGGTAAGGTGGTGTACACACCCCTTGCTTAGATATAGTATACCTATGTCTAAACCTATATCTGGACACATGTAAACCTATGAGCCACTCCTATAGACAGGCCTCACCAATCCTGGAGGCTGGGTGCATGGTTTTTATGTGAGATGGAGCTCTAGCATGAGCTGAGCCTGTCTGCAGCCGTCGGGAACAAATCCCTAAGCTGTTTCAGGATAATGCCATACCATATACTATTAAGTGCCTTATAATCCTCGCGGTTATTTAGCAACTCTGGTTTGGCTTTATCAAAACATGTCGTGTAAGGTGTCATACGCTTTGGAATACCATCCCCTCGCCAGTTCTGGCGACGGGGATGGCATTCCACCCCTCTAGAGGGGTAAGACATGTTACTTCACTTTAATGCGGTTGATTTCTCCAAAGGCCTTAAGATCCACAAAATGGATGCCTCTGCCACAGACAAATGTCTGGACCCCTGGAGCTGACCGAAACCCAGTCAAGGGGGTCCTGGACAAAGGGTTTCCTGTCACAGGAGGGTGTCACCGCCCTCCAGACAGGAGATAGTGTATTGTAGCAGGGAGGTTTGAAAGAAACCAGACACTGCCTGGGGCGCACAAGGCTGCCCCTTGCATAATCCGGCCAAACCGGTTCTGGGGCACTCCAGCCCTCGTGCCAGGGCGGCCTGGATCAAAGGAAGGGGGTGTATCCACCCACTTCCTGGGTCCCACCCATAGGAGGGGACCTAGCAGGTAATCACGCCCACCAGATTCGAATAAGAGTGGGAGCAGTGCCAATGCACATCAGATTTCCTGGAAGAAACATTTGAAACGATATTCTGGACCCTTCGCCCTCCATCTCAACGTGGAAGCCCGAAGAATCTCCCTTGTGGTCAAGGAGTGACCACCCTGCAGCAGCAGGCACCATCCAGCCCTCGACGTCTACTTAGTTGCAGTTCCCGCCGGAACTCGAGCGACTGAGATCGACGAGATCAAGCCTGCCCAGCTTCTAACAGCCCGATCCACAGTCCCTGCAAAGCTGAGACCCGTGGAGGCGACCGGAAGCGTGGGGCACGCCATCTTGAAGTGACCACGAGACGCTGACCGTGCAGCCCACGAGTGACCCTCGAAGCTGTACACCGGGGTTTGAGAAGCCCCCACCCTGAGCTACTCCTGAGCCGAAGTTCAGCCCTCTCGACGAGTGCTGCGTGGGGCCCTTTGGCACGATTTGGCTCAACGCGTTGGCCCGGTCACTTGCCAGCTGGCTTGTGGTCCCTGTGCCGACGAACTACAAAAGAAGACTCGTGATTCTGGTTGCTCCAGATCCACACCAGCTCCCCTGAAAGGGAGCCCCGACTCTGACCTTCCTGGTCCGAGTGAGACGCCATCTTCCAATCCCGCGTGGATTGCTCTTACCAAGGCTTGTTTGCTCCAAACCGGAAGCCGACTGCACCGACGGTGAGAGCCTGAGTGGGACAGATCGTGACCTGCTCCTGGACGTCGCAGATGCCCCAGAGCCCACGTGACAGCGAAGAGAAGCGCCTCGACGACCACCTGATTGCGCCCGACATTGCCTGGTTCCGTCCTGGTTCCACCCTGGTCACTGCTGAGTGACCCAGACTCTGTCCCCTCTGCTTTCAGGTACTCTACAACTTGAGTCCACTCTTGGACTCCACCGGACACTTCGTCTTCACCCTGCCTGCAGCCCTTTCAGCTTCAAGCACCAAGAGCCTGCGTGTCAAAACCCGACGCCACTTCGACCCTGTGCACCCACTTCCTGTGGGTGAGGTAACTTTGCTCCGCCGGTGTTCCCACACTGGTGCACACCTCTAGGGTCTGTGTGTTAAGTTTTGTTCCTCTAGGTTCAGCGGAAGTGTCCTTAAACTTTAACTATTTGACTTTTACGCACCATTGGTTAACATTGGTGCATGCGTGCGCTTTCCGCACATCTCCCGAATCCCGAGGGCCATTCCCGACTTCAGCATTGCTTGTCCTGACTGCTCCCAGCGATTCCCTAGGCCCTAGGCCTAACCACTGTTCGAGTGGCCTCTCTTATACCACTTGTTTAGTATATGGTTTGAGTGGCCCCCTGCCCTCATCCATAATTGTGCAACTTGTATGTTTAAACAGTGCTTTTGATTTAACGCTTGTGCCCCTTTATTCATAAAGAATACTGGGGATTGTTTTTAGTAATAAACACATATATTTTTATAATATATACTTGTGTGGTGTCCTTTCATTTGGTATTACAGGATTGTATGTGGTAAAACAGCTCGCTTAACACGACCTCTTAAGTTAAGCCTTTAGGCTGCTTAGTCCATGCTACCCCTAGGATAGCTTGTCTAATAAGGTTGACTTACAACCAGACACCATAAGGGGATTGTTTGGTCAGGTAGTAGGTGGTTCCAGAATTGGAAACATCCCCTACCAGGCCAACTTCTCACACAGCCCCTTTGAACTTGTTGAACCTGTTTACAGACATGACAATAAGGCTTTTTCTCTGTTGAAGAAGTGTCTTGGGACCCACCCCCATTGTAGGAAGGTGGCTACCTGACTATGGTTACCCCAGATTTTTTGCCTGTGTTTAGCTGTTTTTTTGACTTAGTTGACCTGGTTCCCTGCTAATCAGGGCCCCAGGCCATCTGCTCTCTCTGTAAAATGGATTCCATGTACCCTAGGTACATACCAATTGGAAATGGACTCCTTGTCAGCCCCTGTAGAATGCACTATAGGTGCACAGGGCACAGGAGCCACTAAGGCCTACCAGGGGCTGCAGCATATCTTTTGCCACCCCTGGCTGGTTCTTAAATTGACACAACTGGCTGATCACTCAGCTGGGGTAAGGTGGTGTACACACCCCTTGCTTAGATATAGTATACCTATGTCTAAACCTATATCTGGACACATGTAAACCTGTGAGCCACTCCTATAGACAGGCCTCACCAATCCTGGAGGCTGGGTGCTTGGTTTTTATGTGAGATGGAGCTCTAGCATGAGCTGAGCCTGTCTACAGCCGTCGGGAACAAATCCCTAAGCTGTTTCAGGATAATGCCATACCATATACTATTAAGTGCCTTATAATCCTCGCGGTTATTTAGCAACTCTGGTTTGGCTTTATCAAAACATGTCGTGTAAGGTGTCATACGCTTTGGAATACCATCCCCTCGCCAGTTCTGGCGACGGGGATGGCATTCCACCCCTCTATGGTTTGAGTGGCCCCCTGCCCTCATCCATAATTGTGCAACTTGTATGTTTAAACAGTGCTTTTGATTTAACGCTTGTGCCCCTTTATTCATAAAGAATACTGGGGATTGTTTTTAGTAATAAACACATATATTTTTATAATATATACTTGTGTGGTGTCCTTTCATTTGGTATTACAGGATTGTATGTGGTAAAACAGCTCGCTTAACACGACCTCTTAAGTTAAGCCTTTAGGCTGCTTAGTCCATGCTACCACTAGGATAGCTTGTCTAATAAGGTTGACTTACAACCAGACACCATAAGGGGATTGTTTGGTCAGGTAGTAGGTGGTTCCAGAATTGGAAACATCCCCTACCAGGCCAACTTCTCACACCCATTCTTGGAGTTTTGGGGCCCTGTGGAAGTCTTTTCTTTATTTTTATCCCCACCCTTATCTTGAGGCTTGGTAGACTCCTTCTTCTGGTTACTGTCCTGATTCTTATGCCTAATCCTGGTTCTGACCCACTTGTCTGCCTTCTTTCCCAATTCTTGGGGAGAGGTCAGATCAGAGTCCACCAGGTGCTGGTGTAAGAGCTGGTTCTGACAATTACTTAGGATCTGCTCCCTCATAATCAAATTATACAATCCTGTAAAGTCATGTTCTTTGCTGCCATGTAGCCAACCCTCCAGAGCCTTAGTTGCACAATCAACCAAATCAGTCCAGTCCTGAGTCTGTGTCTTCTGGGTGTCTCTGAACTTCAACCTGTACTGTTCAGTGGTTAAGCCAAACCCATCTATTAGGACACTCTTCAGGACTGTGAGAAGTTGGCCTGATAGGTGATGTTTCCAATTCTGGAACCACCGGTTATCAGACCAAACAATCCCTTATGGTGTCTGGTTGCAAGTCAACCTTATTAGACAAGCTATCCTAGGGGTAGCATGGACTAAGCAGCCTAAAGGCTTAACTTAAGAGGTCGTGTTAAGCGAGCTGTTTTACCACATACAATCCTGTAATATCAAATGAAAGGACACCACACAAGTATATATTATAAAAATATATGTATTTATTACTAAAAACAATCCCCAGTATTCTTTATGAATAAAGGGGCACAAGCGTTAAATCAAAAGCACAGTTTAAACATACAAAGTTGAGAATTATGGATGAGGGCGGGGGGCCACTCAAACCATATACTAAACAAGTGGTATAAGAGATACCAATCGAACAGTGGTTAGGCCTAGGGCCTAGGGAATCGCTGGGAGCAGTCGGGACAAGCAGTGCTGAAGTCGGGAAAAGCCCGCGGGATTCGGGTGCAGTGCGGAAAGCGCACGCATGCACCAATGTTAACCAATGGTGCGTAAAAGTTGTAGAGTTAAAGTTTAAGGACACTTCCGCTGAACCTAGAGGAACAAAACTTAAGACACAGACCCTAGAGATGTGTACCAGTGTGGGAACACCGGCGGAGCAAAGTTACCTCACCCACAGGAAGCGGGTGCACAGGGTCGAAGTTGAGTCGGGTTTCGTCACGCAGGCTCTTGGTGCTTGAAGCTGAAAGGGCTGCAGGCGGGGTGAAAGAGAAGTGTCCGGTGGAGTCCAAGGGTGGACTCGAGTCGAAAAGTACCTGAAAGCAGAGGGGACAGAGTCTGGGTCACTCAGCAGTGACCAGGGTGGAACCAGGACGGAACCAGGCAATGTCGGGCGCAATCAGGTGGTCTTTGAGGAGCTTCTCTAGGCTGTCACGTGGGCTCTGGGGCATCTGCGACGTCCAGGAGCGGGTCACGATCTGTCCCACGAGGGCTCTCACCGTCGGCGCAGTCGGCTTCAAGTTTGGAGCAAACAACACTTGGCAAGAGCAATCCACGCGGAACCGGGAGATTGCTTCTCACTCGAACCAGGAGGGTCAGAGTGGGGGCTCCTTTTCAGGGGAGCTGGTGCCGATCTGGAGCAACCAGAGTTGCAGGTCGAATTTCAAAGTTCGTCGGTACAGGGGCCACTAGCCGGCTGGCAAGTGACCGGGCCAACGTGTTGAGCCAAATGGAGCAGAAGGGCCCCACGCAGCACTCGTCGAGTGTGGAGGGCTGAACTTCGGTGCAAGAGTGGCTCAGGGTTGGGGCTTCTCAAACCCCGGTGTACAGCTTCGAGGGTCACTCGTGGGCTGCACAGTCAGCGTCTTGTGGTCAATTCAAGATGGCATGCCCCACGCTTCTGGTCGCCTCCACGGGTCTCAGCTCTGCAGGGACTGTGGATCGGGCTGTTGGAAGGCAGGCAAGCTTGATCTCGTCGATCTCTGTCGCTTGAGTTCCGGCAGGAACTGCGACAAAGCAGACGTCGATGGCTGGATGGTGCCTGTTTGCACAGGGTGGTCACTCCTTGACCACAAGGGAGATTCTTCAGTCTTCTACGTTGAGTAGGATGTCGAAGGGTCCAGAGTTTCGTTTCTTATGTTTCATCAGGAAATCTGAAGTGCATTGGCACTGCTCCCAGTCTTATACTAATTTTGGGGGCTGGATTACCTGCTAGGTCCCCTCCTATGGGTGGGACCCAGGAAGTGGGTGGATACACCCCCTTCCTTTGATCCAGGCCGCCCTGGCATGAGGGCTGGAGTGCCCCAGAACCGGTTTGGCCTGATTATACAAGGGGCAGCCTTGTGCGCCCCAGGCAGTGTCTGGTTTCTTTCAGACCTCCCTGCTACAATCCACTATCTCCTGTCTGGAGGGTGGTAACACCCCCCTGCGACAGGAAACCCTTTGTCCAGGCCCCATTTGGCTGAGTTTCGGTCAGCTTCAGGGGGTCAGACTCTTGTCTGTGGCAGAGGCATCCATTTTGTGGATCTAAGGTCCTTTTAGAAATTAACCGCATTTAAGTAAAGTAACATGTCTTACCCCTCTAGAGGGGTGGAATGCTATCCCCATCGCCAGAACTGGCGAGGGGATAGTATTCCAAATCGTATTACACCTTACACGACATGTTTTGATAAAGCCAAACCAGAGTTGCTATATAACCGCAAGGATTATAATGCACTTAAGAGTATATGGTATGGCATTATCCTGAAACAGCTTAGGGAGTTGTTCCCGACAGCTGCAGACAGGCTCAGCTCATGCTAGAGCTCCATCTCACATTAAACCACGCACTCTGCCTCCAGGATTGATGAGGCCTTCCATAGGAGTGGCTCACAGGTTTATATGTGTCCAGATATAGGTTTAGATATAGGTATACTATATCTAAGTAAGGGGTGATTACACCACCTTACCCCAGCTGAGTGATCAGCCAGTTGTGTCAATTTAAGAACCAGCCAGGGGTGGCAAAATATATGCTGCAGCCCCTGGTAGGCCTTGGTGGCCCCTATGCCCTGGGCACCTATAGTGCATTATACAGGGGCTGACAAGGAGTCCATTTCCAATTGTGGTATGTACCTAGGGTACATGGAATCCATTTTACAGAGAGAGCAGATGGCCTGGGGCCCTGATTAGCAGGGAACCAGGTCAACTAAGTCAAAAAACCAGCTAAACACAGGCAAACAATCTGGGGTAACCATAGTCAGGTAGCCACCTTCCTACAAGGACTTTGTAATTGTTTGCATCCTCATGTCTAACAGTGAGGAGCTTATCTCTCCCTTTCTCTGAAAAGGAGTACCATAAGATTGCTGCCCACTGTTCCTCAGGAACCTGCTGTACCATGCAGGCTCTCTCAAGAGCAGTTATCCACTTGTGGATGTCATCCCCTTCCTTGTAGGGGGGCACAATCTTTGTCAGGTTTCTACTATCATAGGACCTGGGTTTCTCTTTAGGAATATTGCTGCCACCAGTGGCATCTAAGCCACACAATTTTTGCTCTCTTGCCAAGGCAAGTCTAGCTTGAGCCAAGGCTACCTCCTCCCTCTCTATTTGGAGTTTGACAGCCCTCATTCTGGACCTATGCTCTATCTTCTGAGAGGCAGTCATACCTCTCTGAGATTCTCTTGAGGCACTAGAAATATGAGAGTCCCCTGAGGGAGATCTCACTCTTCTGTTGCCTGGGAGAATGATATGGTGGGATCTGGGGAGGTGCTGGCCCTCTCCATTTCCCAGTAGGTCTAAGTTGGCCTGGTTAAGCCTGGCAACTAGGACCTGGCTACCCCTCTGATCCTGATCTTCTGGGTCCTCTACATCTGAGTCCTCCTCCTCCTCTTCTTCCTCCTCTTCTCCTTCCTCTGGAGGGGTATCAGTTACAGGGGGGTTCACTCCATCTCCTGACTCTAAGGGAACTTCATTCGCCTTCTCTAAGTCATCCTGTTCTAGAATGGCTATCAGGATAGGACATGTGGGACTTCTGCCCCTTTTTAACCCTCTTGATATGCACAAGGCAATCAAGTCCTTTCGGGTTAATTTGTCATAGCTGGAAGTTGCCTTGGTAAGGTCAACTGTCACAGGAGCAGACCCTGAGGCTTTTCCTGTGTCAGACATGACTACTAGTGAGGTGTAAGTGGTGCACTTACCTACACTAAGTGTTTTCCTACTGTACCTTGCTAGTGAGTTGTAGTCAGGGTGTGCTAATCCCTTTAATCTACAACTACTAAGTTCAGTAGAACTTAAATATGCTAAGCTTTTGATTTCTATGTACCTTGAGGTACTTGATGTGATCTTTCAATTTGATAAAAGATTGCAATGGTAAAACAACAGCAAGCTCAAATCCCACCGCTGCCACCAATGTGAGAAGTTGGCCTGATAGGTGATGTTTCCAATTCTGGAACCACCGGTTATCAGACCAAACAATCCCTTATGGTGTCTGGTTGTAAGTCAACCTTGTTAGACAAGCTATCCTAGGGGTAGCATGGACTAAGCAGCCTAAAGGCTTAACTTAAGAGGTCGTGTTAAGCGAGCTGTTTTACCACATAGAATCCTGTAATATCAAATGAAAGGACACCACACAAGTATATATTATAAAAATATATGTATTTATTACTAAAAACAATCCCCAGTATTCTTTATGAATAAAGGGGCACAAGCGTTAAATCAAAAGCACAGTTTAAACATACAAAGTTGCACAATTATGGATGAGGGCGGGGGGCCACTCTAACCATATACTAAACAAGTGGTATAAGAGATACCAATCGAACAGTGGTTAGGCCTAGGGCCTAGGGAATCGCTGGGAGCAGTCGAGACAAGCAATGCTGAAGTCGGGAGAGGCCCACGGGATTCGGGAGCAGTGCGGAAAGCGCACGCGTGCACCAATGTTAACCAATGGTGCGTAAAAGTTGTAAAGTTAAAGTTTAAGGACACTTCCGCTGAACCTAGAGGAACAAAACTTAAGACACAGACCCTAGAGATGTGTACCAGTGTGGGAACACCGGCGGAGCAAAGTTACCTCACCCACAGGAAGCGGGTGCACAGGGTCGAAGTTGAGTCGGGTTTCGTCACGCAGGCTCTTGGTGCTTGGAGCTGAAAGGGCTGCAGGCGGGGTGAAAGAGAAGTGTCCGGTGGAGTCCAAGGGTGGACTCGAGTCGAAAAGTACCTGAAAGCAGAGGGGACAGAGTCTGGGTCACTCAGCAGTGACCAGGGTGGAACCAGGACGGAACCAGGCAATGTCGGGCGCAATCAGGTGGTCGTCGAGGAGCTTCTCTCCGCTGTCACGTGGGCTCTGGGGCATCTGTGACGTCCAGGAGCGGGTCACGATCTGTCCCACAAGGGCTCTCACCGTCGGCGCAGTCGGCTTCAAGTTTGGAGCAAACAACACTTGGCAAGAGCAATCCATGCGGAACCGGGAGATTGCTTCTCACTCGAACCAGGAGGGTCAGAGTGGGGGCTCCTTTTCAGGGAAGCTGGTGCAGATCTGGAGCAACCAGATTTGCAGGTCGAATTTCAAAGTTCGTCGGTACAGGGGCCACTAGCCGGCTGGCAAGTGACCGGGCCAACGCGTTGAGCCAAATGGAGCAGAAGGGCCCCACGCAGCACTCGTCAAGTGTGGAGGGCTGAACTTCAGTGCAAGAGTGGCTCAGGGTTGGGGCTTCTCAAACCCCGGTGTACAGCTTCGAGGGTCACTCACGGGCTGCACGGTCAGCGTCTCGTGGTCAATTAAAGATGGCGTGCCCCACGCTTCCGGTCGCCTCCACGGGTCTCTGCTCTGCAGGGACTGTGGATCGGGCTGTTGGAAGGCAGGCAAGCTTGATCTCGTCGATCTCTGTCGCTCGGGTTCCGGCGGGAACTGCGACAAAGCAGATGTCGATGGCTGGATGGTGCCTGTTTGCACAGGGTGGTCACTCCTTGACCACAAGGGAGATTCTTCAGTCTTCTACGTTGAGTAGGATGTCGAAGGGTCCAGAGTTTCGTTTCTTATGTTTCATCAGGAAATCTAAAGTGCATTGGCACTGCTCCCAGTCTTATACTAATTTGGGGGGCTGGATTACCTGCTAGGTCCCCTCCTATGGGTGGGACCCAGGAAGTGGGTGGATACACCCCCTTCCTTTGATCCAGGCCGCCCTGGCACGAGGGCTGGAGTGCCCCAGAACTGGTTTGACCGGATTATGCAAGGGGCAGCCTTGTGCGCCCCAAGCAGTGTCTAGTTTCTTTCAAACCTCCCTGCTACAATCCACTATCTCCTGTCTGGAGGGTGGTAACACCCCCCTGCGACAGGAAACCCTTTGTCCAGGCCCCATTTGGCTGAGTTTCGGTCAGCTGCAGGGGGTCAGACTCTTGTCTGTGGCAGAGGCATCCATTTTGTGGATCTAAGGTCCTTTTAGAAATTAACCGCATTTAAGTAAAGTAACATGTCTTACCCCTCTAGAGGGGTGGAATGCTATCCCCGTCGCCAGAACACCTTACACAACATGTTTTGATAAAGCCAAACCAGAGTTGCTATATAACCGCGAGGATTATAAGGCACTTAAGAGTATATGGTATGGCATTATCCTGAAACAGCTTAGGGAGTTGTTCCCGACAGCTGCAGACAGGCTCAGCTCATGCTAGAGCTCCATCTCACATTAAACCACGCACTCTGCCTCCAGGATTGATGAGGCCTTCCATAGGAGTGGCTCACAGGTTTATATGTGTCCAGATATAGGTTTAGATATAGGTATACTATATCTAAGTAAGGGGTGATTACACCACCTTACCCCAGCTGAGTGATCAGCCAGTTGTGTAAATTTAAGAACCAGCCAGGGGTGGCAAAAGATATGCTGCAGCCCCTGGTAGGCCTTGGTGGCTCCTATGCCCTGGGCACCTATAGTGCATTATACAGGGGCTGACAAGGAGTCCATTTTCAATTGTGGTATGTACCTAGGGTACATGGAATCCATTTTACAGAGAGAGCAGATGGCCTGGGGCCCTGATTAGCAGGGAACCAGGTCAACTAAGTCAAAAAACCAGCTAAACACAGGCAACAAATCTGGGGTAACCATAGTCAGGTAGCCACCTTCCTACAGTGTCTAGTGGGGAAGTACCACTTCTAGACATGGCTGTACGTGTGCTGTTATGTTATGTTATGTTGTTATGTTAAGTAGCTTTTATATAGCGTACGGCTACATCCAGCAATTTGGCCGCAACAGGGTCGTCCGCCGTGTCAAGGTGGAAGTTGAAATCACCGGCCACAACACAATGCTGTGTGGTCAGCGCCAGCTCAGAGACGGCTGTCTGCAGATCCTCCAAAAAGGAACCCACCGGGCCTGGTGGTCTATAAACCAACAACCCCTTCAAGGCCTGACCTGGGGACAGTCTGAGCGTGAAGGCGAGCGACTCGGCATTCCCAATGGAGTTCAGGGGAAGCACCGAGCAGGAGACGCTCTTTTTCACCACAACCGCCACTCCCCCTCCCCTGCCCTTAACTCTGTCCTGCCGGAAGATATTGTACGCAGGAGGAATGGCTGAGAAGACGTCCGGATTGGAAGCCTCTCCCAGCCAAGTTTCGGTCAGTAGCAAGCACAGGGGATTTTCCCTGACCAGAAGATCGTAAATGTGCAGGGCGTGGCGCCCTACCGACCTCGTGTTCAGCAGCAGGCAAAGATGCTTCACGCCAGCTGTTGCCGGGTGAGGAACCGTAGCACAAATCCAGGAAGGCGTCCAACCACAGCCCGGACAGCGTCGTTTGCCCCTAAACCGCCCCGGGAAAATGGAGCGGCAAGAGCTAGAATGGCCCCGCATGTCCCGCAATGACGCAGAGGAATAGCAAATCATCTCAGCCAGAGTATTGCCGGACCGGGGTCCCCCGCCGCCCCGACGCCTCCGGGACGCTGACGGGCGCAGACGGGCAGGACTCCGGCACGACTCAGGCTAAGCGAGGGCGTCCACCTGCGCGTCACGCTGCGCGTGAGGGAGCGACTTTAAGTAGGCGCTCCAATCAAGCCTGAGCGTGCGAGTCCGCTCCAAGATGGCGGCCGCCGCTGGCTGAAGTAGCCCAAACAAAGATGGCGCCCAAAATGACCCCCAGGACCCGGACCCACCAAAGTGGTGGTGCTTGGCAGGCAGAAAATGCCGTTTTTAAGGTGCAGGTAAGGGGAGAAGGGGGCGCTGGCAGCAAGCAGGCAGGCTAAAATCAGGGAAGAATGAAACAGAAAAACGAACCCAAATGCAAAACAGGATGTTTTAAAAAGTACTCGGCGCTAGTAGCAGCGCGAGCGCGGCGAAGTGGTAGATGGTCTAACCAGCACCATGCTAGAGCCTGCCTTAAGTAGGCGCTCCAATCAAGCCTGAGCGTGCGAGTCCGCTCCAAGATGGCGGCCGCCGCTGGCTGAAGTAGCCCAAACAAAGATGGCGCCCAAAATGACCCCCAGGACCCGGACCCACCAAAGTGGTGGTGCTTGGCAGGCAGAAAATGCCGTTTTTAAGGTGCAGGTAAGGGGAGAAGGGGGCGCTGGCAGCAAGCAGGCAGGCTAAAATCAGGGAAGAATGAAACAGAAAAACGAACCCAAATGCAAAACAGGAAGTTTTAAAAAGTACTCGGCGCTAGTAGCAGCGCGAGCGCGGCGAAGTGGTAGATGGTCTAACCAGCACCACGCTAGAGCCCGCCTTAAGTAGGCGCTCCAATCAAGCCTGAGCGTGCGAGTCCGCTCCAAGATGGCGGCCGCCGCTGGCTGAAGTAGCCCAAACAAATATGGCGCCCAAAATGACCCCCAGGACCCGGACCCACCAAAGTGGTGGTGCTTGGCAGGCAGAAAATGCCGTTTTTAAGGTGCAGGTAAGGGGAGAAGGGGGCGCTGGCAGCAAGCAGGCAGGCTAAAATCAGGGAAGAATGAAACAGAAAAACGAACCCAAATGCAAAACAGGAAGTTTTAAAAAGTACTCGGCGCTAGTAGCAGCGCGAGCGCGGCGAAGTGGTAGATGGTCTAACCAGCACCACGCTAGAGCCCGCCTTCAGTAGGCGCTCCAATCAAGCCTGAGCGTGCGAGTCCGCTCCAAGATGGCGGCCGCCGCTGGCTGAAGTAGCCCAAACAAAGATGGCGCCCAAAATGACCCCCAGGACCCGGACCCACCAAAGTGGTGGTGCTTGGCAGGCAGAAAATGCCGTTTTTAAGGTGCAGGTAAGGGGAGAAGGGGGCGCTGGCAGCAAGCAGGCAGGCTAAAATCAGGGAAGAATGAAACAGAAAAACGAACCCAAATGCAAAACAGGAAGTTTTAAAAAGTACTCGGCGCTAGTAGCAGCGCTAGTAGCAGCGCCAGCGCGGCGAAGTGGTAGATGGCTGTGAGGGTGCTGGTGTGTGATTGGCTGGAGTTGGCTGGGATACCAGGATCCAGGATGTCTGGATGGGTCTGCCCAGTGGTGAGTGCTCAGATCAGCATGCTGATGTGAGGGGAGGGCTGCACCTGGTTCCTGATGGGGCTGGGCTTTCCCCACACAATGCTGGCCCCGCCCCCTGTGGTGCGTCTAACGACCCTAGCCCTGCCAGTGAATAGAGTGAGGTGATGAGCACATCAAGGGTGCTCCAAAACCAGCTGTGACTGTTTTCTCCCCCACCCTGCACCTACAGACAAAGGAATGTGGTGCATAAAAATGGGGCTGTGTCGCCACACAAACTGTTCTCTGCCAGGATCCTGCCTGAGGGGGCTGCTGCTGTTGCTGGGGCCAGGAAGACCGCCACTTGGATTATCTCCCTGCCTGGAGACCCAGTGAGCTGGCTCTGGGCCCAGCCTTGCCCCCTGCCTGCTTTAAGGAACTTTGCTGTGCCCCTAGCACTTGGGAGCGCTGTGCCTGCACCCCTAGCGCTGAGAGCGCTGCGAATCGTCTTTGAGCGCTGGGAGCGCTTTACTTTCCCTTTTCGTGGCTGCCCATGCCACTTTTTGCCGATTTGACAGTCCCCTGGCAGGTGCCCACCCTGCCAAGGACCTTGTGCTTTACCCTGTCACGAGCGCTTTGGGAGCGCTTTATTGAGCTTAAGGCCGGTGCCCACCCGGCATTGCCCTGTGAAGTTTTCCCCGTCGCCGCCCGGCCGTACAGGAAGTCAGGCAGGCCGTGACCTCATTCCCCAGGCCGCGCTCTGATTGGCTGCCAGCCCGGGACAGGAAGGAGGGAGCCGGAAGCTACCGGGAGCCGACCCTGGGATCCGGTGCACTCACCCAGGAGAGAGAGAAGCCTTCTGTCCAGCAGCGGGGCAACCGTGGTGTGGGGAGAGCCCCGCAGCTGCCGAGGAAGAGAAGGAGCCTGGAGACCCTGGGAGCGCCCACCAGAAACCGGGTAAGTGGGGCTCGGTGTTCCCGTCTAGGGAGGAGGGCGTCGGGGCACATTGCCGGCGCCCGCCCTCCCCTCCAGTACCAGGGCTTTGTTGTCAAAGAGCCTGAGAGGCCCCGGGGGGGCCTCCCTGCAGATTTGAGCCCTGGGCGGGCTCCTACGTTACTGGGGCATTTCTTCAGGGCCGCGAGAGGCTCTGGGTGGCATCATTTCCTTTCGAGTCCCCCGAAGAGGGACTCCAACGCCCAGAGCCATTTGTTCTCTTGAGTCCCGGAGGGACTCCAACGGCCGTATTTTGTGTATGAGCCTGAAAGGCTCAAGGGGGCATTTTGATTTACTGAGAGCCCACGAGGGGCTCAGGCGCCACAACTATCTTTGAGAGCCCAGAGATTCTCAGGGGCCATTTGTTTATTCAGAGCCCAGCGAGGCTCCAAAAAGGGGACAGTCATTTCTACAGAGCCTGTGACACTCAGTAACACCAGCAAGTAGCAAACACAGTAAAACATTTTGGCCTGTATCTTTCCGCCGTCTTTGTAAGCCTGTGACACTGTGAGTTTCAGGAATTCCACAAGCAGCACTATAGGTGGACTCACTACTAGTACATACATAGTCAGATAGTACTAAAAAATGCCTTTTTACTTTTTTCTCTTGTTTTGCAAAAGAAATTACTGGTACGTGAACTTGTGGTAGCCGCCATAATGGCAGCTCACTCAGCTTTAACCCAAGAAATACAGACACAGGCCATGATGATGCAGACTCGCAGTACTTTAAGCAGTACATGCAGGTGGGAATAGGAATGTCTTACTTTTCTATAGGGGTGGCACTGCCACTGGCCATACTTCATCCACTCAGCGTCTGCGCTACTACATCATACACCTCTGCTATCGACGAGGAGGATAAAGAAGATAACATCCAGGCTTACAAAGTACGTCTATGATTCTTCTTAATGTCTCAAATGTACCAAAATTTCTTTTTGTTAACAACCAACTTACACCCTTTTCATTATATTTTGGAAACCGCTGTATTCTTTCTTATGTTGAATTGCATTCAACAAAACCATTTTTTACAGTCATAAATAAATATTAAGACTCGCTCGTCCTTCGTTTCACTCTTCTTTAGCTTTTCGTTCTTCACATCCCTAAACTACATCTGATCTGATATGACTTGGCTTTAAAATAAAAATTGGCCAGCTGAGTTCAAGTGAAATAGAGGGGACCATTGGTTACCAGAGAAGTACAGCCACTAATGCTATTACAAGTCAAGGTTGACTGTCTTCTCCGTGATAGCCCAAAAAGTAGTTATAAATTAGTAAATGTTCTTGACAGTACAGTGTACTTATACTAGTGTACTGTGTACTACTGTACAGTACATCATACACTCCTTTACGAGCCTACTCAAAAAAAATATAATAAGTAAGTAGTATAATAACTTACCACCATCCGCCGCCGCTGAGCCTTCCCCCCCAGCTCCTCCTGTTGGCACCGCCGCATCCAGAGTGGACCCCTCCGCACTGCTGGCCCCAGCACGGATGGTCATCTGTGCCGCATCAGATGTTGTGACGTCTAGGAAAAACATGTCATATTTTCAGATGCCATACACAACCCCCTATTTTGTCTCGTAATGGAAGGAAATGTTACATAACACATTTTGTATTACTGGGATTGAAAAAATGTTACGGTTTTGGGGAGGGTGTTAACCTTTTAGATGCTTATTCCATTAAATGCTACACTTCTTCTTTTGACAACTGATTAATGCTTGCTTAACGTGCACCATTTTTCTCATTACAGAAAGAAGATTCCATTGCCCTTCAGCCAGACGATTCACCAACTACTACTGAGTCACCACCAGCAGTACTTAAGTACTTTAAAGAAGGTGGGGGCTCACACACAGTTATTCTACTAATTTCCTGTGTCTGTGTGAGAAGTTGGCCTGATAGGTGATGTTTCCAATTCTGGAACCACCTATTATCAGACCAAACAATCCCTTATGGTGTCTGGTTGTAAGTCAACCTTATTAGACAAGCTATCCTAGGGGTAGCATGGACTAAGCAGCCTAAAGGCTTAACTTAAGAGGTCGTGTTAAGCAAGCTGTTTTACCACATACAATCCTGTAATATCAAATGAAAGGACACCACACAAGTATATATTATAAAAATATATGTGTTTATTACTAAAAACAATCCCCAGTATTCTTTATGAATAAAGGGGCACAAGCGTTAAATCAAAAGCACTGTTTAAACATACAAGTTGCACAATTATGGATGAGGGCGGGTGGCCACTCAAACCATATACTAAACAAGTGGTATAAGAGATACCAATCGAGCAGTGGTTAGGCCTAGGGCCTAGGGAATCGCTGGGAGCAGTCAGGACAAGCAATGCTGAAGTCGGGAATGGCCCTCGGGATTCGGGAGATGTGCGGAAAGCGCACGCATGCACCAATGTTAACCAATGGTGCGTAAAAGTTATAAAGTTAAAGTTTAAGGACACTTCCGCTGGACCTAGAGGAACAAAACTTAACACACAGACCCTAGAGATGTGCACCAGTGTGGGAACACCGGCGGAGCAAAGTTACCTCACCCACAGGAAGTGGGTGCACAGGGTCGAAGTGGCGTCGGGTTTTGACACGCAGGCTCTTGGTGCTTGAAGCTGAAAGGGCTGCAGGCAGGTTGAAGATGAAGTGTCCGGTGGAGTCCAAGGGTGGACTCAAGTCGAAGGGTACCTGAAAGCAGAGGGGACAGAGTCTGGGTCACTCAGCAGTGACCAGGGTGGAACCAGGACGGAACCAGGCAATGTCGGGCGCAATCAGGTGGTCGTCGAGGAGCTTCTCTCCGCTGTCACGTGGGCTCTGGGGCATCTGCGATGTCCAGGAGCAGGTCACGATCTGTCCCACGCAGCCTCTCACCGTCGGCGCTGTCGGCTTCAAGTTTGGAGCAAACAACACTTGGCAAGAGCAATCCACGCGGAACCGGGAGATTGCTTCTCACTCGAACCAGAAAGGTCAGAGTGGGGGCTCCTTTTCAGGGGAGCTGATGTGGATCTGGAGCAACCAGATTCACGAGTCTTCTTTGTAGTTTCGTCGGCACAGGGACCACTAGCCGGCTGGCAAGTGACCGGGCCAACGCGTTGAGCCAAATGGAGCAGAAGGGCCCCACGCAGCACTCGTCGAGTGTGGAGGGCTGAACTTCGGCTCAAGAGTAGCTCAGGGTGGGGGCTTCTCAAACCCCGGTGCACAGCTTCGAGGGTCACTCGTGGGCTGCACGGTCAGCGTCTCGTGGTCAATTCAAGATGGTTTGCCCCACGCTTCCGGTCGCCTCCACGGGTCTCAGCTCTGCAGGGACTGTGGATCGGGCTGTTGGAAGGCAGACAAGCTTGATCTCGTTGATCTCAGTCGCTCGAGTTCCGGCGGGAACTGCAACTAAGTAGACGTCGAGGGCTGGATGGTGCCTGCTGCTGCAGGGTGGTCACTCCTTGACCACAAGGGAGATTCTTCGGGCTTCCGCGTTGAGATGGAGGTCCAAGGGTCCAGAGTTTCGTTTCTAATGTTTCTTCCAGGAAATCTGATGTGCATTGGCACTGCTCCCACTCTTATTCGAATCTGGTGGGCGTGATTACCTGCTAGGTCCCCTCCTATGGGTGGGACCCAGGAAGTGGGTGGATACACCCCCTTCCTTTGATCCAGGCCGCCCTGGCACGAGGGCTGGAGTGCCCCAGAACCGGTTTGGCCGGATTATGCAAGGGGCAGCCTTGTGCGCCCCAGGCAGTGTCTGGTTTCTTTCAAACCTCCCTGCTACAATACACTATCTCCTGTCTGGAGGGCGGTGACACCCTCCTGTGACAGGAAACCCTTTGTCCAGGACCCCCTTGACTGGGTTTCGGTCAGCTCCAGGGGTCCAGACATTTGTCTGTGGCAGAGGCATCCATTTTGTGGATCTTAAGGCCTTTGGAGAAATCAACCGCATTAAAGTGAAGTAACATGTCTTACCCCTCTAGAGGGGTGGAATGCCATCCCCGTCGCCAGAACTGGCGAGGGGATGGTATTCCAAAGCGTATGACACCTTACACGACATGTTTTGATAAAGCCAAACCAGAGTTGCTAAATAACCGCGAGGATTATAAGGCACTTAATAGTATATGGTATGGCATTATCCTGAAACAGCTTAGGGATTTGTTCCCGACGGCTGCAGACAGGCTCAGCTCATGCTAGAGCTCCATCTCACATAAAAACCATGCACCCAGCCTCCAGGATTGGTGAGGCCTGTCTATAGGAGTGGCTCACAGGTTTACATGTGTCCAGATATAGGTTTAGACATAGGTATACTATATCTAAGCAAGGGGTGTGTACACCACCTTACCCCAGCTGAGTGATCAGCCAGTTGTGTCAATTTAAGAACCAGCCAGGGGTGGCAAAAGATATGCTGCAGCCCCTGGTAGGCCTTAGTGGCTCCTGTGCCCTGTGCACCTATAGTGCATTCTACAGGGGCTGACAAGGAGTCCATTTCCAATTGGTATGTACCTAGGGTACATGGAATCCATTTTACAGAGAGAGCAGATGGCCTGGGGCCCTGATTAGCAGGGAACCAGGTCAACTAAGTCAAAAAACCAGCTAAACACAGGCAAAAAATCTGGGGTAACCATAGTCAGGTAGCCACCTTCCTACATAACCCCCCCCCAAACGAAAGGAGATAAGGCTATCCTTGGCCAGGTAAGCCTATATTGCCTGAGTGGCCATATAAGGAAGTACCTGCACTAGCATGGGTACCCCCTGTCTCATGGTCCACTAAGCAGTCCCTCACCCTTTGGGTATTAGAGGGTCTCCACCATAGGGAATCACTACCTTGGGTGTGTTTATGCAAAGTTAAAGGCTGGTTGGGATATGGAGTATTGAAGTGAGGCTCTACTAATTTAGGGCTTAGCTTCCTCCAGTTATCTTCCACCATGTGTGCCTTTCTTTCTTTAACTGAGTTGCACAGTGCTCTCAGGGTCAACCTCTGGCTACCTAAAGCTGGAGGCTGGGTCCCTCTGTTTGGCTTGCTGGAGGGACAGTTCAGGTTTGGGCCCTTTGGGTCCCAGGTTTGGCTGTGCCCACCAGAATCCATCTGGGGGAGGTCCCTAACTGTTTTTAAGGGGGCTCCCTCAGGAGTTTTTAAAGTTTTCACCTTACTAGGGCTACTAGTTTTGGTGCACCTAATCTTTTGATGGGGGTGCTTTATTTGACAGGGGGCCCTCTGGGTCTCACTGTCCTTCTTGTCCTCTGCAGCCCTGGGCTGGCTAAGGCAAGGGAGAGAGGGGCAGGTTACCTGCTCCAGACTGGGTCCCACCTGAGAAGGGTCCACTGACATCAGAGGTTCTGTCAGGCTAGGCCCAACCACCTCTGGGGCAGTTCCTTCATCAGGGGTAAGATCAGTTCCCTGAGGAGGCTGATCCTGTCCTAAAGTCTGGTGAGGGGGAGATTTCTCTTCCTCCTCCATGCTCTCAGTTTGTGTGGAGTTATCCATCATTTCAGGTTTCACAACACACGTGTCAGTTTGAGTTTGGGCTGTGGCCATCACAGCCCCACCAACCTTTTCAGGAGGAGACTCAGTTTGGGTTTCTGCTGTTATCATAACAGCTTTGCTATTCTGTTCAGGAAGAGCTTTTGCTAAAGATGGGGCAGGGAGTATCTCCGCCCTACCAACCTTTTCAGGAAGGACATCTTGAATTGGGGCTGTAGCCATTACAGCCCCACTAACCTTTCCATTGGAATTTACCATTCTAGAATGGATTTCCTGTTCAACCCCAGCCCAGGCTGAGATTTCTAAATCATTACCCAGTAGACAGTCTACAGGCAAGTTTGGGGACACTGCCACTCTCTTTGGGCCAGTGACACCTCCCCAGCTGAGACTTACTACTGCCATGGGATGATTTGTTTGGATGCCATCAATGTTTATTACCTGGTATGTGGCACCAGGTAAAAGTTGCTTAGAGGGGACTATGCCATCAGCCACCATGGTGATGCTAGCCCCTGTGTCTCTAAAAGCTTCAACTCTTAAACCATTGATGATGGGTTCTTGTCTATACTTGCTCAAAGTATTTGGGCAAGCAGAGAAGTTGGCAAACCCCATGCCCGCCTCATAAACAAGATCATTGGGTGATGGGGACCTGGATAGGCCAGGGTCCACCTGATTTCCAAAAGTAAACCCACCCAGATTCCTGGGTGTGCTTCCACTTCCTGGGGGATTACTGCTGACAGTAACAGGAGGTGTTGAAGCTGGCTTTGGAGGTATATTTTCTTTATTGTTATTCTTGGGACAACAGCTGTCTGTTTTGTAATGCCCCACCTGTTTACAGGGATAACAATAGGGCTTTTTCTCAGTTGAAGAAGTGTCTTGGGACCCACCCCCATCCTTGGAGTTTTGGGGTCCTGGGGAAGTCTTTTCTTTATTTTTATCCCCACCCTTATCTTGAGGCTTGGTAGACTCCTTCTTCTGGTTACTGTCCTGATTCTTAGGCCTAATCCTGGTTCTGACCCATTTGTCTGCCTTCTTTCCCAATTCTTGGGGAGAGGTCAGATCAGAGTCTACCAGGTGCTGGTGTAAGAGCTGGTTCTGACAATTACTTAGGATCTGCTCCCTCATAATCAAATTATACAATCCTGTAAAGTCATGTACTTTGCTGCCATGTAGCCAACCCTCCAGAGCCTTAGTAGCACAATCTACAAAATCAGTCCAGTCCTGAGTCTGTGTCTTCTGGGTGTCTCTGAACTTGAACCTGTACTGTTCAGTGGTTAAGCCAAACCCATCTATCAGAACACTCTTCAGGACTTTGTAATTGTTTGCATCCTCATGTCTGACAGTGAGGAGCTTGTCCCTCCCTTTCTCTGAAAAGGAGTACCATAAGATTGCTGCCCACTGTTCCTCAGGAACCTGCTGTACCATGCAGGCTCTCTCAAGAGCAGTCATCCATTTGTGGATGTCATCCCCTTCTTTGAAGGGGGGCACAATCTTTGTCAGGTTTCTACTATCATAGGACCTGGGTTTCTCTTTAGGAATATTGCTGCCACCAGTGGCATCTAAGCCACACAATTTCTGCTCTCTTGCCAAGGCAAGTTTAGCTTGAGCTAAGGTAAGCTTAGCTTGACTCAGGGCTACCTCCTCTCTCTCTATCTGGAGTCTGACAGCCCTCATTCTAGCCCTATGCTCAGCTTTCTGAGAAGCACTCATGCCTCTCTCTGATTCTCTGGAGGCACTAGAAAGATGAGAGTCCCCTGAGGGAGATCTCACTCTTCTGTTGCCTGGGAGAATCATTTGTTGGGTTCTGGGGAGGTGCTGGCCCTCTCCATTTCCCAGTAGGTCCAAGTTGGCCTGGCTAAGCCTACCAACTTGAACCTGGCTGCCCTGATCCTGTACTTCTAAGTCCCCAGCATCATCATCCTCCTCTTCAGGGGGATCAACTGCAGGGGGGTTCCCTCCAGTTCCTGTATCTAGGGAAGCTGCTTTTGCCTTCTCTAAGTCATCCTGTTCTAGGAGTTCTACCAGAATTAGGCAGGTGGGGCTTCTGCCCCTTTTTAACCCTCTTGCTTTGCACAAGACAATCAAGTCTCTGCGGGTTAGTTTGTCATATCCAGAAGTTGCCTGGGTAGGGTCAACTGTCACAGGACTAGACCCTGAGGCCTTTCCTGTGTCGGACATGGTTACTAGTGAGGTGTAAGTGGTGCACTTACCTACACTAAGTGTTTTCCTACTGGACCTTGCTAGTGAGTTGTAGTCAGGGGTGTGCTACTCCCTTCAACCTACAACTACTAAGTTCAGTAGAACTTAATATGCTAAGCTTTTGATTTTATATGTACCTAGAGGTACTTGATGTGATCTTTCAATTTGATACAAAGATTGCAATGGTAAAACAACAGCAAGCTCAAATCCGCACCGCTGCTCACCAATGTGAGAAGTTGGCCTGATAGGTGATGTTTCCAATTCTGGAACCACCTATTATCAGACCAAACAATCCCTTATGGTGTCTGGTTGTAAGTCAACCTTATTAGACAAGCTATCCTAGGGGTAGCATGGACTAAGCAGCCTAAAGGCTTAACTTAAGAGGTCGTGTTAAGCAAGCTGTTTTACCACATACAATCCTGTAATATCAAATGAAAGGACACCACACAAGTATATATTATAAAAATATATGTGTTTATTACTAAAAACAATCCCCAGTATTCTTTATGAATAAAGGGGCACAAGCGTTAAATCAAAAGCACTGTTTAAACATACAAGTTGCACAATTATGGATGAGGGCGGGTGGCCACTCAAACCATATACTAAACAAGTGGTATAAGAGATACCAATCGAGCAGTGGTTAGGCCTAGGGCCTAGGGAATCGCTGGGAGCAGTCAGGACAAGCAATGCTGAAGTCGGGAATGGCCCTCGGGATTCGGGAGATGTGCGGAAAGCGCACGCATGCACCAATGTTAACCAATGGTGCGTAAAAGTTATAAAGTTAAAGTTTAAGGACACTTCCGCTGGACCTAGAGGAACAAAACTTAACACACAGACCCTAGAGATGTGCACCAGTGTGGGAACACCGGCGGAGCAAAGTTACCTCACCCACAGGAAGTGGGTGCACAGGGTCGAAGTGGCGTCGGGTTTTGACACGCAGGCTCTTGGTGCTTGAAGCTGAAAGGGCTGCAGGCAGGTTGAAGATGAAGTGTCCGGTGGAGTCCAAGGGTGGACTCAAGTCGAAGGGTACCTGAAAGCAGAGGGGACAGAGTCTGGGTCACTCAGCAGTGACCAGGGTGGAACCAGGACGGAACCAGGCAATGTCGGGCGCAATCAGGTGGTCGTCGAGGAGCTTCTCTCCGCTGTCACGTGGGCTCTGGGGCATCTGCGATGTCCAGGAGCAGGTCACGATCTGTCCCACGCAGCCTCTCACCGTCGGCGCTGTCGGCTTCAAGTTTGGAGCAAACAACACTTGGCAAGAGCAATCCACGCGGAACCGGGAGATTGCTTCTCACTCGAACCAGAAAGGTCAGAGTGGGGGCTCCTTTTCAGGGGAGCTGATGTGGATCTGGAGCAACCAGATTCACGAGTCTTCTTTGTAGTTTCGTCGGCACAGGGACCACTAGCCGGCTGGCAAGTGACCGGGCCAACGCGTTGAGCCAAATGGAGCAGAAGGGCCCCACGCAGCACTCGTCGAGTGTGGAGGGCTGAACTTCGGCTCAAGAGTAGCTCAGGGTGGGGGCTTCTCAAACCCCGGTGCACAGCTTCGAGGGTCACTCGTGGGCTGCACGGTCAGCGTCTCGTGGTCAATTCAAGATGGTTTGCCCCACGCTTCCGGTCGCCTCCACGGGTCTCAGCTCTGCAGGGACTGTGGATCGGGCTGTTGGAAGGCAGACAAGCTTGATCTCGTTGATCTCAGTCGCTCGAGTTCCGGCGGGAACTGCAACTAAGTAGACGTCGAGGGCTGGATGGTGCCTGCTGCTGCAGGGTGGTCACTCCTTGACCACAAGGGAGATTCTTCGGGCTTCCGCGTTGAGATGGAGGTCCAAGGGTCCAGAGTTTCGTTTCTAATGTTTCTTCCAGGAAATCTGATGTGCATTGGCACTGCTCCCACTCTTATTCGAATCTGGTGGGCGTGATTACCTGCTAGGTCCCCTCCTATGGGTGGGACCCAGGAAGTGGGTGGATACACCCCCTTCCTTTGATCCAGGCCGCCCTGGCACGAGGGCTGGAGTGCCCCAGAACCGGTTTGGCCGGATTATGCAAGGGGCAGCCTTGTGCGCCCCAGGCAGTGTCTGGTTTCTTTCAAACCTCCCTGCTACAATACACTATCTCCTGTCTGGAGGGCGGTGACACCCTCCTGTGACAGGAAACCCTTTGTCCAGGACCCCCTTGACTGGGTTTCGGTCAGCTCCAGGGGTCCAGACATTTGTCTGTGGCAGAGGCATCCATTTTGTGGATCTTAAGGCCTTTGGAGAAATCAACCGCATTAAAGTGAAGTAACATGTCTTACCCCTCTAGAGGGGTGGAATGCCATCCCCGTCGCCAGAACTGGCGAGGGGATGGTATTCCAAAGCGTATGACACCTTACACGACATGTTTTGATAAAGCCAAACCAGAGTTGCTAAATAACCGCGAGGATTATAAGGCACTTAATAGTATATGGTATGGCATTATCCTGAAACAGCTTAGGGATTTGTTCCCGACGGCTGCAGACAGGCTCAGCTCAGGCTAGAGCTCCATCTCACATAAAAACCATGCACCCAGCCTCCAGGATTGGTGAGGCCTGTCTATAGGAGTGGCTCACAGGTTTACATGTGTCCAGATATAGGTTTAGACATAGGTATACTATATCTAAGCAAGGGGTGTGTACACCACCTTACCCCAGCTGAGTGATCAGCCAGTTGTGTCAATTTAAGAACCAGCCAGGGGTGGCAAAAGATATGCTGCAGCCCCTGGTAGGCCTTAGTGGCTCCTGTGCCCTGTGCACCTATAGTGCATTCTACAGGGGCTGACAAGGAGTCCATTTCCAATTGGTATGTACCTAGGGTACATGGAATCCATTTTACAGAGAGAGCAGATGGCCTGGGGCCCTGATTAGCAGGGAACCAGGTCAACTAAGTCAAAAAACCAGCTAAACACAGGCAAAAAATCTGGGGTAACCATAGTCAGGTAGCCACCTTCCTACAGTCTGTTAGTGTTAACTATTTTTAAGTTTGAGTCATACTAATTTCATTCATGGGAATGTTGTTTAAAGTAAACTTTAACGTCATCTTCATCCATAAGAATACTACGCTATTAAAAATAAAGAAATAATGTTTTCATTTCTCAATTGAAAATAAAATTTAAAAACTAACAAACACTGTGTGGTTTTTGTTCACGAGTGAGTGAGCGGAATGGTTTGAACTACTGCACTTGGCAGTCATGTTTCAGTAACTCAGATAGGCCAGGACTCGGAGGTAGTCTCTCTTCTTCTGTTCTTCTGGGTCGTAAAATCATTGGTCAGACATTCTAGATAGTCGGTCAGGGGAATGGGGGTTCAACTTCTGTTCGGACTGAGGTATGTCGAAAGTCGAACTGCACCTATCATCAACAATGTCCTATTTATCTTGTTCATACTTCTTTGTGTGAAGAATAGTCCCTGAAACAGTAGCGGTATGGGATGTGCTCCTCTCAAATCAAAAAGGCAACTGCTACCTTTTACTTGGTGTAAACAATGACATTTTGTTGTTGGAAATTGTCAAAGCACTTACATTAAGAAGACTGGAATAGACAGCAAGGGCAACCCAGAGGACTGCACTCAGTGCCTAGAGCTATTGCTGTATCAGAGTTTTGTTTCACACCGTTTGCCGAATGGACAAGCTTAGCTACCTACACAGACCGACTCATAATTGTAAATAGTAGTAGCACAGAGAGTGATGGTAGAGGCAGGATAAGAATGTAGAAAGTAGTCCACATTAGAAGAAGATCAAAGACTATTTTGTAAAACATAGAATTATTAGGAACCAGTTTGTAATGAATAGGAGCTGTAAAAGTTAGGGAAGTATAAGTATTAATATAACAATAGAACAACTTACTGGGGCCAGCAGAAGAGCCTGCAAGGGACTGCTCCTGTTCACCTTCTGCCACCGGAGTCTCTGCCGCCGTCGCCTTGCCCCTGGGAGGTCCTGGTGATCATGAAATAATGAAACACAACATGGATGATTGTTTTTTGGGAAATATTTGATTTCTTTGTACTCAATCTAAAATTATGTCAGGGAAACAAATTGCATCTGATCTGGTCAAGTCCCCCATTCACACCTTCATTCATACTACCGTGCTTCCCATTAGACTCACAGACATTCCGCACCCCGCTCCAGATAGGGGCGGTGCCAGAGTTCTTGGAGCGAAAGGCAAAATTCAATTTGCCTGCAAAGAGAACCCCAGGAATTGCTATTAAAAGTTGTTTACTGCAACTACACGGAACCTCATAAGGCCTTCCCACACCTTATGGAAAGCTCCGTCCCCCCCCACCTCAAAGTGCATCTCTCTGGTGGTCTGCGAGGTGCTGCCTGTTTTCTCCCACTGAACAACCAAACAACACATGGCAGAGGCCTTGAGAGGCAGAACTGCCGCGGCCATCCTGTGAGTCTGATGTTAGCTCAGTGCCCCCAAGTCCCCCATTCACACCTTCATTCATACTACCGTGCTTCCCATTAGACCCACAGACATTCCGCACCCAGCTCCAGATAGGGGCGGTGCCAAAGTTCCTGGCGCTCAAGGCAAAATTCAATTCACCTGCAAAGAGAACCCCAGGAATTGCTATTAAAAGCTGTTTACTGCAACGACAAGGAACCTCATAAGCCCTTACCACACCTTATGGAAGGCTCCGCCCCCACCTCAAAGTGCATCTCTCTGGCGGTCTGCGAGGTGCTGCCTGTTTTCTCCCACTGAACGACCAAACAACACATGGCAGAGGCCACGAGAAGCAAAACTGTCGCGGCCATCCTGTGAGTCTGATGTTAGCTCGGTGCCCCCAAGTCCCCCATTCACCCCTCTTTCACACCATTCATAGCCCAGTCCACAGACTGCACACACACTGCAGGCATCCCCGACTATGCCTCTATATATAGCAAAGAGGTGAATGATGTCATAAAGCCTGCCAGACCCAGGGGTGTGATGTAGTACATGATGTCACAAACCTGCCAGGGTCAGGGGTGTGGTGTAGGAGATGACATCACAACCGATTGATGGGAAATGCTGATAACACTCAAGGCTGCCTTTGGGGACCAGTGATACATTATGTTGGTAGATATAGGTCCATCTTTCGCATAACATCACGGAAGCAGAAGATTGAGCGAAGGAAGTCAGTTACAATAATCTTATTATTAAGGTTTCCTGTTTTCTCTTTATTGCATACATGTTAACAGAATCTGTAAAGGCGATGGTGAGATGGGCCTAGTGCACTGCACAGGAATGCACAGCTTGTCATTCTGTTTCTTCTTATCTGCTCTGCCCATTTCACAGGTGTGATTCAGGTATTCAAATGGCAGGGTGGCATCTAAGGGTTAGAAGACACCTTACATCAGTCTTCTGCACTGACTAGCAGAGCCTGGCAGCGGTCTTATGGCTGGGCTCTGAGTCTTCGTCTGTGTTAGCCTTTCTGCTGGCCTGGCCTCCCATAGACTCCTTCTTGTGTAACTACACACGGCTTCAAGAGCATTGCACACACACATGCATTCAATAGAAGGTAGTTCTGGATACCCTGGGGGGTCATGGTGCACAAGGAATATGTAGTCTTGGGATGTACTGTTTTCTACTCCCAAAATCAAGATACCACACAAAGCTGCTGGCTGCTTCAACCTTAAAAAAATGAATGTTTTGTGCAAGAGGCATTCCAAATGTAGAATTTGCATTCCATACATAGTTCGAACGTTCCAAATTAGAAGCGCTGTTCCAATCTACATTCTAAAGGAATTCTTTCAATTCCAAATTAGAACTCTCATTCCAAACTTAGAACATCCTTTACAAAATAGAACTGTCAATCTTAGAACTCAAATGTTATTTGAGCAAAAAGCCTGGACATTACATCATGCCTTCATTGTGACACCAAAAACACCTTCATTAACTCTATATATACCAAAGAGGTGAATGATGTCATATAGCCTGCCAGACCCAGGGGTGTGATGTAGTACATGATGTCACAAACCTGCCAGGGTCAGGGGTGTGGTGTAGGAGATGACATCACAACCGATTGATGGGAAATGCTGATAACACTCAAGGCTGCCTTTGGGGACCAGTGATACATTATGTTGGTAGATATAGGTCCATCTTTCGCATAACATCACGGAAGCAGAAGATTGAGCGAAGGAAGTCAGTTACAATAATCGTATTATTAAGGTTTCCTGTTTTCTCTTTATTGCATACATGTTAACAGAATCTGTAAAGGCGATGGTGAGATGGGCCTAGTGTACTGCATAGGAATGCACAGCTTGTCATTCTGTTTCTTCCTATCTGCTCTGCCCATTTCACAGGTGTGATTCAGGTATTCAAATGGCAGGGTGGGATCTAAGGGTTAGAAGACACCTTACATCAGTCTTCTGCACAGACTAGCAGAGCCTGGCAACGGTCTTATGGCTGGGCTCTGAGTCTTCGTCTGTGTTAGCCTTTCTGCTGGCCTGGCCTCCCATAGACTCCTTCTTGTGTAACTACACACGGCTTCAAGAGCATTGCACACACACATCCATTCAATAGAAGGTAGTTCTGGGTACCCTGGGGGGTCATGGTGCCCAAGGAATATGTAGTCTTGGGATGTACTGTTTCCTACTCCCAAAATTAAGATATCACACATAGCTGCTGGCTGCTTCAACCTTAAAAAAACATGTATGTTTTGTGCAAGAGGCATTCCAAATGTAGAATTTGCATTCCATACATAGTTCGAACGTTCCAAATTAGAAGCGGTGTTCCAATCTACATTCTAAAGGAATTCTTTCAATTCTAAATTAGAACTCTCATTCCAAACTTAGAACATCCTTTACAAAATAGAACTGTCAATCTTAGAACTCAAATGTTATTTGAGCAAAAAGCCTTGACATTACATCATGCCTTCATTGTGACACCAAAAACACCTTCATTACAAGTTTGTAAATTCGATTTTGCGCAGAAACTGGAGTTTCTGATCTAAGGGGTGTTGCAAAAAGAGTAACAGTACTGCACTTTGTGGGTTTCTCATGGACACATTTGGTCAGGTAAAACCTTATGAAACTTGTCCATGGAAAACAGCTCTGTGCTTGGGAAAAACCCAACAAAATCTGGGCAGAAAGGTGGACATCAGCTATAATTCTCCCGTGCTGAGAGGTAATTGCCTAGCAGTGCAATATTCTGCAACGTTGAATGTTTAAACACTACAGTATCGTCGATTGAAGTTATGACATTTCTGATGAGCTGGGCCTTCCTGCGTGCTGTCTGGGCAAGACTGGTCTAGAGCCAGGCATGAGCACCAACATCATATTTAACCTTGACAGCCTCCATGCTCAATAATGGACCCCATAATATATCTCAGATTATATAAGAAGAGTGGCTAGGGCTCATTTCCAGCCTCCAGGTACATGTCTGACTCCTATTTGTGACATTTTGAGGTGTTTGGTGTCAAATTCTTTTTTTTCCATTATAGCTTCTAGATATCAGAGTCACATCAGATTTCTAGTTCTGGACCCAAGAAGACCATAGTATACCTCAGATGACATACCAAGAGTGTCTAAGACCCATTTCTGGCCTCCAGGGGTGACTTTTTGAAGTTTTTGGGTTTAAGGGGGCAAAGTGACTTTTTCCACCCAGCCCAATGTTCTCAAAATCGGGTACGATATCAGGTGTTTCCCTTGGCTGGTAGCGGAAAAAAAACTTTATATAATATCAAAGTTATATATATCACATGAAAGCATCAGAGCTGACCTTTCTAACAAGTGTATTCGTATCTTGCGCACTCAAACAGTGTCTCTGATATCCATTCTGAGCTATTTGGAAAATTAGCAAATCTTGTCAAAAAAATGTTTTGCACGATTTTTGCTAATTTTCAGTATCAACCCACCTGACTGTTTTTGGGTCCCTGTGGCCACCAGGACCCTATATTATATCTCAGGTGATATAGCAAGAGTGTCTAGGGCTCATTTCCAGCCTCCAGGTACATGTCTGAGTCCTATTTCAGACATTTTGAGGTGTTTGGTGTCAAATTCATTTTTTCCATTATAGGCCTTAGATATCAGAGTCACATCACATTTCTAGTTCTGGACCCAAGAACACCATAGTATACCTCAGATGACATACCAAGAGTGTCTAAGACCCATTTCTGGCCTCCAGGGGTGACTTTTTGAAGTTTTTGAGTTTAAGGGGGCAAAGTCACTTTTTCCACCCGAGGTCGTGGAACTCGGAGCTGGGTAAAAGTTTAGCTTGAGTGCCCTCCCCATGGAGGTCAAAAATGTTATTGCATCAAAATCATTTAAAAACTATATAGGTGTAATTGTAGTGCCCTGAATTCTATATGGCTGCATTTGCACCGTTCTAGGTATTTACAAAATGAATTTCTAACACTTTTGAAGTCTCCATGAAGTGAAAAATGACCAAGTCCTAAAACTTCACTGGTGCATCAAAGTGGTCAAAAAAGGTCAACATTGGGTTAAAATTAACAAAACATAGTGCTGCAGTGGTCCAATAGCAGGCTAAAGACATAACGAATGACACAGAATGAACAGTTTTACTAAACACTTTGAAAATTCGATTTTCAATTTCAGGGGGACAAGGTCATGGAAGTCATGGAACTCCGAGCTGGGTAAAAGTTCAGCTTAAGGGCCCTCCCCATGGAGGTCAAAAATGTTATTACATCAAAATCTTTTAAAAACTATATAGGTGTAATTGCAGTGTCCTGAATGCTATGTAACTGCATTTGCACTGTTCTGTGTGCCTCCAAAATGAATTTCTAACACTTTTGAAGTCCCCATGAAGTGAAAAATGACGAAGTACAAAGACATCATTGGTGCATGAAAGTGTTTAAAAACGGTCACAAATGCATAAAAATGAAAAAAACAAAGTGCTACACTGGCCCAATAGCAAGCTAAACACACAATGAATGACCCAGAATGAATATATTTACAAATTACTTGGAAAATGCTATTTTAAATTTCAGGGGGACGAGGTCACAGAAGTCATGGAACTCCGAGCGGGGTAAAAGTTCAAACTTTCCACCCCTCATGGAGGTCAAAATTTTTAATCCATCAAAATCATTTAAAAACTATATAGGTGTGATTGGAGTGTCCTGATTGCTATATAGGTGCATTTGCACTGTCCTGTGTGCCTCCAAAGTGACTTTCTAACACTTTTGAAGTCTCCATGAAGCAAAAAGTGACTAAGTCCAAAGACCATTTGGAGCATCAAAGTGTTAAAAAACGGTCAAAAATGCATAAAAACGAAAAAAAAACAAGTGCTACAGTGGCCCAATAGCATGCTAAACACACAATGAATGACACAGAATGAATAGTTGTACACATTACTTTGAAAATGCAATTTTAAATTTCAGGGGGACAAGGTCACGAAAGTCATGGAACTCCGAGCGGTGTAAAAGTTCAACCTTTCCCCCCTTAAGGAGGTCAAAATTTTAATACATCAAAATCATTTAAAAACTATATAGGTGTGATTGCAGTGTCTTGGATACATCCCACATGAATTTTAAACACATTAGGAGCATCTCTGATCAAAATAACCATAAAAATCCCAAAGCTGCATCAGTGCTTCAAAGTGCTCCAAAACGGTCAAAAATGGACGAAAATGAAAAATATTCTCCATATCTGAGTTTTTATAACATTCCTTAGATAATGTATATCTTGAATTAGTTTTAAATCCTTTTATTAAAAAGTTTCTTTTCTATGCTGCACTGGTGCAACGCCTCAAGTCTGAGAAGCTGCACCAGTGCAGCCGAAGCAGCACTGGTGCAGCCGAAGCAGCACTGGTGCAACAAGAGTCAAGCTGGTAGCCTGACCTTTGACCAATCCAAGAAAAAAAAAGGTGTTTTTTTCCCTGGGCCCCTCCCCCAAACGAAAACACATTGACCTGAAGCCTAAGTGTATTCTGAGTCATAAAAAGTTTATTAGATGAAAAAATATTGTACGGGCACTTTTTTGCACAAAAAAAAGGTGTTTTTTTCCCTGGGCCCCTCCCCCAAACGAAAACACATTGACCTGAAGCCTAAGTGTATTCTGAGTCATAAAAAGTTTATTAGATGAAAAAATATTGTACGGCCACTTTTTTGCACAAAAAGTCACTTTTTGGCACTTTTTTGAGAGAAATAAAATAGTTCGCAGATTTTTTTTAAATCGACCGAATAAAAAAAAAATGCTCTTGTTGGATGGCTTTGGACATAAGGCCGCATAAACAAAAGGAATTTTTCAAATATCTGTTTTTCTCACTTTTTTATTGCTGTTTGAAATTTCTGACTTGACTTTTTGCATCATTGGTGATGCATGTGTTTAACATTGAGCTTGGGAAAATTGAAAGAAAATAGACTTTGGGGATTGTTTACTAGGGCAAGTGATACATCAAATTAAGACTCATATTAAACTGAATCTCAAGCTGAAAAAAAAAACAAAATAGCATTTACGATCACTTTTTATAAGCGACTTTAACAATTGTTTTTTTAGCTATATTAAAAAACAAGGTAACGCCGTAAATTTTAGAAAAGAGATTTTTTCAAAGTAAAACATAGGTGTGACCTGCCTTCACATTAGGCTTCATAAACAAAAGAAAAAACATCTCTATGTGTTATATTCACTTTTTAATAACACATTTTCGTTTTAGGCACAAGCAAAAAGCAGCATTGGTGATGCATGTGTTTTTCAATGGGGTTTTTTAAAGTCTTCCAAAATACGGTTTACCAATACATTTTCATTATTTTCTCTTTGGTATCTCATTATGCACATGTTAATAAACAGGTTCATGCATTATTAGCTAAATAGCATAAAAACACACTGAATTATTAACAATAATCTTTGAGATTTGGGTGACCAGATGGCCGGAAATCGAAAATCGCCTCGTATGGATTCAACTTCCATTTCGTGCACTTTCTATGTGGGCCACATGCATAAGAATTGGTACAATAATGCATACGAATCTTAGCTAGAATCTGCAATTGAAATTAAGTCTTTAACTTATATGCTTCAAGAATTATAGGGCACATTCTGCTATGTATAATATCCTATCCATTTCAATGGGACGACCAGATGGCCGCAAATTGAAAATCGCGTCGTATGGATTCATATTGCGTTGTATGTACCTTATGTGTAAGCCACATGCATTTAAAATGACACAATGTAGTAGGGTATGCTATAGAATGTGTTGCAGTTGGAAATCAAGCTCTATCTAGTATGGATCATGACTGATGACACAATATACGTGACTCATTTTGCAAAAAATGGAGACAAATTTTATAAAACATGCGTTTAATCACTGAATGATTCTCACCACTTCTAAGCATGGCACAGGCATGACAATGACCACAGGGCAGTGGCATGATGGTAACTGTATGCTGCACTCAGAATTATGGATCCAGATTGTATGGTTTTAGAATTATGGGCCACAACGTAAGGCATATTTTTTCACACATGTGACGTTATTGAAAAACATCATACATTCAACTTCACATTTTGTAGCCAAAAGCATAAAGTGTTCTTCAACACACATGAAAGTGAAAAATAAAAACTTTTCCTGAAGATTACACTTGATTTGTACCTTGTCCCTATAAGCCACAAATATGAGAGTTACCACTATAAAGTGTAGATGTCTTAGCTACATACTGTGATTGAAATTAGGTCAGTACCTCATATGGTTCAAGATTTATAGTGCACCACATACTATGTAATATATCCTATCCATTTCAATGGGTGACCAGATGGCCGCAAATTAAAAATCGCCTCGTATGGATTCAAATTGCTTTGTATGCACCTTGTGTGTGAG
The DNA here is from genome assembly GCF_964261635.1 of Lissotriton helveticus. Taxonomy (NCBI): domain Eukaryota; kingdom Metazoa; phylum Chordata; class Amphibia; order Caudata; family Salamandridae; genus Lissotriton; species Lissotriton helveticus. The sequence goes on from NW_027611662.1 coordinate 2,897,315, forward strand.
CCACATGCATATAAAATGGCACACTGTAGTAGGCTATGTTATAGAATGTGTTGCAGTTGGAAATCAAGCTCTATCTAATATGGATCTTGACTGATGACATAACATACGTGACACATTTTGCAAAAGCTGGAGGATTTTTTTTAAAAATATGTGTTTAATCGCTGAAAGATTCACACCACTTTGAAGCTTTCCACATGCATGAAAATGAACACAGGACAGTGGCATCATGTTAGCTTAATGCTGCACTTCCAATTATGGATCCAGATTGTATGGTTTTTAGAAGTATGGGACAAAATGTAAGGCATACTTTTTCGTACATGCGACAGTATTGAAAAACGTCATACATTCAACCTCAAATGTTGACAACTTTACAATACGCCACACACATAATAATTCACATGGGTAAGATGCACATCACTAGGAACAAAGTGCTGTTTAAATTATGTCTCTATAATGTACAGACTATGAATTATAGCCAAAATTATAAAGTGTTCTACAACACACATGAAAGTGAAAAATAAAAACTTACCTGAAGGTTACACTTGATTTGTACCTTGTCCCTATAAGCCACAACCATGAGAGTTACCACTATGAATTGTAAATGTCTTAGCTACATACTGCAATTGAAATTAAGTCAGTACATCATATGCTTCAAGAAATAGAGTGCACTACATCCTCTGTAGTATATCCTATCCATTTCAAAGGGTGACCAGATGGCCGCAAATTAAAAATTGCCTCGTATGGATTCAAATTGCTTTGTATGACTGTTTTCAGGTCCCTGTAGCCACCAGGACCCCATAATATATCTCAGATGATATAACAAGAGTGGCTAGGGCTCATTTCCAGCCTCCAGGTACATGTCTGACTCCTATTTGTGACATTTCGAGGTGTTTGGGATCAAACTCATTTTTCCCAATATAGGCCATAGAGCTCAGAGTCACATCACATTGAGCTCAGAGTCACATCAAATTTCTAGTTCTGGACCTAAGGACCCCTTAGTATACCTCAGATGACATACCAGGAGTGTCTAAGACCCATTTCTGGCCTCCAGGGATGACTTTTTGAAGTTTTGGGGTTTAAGGGGGCATAGTCACTTCTTCCATCCAGGCTACGTTGCTCAAAATCGGGTACGATGTCAGGTTCTTCCCTTGGCTGGAAGCTGAAAAAAAAACTTCAGATAATAGCAAAGGTAGATAGATCAAATGAAAGCATCAGATCTGAGCTTTCTAACAAGTATATTTAGGTCATGGGTACTCACAAAGTGACTGTGATATCCATTCTGAGCTATTTGGAAAATTAGCAAATCTTGTCCCAAAAACTTTTTTTGACGATTTTTGCTAATTTTCGGTATCAACCCTCATGACTGTTTTCGGGTCCCTGTAGCCACCAGGACCCCATAATATATCTCAGATGATATAACAAGAGTGGCTAGGGCTCATTTCCAGCCTCCAGGTACATGTCTGACTCCTATTTGTGACATTTCGAGGTGTTTGGGGTCAAACTCATTTTTTCCATTATAGGCCATATAGCTCAGAGTCACATCACATTGAGCTCAGAGTCACATCAAATTTCTAGTTCTGGACCTAAGGACCCCTTAGTATACCTCAGATGACATACCAGGAGTGTCTAAGACCCATTTCTGGCCTCCAGGGATGACTTTTTGAAGTTTTGGGGTTTAAGGGGGCAAAGTCACTTCTTCCATCCAGCCGCAGGTGCTCAAAATCGGGTACAATGTCAGGTTTTTCCCATGGCTGGAAGCTGAAAAAAAAACTTCAGATAATAGCAAAGGTAGATAGATCAAATGAAAGCATCAGATCTGAGCTTTCTAACAAGTATATTTAGGTCCTGGGTACTCACAAAGTGACTGTGATTTCCATTCTGAGCTATTTGGAAAATTAGCAAATCTTGTCAAAAAAACTTTTTTTGACGATTTTTGCTAATTTTCGGTATCAACCCTCATGACTGTTTTCAAGTCCCTGTAGCCACCAGGACCCCATAATATATCTCATATTATATAACAAGAGTGGCTAGGGCTCATTTCCAGCCTCCAGGTACATGTCTGACTCCTGTTTGTGACATTTTGAGGTGTTTGGTGTCAAATTCATTTTTTTCCATTATAGCTCCTAGATATCAGAGTCACATCAGATTTCTAGTTCTGGACCCAAGAAGACCATAGTATACCTCAGATGACATACCAAGAGTGTCTAAGACCCATTTCTGGCCTCCAGGGGTGACTTTTTGAAGTTTTTGGGTTTAAGGGGGCAAAGTGACTTTTTCCACCCAGCCCAATGTTCTCAAAATCGGGTACGATATCAGTTGTTTCCCTTGGCTGGTAGCGGAAGAAAAACTTTATATAATATCAAAGTTATATATATCACATGAAAGCATCAGAGCTGACCTTTCTAACAAGTGTATTCATATCTTGCGCACTCAAACAGTGTCTCTGATATCCATTCTGAGCTATTTGGAAAATTAGCAAATCTTGTCAAAAAAAAATTTTGGACGATTTTTGCTAATTTTCAGTATCAACCCACCTGACTGTTTTTGGGTCCCTGTGGCCACCAGGACCCTATATTATTTCTCAGGTGATATAGCAAGAGTGTCTAGGGCTCATTTCCAGCCTCCAGGTACATGTCTGAGTACTATTTCAGACATTTTGAGGTGTTTGGTGTCAAATTCATTTTTTCCATTATAGGCCCTAGATATCAGACTCACATCACATTTCTAGTTCTGGACCCAAGAACACCATAGTATACCTCAGATGACATACCAAGAGTGTCTAAGACCCATTTCTGGCCTCCAGGGGTGACTTTTTGAAGTTTTTGGGTTTAAGGGGGCAAAGTCACTTTTTCCACCTGAGGTCGTGGAACTCGGAATGGTGTAAAAGTTTGGCTTGAGTGCCCTCCCCATGGAGGTCAAAAATGTTATTGCATCAAAATCATTTAAAAACTATATAGGTGTAATTGTAGTGCCCTGAATGCTATATGGCTGCATTTGCACCGTTCTAGGTATTTACAAAATGAATTTCTAACACTTTTGAAGTCTCCATGAAGTGAAAAATGACTAAGTCCAAAAACTTCACTGGTGCATCAAAGTGGTCAAAAAAGGTCAACATTGGGTTAAAATTAACAAAACATAGTGCTGCAGTGGTCCAATAGCAGGCTAAAGACATAATGAATGACACAGAATGAACAGTTTTACTAAACACTTTGAAAATTCGATTTTCAATTTCAGGGGGACAAGGTCATGGAAGTCATGGAACTCCGAGCTGGGTAAAAGTTCAGCTTAAGGGCCCTCCCCATGGAGGTAAAAAATTGTATTACATCAAAATCTTTTAAAAACTATATAGGTGTAATTGCAGTGTCCTGAATGCTATGTAACTGCATTTGCACTGTTCTGTGTGCCTCCAAAATGAATTTCTAACACTTTTGAAGTCTCCATGAAGTGAAAAATGACGAAGTACAAAGACATCATTGGTGCATGAAAGTGTTTAAAAACGGTCACAAATGCATAAAAATGAAAAAAACTAAGTGCTACACTGGCCCAATAGCAAGCTAAACACACAATGAATGACCCAGAATGAATATATTTACAAATTACTTGGAAAATGCTATTTTAAATTTCAGGGGGACGAGGTCACAGAAGTCATGGAACTCCGAGCGGGGTAAAAGTTCAAACTTTCCACCCCTCATCGAGGTCAAAATTTTTAATTCATCAAAATCATTTAAAAACTATATAGGTGTGATTGGAGTGTCCTGGTTGCTATATAGGTGCATTTGCACTGTCCTGTGTGCCTCCAAAGTGACTTTCTAACACTTTTGAAGTCTCCATGAAGCAAAAAGTGACTAAGTCCAAAGACCATTTGGAGCATCAAAGTGTTCAAAAACGGTCAAAAATGCATAAAAACGAAAAAAAACAAGTGCTACAGTGGCCCAATAGCATGCTAAACACACAATGAATGACACAGAATGAATAGTTGTACACATTACTTTGAAAATGCAATTTTAAATTTCAGGGGGACAAGGTCACGAAAGTCATGGAACTCCGAGCAGGGTAAAAGTTCAACCTTTCCCCCCTTATGGAGGTCAAAATTTTAATACATCAAAATCATTTAAAAACTATATAGGTGTGATGGCAGTGTCTTGGATACATCCCACATGAATTTTAAACACATTAGGAGCATCTCTGATCAAAATAACCATAAAAATCCCAAAGCTGCATCAGTGCTTCAAAGTGCTCCAAAACGGTCAAAAATGGACGAAAATGAAAAATATTCTCCATATCTGAGTTTTTATAACATTCCTTAGATAATGTATATCTTGAATTAGTTTTAAATCCTTTTATTAAAAAGTTTCTTTTCTATGCTGCACTGGTGCAACGCCTCAAGTCTGAGAAGCTGCACCAGTGCAGCCGAAGCAGCACTGGTGCAGCCGAAGCAGCACTGGTGCAACAAGAGTCAAGTCTAGGTAGCCTGACCTTTGACCAATCCGAGAAAAAAAAAGGTGTTTTTTTCCCTGGGCCCCTCCCCCAAACGAAAACACATTGACCTGAAGCCTAAGTGTATTCTGAGTCATAAAAAGTTTATTAGATGAAAAAATATTGTACGGCCACTTTTTTGCACAAAAAGTCACTTTTTGGCACTTTTTTGAGAGAAATAAAATAGTTCGCAGATTTTTTTTAAATCGACCGAATAAAAAAAAAATGCTCTTGTTGGATGGCTTTGGACATAAGGCCGCATAAACAAAAGGAATTTTTCAAATATCTGTTTTTCTCACTTTTTTATTGCTGTTTGAAATTTCTGACTTGACTTTTTGCATCATTGGTGATGCATGTGTTTAACATTGAGCTTGGGAAAATTGAAAAAAAATAGACTTTGGGGATTGTTTACTAGGGCAAGTGATACATCAAATTAAGACTCATATTAAACTGAATCTCAAGCTGAAAAAAAAAACAAAATAGCATTTACGATCACTTTTTATAAGCGACTTTAACAATTGTTTTTTTAGCTATATTAAAAAACAAGGTAACGCCGTAAATTTTAGAAAAGAGATTTTTTCAAAGTAAAACATAGGTGTGACCTGCCTTCACATTAGGCTTCATAAACAAAAGAAAAAACATCTCTATGTGTTATATTCACTTTTTAATAACACATTTTCGTTTTAGGCACAAGCAAAAAGCAGCATTGGTGATGCATGTGTTTTTCAATGGTTTTTTTTAAAGTCTACCAAAATACGGTTTACCAATACATTTTCATTATTTTCTCTTTGGTATCTCATTATGCACATGTTAATAAACAGGTTCATGCATTATTAGCTAAATAGCATAAAAACACACTGAATTATTAACAATAATCTTTGAGATTTGGGTGACCAGATGGCCGGAAATCGAAAATCGCCTCGTATGGATTCAACTTCCATTTCGTGCACTTTCTATGTGGGCCACATGCATAAGAATTGGTACAATAATGCATACGAATCTTAGCTAGAATCTGCAATTGAAATTAAGTCTTTAACTTATATGCTTCAAGAATTATAGGGCACATTCTGCTATCTATAATATCCTATCCATTTCAATGGGACGACCAGATGGCCGCAAATTGAAAATCGCGTCGTATGGATTCATATTGCGTTGTATGTACCTTATGTGTAAGCCACATGCATTTAAAATGACACAATGTAGTAGGGTATGCTATAGAATGTGTTGCAGTTGGAAATCAAGCTCTATCTAGTATGGATCATGACTGATGACACAATATACGTGACTCATTTTGCAAAAAATGGAGGCAAATTTTATAAAACATGCGTTTAATCACTGAATGATTCTCACCACTTCTAAGCATGGCACAGGCATGACAATGACCACAGGGCAGTGGCATGATGGTAACTGTATGCTGCACTCAGAATTATGGATCCAGATTGTATGGTTTTAGAATTATGGGCCACAACGTAAGGCATATTTTTTCACACATGTGACGTTATTGAAAAACATCATACATTCAACTTCACATTTTGTAGCCAAAAGCATAAAGTGTTCTTCAACACACATGAAAGTGAAAAATAAAAACTTTTCCTGAAGATTACACTTGATTTGTACCTTGTCCCTATAAGCCACAAATATGAGAGTTACCACTATAAAGTGTAGATGTCTTAGCTACATACTGTGATTGAAATTAGGTCAGTACCTCATATGGTTCAAGATTTATAGTGCACCACATACTATGTAATATATCCTATCCATTTCAATGGGTGACCAGATGGCCGCAAATTAAAAATCGCCTCGTATGGATTCAAATTGCTTTGTATGCACCTTGTGTGTGAGCCACATGCATATAAAATGGCACACTGTAGTAGGCTATGTTATAGAATGTGTTGCAGTTGGAAATCAAGCTCTATCTAATATGGATCTTGACTGATGACATAACATACGTGACACATTTTGCAAAAGCTGGAGGATTTTTTTTAAAAATATGTGTTTAATCGCTGAAAGATTCACACCACTTTGAAGCTTTCCACATGCATGAAAATGAACACAGGACAGTGGCATCATGTTAGCTTAATGCTGCACTTCCAATTATGGATCCAGATTGTATGGTTTTTAGAAGTATGGGACAAAATGTAAGGCATACTTTTTCGTACATGCGACAGTATTGAAAAACGTCATACATTCAACCTCAAATGTTGACAACTTTACAATACGCCACACACATAATAATTCACATGGGTAAGATGCACATCACTAGGAACAAAGTGCTGTTTAAATTATGTCTCTATAATGTACAGACTATGAATTATAGCCAAAATTATAAAGTGTTCTACAACACACATGAAAGTGAAAAATAAAAACTTACCTGAAGGTTACACTTGATTTGTACCTTGTCCCTATAAGCCACAACCATGAGAGTTACCACTATGAATTGTAAATGTCTTAGCTACATACTGCAATTGAAATTAAGTCAGTACATCATATGCTTCAAGAAATAGAGTGCACTACATCCTCTGTAGTATATCCTATCCATTTCAAAGGGTGACCAGATGGCCGCAAATTAAAAATTGCCTCGTATGGATTCAAATTGCTTTGTATGACTGTTTTCAGGTCCCTGTAGCCACCAGGACCCCATAATATATCTCAGATGATATAACAAGAGTGGCTAGGGCTCATTTCCAGCCTCCAGGTACATGTCTGACTCCTATTTGTGACATTTCGAGGTGTTTGGGATCAAACTCATTTTTCCCAATATAGGCCATAGAGCTCAGAGTCACATCACATTGAGCTCAGAGTCACATCAAATTTCTAGTTCTGGACCTAAGGACCCCTTAGTATACCTCAGATGACATACCAGGAGTGTCTAAGACCCATTTCTGGCCTCCAGGGATGACTTTTTGAAGTTTTGGGGTTTAACGGGGCATAGTCACTTCTTCCATCCAGGCTACGTTGCTCAAAATCGGGTACGATGTCAGGTTCTTCCCTTGGCTGGAAGCTGAAAAAAAAACTTCAGATAATAGCAAAGGTAGATAGATCAAATGAAAGCATCAGATCTGAGCTTTCTAACAAGTATATTTAGGTCATGGGTACTCACAAAGTGACTGTGATATCCATTCTGAGCTATTTGGAAAATTAGCAAATCTTGTCCCAAAAACTTTTTTTGACGATTTTTGCTAATTTTCGGTATCAACCCTCATGACTGTTTTCGGGTCCCTGTAGCCACCAGGACCCCATAATATATCTCAGATGATATAACAAGAGTGGCTAGGGCTCATTTCCAGCCTCCAGGTACATGTCTGACTCCTATTTGTGACATTTCGAGGTGTTTGGGGTCAAACTCATTTTTTCCATTATAGGCCATATAGCTCAGAGTCACATCACATTGAGCTCAGAGTCACATCAAATTTCTAGTTCTGGACCTAAGGACCCCTTAGTATACCTCAGATGACATACCAGGAGTGTCTAAGACCCATTTCTGGCCTCCAGGGATGACTTTTTGAAGTTTTGGGGTTTAAGGGGGCAAAGTCACTTCTTCCATCCAGCCGCAGGTGCTCAAAATCGGGTACAATGTCAGGTTTTTCCCATGGCTGGAAGCTGAAAAAAAAACTTCAGATAATAGCAAAGGTAGATAGATCAAATGAAAGCATCAGATCTGAGCTTTCTAACAAGTATATTTAGGTCCTGGGTACTCACAAAGTGACTGTGATTTCCATTCTGAGCTATTTGGAAAATTAGCAAATCTTGTCAAAAAAACTTTTTTGACGATTTTTGCTAATTTTCGGTATCAACCCTCATGACTGTTTTCAAGTCCCTGTAGCCACCAGGACCCCATAATATATCTCATATTATATAACAAGAGTGGCTAGGGCTCATTTCCAGCCTCCAGGTACATGTCTGACTCCTGTTTGTGACATTTTGAGGTGTTTGGTGTCAAATTCATTTTTTTCCATTATAGCTCCTAGATATCAGAGTCACATCAGATTTCTAGTTCTGGACCCAAGAAGACCATAGTATACCTCAGATGACATACCAAGAGTGTCTAAGACCCATTTCTGGCCTCCAGGGGTGACTTTTTGAAGTTTTTGGGTTTAAGGGGGCAAAGTGACTTTTTCCACCCAGCCCAATGTTCTCAAAATCGGGTACGATATCAGTTGTTTCCCTTGGCTGGTAGCGGAAGAAAAACTTTATATAATATCAAAGTTATATATATCACATGAAAGCATCAGAGCTGACCTTTCTAACAAGTGTATTCATATCTTGCGCACTCAAACAGTGTCTCTGATATCCATTCTGAGCTATTTGGAAAATTAGCAAATCTTGTCAAAAAAAAATTTTGGACGATTTTTGCTAATTTTCAGTATCAACCCACCTGACTGTTTTTGGGTCCCTGTGGCCACCAGGACCCTATATTATTTCTCAGGTGATATAGCAAGAGTGTCTAGGGCTCATTTCCAGCCTCCAGGTACATGTCTGAGTACTATTTCAGACATTTTGAGGTGTTTGGTGTCAAATTCATTTTTTCCATTATAGGCCCTAGATATCAGAGTCACATCACATTTCTAGTTCTGGACCCAAGAACACCATAGTATACCTCAGATGACATACCAAGAGTGTCTAAGAGCCATTTCTGGCCTCCAGGGGTGACTTTTTGAAGTTTTTGGGTTTAAGGGGGCAAAGTCACTTTTTCCACCCGAGGTCGTGGAACTCGGAATGGGGTAAAAGTTTGGCTTGAGTGCCCTCCCCATGGAGGTCAAAAATGTTATTGCATCAAAATCATTTAAAAACTATATAGGTGTAATTGTAGTGCCCTGAATGCTATATGGCTGCATTTGCACCGTTCTAGGTATTTACAAAATGAATTTCTAACACTTTTGAAGTCTCCATGAAGTGAAAAATGACTAAGTCCAAAAACTTCACTGGTGCATCAAAGTGGTCAAAAAAGGTCAACATTGGGTTAAAATTAACAAAACATAGTGCTGCAGTGGTCCAATAGCAGGCTAAAGACATAATGAATGACACAGAATGAACAGTTTTACTAAACACTTTGAAAATTCGATTTTCAATTTCAGGGGGACAAGGTCATGGAAGTCATGGAACTCCGAGCTGGGTAAAAGTTCAGCTTAAGGGCCCTCCCCATGGAGGTCAAAAATTGTATTACATCAAAATCTTTTAAAAACTATATAGGTGTAATTGCAGTGTCCTGAATGCTATGTAACTGCATTTGCACTGTTCTGTGTGCCTCCAAAATGAATTTCTAACACTTTTGAAGTCTCCATGAAGTGAAAAATGACGAAGTACAAAGACATCATTGGTGCATGAAAGTGTTTAAAAACGGTCACAAATGCATAAAAATGAAAAAAACTAAGTGCTACACTGGCCCAATAGCAAGCTAAACACACAATGAATGACCCAGAATGAATATATTTACAAATTACTTGGAAAATGCTATTTTAAATTTCAGGGGGACGAGGTCACAGAAGTCATGGAACTCCGAGCGGGGTAAAAGTTCAAACTTTCCACCCCTCATCGAGGTCAAAATTTTTAATTCATCAAAATCATTTAAAAACTATATAGGTGTGATTGGAGTGTCCTGGTTGCTATATAGGTGCATTTGCACTGTCCTGTGTGCCTCCAAAGTGACTTTCTAACACTTTTGAAGTCTCCATGAAGCAAAAAGTGACTAAGTCCAAAGACCATTTGGAGCATCAAAGTGTTCAAAAACGGTCAAAAATGCATAAAAACGAAAAGAAACAAGTGCTACAGTGGCTCAATAGCATGCTAAACACACAATGAATGACACAGAATGAATAGTTGTACACATTACTTTGAAAATGCAATTTTAAATTTCAGGGGGACAAGGTCACGAAAGTCATGGAACTCCGAGCGGGGTAAAAGTTCAACCTTTCCCCCCTTATGGAGGTCAAAATTTTAATACATCAAAATCATGTAAAAACTATATAGGTGTGATGGCAGTGTCTTGGATACATCCCACATGAATTTTAAACACATTAGGAGCATCTCTGATCAAAATAACCATAAAAATCCCAAAGCTGCATCAGTGCTTCAAAGTGCTCCAAAACGGTCAAAAATGGACGAAAATGAAAAATATTCTCCATATCTGAGTTTTTATAACATTCCTTAGATAATGTATATCTTGAATTAGTTTTAAATCCTTTTATTAAAAAGTTTCTTTTCTATGCTGCACTGGTGCAACGCCTCAAGTCTGAGAAGCTGCACCAGTGCAGCCGAAGCAGCACTGGTGCAGCCGAAGCAGCACTGGTGCAACAAGAGTCAAGCCTCCCTGACCTGACCTTTGACCAATCCGAGAAAAAAAAAGGTGTTTTTTTCCCTGGGCCCCTCCCCCAAACGAAAACACATTGACCTGAAGCCTAAGTGTATTCTGAGTCATAAAAAGTTTATTAGATGAAAAAATATTGTACGGGCACTTTTTTGCACAAAAAGTCACTTTTTGGCACTTTTTTGAGAGAAATAAAATAGTTCGCAGATTTTTTTTAAATCGACCGAATAAAGAAAAAAATGCTCTTGTTGGATGGCTTTGGACATAAGGCCGCATAAACAAAAGGAATTTTTCAAATATCTGTTTTTCTCACTTTTTTATTGCTGTTTGAAATTTCTGACTTGACTTTTTGCATCATTGGTGATGCATGTGTTTAACATTGAGCTTGGGAAAATTGAAAAAAAATAGACTTTGGGGATTGTTTACTAGGGCAAGTGATACATCAAATTAAGACTCATATTAAACTGAACCTCAAGCTGAAAAAAAACCAAAATAGCATTTACGATCACTTTTTATAAGCGACTGTAACAATTGTTTTTTTAGCTATATTAAAAAACAAGGTAACGCCGTAAATTTTAGAAAAGAGATTTTTTCAAAGTAAAACATAGGTGTGACCTGCCTTCACATTAGGCTTCATAAACAAAAGAAAAAACATCTCTATGTGTTATATTCACTTTTTAATAACACATTTTCGTTTTAGGCACAAGCAAAAAGCAGCATTGGTGATGCATGTGTTTTTCAATGGGGTTTTTTAAAGTCTACCAAAATACGGTTTACCAATACATTTTCATTATTTTCTCTTTGGTATCTCATTATGCACATGTTAATAAACAGGTTCATGCATTATTAGCTAAATAGCATAAAAACACACTGAATTATTAACAATAATCTTTGAGATTTGGGTGACCAGATGGCCGGAAATCGAAAATCGCCTCGTAAAGTAAAGTAAAAAGTCCACATTTGTAAAGCGCACAATCACCCGTAAGGGTCTCTAGGCGCTGGGGGCCGTCGGGAAGATTAAGCGAGCTATTGCCCAGAGTCACATGGTGCTGGGCTAACCTGCCGCCGGAGCCGGGGATCGAACCGTGGTCCCCAGATTCCAGTGTCAGTCACCCTGGCCGCGGCGCCACACCTCTTCCAGCTTTGAAGGGACTACCTCACTCAGATATCCTTCTACATCCACCACCCCCGTGTTATCTGTTGCATATAGATCTGAATAAAATTCAGATCTACCAGATATATGGATTCAACTTCCATTTCGTGCACTTTCTATGTGGGCCACATGCATAAGAATTGGTACAATAATGCATACGAATCTTAGCTAGAATCTGCAATTGAAATTAAGTCTTTAACTTATATGCTTCAAGAATTATAGGGCACATTCTGCTATCTATAATATCCTATCCATTTCAATGGGACGACCAGATGGCCGCAAATTGAAAATCGCGTCGTATGGATTCATATTGCGTTGTATGTACCTTACGTGTAAGCCACATGCATTTAAAATGACACAATGTAGTAGGGTATGCTATAGAATGTGTTGCAGTTGGAAATCAAGCTCTATCTAGTATGGATCATGACTGATGACACAATATACGTGACTCATTTTGCAAAAAATGGAGGCAAATTTTATAAAACATGCGTTTAATCACTGAATGATTCTCACCACTTCTAAGCATGGCACAGGCATGACAATGACCACAGGGCAGTGGCATGATGGTAACTGTATGCTGCACTCAGAATTATGGATCCAGATTGTATGGTTTTAGAATTATGGGCCACAACGTAAGGCATATTTTTTCACACATGTGACGTTATTGAAAAACATCATACATTCAACTTCACATTTTGTAGCCAAAAGCATAAAGTGTTCTTCAACACACATGAAAGTGAAAAATAAAAACTTTTCCTGAAGATTACACTTGATTTGTACCTTGTCCCTATAAGCCACAAATATGAGAGTTACCACTATAAAGTGTAGATGTCTTAGCTACATACTGTGATTGAAATTAGGTCAGTACCTCATATGGTTCAAGATTTATAGTGCACCACATACTATGTAATATATCCTATCCATTTCAATGGGTGACCAGATGGCCGCAAATTAAAAATTGCCTCGTATGGATTCAAATTGCTTTGTATGCACCTTGTGTGTGAGCCACATGCATATAAAATGGCACACTGTAGTAGGCTATGTTATAGAATGTGTTGCAGTTGGAAATCAAGCTCTATCTAATATGGATCTTGACTGATGACATAACATACGTGACACATTTTGCAAAAGCTGGAGGATTTTTTTTAAAAATATGTGTTTAATCGCTGAAAGATTCACACCACTTTGAAGCTTTCCACATGCATGAAAATGAACACAGGACAGTGGCATCATGTTAGCTTAATGCTGCACTTCCAATTATTGTAGGAAGGTGGCTACCTGACTATGGTTACCCCAGATTTTTTGCCTGTGTTTAGCTGGTTTTTTGACTTAGTTGACCTGGTTCCCTGCTAATCAGGGCCCCAGGCCATCTGCTCTCTCTGTAAAATGGATTCCATGTACCCTAGGTACATACCAATTGGAAATGGACTCCTTGTCAGCCCCTGTAGAATGCACTATAGGTGCACAGGGCACAGGAGCCACTAAGGCCTACCAGGGGCTGCAGCATATCTTTTGCCACCCCTGGCTGGTTCTTAAATTGACACAACTGGCTGATCACTCAGCTGGGGTAAGGTGGTGTACACACCCCTTGCTTAGATATAGTATACCTATGTCTAAACCTATATCTGGACACATGTAAACCTGTGAGCCACTCCTATAGACAGGCCTCACCAATCCTGGAGGCTGGGTGCATGGTTTTTATGTGAGATGGAGCTCTAGCATGAGCTGAGCCTGTCTGCAGCCGTCGGGAACAAATCCCTAAGCTGTTTCAGGATAATGCCATACCATATACTATTAAGTGCCTTATAATCCTCGCGGTTATTTAGCAACTTTGGTTTGGCTTTATCAAAACATGTCGTGTAAGGTGTCATACGCTTTGGAATACCATCCCCTCGCCAGTTCTGGCGACGGGGATGGCATTCCACCCCTCTAGAGGGGTAAGACATGTTACTTTGCTTTAATGCGGTTGATTTCTCCAAAGACCTTAAGATCCACAAAATGGATGCCTCTGCCACAGACAAATGTCTGGACCCCTGGAGCTGACCGAAACCCAGTCAAGGGGGTCCTGGACAAAGGGTTTCCTGTCACAGGAGGGTGTCACCGCCCTCCAGACAGGAGATAGTGTATTGTAGCAGGGAGGTTTGAAAGAAACCAGACACTGCCTGGGGCGCACAAGGCTGCCCCTTGCATAATCCGGCCAAACCGGTTCTGGGGCACTCCAGCCCTCGTGCCAGGGCGGCCTGGATCAAAGGAAGGGGGTGTATCCACCCACTTCCTGGGTCCCACCCATAGGAGGGGACCTAGCAGGTAATCACGCCCACCAGATTCGAATAAGAGTGGGAGCAGTGCCAATGCACATCAGATTTCCTGGAAGAAACATTTGAAACGATATTCTGGACCCTTCGCCCTCCATCTCAACGTGGAAGCCCGAAGAATCTCCCTTGTGGTCAAGGAGTGACCACCCTGCAGCAGCAGGCACCATCCAGCCCTCGACGTCTACTTAGTTGCAGTTCCCGCCGGAACTCGAGCGACTGAGATCGACGAGATCAAGCCTGCCCAGCTTCTAACAGCCCGATCCACAGTCCCTGCAAAGCTGAGACCCGTGGAGGCGACCGGAAGCGTGGGGCACGCCATCTTGAAGTGACCACGAGACGCTGACCGTGCAGCCCACGAGTGACCCTCGAAGCTGTACACCGGGGTTTGAGAAGCCCCCACCCTGAGCTACTCCTGAGCCGAAGTTCAGCCCTCCACACTCGACGAGTGCTACGTGGGGCCCTTTGGCACGATTTGGCTCAAAGCGTTGGCCCGGTCACTTGCCAGCTGGCTTGTGGTCCCTGTGCCGACGAACTACAAAAGAAGACTCGTGATTCTGGTTGCTCCAGATCCACACCAGCTCCCCTGAAAGGGAGCCCCGACTCTGACCTTCCTGGTCCGAGTGAGACGCCATCTTCCAATCCCGCGTGGATTGCTCTTACCAAGGCTTGTTTGCTCCAAACCGGAAGCCGACTGCACCGACGGTGAGAGCCTGCGTCGGACAGATCGTGACCTGCTCCTGGACGTCGCAGATGCCCCAGAGCCCACGTGACAGCGAAGAGAAGCGCCTCGACGACCACCTGATTGCGCCCGACATTGCCTGGTTCCGTCCTGGTTCCACCCTGGTCACTGCTGAGTGACCCAGACTCTGTCCCCTCTGCTTTCAGGTACTCTACAACTTGAGTCCACCCTTGGACTCCACCGGACACTTCGTCTTCACCCTGCCTGCAGCCCTTTCAGCTTCAAGCACCAAGAGCCTGCGTGTCAAAACCCGACGCCACTTCGACCCTGTGCACCCACTTCCTGTGGGTGAGGTAACTTTGCTCCGCCGGTGTTCCCACACTGGTGCACACCTCTAGGGTCTGTGTGTTAAGTTTTGTTCCTCTAGGTTCAGCGGAAGTGTCCTTAAACTTTAACTATTTGACTTTTACGCACCATTGGTTAACATTGGTGCATGCGTGCGCTTTCCGCACATCTCCCGAATCCCGAGGGCCATTCCCGACTTCAGCCTTGCTTGTCCTGACTGCTCCCAGCGATTCCCTAGGCCCTAGGCCTAACCACTGCTCGAGTGGCCTCTCTTATACCACTTGTTTAGTATATGGTTTGAGTGGCCCCCCGCCCTCATCCATAATTGTGCAACTTGTATGTTTAAACAGTGCTTTTTGATTTAACGCTTGTGCCCCTTTATTCATAAAGAATACTGGGGATTGTTTTTAGTAATAAACACATATATTTTTATAATATATACTTGTGTGGTGTCCTTTCATTTGGTATTACAGGATTGTATGTGGTAAAACAGCTCGCTTAACACGACCTCTTAAGTTAAGCCTTTAGGCTGCTTAGTCCATGCTACCCCTAGGATAGCTTGTCTAATAAGGTTGACTTACAACCAGACACCATAAGGGGATTGTTTGGTCAGGTAGTAGGTGGTTCCAGAATTGGAAACATCCCCTACCAGGCCAACTTCTCACATTGGTGAGCAGCGGTGCGGATTTGAGCTTGCTGTTGTTTTACCATTGCAATCTTTATATCAAATTGAAAGATCACATCAAGTACCTCTAGGTACATATAAAATCAAAAGCTTAGCATATTAAGTTCTACTGAACTTAGTAGTTGTAGGTTGAAGGGAGTAGCACACCCCTGACTACAACTCACTAGCAAGGTCCAGTAGGAAAACACTTAGTGTAGGTAAGTGCACCACTTACACCTCACTAGTAACCATGTCTGACACAGGAAAGGCCTCAGGGTCTAGTCCTGTGACAGTTGACCCTACCCAGGCAACTTTTGGATATGACAAACTAACCCGCAGAGACTTGATTGCCTTGTGCAAAGCAAGAGGGTTAAAAAGGGGCAGAAGCCCCACCTGCCTAACCCTGGTAGAAATCCTAGAACAGGATGACTTAGAGAAGGCTAAAGCAGCTTCCCTAGACACAGGAAATGGAGAGAACCCCCCTGTAGTTGATCCCCCTGAAGAGGAGGACTCAGATGACTTGGATGAGGACTCAGATGTTGGGGACTTAGAAGTACAGGATCAGGGTAGCCAGGTTCCAGTTGGTAGGCTTAGCCAGGCCAACTTGGACCTACTGGGGAATGGGGAAGGCCAGCACCTCCCCAGAACCCAACATGTGATTCTCCCAGGCAACAGAAGAGTGAGATCTCCCTCAGGGGACTCTCATCTTTCTAGTGCCTCCAGAGAATCAGAGAGAGGCATGAGTGCTTCTCAGAAAGCTGAGCATAGGGCTAGAATGAGGGCTGTCAGACTCCAGATAGAGAGAGAGGAGGTAGCCCTGAGTCAAGCTAAGCTTACCTTAGCTCAAGCTAAACTTGCCTTGGCAAGAGAGCAAAAATTGTGTGGCTTAGATGCCACTGGTGGCAGCAATATTCCTAAAGAGAAACCCAGGTCCTATGATAGTAGAAACCTGACAAAGATTGTGCCCCCCTACAAGGAAGGGGATGATATCCACAAATGGATAACTGCCCTTGAGAGAGCCTGCATGGTACAGCAGGTTCCTGAGGAACAGTGGGCAGCAATCTTATGGTACTCCTTTTCAGAGAAAGGGAGAGATAAGCTCCTCACTGTTAGACATGAGGATGCAAACAATTACAAAGTCCTGAAGAGTGTTCTGATAGATGGGTTTGGCTTAACCACTGAACAGTACAGGTTGAAGTTCAGAGACACCCAGAAGACACAGACTCAGGACTGGACTGATTTTGTTGATTGTGCAACTAAGGCTCTGGAGGGTTGGCTACATGGCAGCAAAGTACATGACTTTACAGGATTGTATAATTTGATTATGAGGGAGCAGATCCTAAGTAATTGTCAGAACCAGCTCTTACACCAGCACCTGGTAGACTCTGATCTGACCTCTCCCCAAGAATTGGGAAAGAAGGCAGACAAATGGGTCAGAACCAGGATTAGGCCTAAGAATCAGGACAGTAACCAGAAGAAGGAGTCTACCAAGCCTCAAGATAAGGGTGGGGATAAAAGTAAAGAAAAGACTTCCCCAGGGCCCCAAAACTCCAAGGATGGGGGTGGGTCCCAAGACACTTCTTCAACTGAGAAAAAACCCTATTGTTATCCCTGTAAACAGGTGGGGCATTACAAAACAGACAGCTGTTGTCCCAAGAATAACAATAAAGAAAATATACCTCCAAAGCCAGCTTCAACACCTCCTGTTACTGTCAGCAGTAATCCCCCAGGAAGTGGAAGCACACCCAGGAATCTGGGTGGGTTTACTTTTGGAAATCAGGTGGACCCTGGCCTATCCAGGTCCCCATCACCCAATGATCTTGTTTATGAGGCTGGCATGGGGTTTGCCAACTTCTCTGCTTGCCCAAATACTTTGAGCAAGTATAGACAAGAACCCATCATCAATGGTTTAAGAGTTGAAGCTTTTAGAGACACAGGGGCTAGCATCACCATGGTGGCTGATGGCATAGTCCCCTCTAAGCAACTTTTACCTGGTGCCACATACCAGGTAATAAACATTGATGGCATCCAAACAAATCATCCCATGGCAGTAGTAAGTCTCAGCTGGGGAGGTGTCACTGGCCCAAAGAGAGTGGCAGTGTCCCCAAACTTGCCTGTAGACTGTCTACTGGGTAATGATTTAGAAATCTCAGCCTGGGCTGGGGTTGAACAGGAAATCCATTCTAGAATGGTAAATTCCAATGGAAAGGTTAGTGGGGCTGTAATGGCTACAGCCCCAATTCAAGATGTCCTTCCTGAAAAGGTTGGTAGGGCGGAGATACTCCCTGCCCCATCTTTAGCAAAAGCTCTCCCTGAACAGAATAGCAAAGCTGTTATGATAACAGCAGAAACCCAAACTGAGTCTCCTCCTGAAAAGGTTGGTGGGGCTGTGATGGCCACGGCCCAAACTCAAACTGACACGTGTGTTGTGAAACCTGAAATGATGGATAACTCCACACAAACTGAGAGCATGGAGGAGGAAGAGAAATCTCCCCCTCACCAGACTTTAGGACAGGATCAGCCTCCTCAGGGAACTGATCTTACCCCTGATGAAGGAACTGCCCCAGAGGTGGTTGGGCCTAGCCTGACAGAACCTCTGATGTCAGTGGACCCTTCTCAGGTGGGACCCAGTCTGGAGCAGGTAACCTGCCTCTCTCTCCCTTGCCTTAGCCAGCCCAGGGCTGCAGAGGACAAGAAGGACAGTGAGACCCAGAGGGCCCCCTGTCAAATAAAGCACCCCCATCAAAAGATTAGGTGCACCAAAACTAGTAGCCCTAGTAAGGTGAAAACTTTAAAAACTCCTGAGGGAGCCCCCTTAAAAACAGTTAGGGACCTCCCCCAGATGGATTCTGTTGGGCACAGCCAAACCTGGGACCCAAAGGGCCCAAACCTGAACTGTCCCTCCAGCAAGCCAAACAGAGGGACCCAGCCTCCAGCTTTAGGTAGCCAGAGGTTGACCCTGAGAGCACAGTGCAACTCAGTTAAAGAAAGAAAGGCACACATGGTGGAAGATAATTGGAGGAAGCTAAGCCCTAAATTAGTAGAGCCTCACTTCAATACTCCATATCCAAACCAGCCTTTAACTTTGCATAAACACACCCAAGGTAGTGATTCCCTATGGTGGAGACCCTCTAATACCCAAAGGGTGAGGGACTGCTTAGTGGACCATGAGACAGGGGGTACCCATGCTAGTGCAGGTACTTCCTTATATGGCCACTCAGGCAATATAGGCTTACCTGGCCAAGGATAGCCTTATCTCCTTTCGTTTGGGGGGGGGTTATGTAGGAAGGTGGCTACCTGACTATGGTTACCCCAGATTTTTTGCCTGTGTTTAGCTGGTTTTTTGACTTAGTTGACCTGGTTCCCTGCTAATCAGGGCCCCAGGCCATCTGCTCTCTCTGTAAAATGGATTCCATGTACCCTAGGTACATACCAATTGGAAATGGACTCCTTGTCAGCCCCTGTAGAATGCACTATAGGTGCACAGGGCACAGGAGCCACTAAGGCCTACCAGGGGCTGCAGCATATCTTTTGCCACCCCTGGCTGGTTCTTAAATTGACACAACTGGCTGATCGCTCAGCTGGGGTAAGGTGGTGTACACACCCCTTGCTTAGATATAGTATACCTATGTCTAAACCTATATCTGGACACATGTAAACCTGTGAGCCACTCCTATAGACAGGCCTCACCAATCCTGGAGGCTGGGTGCATGTTTTTTATGTGAGATGGAGCTCTAGCATGAGCTGAGCCTGTCTGCAGCCGTCGGGAACAAATCCCTAAGCTGTTTCAGGATAATGCCATACCATATACTATTAAGTGCCTTATAATCCTCGCGGTTATTTAGCAACTTTGGTTTGGCTTTATCAAAACATGTCGTGTAAGGTGTCATACGCTTTGGAATACCATCCCCTCGCCAGTTCTGGCGACGGGGATGGCATTCCACCCCTCTAGAGGGGTAAGACATGTTACTTTGCTTTAATGCGGTTGATTTCTCCAAAGACCTTAAGATCCACAAAATGGATGCCTCTGCCACAGACAAATGTCTGGACCCCTGGAGCTGACCGAAACCCAGTCAAGGGGGTCCTGGACAAAGGGTTTCCTGTCACAGGAGGGTGTCACCGCCCTCCAGACAGGAGATAGTGTATTGTAGCAGGGAGGTTTGAAAGAAACCAGACACTGCCTGGGGCGCACAAGGCTGCCCCTTGCATAATCCGGCCAAACCGGTTCTGGGGCACTCCAGCCCTCGTGCCAGGGCGGCCTGGATCAAAGGAAGGGGGTGTATCCACCCACTTCCTGGGTCCCACCCATAGGAGGGGACCTAGCAGGTAATCACGCCCACCAGATTCGAATAAGAGTGGGAGCAGTGCCAATGCACATCAGATTTCCTGGAAGAAACATTTGAAACGATATTCTGGACCCTTCGCCCTCCATCTCAACGTGGAAGCCCGAAGAATCTCCCTTGTGGTCAAGGAGTGACCACCCTGCAGCAGCAGGCACCATCCAGCCCTCGACGTCTACTTAGTTGCAGTTCCCGCCGGAACTCGAGCGACTGAGATCGACGAGATCAAGCCTGCCCAGCTTCTAACAGCCCGATCCACAGTCCCTGCAAAGCTGAGACCCGTGGAGGCGACCGGAAGCGTGGGGCACGCCATCTTGAAGTGACCACGAGACGCTGACCGTGCAGCCCACGAGTGACCCTCGAAGCTGTACACCGGGGTTTGAGAAGCCCCCACCCTGAGCTACTCCTGAGCCGAAGTTCAGCCCTCCACACTCGACGAGTGCTGCGTGGGGCCCTTTGGCACGATTTGGCTCAAAGCGTTGGCCCGGTCACTTGCCAGCTGGCTTGTGGTCCCTGTGCCGACGAACTACAAAAGAAGACTCGTGATTCTGGTTGCTCCAGATCCACACCAGCTCCCCTGAAAGGGAGCCCCGACTCTGACCTTCCTGGTCCGAGTGAGACGCCATCTTCCAATCCCGCGTGGATTGCTCTTACCAAGGCTTGTTTGCTCCAAACCGGAAGCCGACTGCACCGACGGTGAGAGCCTGCGTGGGACAGATCGTGACCTGCTCCTGGACGTCGCAGATGCCCCAGAGCCCACGTGACAGCGAAGAGAAGCGCCTCAACGACCACCTGATTGCGCCCGACATTGCCTGGTTCCGTCCTGGTTCCACCCTGGTCACTGCTGAGTGACCCAGACTCTGTCCCCTCTGCTTTCAGGTACTCTACAACTTGAGTCCACCCTTGGACTCCACCGGACACTTCGTCTTCACCCTGCCTGCAGCCCTTTCAGCTTCAAGCACCAAGAGCCTGCGTGTCAAAACCCGACGCCACTTCGACCCTGTGCACCCACTTCCTGTGGGTGAGGTAACTTTGCTCCGCCGGTGTTCCCACACTGGTGCACACCTCTAGGGTCTGTGTGTTAAGTTTTGTTCCTCTAGGTTCAGCGGAAGTGTCCTTAAACTTTAACTATTTGACTTTTACGCACCATTGGTTAACATTGGTGCATGCGTGCGCTTTCCGCACATCTCCCGAATCCCGAGGGCCATTCCCGACTTCAGCCTTGCTTGTCCTGACTGCTCCCAGCGATTCCCTAGGCCCTAGGCCTAACCACTGCTCGAGTGGCCTCTCTTATACCACTTGTTTAGTATATGGTTTGAGTGGCCCCCCGCCCTCATCCATAATTGTGCAACTTGTATGTTTAAACAGTGCTTTTTGATTTAACGCTTGTGCCCCTTTATTCATAAAGAATACTGGGGATTGTTTTTAGTAATAAACACATATATTTTTATAATATATACTTGTGTGGTGTCCTTTCATTTGGTATTACAGGATTGTATGTGGTAAAACAGCTCGCTTAACACGACCTCTTAAGTTAAGCCTTTAGGCTGCTTAGTCCATGCTACCCCTAGGATAGCTTGTCTAATAAGGTTGACTTACAACCAGACACCATAAGGGGATTGTTTGGTCAGGTAGTAGGTGGTTCCAGAATTGGAAACATCCCCTACCAGGCCAACTTCTCACAATTATGGATCCAGATTGTATGGTTTTTAGAAGTATGGGACAAAATGTAAGGCATACTTTTTCGTACATGCGACAGTATTGAAAAACGTCATACATTCAACCTCAAATGTTGACAACTTTACAATACGCCACACACATAATAATTCACATGGGTAAGATGCACATCACTAGGAACAAAGTGCTGTTTAAATTATGTCTCTATAATGTACAGACTATGAATTATAGCCAAAATTATAAAGTGTTCTACAACACACATGAAAGTGAAAAATAAAAACTTACCTGAAGGTTACACTTGATTTGTACCTTGTCCCTATAAGCCACAACCATGAGAGTTACCACTATGAATTGTAAATGTCTTAGCTACATACTGCAATTGAAATTAAGTCAGTACATCATATGCTTCAAGAAATAGAGTGCACTACATCCTCTGTAGTATATCCTATCCATTTCAAAGGGTGACCAGATGGCCGCAAATTAAAAATTGCCTCGTATGGATTCAAATTGCTTTGTATGACTGTTTTCAGGTCCCTGTAGCCACCAGGACCCCATAATATATCTCAGATGATATAACAAGAGTGGCTAGGGCTCATTTCCAGCCTCCAGGTACATGTCTGACTCCTATTTGTGACATTTCGAGGTGTTTGGGATCAAACTCATTTTTCCCAATATAGGCCATAGAGCTCAGAGTCACATCACATTGAGCTCAGAGTCACATCAAATTTCTAGTTCTGGACCTAAGGACCCCTTAGTATACCTCAGATGACATACCAGGAGTGTCTAAGACCCATTTCTGGCCTCCAGGGATGACTTTTTGAAGTTTTGGGGTTTAAGGGGGCATAGTCACTTCTTCCATCCAGGCTACGTTGCTCAAAATCGGGTACGATGTCAGGTTCTTCCCTTGGCTGGAAGCTGAAAAAAAAACTTCAGATAATAGCAAAGGTAGATAGATCAAATGAAAGCATCAGATCTGAGCTTTCTAACAAGTATATTTAGGTCATGGGTACTCACAAAGTGACTGTGATATCCATTCTGAGCTATTTGGAAAATTAGCAAATCTTGTCCCAAAAACTTTTTTTGACGATTTTTGCTAATTTTCGGTATCAACCCTCATGACTGTTTTCGGGTCCCTGTAGCCACCAGGACCCCATAATATATCTCAGATGATATAACAAGAGTGGCTAGGGCTCATTTCCAGCCTCCAGGTACATGTCTGACTCCTATTTGTGACATTTTGAGGTGTTTGGGGTCAAACTCATTTTTTCCATTATAGGCCATATAGCTCAGAGTCACATCACATTGAGCTCAGAGTCACATCAAATTTCTAGTTCTGGACCTAAGGACCCCTTAGTATACCTCAGATGACATACCAGGAGTGTCTAAGACCCATTTCTGGCCTCCAGGGATGACTTTTTGAAGTTTTGGGGTTTAAGGGGGCAAAGTCACTTCTTCCATCCAGCCGCAGGTGCTCAAAATCGGGTACAATGTCAGGTTTTTCCCATGGCTGGAAGCTGAAAAAAAAAACTTCAGATAATAGCAAAGGTAGATAGATCAAATGAAAGCATCAGATCTGAGCTTTCTAACAAGTATATTTAGGTCATGGGTACTCACAAAGTGACTGTGATATCCATTCTGAGCTATTTGGAAAATTAGCAAATCTTGTCCCAAAAACTTTTTTTGACGATTTTTGCTAATTTTCGGTATCAACCCTCATGACTGTTTTCGGGTCCCTGTAGCCACCAGGACCCCATAATATATCTCAGATGATATAACAAGAGTGGCTAGGGCTCATTTCCAGCCTCCAGGTACATGTCTGACTCCTATTTGTGACATTTCGAGGTGTTTGGGGTCAAACTCATTTTTTCCATTATAGGCCATATAGCTCAGAGTCACATCACATTGAGCTCAGAGTCACATCAAATTTCTAGTTCTGGACCTAAGGACCCCTTAGTATACCTCAGATGACATACCAGGAGTGTCTAAGACCCATTTCTGGCCTCCAGGGATGACTTTTTGAAGTTTTGGGGTTTAAGGGGGCAAAGTCACTTCTTCCATCCAGCCGCAGGTGCTCAAAATCGGGTACAATGTCAGGTTTTTCCCATGTCTGGAAGCTGAAAAAAAAACTTCAGATAATAGCAAAGGTAGATAGATCAAATGAAAGCATCAGATCTGAGCTTTCTAACAAGTATATTTAGGTCCTGGGTACTCACAAAGTGACTGTGATTTCCATTCTGAGCTATTTGGAAAATTAGCAAATCTTGTCAAAAAAACTTTTTTTGACGATTTTTGCTAATTTTCGGTATCAACCCTCATGACTGTTTTCAAGTCCCTGTAGCCACCAGGACCCCATAATATATCTCATATTATATAACAAGAGTGGCTAGGGCTCATTTCCAGCCTCCAGGTACATGTCTGACTCCTGTTTGTGACATTTTGAGGTGTTTGGTGTCAAATTCATTTTTTTCCATTATAGCTCCTAGATATCAGAGTCACATCAGATTTCTAGTTCTGGACCCAAGAAGACCATAGTATACCTCAGATGACATACCAAGAGTGTCTAAGACCCATTTCTGGCCTCCAGGGGTGACTTTTTGAAGTTTTTGGGTTTAAGGGGGCAAAGTGACTTTTTCCACCCAGCCCAATGTTCTCAAAATCGGGTACGATATCAGTTGTTTCCCTTGGCTGGTAGCGGAAGAAAAACTTTATATAATATCAAAGTTATATATATCACATGAAAGCATCAGAGCTGACCTTTCTAACAAGTGTATTCATATCTTGCGCACTCAAACAGTGTCTCTGATATCCATTCTGAGCTATTTGGAAAATTAGCAAATCTTGTCAAAAAAAATTTTTTGACGATTTTTGCTAATTTTCAGTATCAACCCACCTGACTGTTTTTGGGTCCCTGTGGCCACCAGGACCCTATATTATTTCTCAGGTGATATAGCAAGAGTGTCTAGGGCTCATTTCCAGCCTCCAGGTACATGTCTGAGTACTATTTCAGACATTTTGAGGTGTTTGGTGTCAAATTCATTTTTTCCATTATAGGCCCTAGATATCAGAGTCACATCACATTTCTAGTTCTGGACCCAAGAACACCATAGTATACCTCAGATGACATACCAAGAGTGTCTAAGACCCATTTCTGGCCTCCAGGGGTGACTTTTTGAAGTTTTTGGGTTTAAGGGGGCAAAGTCACTTTTTCCACCCGAGGTCGTGGAACTCGGAATGGGGTAAAAGTTTGGCTTGAGTGCCCTCCCCATGGAGGTCAAAAATGTTATTGCATCAAAATCATTTAAAAACTATATAGGTGTAATTGTAGTGCCCTGAATGCTATATGGCTGCATTTGCACCGTTCTAGGTATTTACAAAATGAATTTCTAACACTTTTGAAGTCTCCATGAAGTGAAAAATGACTACGTCCAAAAACTTCACTGGTGCATCAAAGTGGTCAAAAAAGGTCAACATTGGGTTAAAATTAACAAAACATAGTGCTGCAGTGGTCCAATAGCAGGCTAAAGACATAATGAATGACACAGAATGAACAGTTTTACTAAACACTTTGAAAATTCGATTTTCAATTTCAGGGGGACAAGGTCATGGAAGTCATGGAACTCCGAGCTGGGTAAAAGTTCAGCTTAAGGGCCCTCCCCATGGAGGTCAAAAATTGTATTACATCAAAATCTTTTAAAAACTATATAGGTGTAATTGCAGTGTCCTGAATGCTATGTAACTGCATTTGCACTGTTCTGTGTGCCTCCAAAATGAATTTCTAACACTTTTGAAGTCTCCATGAAGTGAAAAATGACGAAGTACAAAGACATCATTGGTGCATGAAAGTGTTTAAAAACGGTCACAAATGCATAAAAATGAAAAAAACTAAGTGCTACACTGGCCCAATAGCAAGCTAAACACACAATGAATGACCCAGAATGAATATATTTACAAATTACTTGGAAAATGCTATTTTAAATTTCAGGGGGACGAGGTCACAGAAGTCATGGAACTCCGAGCGGGGTAAAAGTTCAAACTTTCCACCCCTCATCGAGGTCAAAATTTTTAATTCATCAAAATCATTTAAAAACTATATAGGTGTGATTGGAGTGTCCTGGTTGCTATATAGGTGCATTTGCACTGTCCTGTGTGCCTCCAAAGTGACTTTCTAACACTTTTGAAGTCTCCATGAAGCAAAAAGTGACTAAGTCCAAAGACCATTTGGAGCATCAAAGTGTTCAAAAACGGTCAAAAATGCATAAAAACGAAAAGAAACAAGTGCTACAGTGGCTCAATAGCATGCTAAACACACAATGAATGACACAGAATGAATAGTTGTACACATTACTTTGAAAATGCAATTTTAAATTTCAGGGGGACAAGGTCACGAAAGTCATGGAACTCCGAGCGGGGTAAAAGTTCAACCTTTCCCCCCTTATGGAGGTCAAAATTTTAATACATCAAAATCATGTAAAAACTATATAGGTGTGATGGCACTGTCTTGGATACATCCCACATGAATTTTAAACACATTAGGAGCATCTCTGATCAAAATAACCATAAAAATCCCAAAGCTGCATCAGTGCTTCAAAGTGCTCCAAAACGGTCAAAAATGGACGAAAATGAAAAATATTCTCCATATCTGAGTTTTTATAACATTCCTTAGATAATGTATATCTTGAATTAGTTTTAAATCCTTTTATTAAAAAGTTTCTTTTCTATGCTGCACTGGTGCAACGCCTCAAGTCTGAGAAGCTGCACCAGTGCAGCCGAAGCAGCACTGGTGCAGCCGAAGCAGCACTGGTGCAACAAGAGTCAAGCCTCCCTGACCTGACCTTTGACCAATCCGAGAAAAAAAAAGGTGTTTTTTTCCCTGGGCCCCTCCCCCAAACGAAAACACATTGACCTGAAGCCTAAGTGTATTCTGAGTCATAAAAAGTTTATTAGATGAAAAAATATTGTACGGGCACTTTTTTGCACAAAAAGTCACTTTTTGGCACTTTTTTGAGAGAAATAAAATAGTTCGCAGATTTTTTTTAAATCGACCGAATAAAGAAAAAAATGCTCTTGTTGGATGGCTTTGGACATAAGGCCGCATAAACAAAAGGAATTTTTCAAATATCTGTTTTTCTCACTTTTTTATTGCTGTTTGAAATTTCTGACTTGACTTTTTGCATCATTGGTGATGCATGTGTTTAACATTGAGCTTGGGAAAATTGAAAAAAAATAGACTTTGGGGATTGTTTACTAGGGCAAGTGATACATCAAATTAAGACTCATATTAAACTGAACCTCAAGCTGAAAAAAAACCAAAATAGCATTTACGATCACTTTTTATAAGCGACTGTAACAATTGTTTTTTTAGCTATATTAAAAAACAAGGTAACGCCGTAAATTTTAGAAAAGAGATTTTTTCAAAGTAAAACATAGGTGTGACCTGCCTTCACATTAGGCTTCATAAACAAAAGAAAAAACATCTCTATGTGTTATATTCACTTTTTAATAACACATTTTCGTTTTAGGCACAAGCAAAAAGCAGCATTGGTGATGCATGTGTTTTTCAATGGGGTTTTTTAAAGTCTACCAAAATACGGTTTACCAATACATTTTCATTATTTTCTCTTTGGTATCTCATTATGCACATGTTAATAAACAGGTTCATGCATTATTAGCTAAATAGCATAAAAACACACTGAATTATTAACAATAATCTTTGAGATTTGGGTGACCAGATGGCCGGAAATCGAAAATCGCCTCGTAAAGTAAAGTAAAAAGTCCACATTTGTAAAGCGCACAATCACCCGTAAGGGTCTCTAGGCGCTGGGGGCCGTCGGGAAGATTAAGCGAGCTATTGCCCAGAGTCACATGGTGCTGGGCTAACCTGCCGCCGGAGCCGGGGATCGAACCGTGGTCCCCAGATTCCAGTGTCAGTCGCCCTGGCCGCGGCGCCACACCTCTTCCAGCTTTGAAGGGACTACCTCACTCAGATATCCTTCTACATCCACCACCCCCGTGTTATCTGTTGCATATAGATCTGAATAAAATTCAGATCTACCAGATATATGGATTCAACTTCCATTTCGTGCACTTTCTATGTGGGCCACATGCATAAGAATTGGTACAATAATGCATACGAATCTTAGCTAGAATCTGCAATTGAAATTAAGTCTTTAACTTATATGCTTCAAGAATTATAGGGCACATTCTGCTATGTATAATATCCTATCCATTTCAATGGGACGACCAGATGGCCGCAAATTGAAAATCGCGTCGTATGGATTCATATTGCGTTGTATGTACCTTACGTGTAAGCCACATGCATTTAAAATGACACAATGTAGTAGGGTATGCTATAGAATGTGTTGCAGTTGGAAATCAAGCTCTATCTAGTATGGATCATGACTGATGACACAATATACGTGACTCATTTTGCAAAAAATGGAGGCAAATTTTATAAAACATGCGTTTAATCACTGAATGATTCTCACCACTTCTAAGCATGGCACAGGCATGACAATGACCACAGGGCAGTGGCATGATGGTAACTGTATGCTGCACTCAGAATTATGGATCCAGACACATGTGACGTTATTGAAAAACATCATACATTCAACTTCACATTTTGTAGCCAAAAGCATAAAGTGTTCTTCAACACACATGAAAGTGAAAAATAAAAACTTTTCCTGAAGATTACACTTGATTTGTACCTTGTCCCTATAAGCCACAAATATGAGAGTTACCACTATAAAGTGTAGATGTCTTAGCTACATACTGTGATTGAAATTAGGTCAGTACCTCATATGGTTCAAGATTTATAGTGCACCACATACTATGTAATATATCCTATCCATTTCAATGGGTGACCAGATGGCCGCAAATTAAAAATCGCCTCGTATGGATTCAAATTGCTTTGTATGCACCTTGTGTGTGAGCCACATGCATATAAAATGGCACACTGTAGTAGGCTATGTTATAGAATGTGTTGCAGTTGGAAATCAAGCTCTATCTAATATGGATCTTGACTGATGACATAACATACGTGACACATTTTGCAAAAGCTGGAGGATTTTTTTTAAAAATATGTGTTTAATCGCTGAAAGATTCACACCACTTTGAAGCTTTCCACATGCATGAAAATGAACACAGGACAGTGGCATCATGTTAGCTTAATGCTGCACTTCCAATTATGGATCCAGATTGTATGGTTTTTAGAAGTATGGGACAAAATGTAAGGCATACTTTTTCGTACATGCGACAGTATTGAAAAACGTCATACATTCAACCTCAAATGTTGACAACTTTACAATACGCCAGACACATAATAATTCACATGGGTAAGATGCACATCACTAGGAACAAAGTGCTGTTTAAATTATGTCTCTATAATGTACAGACTATGAATTATAGCCAAAATTATAAAGTGTTCTACAACACACATGAAAGTGAAAAATAAAAACTTACCTGAAGGTTACACTTGATTTGTACCTTGTCCCTATAAGCCACAACCATGAGAGTTACCACTATGAATTGTAAATGTCTTAGCTACATACTGCAATTGAAATTAAGTCAGTACATCATATGCTTCAAGAAATAGAGTGCACTACATCCTCTGTAGTATATCCTATCCATTTCAAAGGGTGACCAGATGGCCGCAAATTAAAAATTGCCTCGTATGGATTCAAATTGCTTTGTATGACTGTTTTCAGGTCCCTGTAGCCACCAGGACCCCATAATATATCTCAGATGATATAACAAGAGTGGCTAGGGCTCATTTCCAGCCTCCAGGTACATGTCTGACTCCTATTTGTGACATTTCGAGGTGTTTGGGATCAAACTCATTTTTCCCAATATAGGCCATAGAGCTCAGAGTCACATCACATTGAGCTCAGAGTCACATCAAATTTCTAGTTCTGGACCTAAGGACCCCTTAGTATACCTCAGATGACATACCAGGAGTGTCTAAGACCCATTTCTGGCCTCCAGGGATGACTTTTTGAAGTTTTGGGGTTTAAGGGGGCATAGTCACTTCTTCCATCCAGGCTACGTTGCTCAAAATCGGGTACGATGTCAGGTTCTTCCCTTGGCTGGAAGCTGAAAAAAAAACTTCAGATAATAGCAAAGGTAGATAGATCAAATGAAAGCATCAGATCTGAGCTTTCTAACAAGTATATTTAGGTCATGGGTACTCACAAAGTGACTGTGATATCCATTCTGAGCTATTTGGAAAATTAGCAAATCTTGTCCCAAAAACGTTTTTTGACGATTTTTGCTAATTTTCGGTATCAACCCTCATGACTGTTTTCGGGTCCCTGTAGCCACCAGGACCCCATAATATATCTCAGATGATATAACAAGAGTGGCTAGGGCTCATTTCCAGCCTCCAGGTACATGTCTGACTCCTATTTGTGACATTTCGAGGTGTTTGGGGTCAAACTCATTTTTTCCATTATAGGCCATATAGCTCAGAGTCACATCACATTGAGCTCAGAGTCACATCAAATTTCTAGTTCTGGACCTAAGGACCCCTTAGTATACCTCAGATGACATACCAGGAGTGTCTAAGACCCATTTCTGGCCTCCAGGGATGACTTTTTGAAGTTTTGGGGTTTAAGGGGGCAAAGTCACTTCTTCCATCCAGCCGCAGGTGCTCAAAATCGGGTACAATGTCAGGTTTTTCCCATGGCTGGAAGCTGAAAAAAAAACTTCAGATAATAGCAAAGGTAGATAGATCAAATGAAAGCATCAGATCTGAGCTTTCTAACAAGTATATTTAGGTCCTGGGTACTCACAAAGTGACTGTGATATCCATTCTGAGCTATTTGGAAAATTAGCAAATCTTGTCAAAAAAACTTTTTGGGACGATTTTTGCTAATTTTCGGTATCAACCCTCATGACTGTATTCAGGTCCCTGTAGCCACCAGGACCCCATAATATATCTCACATTATATAACAAGAGTGGCTAGGGCTCATTTCCAGCCTCCAGGTACATGTCTGACTCCTATTTGTGACATTTTGAGGTGTTTGGTGTCAAATTCATTTTTTTCCATTATAGCTCCTAGATATCAGAGTCACATCAGATTTCTCGTTCTGGACCCAAGAAGACCATAGTATACCTCAGATGACATACCAAGAGTGTCTAAGACCCATTTCTGGCCTCCAGGGGTGACTTTTTGAAGTTTTTGGGTTTAAGGGGGCAAAGTGACTTTTTCCACCCAGCCCAATGTTCTCAAAATCGGGTACGATATCAGGTGTTTCCCTTGGCTGGTAGCGGAAAAAAAACTTTATATAATATCAAAGTTATATATATCACATGAAAGCATCAGAGCTGACCTTTCTAACAAGTGTATTCATATCTTGCGCACTCAAACAGTGTCTCTGATATCCATTCTGAGCTATTTGGAAAATTAGCAAATCTTGTCAAAAAAAAATTTTGGACGATTTTTGCTAATTTTCAGTATCAACCCACCTGACTGTTTTTGGGTCCCTGTGGCCACCAGGACCCTATATTATTTCTCAGGTGATATAGCAAGAGTGTCTAGGGCTCATTTCCAGCCTCCAGGTACATGTCTGAGTACTATTTCAGACATTTTGAGGTGTTTGGTGTTAAATTCATTTTTTCCATTATAGGCCCTAGATATCAGAGTCACATCACATTTCTAGTTCTGGACCCAAGAAGACCATAGTATACCTCAGATGACATACCAAGAGTGTCTAAGACCCATTTCTGGCCTCCAGGGGTGACTTTTTGAAGTTTTTGGGTTTAAGGGGGCAAAGTGACTTTTTCCACCCAGCCCAATGTTCTCAAAATCGGGTACGATATCAGTTGTTTCCCTTGGCTGGTAGCGGAAGAAAAACTTTATATAATATCAAAGTTATATATATCACATGAAAGCATCAGAGCTGACCTTTCTAACAAGTGTATTCATATCTTGCGCACTCAAACAGTGTCTCTGATATCCATTCTGAGCTATTTGGAAAATTAGCAAATCTTGTCAAAAAAAATTTTTGGGCGATTTTTGCTAATTTTCAGTATCAACCCACCTGACTGTTTTTGGGTCCCTGTGGCCACCAGGACCCTATATTATTTCTCAGGTGATATAGCAAGAGTGTCTAGGGCTCATTTCCAGCCTCCAGGTACATGTCTGAGTACTATTTCAGACATTTTGAGGTGTTTGGTGTCAAATTCATTTTTTCCATTATAGGCCCTAGATATCAGAGTCACATCACATTTCTAGTTCTGGACCCAAGAACACCATAGTATACCTCAGATGACATACCAAGAGTGTCTAAGACCCATTTCTGGCCTCCAGGGGTGACTTTTTGAAGTTTTTGGGTTTAAGGGGGCAAAGTCACTTTTTCCACGCGAGGTCGTGGAACTCGGAATGGGGTAAAAGTTTGGCTTGAGTGCCCTCCCCATGGAGGTCAAAAATGTTATTGCATCAAAATCATTTAAAAACTATATAGGTGTAATTGTAGTGCCCTGAATGCTATATGGCTGCATTTGCACCGTTCTAGGTATTTACAAAATGAATTTCTAACACTTTTGAAGTCTCCATGAAGTGAAAAATGACTAAGTCCAAAAACTTCACTGGTGCATCAAAGTGGTCAAAAAAGGTCAACATTGGGTTAAAATTAACAAAACATAGTGCTGCAGTGGTCCAATAGCAGGCTAAAGACATAATGAATGACACAGAATGAACAGTTTTACTAAACACTTTGAAAATTCGATTTTCAATTTCAGGGGGACAAGGTCATGGAAGTCATGGAACTCCGAGCTGTGTAAAAGTTCAGCTTAAGGGCCCTCCCCATGGAGGTCAAAAATTGTATTACATCAAAATCTTTTAAAAACTATATAGGTGTAATTGCAGTGTCCTGAATGCTATGTAACTGCATTTGCACTGTTCTGTGTGCCTCCAAAATGAATTTCTAACACTTTTGAAGTCTCCATGAAGTGAAAAATGACGAAGTACAAAGACATCATTGGTGCATGAAAGTGTTTAAAAACGGTCACAAATGCATAAAAATGAAAAAAACTAAGTGCTACACTGGCCCAATAGCAAGCTAAACACACAATGAATGACCCAGAATGAATATATTTACAAATTACTTGGAAAATGCTATTTTAAATTTCAGGGGGACGAGGTCACAGAAGTCATGGAACTCCGAGCGGGGTAAAAGTTCAAACTTTCCACCCCTCATCGAGGTCAAAATTTTTAATTCATCAAAATCATTTAAAAACTATATAGGTGTGATTGGAGTGTCCTGGTTGCTATATAGGTGCATTTGCACTGTCCTGTGTGCCTCCAAAGTGACTTTCTAACACTTTTGAAGTCTCCATGAAGCAAAAAGTGACTAAGTCCAAAGACCATTTGGAGCATCAAAGTGTTCAAAAACGGTCAAAAATGCATAAAAACGAAAAGAAACAAGTGCTACAGTGGCTCAATAGCATGCTAAACACACAATGAATGACACAGAATGAATAGTTGTACACATTACTTTGAAAATGCAATTTTAAATTTCAGGGGGACAAGGTCACGAAAGTCATGGA
Organism: Lissotriton helveticus; assembly: GCF_964261635.1. Taxonomy (NCBI): domain Eukaryota; kingdom Metazoa; phylum Chordata; class Amphibia; order Caudata; family Salamandridae; genus Lissotriton; species Lissotriton helveticus. Next base: position 2,930,813 of record NW_027611662.1, read on the forward strand.
ACTCCGAGCGGGGTAAAAGTTCAACCTTTCCCCCCTTATGGAGGTCAAAATTTTAATACATCAAAATCATGTAAAAACTATATAGGTGTGATGGCAGTGTCTTGGATACATCCCACATGAATTTTAAACACATTAGGAGCATCTCTGATCAAAATAACCATAAAAATCCCAAAGCTGCATCAGTGCTTCAAAGTGCTCCAAAACGGTCAAAAATGGACGAAAATGAAAAATATTCTCCATATCTGAGTTTTTATAACATTCCTTAGATAATGTATATCTTGAATTAGTTTTAAATCCTTTTATTAAAAAGTTTCTTTTCTATGCTGCACTGGTGCAACGCCTCAAGTCTGAGAAGCTGCACCAGTGCAGCCGAAGCAGCACTGGTGCAGCCGAAGCAGCACTGGTGCAACAAGAGTCAAGCCTCCCTGACCTGACCTTTGACCAATCCGAGAAAAAAAAAGGTGTTTTTTTCCCTGGGCCCCTCCCCCAAACGAAAACACATTGACCTGAAGCCTAAGTGTATTCTGAGTCATAAAAAGTTTATTAGATGAAAAAATATTGTACGGGCACTTTTTTGCACAAAAAGTCACTTTTTGGCACTTTTTTGAGAGAAATAAAATAGTTCGCAGATTTTTTTTAAATCGACCGAATAAAGAAAAAAATGCTCTTGTTGGATGGCTTTGGACATAAGGCCGCATAAACAAAAGGAATTTTTCAAATATCTGTTTTTCTCACTTTTTTATTGCTGTTTGAAATTTCTGACTTGACTTTTTGCATCATTGGTGATGCATGTGTTGAACATTGAGCTTGGGAAAATTGAAAAAAAATAGACTTTGGGGATTGTTTACTAGGGCAAGTGATACATCAAATTAAGACTCATATTAAACTGAACCTCAAGCTGAAAAAAAACCAAAATAGCATTTACGATCACTTTTTATAAGCGACTGTAACAATTGTTTTTTTAGCTATATTAAAAAACAAGGTAACGCCGTAAATTTTAGAAAAGAGATTTTTTCAAAGTAAAACATAGGTGTGACCTGCCTTCACATTAGGCTTCATAAACAAAAGAAAAAACATCTCTATGTGTTATATTCACTTTTTAATAACACATTTTCGTTTTAGGCACAAGCAAAAAGCAGCATTGGTGATGCATGTGTTTTTCAATGGGGTTTTTTAAAGTCTACCAAAATACGGTTTACCAATACATTTTCATTATTTTCTCTTTGGTATCTCATTATGCACATGTTAATAAACAGGTTCATGCATTATTAGCTAAATAGCATAAAAACACACTGAATTATTAACAATAATCTTTGAGATTTGGGTGACCAGATGGCCGGAAATCGAAAATCGCCTCGTATGGATTCAACTTCCATTTCGTGCACTTACTATGTGGGCCACATGCATAAGAATTGGTACAGTAATGCATACGAATCTTAGCTAGAATCTGCAATTGAAATTAAGTCTTTAACTTATATGCTTCAAGAATTATAGGGCACATTCTGCTATGTATAATATCCTATCCATTTCAATGGGACGACCAGATGGCCGCAAATTGAAAATCGCGTCGTATGGATTCATATTGCGTTGTATGTACCTTACGTGTAAGCCACATGCATTTAAAATGACACAATGTAGTAGGGTATGCTATAGAATGTGTTGCAGTTGGAAATCAAGCTCTATCTAGTATGGATCATGACTGATGACACAATATACGTGACTCATTTTGCAAAAAATGGAGGCAAATTTTATAAAACATGCGTTTAATCACTGAATGATTCTCACCACTTCTAAGCATGGCACAGGCATGACAATGACCACAGGGCAGTGGCATGATGGTAACTGTATGCTGCACTCAGAATTATGGATCCAGATTGTATGGTTTTAGAATTATGGGCCACAACGTAAGGCATATTTTTTCACACATGTGACGTTATTGAAAAACATCATACATTCAACTTCACATTTTGTAGCCAAAAGCATAAAGTGTTCTTCAACACACATGAAAGTGAAAAATAAAAACTTTTCCTGAAGATTACACTTGATTTGTACCTTGTCCCTATAAGCCACAAATATGAGAGTTACCACTATAAAGTGTAGATGTCTTAGCTACATACTGTGATTGAAATTAGGTCAGTACCTCATATGGTTCAAGATTTATAGTGCACCACATACTATGTAATATATCCTATCCATTTCAATGGGTGACCAGATGGCCGCAAATTAAAAATCGCCTCGTATGGATTCAAATTGCTTTGTATGCACCTTGTGTGTGAGCCACATGCATATAAAATGGCACACTGTAGTAGGCTATGTTATAGAATGTGTTGCAGTTGGAAATCAAGCTCTATCTAATATGGATCTTGACTGATGACATAACATACGTGACACATTTTGCAAAAGCTGGAGGATTTTTTTTAAAAATATGTGTTTAATCGCTGAAAGATTCACACCACTTTGAAGCTTTCCACATGCATGAAAATGAACACAGGACAGTGGCATCATGTTAGCTTAATGCTGCACTTCCAATTATGGATCCAGATTGTATGGTTTTTAGAAGTATGGGACAAAATGTAAGGCATACTTTTTCGTACATGCGACAGTATTGAAAAACGTCATACATTCAACCTCAAATGTTGACAACTTTACAATACGCCACACACATAATAATTCACATGGGTAAGATGCACATCACTAGGAACAAAGTGCTGTTTAAATTATGTCTCTATAATGTACAGACTATGAATTATAGCCAAAATTATAAAGTGTTCTACAACACACATGAAAGTGAAAAATAAAAACTTACCTGAAGGTTACACTTGATTTGTACCTTGTCCCTATAAGCCACAACCATGAGAGTTACCACTATGAATTGTAAATGTCTTAGCTACATACTGCAATTGAAATTAAGTCAGTACATCATATGCTTCAAGAAATAGAGTGCACTACATCCTCTGTAGTATATCCTATCCATTTCAAAGGGTGACCAGATGGCCGCAAATTAAAAATTGCCTCGTATGGATTCAAATTGCTTTGTATGACTGTTTTCAGGTCCCTGTAGCCACCAGGACCCCATAATATATCTCAGATGATATAACAAGAGTGGCTAGGGCTCATTTCCAGCCTCCAGGTACATGTCTGACTCCTATTTGTGACATTTCGAGGTGTTTGGGATCAAACTCATTTTTCCCAATATAGGCCATAGAGCTCAGAGTCACATCACATTGAGCTCAGAGTCACATCAAATTTCTAGTTCTGGACCTAAGGACCCCTTAGTATACCTCAGATGACATACCAGGAGTGTCTAAGACCCATTTCTGGCCTCCAGGGATGACTTTTTGAAGTTTTGGGGTTTAAGGGGGCATAGTCACTTCTTCCATCCAGGCTACGTTGCTCAAAATCGGGTACGATGTCAGGTTCTTCCCTTGGCTGGAAGCTGAAAAAAAAACTTCAGATAATAGCAAAGGTAGATAGATCAAATGAAAGCATCAGATCTGAGCTTTCTAACAAGTATATTTAGGTCATGGGTACTCACAAAGTGACTGTGATATCCATTCTGAGCTATTTGGAAAATTAGCAAATCTTGTCCCAAAAACTTTTTTTGACGATTTTTGCTAATTTTCGGTATCAACCCTCATGACTGTTTTCGGGTCCCTGTAGCCACCAGGACCCCATAATATATCTCAGATGATATAACAAGAGTGGCTAGGGCTCATTTCCAGCCTCCAGGTACATGTCTGACTCCTATTTGTGACATTTTGAGGTGTTTGGGGTCAAACTCATTTTTTCCATTATAGGCCATATAGCTCAGAGTCACATCACATTGAGCTCAGAGTCACATCAAATTTCTAGTTCTGGACCTAAGGACCCCTTAGTATACCTCAGATGACATACCAGGAGTGTCTAAGACCCATTTCTGGCCTCCAGGGATGACTTTTTGAAGTTTTGGGGTTTAAGGGGGCAAAGTCACTTCTTCCATCCAGCCGCAGGTGCTCAAAATCGGGTACAATGTCAGGTTTTTCCCATGGCTGGAAGCTGAAAAAAAAACTTCAGATAATAGCAAAGGTAGATAGATCAAATGAAAGCATCAGATCTGAGCTTTCTAACAAGTATATTTAGGTCCTGGGTACTCACAAAGTGACTGTGATATCCATTCTGAGCTATTTGGAAAATTAGCAAATCTTGTCAAAAAAACTTTTTGGGACGATTTTTGCTAATTTTCGGTATCAACCCTCATGACTGTATTCAGGTCCCTGTAGCCACCAGGACCCCATAATATATCTCACATTATATAACAAGAGTGGCTAGGGCTCATTTCCAGCCTCCAGGTACATGTCTGACTCCTATTTGTGACATTTTGAGGTGTTTGGTGTCAAATTCATTTTTTTCCATTATAGCTCCTAGATATCAGAGTCACATCAGATTTCTCGTTCTGGACCCAAGAAGACCATAGTATACCTCAGATGACATACCAAGAGTGTCTAAGACCCATTTCTGGCCTCCAGGGGTGACTTTTTGAAGTTTTTGGGTTTAAGGGGGCAAAGTGACTTTTTCCACCCAGCCCAATGTTCTCAAAATCGGGTACGATATCAGGTGTTTCCCTTGGCTGGTAGCGGAAAAAAAACTTTATATAATAGCAAAGTTATATATATCACATGAAAGCATCAGAGCTGACCTTTCTAACAAGTGTATTCATATCTTGCGCACTCAAACAGTGTCTCTGATATCCATTCTGAGCTATTTGGAAAATTAGCAAATCTTGTCAAAAAAAAATTTTGGACGATTTTTGCTAATTTTCAGTATCAACCCACCTGACTGTTTTTGGGTCCCTGTGGCCACCAGGACCCTATATTATTTCTCAGGTGATATAGCAAGAGTGTCTAGGGCTCATTTCCAGCCTCCAGGTACATGTCTGAGTACTATTTCAGACATTTTGAGGTGTTTGGTGTTAAATTCATTTTTTCCATTATAGGCCCTAGATATCAGAGTCACATCACATTTCTAGTTCTGGACCCAAGAAGACCATAGTATACCTCAGATGACATACCAAGAGTGTCTAAGACCCATTTCTGGCCTCCAGGGGTGACTTTTTGAAGTTTTTGGGTTTAAGGGGGCAAAGTGACTTTTTCCACCCAGCCCAATGTTCTCAAAATCGGGTACGATATCAGTTGTTTCCCTTGGCTGGTAGCGGAAGAAAAACTTTATATAATATCAAAGTTATATATATCACATGAAAGCATCAGAGCTGACCTTTCTAACAAGTGTATTCATATCGTGCGCACTCAAACAGTGTCTCTGATATCCATTCTGAGCTATTTGGAAAATTAGCAAATCTTGTCAAAAAAAAATTTTGGACGATTTTTGCTAATTTTCAGTATCAACCCACCTGACTGTTTTTGGGTCCCTGTGGCCACCAGGACCCTATATTATTTCTCAGGTGATATAGCAAGAGTGTCTAGGGCTCATTTCCAGCCTCCAGGTACATGTCTGAGTACTATTTCAGACATTTTGAGGTGTTTGGTGTCAAATTAATTTTTTCCATTATAGGCCCTAGATATCAGAGTCACATCACATTTCTAGTTCTGGACCCAAGAACACCATAGTATACCTCAGATGACATACCAAGAGTGTCTAAGACCCATTTCTGGCCTCCAGGGGTGACTTTTTGAAGTTTTTGGGTTTAAGGGGGCAAAGTCACTTTTTCCATCCGAGGTCGTGGAACTCGGAATGGGGTAAAAGTTTGGCTTGAGTGCCCTCCCCATGGAGGTCAAAAATGTTATTGCATCAAAATCATTTAAAAACTATATAGGTGTAATTGTAGTGCCCTGAATGCTATATGGCTGCATTTGCACCGTTCTAGGTATTTACAAAATGAATTTCTAACACTTTTGAAGTCTCCATGAAGTGAAAAATGACGAAGTACAAAGACATCATTGGTGCATGAAAGTGTTTAAAAACGGTCACAAATGCATAAAAATGAAAAAAACTAAGTGCTACACTGGCCCAATAGCAAGCTAAACACACAATGAATGACCCAGAATGAATATATTTACAAATTACTTGGAAAATGCTATTTTAAATTTCAGGGGGACGAGGTCACAGAAGTCATGGAACTCCGAGCGGGTAAAAGTTCAAACTTTCCACCCCTCATCGAGGTCAAAATTTTTAATTCATCAAAATCATTTAAAAACTATATAGGTGTGATTGGAGTGTCCTGGTTGCTATATAGGTGCATTTGCACTGTCCTGTGTGCCTCCAAAGTGACTTTCTAACACTTTTGAAGTCTCCATGAAGCAAAAAGTGACTAAGTCCAAAGACCATTTGGAGCATCAAAGTGTTCAAAAACGGTCAAAAATGCATAAAAACGAAAAAAAACAAGTGCTACAGTGGCTCAATAGCATGCTAAACACACAATGAATGACACAGAATGAATAGTTGTACACATTACTTTGAAAATGCAATTTTAAATTTCAGGGGGACAAGGTCACGAAAGTCATGGAACTCCGAGCGGGGTAAAAGTTCAACCTTTCCCCCCTTATGGAGGTCAAAATTTTAATATATCAAAATCATTTAAAAACTATATAGGTGTGATGGCAGTGTCTTGGATACATCCCACATGAATTTTAAACACATTAGGAGCATCTCTGATCAAAATAACCATAAAAATCCCAAAGCTGCATCAGTGCTTCAAAGTGCTCCAAAACGGTCAAAAATGGACGAAAATGAAAAATATTCTCCATATCTGAGTTTTTATAACATTCCTTAGATAATGTATATCTTGAATTAGTTTTAAATCCTTTTATTAAAAAGTTTCTTTTCTATGCTGCACTGGTGCAACGCCTCAAGTCTGAGAAGCTGCACCAGTGCAGCCGAAGCAGCACTGGTGCAGCCGAAGCAGCACTGGTGCAACAAGAGTCAAGCCTCCCTGACCTGACCTTTGACCAATCCGAGAAAAAAAAAGGTGTTTTTTTCCCTGGGCCCCTCCCCCAAACGAAAACACATTGACCTGAAGCCTAAGTGTATTCTGAGTCATAAAAAGTTTATTAGATGAAAAAATATTGTACGGGCACTTTTTTGCACAAAAAGTCACTTTTTGGCACTTTTTTGAGAGAAATAAAATAGTTCGCAGATTTTTTTTAAATCGACCGAATTAAAAAAAAAATGCTCTTGTTGGATGGCTTTGGACATAAGGCCGCATAAACAAAAGGAATTTTTCAAATATCTGTTTTTCTCACTTTTTTATTGCTGTTTGAAATTTCTGACTTGACTTTTTGCATCATTGGTGATGCATGTGTTTAACATTGAGCTTGGGAAAATTGAAAAAAATAGACTTTGGGGATTGTTTACTAGGGCAAGTGATACATTAAATTAAGACTCATATTAAACTGAACCTCAAGCTGAAAAAAAAACCAAAATAGCATTTACGATCACTTTTTATAAGCGATTTTAACAATTGTTTTTTTAGCTATATTAAAAAACAAGGTAACGCCGTAAATTTTAGAAAAGAGATTTTTTCAAAGTAAAACATAGGTGTGACCTGCCTTCACATTAGGCTTCATAAACAAAAGAAAAAACATCTCTATGTGTTATATTCACTTTTTAACCACTTGGCTGCTATGCGTTTTCCCCCCCGGTGCTGGGATTGCCCATTTTCCATTATTCATGACGAGCTGGGCTCGTCATGAGCGTGCGAGGAGGCTACACCATGACGAGCCCAGCTCGTCATGAGCGTGGAAGGGGTTAATAACACATTTTCGTTTTAGGCACAAGCAAAAAGCAGCATTGGTGATGCATGTGTTTTTCAATGGGGTTTTTTAAAGTCTACCAAAATACGGTTTACCAATACATTTTCATTATTTTCTCTTTGGTATCTCATTATGCACATGTTAATAAACAGGTTCATGCATTATTAGCTAAATAGCATAAAAACACACTGAATTATTAACAATAATCTTTGAGATTTGGGTGACCAGATGGCCGGAAATCGAAAATCGCCTCGTATGGATTCAACTTCCATTTCGTGCACTTTCTATGTGGGCCACATGCATAAGAATTGGTACAATAATGCATACGAATCTTAGCTAGAATCTGCAATTGAAATTAAGTCTTTAACTTATATGCTTCAAGAATTATAGGGCACATTCTGCTATGTATAATATCCTATCCATTTCAATGGGACGACCAGATGGCCGCAAATTGAAAATCGCGTCGTATGGATTCATATTGCGTTGTATGTACCTTACGTGTAAGCCACATGCATTTAAAATGACACAATGTAGTAGGGTATGCTATAGAATGTGTTGCAGTTGGAAATCAAGCTCTATCTAGTATGGATCATGACTGATGACACAATATACGTGACTCATTTTGCAAAAAATGGAGGCAAATTTTATAAAACATGCGTTTAATCACTGAATGATTCTCACCACTTCTAAGCATGGCACAGGCATGACAATGACCACAGGGCAGTGGCATGATGGTAACTGTATGCTGCACTCAGAATTATGGATCCAGATTGTATGGTTTTAGAATTATGGGCCACAACGTAAGGCATATTTTTTCACACATGTGACGTTATTGAAAAACATCATACATTCAACTTCACATTTTGTAGCCAAAAGCATAAAGTGTTCTTCAACACACATGAAAGTGAAAAATAAAAACTTTTCCTGAAGATTACACTTGATTTGTACTTTGTCCCTATAAGCCACAAATATGAGAGTTACCACTATAAAGTGTAGATGTCTTAGCTACATACTGTGATTGAAATTAGGTCAGTACCTCATATGGTTCAAGATTTATAGTGCACCACATACTATGTAATATATCCTATCCATTTCAATGGGTGACCAGATGGCCGCAAATTAAAAATCGCCTCGTATGGATTCAAATTGCTTTGTATGCACCTTGTGTGTGAGCCACATGCATATAAAATGGCACACTGTAGTAGGCTATGCCTGACCTTTGACCAATCCGAGAAAAAAAAAGGTGTTTTTTTCCCTGGGCCCCTCCCCCAAACGAAAACACATTGACCTGAAGCCTAAGTGTATTCTGAGTCATAAAAAGTTTATTAGATGAAAAAATATTGTACGGGCACTTTTTTGCACAAAAAGTCACTTTTTGGCACTTTTTTGAGAGAAATAAAATAGTTCGCAGATTCTTTTTAAATCGACCGAATTAAAAAAAAATGCTCTTGTTGGATGGCTTTGGACATAAGGCCGCATAAACAAAAGGAATTTTTCAAATATCTGTTTTTCTCACTTTTTTATTGCTGTTTGAAATTTCTGACTTGACTTTTTGCATCATTGGTGATGCATGTGTTTAACATTGAGCTTGGGAAAATTGAAAAAAAATAGACTTTGGGGATTGTTTACTAGGGCAAGTGATACATCAAATTAAGACTCATATTAAACTGAACCTCAAGCTGAAAAAAAAAACAAAATAGCATTTACGATCACTTTTTTATAAGCGACTTTAACAATTGTTTTTTTAGCTATATTAAAAAACAAGGTAACGCCGTAAATTTTAGAAGAGAGATTTTTTCAAAGTAAAACATAGGTGTGACCTGCCTTCACATTAGGCTTCATAAACAAAAGAAAAAACATCTCTATGTGTTATATTCACTTTTCAATAACACATTTTCGTTTTAGGCACAAGCAAAAAGCAGCATTGGTGATGCATGTGTTTTTCAATGGGGTTTTTTAAAGTCTACCAAAATACGGTTTACCAATACATTTTCATTATTTTCTCTTTGGTATCTCATTATGCACATGTTAATAAACAGGTTCATGCATTATTAGCTAAATAGCATAAAAACACACTGAATTATTAACAATAATCTTTGAGATTTGGGTGACCAGATGGCCGGAAATCGAAAATCGCCTCGTATGGATTCAACTTCCATTTCGTGCACTTTCTATGTGGGCCACATGCATAAGAATTGGTACAATAATGCATACGAATCTTAGCTAGAATCTGCAATTGAAATTAAGTCTTTAACTTATATGCTTCAAGAATTATAGGGCACATTCTGCTATGTATAATATCCTATCCATTTCAATGGGACGACCAGATGGCCGCAAATTGAAAATCGCGTCGTATGGATTCATATTGCGTTGTATGTACCTTACGTGTAAGCCACATGCATTTAAAATGACACAATGTAGTAGGGTATGCTATAGAATGTGTTGCAGTTGGAAATCAAGCTCTATCTAGTATGGATCATGACTGATGACACAATATACGTGACTCATTTTGCAAAAAATGGAGGCAAATTTTATAAAACATGCGTTTAATCACTGAATGATTCTCACCACTTCTAAGCATGGCACAGGCATGACAATGACCACAGGGCAGTGGCATGATGGTAACTGTATGCTGCACTCAGAATTATGGATCCAGATTGTATGGTTTTAGAATTATGGGCCACAACGTAAGGCATATTTTTTCACACATGTGACGTTATTGAAAAACATCATACATTCAACTTCACATTTTGTAGCCAAAAGCATAAAGTGTTCTTCAACACACATGAAAGTGAAAAATAAAAACTTTTCCTGAAGATTACACTTGATTTGTACCTTGTCCCTATAAGCCACAAATATGAGAGTTACCACTATAAAGTGTAGATGTCTTAGCTACATACTGTGATTGAAATTAGGTCGGTACCTCATATGGTTCAAGATTTATAGTGCACCACATACTATGTAATATATCCTATCCATTTCAATGGGTGACCAGATGGCCGCAAATTAAAAATCGCCTCGTATGGATTCAAATTGCTTTGTATGCACCTTGTGTGTGAGCCACATGCATATAAAATGGCACACTGTAGTAGGCTATGTTATAGAATGTGTTGCAGTTGGAAATCAAGCTCTATCTAATATGGATCTTGACTGATGACATAACATACGTGACACATTTTGCAAAAGCTGAAGGAATTTTTTAAAAAATATGTGTTTAATCGCTGAAAGATTCACACCACTTTGAAGCTTTCCACATGCATGAAAATGAACACAGGACAGTGGCATCATGTTAGCTTAATGCTGCACTTCCAATTATGGATCCAGATTGTATGGTTTTAGAAGTATGGGACAAAATGTAAGGCATACTTTTTCGTACATGCGACGGTATTGAAAAACGTCATACATTCAACCTCAAATTTTGACAACTTTACAATACGCCACACACATAATAATTCACATGGGTAAGATGCACATCACTAGGAACAAAGTGCTGTTTAAATTATGTCTCTATAATGTACAGACTATGAATTATAGCCAAAAGTATAAAGTGTTCTACAACACACATGAAAGTGAAAAATAAAAACTTACCTGAAGGTTACACTTGATTTGTACCTTGTCCCTATAAGCCACAACCATGAGAGTTACCACTATGAATTGTAAATGTCTTAGCTACATACTGCAATTGAAATTAAGTCAGTACATCATATGCTTCAAGAAATAGAGTGCACTACATCCTCTGTAGTATATCCTATCCATTTCAAAGGGTGACCAGATGGCCGCAAATTAAAAATTGCCTCGTATGGATTCAAATTGCTTTATATGACTGTTTTCAGGTCCCTGTAGCCACCAGGACCCCATAATATATCTCAGATGATATAACAAGAGTGGCTAGGGCTCATTTCCAGCCTCCAGGTACATGTCTGACTCTTATTTGAGACATTTCGAGGTGTTTGGGATCAAACTCATTTTTCCCAATATAGGCCATAGAGCTCAGAGTCACATCACATTGAGCTCAGAGTCACATCAAATTTCTAGTTCTGGACCTAATGACCCCTTAGTATACCTCAGATGACATACCAGGAGTGTCTAAGACCCATTTCTGGCCTCCAGGGATGACTTTTTGAAGTTTTGGGGTTTAAGGGGGCATAGTCACTTCTTCCATCCAGGCTACGTTGCTCAAAATCGGGTACGATGTCAGGTTCTTCCCTTGGCTGGAAGCTGAAAAAAAAACTTCAGATAATAGCAAAGGTAGATAGATCAAATGAAAGCATCAGATCTGAGCTTTCTAACCAGTATATTTAGGTCATGGGTACTCACAGAGTGACTGTGATATCCATTCTGAGCTATTTGGAAAATTAGCAAATCTTGTCAAAAAAACTTTTTTTGACGATTTTTGCTAATTTTCGGTATCAACCCTCATGACTGTTTTCGGGTCCCTGTAGCCACCAGGACCCCATAATATATCTCAGATGATATAACAAGAGTGGCTAGGGCTCATTTCCAGCCTCCAGGTACATGTCTGACTCCTATTTGTGACATTTCGAGGTGTTTGAGGTCAAACTCATTTTTTCCATTATAGGCCATATAGCTCAGAGTCACATCACATTGAGCTCAGAGTCACATCAAATTTCTAGTTCTGGACCTAAGGACCCCTTAGTATACCTCAGATGACATACCAGGAGTGTCTAAGACCCATTTCTGGCCTCCAGGGATGACTTTTTGAAGTTTTGGGGTTTAAGGGGGCAAAGTCACTTCTTCCATCCAGCCTAAGGTGCTCAAAATCGGGTACAATGTCAGGTTTTTCCCATGGCTGGAAGCTGAAAAAAAAACTTCAGATAATAGCAAAGGTAGATAGATCAAATGAAAGCATCAGATCTGAGCTGTGCTTGGTCCCTGTGAGAAGTTGGCCTGGTAGGGGATGTTTCCAATTCTGGAACCACCTACTACCTGACCAAACAATCCCTTATGGTGTCTGGTTGTAAGTCAACCTTATTAGACAAGCTATCCTAGGGGTAGCATGGACTAAGCAGCCTAAAGGCTTAACTTAAGAGGTCGTGTTAAGCGAGCTGTTTTACCACATACAATCCTGTAATACCAAATGAAAGGACACCACACAAGTATATATTATAAAAATATATGTGTTTATTACTAAAAACAATCCCCAGTATTCTTTATGAATAAAGGGGCACAAGCGTTAAATCAAAAAGCACTGTTTAAACATACAAGTTGCACAATTATGGATGAGGGCGGGGGGCCACTCAAACCATATACTAAACAAGTGGTATAAGAGAGGCCACTCGAACAGTGGTTAGGCCTAGGGCCTAGGGAATCGCTGGGAGCAGTCAGGACAAGCAATGCTGAAGTCGGGAATGGCCCTCGGGATTCGGGAGATGTGCGGAAAGCGCACGCATGCACCAATGTTAACCAATGGTGCGTAAAAGTCAAATAGTTAAAGTTTAAGGACACTTCCGCTGAACCTAGAGGAACAAAACTTAACACACAGACCCTAGAGGTGTGCACCAGTGTGGGAACACCGGCGGAGCAAAGTTACCTCACCCACAGGAAGTGGGTGCACAGGGTCGAAGTGGCGTCGGGTTTTGACACGCAGGCTCTTGGTGCTTGAAGCTGAAAGGGCTGCAGGCAGGGTGAAGACGAAGTGTCCGGTGGAGTCCAAGGGTGGACTCAAGTTGTAGAGTACCTGAAAGCAGAGGGGACAGAGTCTGGGTCACTCAGCAGTGACCAGGGTGGAACCAGGACGGAACCAGGCAATGTCGGGCGCAATCAGGTGGTCGTCGAGGAGCTTCTCTCCGCTGTCACGTGGGCTCTGGGGCATCTGCGACGTCCAGGAGCAGGTCACGATCTGTCCCACGCAGGCTCTCACCGTCGGTGCAGTCGGCTTCAGGTTTGGAGCAAACAAGCCTTGGTAAGAGCAATCCACGCAGGATCGGAAGATTGCTTCTCACTCGGACCAGGAAGGTCAGAGTCGGGGCTCCTTTTCAGGGGAGCTGGTGTGGATCTGGAGCAACCAGATTCACGAGTCTTCTTTGGTAGTTCGTCGGCACAGGGACCACAAGCCAGCTGGCAAGTGACCGGGCCAACGCGTTGAGCCAAATCGTGCCAAAGGGCCCCACGCAGCACTCGTCGAGTGTGGAGGGCTGAACTTCGGCTCAGGAGTAGCTCAGGGTGGGGGCTTCTCAAACCCCGGTGTACAGCTTCGAGGGTCACTCGTGGGCTGCACGGTCAGCGTCTCGTGGTCACTTCAAGATGGCGTGCCCCACGCTTCCGGTCGCCTCCACGGGTCTCAGCTTTGCAGGGACTGTGGATCGGGCTGTTAGAAGCTGGGCAGGCTTGATCTCGTCGATCTCAGTCGCTCGAGTTCCGGCGGGAACTGCAACCAAGTAGACGTCGAGGGCTGGATGGTGCCTGCTGCTGCAGGGTGGTCACTCCTTGACCACAAGGGAGATTCTTCGGGCTTCCACGTTGAGATGGAGGGCGAAGGGTCCAGAATATCGTTTCAAATGTTTCTTCCAGGAAATCTGATGTGCATTGGCACTGCTCCCACTCTTATTCGAATCTGGTGGGCGTGATTACCTGCTAGGTCCCCTCCTATGGGTGGGACCCAGGAAGTGGGTGGATACACCCCCTTCCTTTGATCCAGGCCACCCTGGCACGAGGGCTGGAGTGCCCCAGAACCGGTTTGGCCGGATTATGCAAGGGGCAGCCTTGTGCGCCCCAGGCAGTGTCTGGTTTCTTTCAAACCTCCCTGCTACAATACACTATCTCCTGTCTGGAGGGCGGTGACACCCTCCTGTGACAGGAAACCCTTTGTCCAGGACCCCCTTGACTGGGTTTCGGTCAGCTCCAGGGGTCCAGACATTTGTCTGTGGCAGAGGCATCCATTTTGTGGATCTTAAGGCCTTTGGAGAAATCAACCGCATTAAAGTGAAGTAACATGTCTTACCCCTCTAGAGGGGTGGAATGCCATCCCCGTCGCCAGAACTGGCGAGGGGATGGTATTCCAAAGCGTATGACACCTTACACGACATGTTTTGATAAAGCCAAACCAGAGTTGCTAAATAACCGCGAGGATTATAAGGCACTTAATAGTATATGGTATGGCATTATCCTGAAACAGCTTAGGGATTTGTTCCCGACGGCTGCAGACAGGCTCAGCTCATGCTAGAGCTCCATCTCACATAAAAACCATGCACCCAGCCTCCAGGATTGGTGAGGCCTGTCTATAGGAGTGGCTCACAGGTTTACATGTGTCCAGATATAGGTTTAGACATAGGTATACTATATCTAAGCAAGGGGTGTGTACACCACCTTACCCCAGCTGAGTGATCAGCCAGTTGTGTCAATTTAAGAACCAGCCAGGGGTGGCAAAAGATATGCTGCAGCCCCTGGTAGGCCTTAGTGGCTCCTGTGCCCTGTGCACCTATAGTGCATTCTACAGGGGCTGACAAGGAGTCCATTTCCAATTGGTATGTGCCTATAGCACATGTGTCATTAATTTAGTGAGAGAACAGCAGGCTGGGGGTCTGATCAGCAGGCCCACAGCCTCAGTAGTCGAAAACCAGTGAAGCAAAAAGCAAAAATTTGGGGTGACCATAGGATAGCAGACCCTACTCTCCTACACAACCCCCCCCCCAAACGCAGGGACATTAAACTAACCTTGACCAGATAAGTCTTCATGTTCTAAGTGGAAGTACCTGGAGAGACCATCTGCATTACCATGGTCAGTCCCTGGGCGGTGCTCCACTGTAAAGTCCATCCCCTGTAGGGAAATGGACCACCTGAGCAGTTTGGGATTTTCACCCTTCATCTGATTAAGCCATAAGAGGGGCTTATGGTCTGTTTGCACCAGGAAGTGAGTCCCAAACAAGTAGGACCTCAACTTCTTTAATGCCCAAACCACAGCAAAGGCCTCCCTCTCAATGGCTGACCAACGTTTTTCTCTTGGGGTTAGCCTCCTGCTAATGAAAGCAATTGGCTGGTCTTGACCATCTTGATTAAGTTGTGAGAGTACAGCTCCCACCCCCAACTCAGAAGCATCTGTCTGAACAATGAACTGTTTGGAGTAGTCAGGACTCTTTAGGATAGGTGCAGAGCACATGGCCTTCTTCAGGTCTTCAAATGCCTTCTGACAGCTAACTGTCCACTGAACCTTTTTTGGCATCTTCTTGGATGTCAAGTCATTTAATGGTGTCACTATAGACCCATAGTTTTTCACAAACTTTCTGTAATACCCAGTCAGGCCCAAGAAGGCTCTGACTTGTGTCTGGGTAACTGGAGGAGCCCAGTCCTGTATGGCCTGGATTTTGCTTTCCAGTGGCTGAACCTGGCCTCCACCTACTAGGTGGCCCAGGTATACAACCTTACTCTGCCCTATCTGGCACTTTGTGGCCTTGATAGTTAGGCCTGCCTTTTGCAGGGCCTCCAAAACTTTCTTCAGGTGGATCAGGTGATCCTCCCAGGTGGAGCTAAAGACAGCAATATCATCCAGATAAGCTGCACAAAAGTCATCCAACCCAGTAAGGACTTGGTTCACCAACCTTTGGAAAGTGGCAGGTGCATTCTTCAAACCAAAGGGCATTACCACAAACTGATAATGTCCACTAGGGGTAGAGAATGCTGTTTTGGCTTTTGACTCCTCAGCTAGTCTGATTTGCCAGTAGCCAGCTGTCAGATCAAATGTGCTCAGAAACTTGGCAGAAGCCAATCTGTCAATGAGCTCATCTGCTCTTGGAATGGGGTGAGCATCTGTCCTAGTGACAGCATTGAGACCCCTGTAATCCACGCAAAACCTCATTTCTCTCTTACCATCTTGGGTATGAGGTTTTGGCACCAGGACTACTTGGCTGGCCCATGGGCTCTCTGATGGCTCAATCACCCCAAGCTCCAACATCTTTTGCACCTCAGCCTTGATGCAATCCCTGACATGATCAGGTTGCCTGTAGATCTTATTCTTGACAGGCAGACTGTCACCAGTGTCCACAACATGGGTACACCAGTCAGTTTGGCTGGGTGTGAGTGAAAACATTTGCCTGTGAGCCTGCAAAACTTGTCTGCAGTCCCTCTGTTGCTGGTCAGTGAGGCTGCCTGCCAAGGCTACTCCATCAACTGAACCATCATCAGGGTTCTGAGAAAGCAGGTCTGGGAGAGGGTCACTCTCTTCCTCCTGTTCCCCATCTGTGGCCATGAGCAAGCTCATGTCCTCCCTGTCTACAAATGCTTTCAAGCGATTCACATGGATTACCCTGTGAGGGCTCCTGGGTGTTCCAAAGTCTACCAAGTAGGTGACTTCCCCTTTCTTCTCAATAATAGGATAGGGTCCACTCCATTTGTCTTGGAGTGCTGCTGGAGCCACTGGCTCCAGTACCCATACCTTCTGTCCTGGTTGGAACTCTACCAGCACAGCCTTTTGGTCATGCCAAGCTTTCTGCAATTCTTGGCTGGCCTCCAGGTTTTTGGATGCTCTTTCCATGTACTCAGCCATCCTGGAGCGGAGACCAAGTACATAGTCCACTATGTCTAGTTTGGGCTTTTTGAGAGGTAACTCCCATCCTTCCTTCACCAAACACAATGGACCTCTCACAGGGTGGCCAAACAAAAGTTCAAAAGGGCTGTAGCCAACCCCCTTCTGTGGGACCTCTCTGTAAGCAAAGAGCAGGCAGGGTAAAAGAATGTCCCATTTCCGCCTGAGCTTCTCTGGTAATCCTTTTATCATGCCTTTAAGGGTCTTGTTAAATCTCTCCACAAGCCCATTGCATTGTGGATGATATGGGGTGGTAAACTTATAGTTTACTCCACATTCCTTCCACATTGCTTTTAGATAGCTGGACATAAAATTTGTCCCTCTATCTGATAGTACCTCCTTAGGAAAGCCCACTCTTGAGAAAACTGCAATGAGGGCTTTTGCCACCACAGGTGCTGTGGTGGTCCTTAGGGGAATAGCCTCTGGGTACCTGGTGGCATGATCCACTACCACCAGTATGAATCTGTTCCCAGATGCTGTTTGGGGGTCCATTGGACCCACAATATCAATTCCAACTCTCTCAAAGGGGACCCCCACCACAGGTAGTGGTATTAGGGGGGCCTTTGTTGTGCCACCTGACTTACCACTGGCTTGGCAAGTGACACAGGAGCGACAAAACTCCTTGACATCCTCTGACATGTGAGGCCAGTGAAAGTGTGGAACAAGCCTGTCCCACGTCTTGTTCTGGCCTAAGTGTCCTGCAAGGGGAATATCATGGGCCAAGGTAAGGAGGAATCCCCTAAACTGCAGAGGTATCACCAACCTCCTGGTCATGCCAGGCTTGGGGGTTCTAGCCTCTGAGTAAAGGAGTCCCTCATCCCAATACACAGTATGGGTACCTTGGGCATCCCCAGCAGCCTCAGCAGCAGCCTGCTGTCTGAGGGGTTCAAGGGAAGGGCAATCTAATTGAGCCTGCCTCAGGTCTGCCCTTGAGGGTCCCCCTGTCCCCAGAAACTCAACCTGGTCAGGTTCAAGCTCCTCAGAGACAGTCTCCTCTTGGGCTGCAGAATCAGTTTCCTCTGAAAGCTGATCCTCAACCTGGGGCAAGGTGGAAGGCGAGGCCTTTCCTCTCTTGCTCCTTCTCTTGGGTTGTGGCTGGTCTATTGTCTCAAGATCCACCACTGGTTCAGGAAGGCACTTCTTAGCCTGAGCCCTTGTCATGGCAAGGGCATGCTCTGAAATCCCTAGCATTTCTGCATGAGTCCTGTACTCCACTTCTGACCATGCTGAGCTTTCAAGGTCATTGCCTAACAGACAGTCTACTGGTAGGTCTGCACTCACCACAACTTTCTTTAGGCCATCAACCCCTCCCCAGGAGAAGTTCACAACTGCCACACTATGGGAGGTAGTGGAGTTGCTTGCATTGGTTACTAGGTAGCTCTCTCCTAGTACAATCTGTCCAGGGTCCACAAAGCCAGGGGTCACCATGGTGACACTAGCACATGTGTCCCTGTAAGCTTGAGCCAGTTTCTCATTTATTAAGGGAGTCTGCCTGTATTTGCCCAGGTTAGTGGGGCTTACTGCAGTGGGCAACTCAATGTCCACATCATACAGGAGAACTGCCTGTGTAGGGACTCTGACTAGGCCAGATCCTACTTCAATACCCAGGGTCAACCCAGCTACACCCTTGGACTGTGTTCCACCACTGCTTACTGTACTTGGGGTTGCAGTTGCTTTAGGAGCTGTAGTGGTGGGAACTGGATTTGCCTTGGTGCACTCACTGCCCCAGTGTGAAACTGATTTGCAGGTATTACACCAAGGTGTCTTTGGACCTTTGTTCTTCTTCTTCTTGTTACCATTTTGGGAACCACCCTCCTTACTATTAGTTTGGGGGCCTGAAGACTTCTGGTCTTTTTCTTTATCTTTCTGATTCTGATTACCACCCTTCTGGTCTGTTTTCTTCTGGTCACCACCTTGGTTCTGGGGTTTCTGCTTAATCCTTGTTCTGACCCATTTGTCTGCCTTCTTTCCCAATTCTTGGGGAGAGGTCAGATCAGAGTCAATAAGGTATTGATGCAACAGCTGGTTTGTACAGTTATTAAGGATCTGTTCTCTCATCATAAGATTGTACAATCCTGTATAGTCTGAAACTTTACTTCCCTGCAACCAACCCTCCAAAGCCTTAGTGGCACACTCCACAAAATCAGTCCAGTCTTGAGTCTGTGCTTTCTGGGTGTCTCTGAACAACAACCTGTATTGCTCAGTGGTTAGGCCATACCCTTCAATGAGAGCACTCTTCAAAACAGAGTAGTTTTTGGCATCCTCAGGTCTAACTGTGAGGAGCCTGTCCCTCCCTTTCTCAGAAAAGGAGTACCACAAAATTGCAGCCCACTGATTCTCAGGAACCTGCTGTACCATGCAGGCTCTCTCAAGAGCAGTCATCCATTTGTGGATGTCATCCCCTTCTTTAAAGGGGGGCACAATCTTGGTCAGGTTTCTATTGTCATAGGCCCTGTCTTTTTCTCTTGGAAAATTGCTGCCACCAGTGACATCTAAGCCACTTAATTTCTGCTCTCTTGCCAAGGCAAGTTTAGCTTGAGCTAAGGTAAGCTTAGCTTGACTCAGGGCTACCTCCTCTCTCTCTATCTGGAGTCTGACAGCCCTCATTCTAGCCCTATGCTCAGCTTTCTGAGAAGCACTCATGCCTCTCTCTGATTCTCTGGAGGCACTAGAAAGATGAGAGTCCCCTGAGGGAGATCTCACTCTTCTGTTGCCTGGGAGAATCACATGTTGGGTTCTGGGGAGGTGCTGGCCCTCTCCATTCCCCAGTAGGTCCAAGTTGGCCTGGCTAAGCCTACCAACTGGAACCTGGCTACCCTGATCCTGTACTTCTAAGTCCCCAACATCTGAGTCCTCATCCAAGTCATCATCATCCTCCTCTTCAGGGGGATCAACTACAGGGGGGTTCTCTCCATTTCCTGTGTCTAGGGAAGCTGCTTTAGCCTTCTCTAAGTCATCCTGTTCTAGGATTTCTACCAGGGTTAGGCAGGTGGGGCTTCTGCCCCTTTTTAACCCTCTTGCTTTGCACAAGGCAATCAAGTCTCTGCGGGTTAGTTTGTCATATCCAAAAGTTGCCTGGGTAGGGTCAACTGTCACAGGACTAGACCCTGAGGCCTTTCCTGTGTCAGACATGGTTACTAGTGAGGTGTAAGTGGTGCACTTACCTACACTAAGTGTTTTCCTACTGTACCTTGCTAGTTAGTTGTAGTCAGGGTGTGCTAATCCCTTCAACCTACAACTACTAAGTTCAGTAGAACTTAATATGCTAAGCTTTTGATTTTATATGTACCTAGAGGTACTTGATGTGATCTTTCAATTTGATATAAAGATTGCAATGGTAAAACAACAGCAAGCTCAAATCCGCACCGCTGCTCACCAATGTGAGAAGTTGGCCTGGTAGGGGATGTTTCCAATTCTGGAACCACCTACTACCTGACCAAACAATCCCTTATGGTGTCTGGTTGTAAGTCAACCTTATTAGACAAGCTATCCTAGGGGTAGCATGGACTAAGCAGCCTAAAGGCTTAACTTAAGAGGTCGTGTTAAGCGAGCTGTTTTACCACATACAATCCTGTAATACCAAATGAAAGGACACCACACAAGTATATATTATAAAAATATATGTGTTTATTACTAAAAACAATCCCCAGTATTCTTTATGAATAAAGGGGCACAAGCGTTAAATCAAAAAGCACTGTTTAAACATACAAGTTGCACAATTATGGATGAGGGCGGGGGGCCACTCAAACCATATACTAAACAAGTGGTATAAGAGAGGCCACTCGAACAGTGGTTAGGCCTAGGGCCTAGGGAATCGCTGGGAGCAGTCAGGACAAGCAATGCTGAAGTCGGGAATGGCCCTCGGGATTCGGGAGATGTGCGGAAAGCGCACGCATGCACCAATGTTAACCAATGGTGCGTAAAAGTCAAATAGTTAAAGTTTAAGGACACTTCCGCTGAACCTAGAGGAACAAAACTTAACACACAGACCCTAGAGGTGTGCACCAGTGTGGGAACACCGGCGGAGCAAAGTTACCTCACCCACAGGAAGTGGGTGCACAGGGTCGAAGTGGCGTCGGGTTTTGACACGCAGGCTCTTGGTGCTTGAAGCTGAAAGGGCTGCAGGCAGGGTGAAGACGAAGTGTCCGGTGGAGTCCAAGGGTGGACTCAAGTTGTAGAGTACCTGAAAGCAGAGGGGACAGAGTCTGGGTCACTCAGCAGTGACCAGGGTGGAACCAGGACGGAACCAGGCAATGTCGGGCGCAATCAGGTGGTCGTCGAGGAGCTTCTCTCCGCTGTCACGTGGGCTCTGGGGCATCTGCGACGTCCAGGAGCAGGTCACGATCTGTCCCACGCAGGCTCTCACCGTCGGTGCAGTCGGCTTCAGGTTTGGAGCAAACAAGCCTTGGTAAGAGCAATCCACGCAGGATCGGAAGATTGCTTCTCACTCGGACCAGGAAGGTCAGAGTCGGGGCTCCTTTTCAGGGGAGCTGGTGTGGATCTGGAGCAACCAGATTCACGAGTCTTCTTTGGTAGTTCGTCGGCACAGGGACCACAAGCCAGCTGGCAAGTGACCGGGCCAACGCGTTGAGCCAAATCGTGCCAAAGGGCCCCACGCAGCACTCGTCGAGTGTGGAGGGCTGAACTTCGGCTCAGGAGTAGCTCAGGGTGGGGGCTTCTCAAACCCCGGTGTACAGCTTCGAGGGTCACTCGTGGGCTGCACGGTCAGCGTCTCGTGGTCACTTCAAGATGGCGTGCCCCACGCTTCCGGTCGCCTCCACGGGTCTCAGCTTTGCAGGGACTGTGGATCGGGCTGTTAGAAGCTGGGCAGGCTTGATCTCGTCGATCTCAGTCGCTCGAGTTCCGGCGGGAACTGCAACCAAGTAGACGTCGAGGGCTGGATGGTGCCTGCTGCTGCAGGGTGGTCACTCCTTGACCACAAGGGAGATTCTTCGGGCTTCCACGTTGAGATGGAGGGCGAAGGGTCCAGAATATCGTTTCAAATGTTTCTTCCAGGAAATCTGATGTGCATTGGCACTGCTCCCACTCTTATTCGAATCTGGTGGGCGTGATTACCTGCTAGGTCCCCTCCTATGGGTGGGACCCAGGAAGTGGGTGGATACACCCCCTTCCTTTGATCCAGGCCGCCCTGGCACGAGGGCTGGAGTGCCCCAGAACCGGTTTGGCCGGATTATGCAAGGGGCAGCCTTGTGCGCCCCAGGCAGTGTCTGGTTTCTTTCAAACCTCCCTGCTACAATACACTATCTCCTGTCTGGAGGGCGGTGACACCCTCCTGTGACAGGAAACCCTTTGTCCAGGACCCCCTTGACTGGGTTTCGGTCAGCTCCAGGGGTCCAGACATTTGTCTGTGGCAGAGGCATCCATTTTGTGGATCTTAAGGCCTTTGGAGAAATCAACCGCATTAAAGTGAAGTAACATGTCTTACCCCTCTAGAGGGGTGGAATGCCATCCCCGTCGCCAGAACTGGCGAGGGGATGGTATTCCAAAGCGTATGACACCTTACACGACATGTTTTGATAAAGCCAAACCAGAGTTGCTAAATAACCGCGAGGATTATAAGGCACTTAATAGTATATGGTATGGCATTATCCTGAAACAGCTTAGGGATTTGTTCCCGACGGCTGCAGACAGGCTCAGCTCATGCTAGAGCTCCATCTCACATAAAAACCATGCACCCAGCCTCCAGGATTGGTGAGGCCTGTCTATAGGAGTGGCTCACAGGTTTACATGTGTCCAGATATAGGTTTAGACATAGGTATACTATATCTAAGCAAGGGGTGTGTACACCACTGTGAGAAGTTGGCCTGGTAGGGGATGTTTCCAATTCTGGAACCACCTACTACCTGACCAAACAATCCCCTTATGGTGTCTGGTTGTAAGTCAACCTTATTAGACAAGCTATCCTAGGGGTAGCATGGACTAAGCAGCCTAAAGGCTTAACTTAAGAGGTCGTGTTAAGCGAGCTGTTTTACCACATACAATCCTGTAATACCAAATGAAAGGACACCACACAAGTATATATTATAAAAATATATGTGTTTATTACTAAAAACAATCCCCAGTATTCTTTATGAATAAAGGGGCACAAGCGTTAAATCAAAAGCACTGTTTAAACATACAAGTTGCACAATTATGGATGAGGGCAGGGGGCCACTCAAACCATATACTAAACAAGTGGTATAAGAGAGGCCACTCGAACAGTGGTTAGGCCTAGGGCCTAGGGAATCGCTGGGAGCAGTCAGGACAAGCAATGCTGAAGTCGGGAATGGCCCTCGGGATTCGGGAGATGTGCGGAAAGCGCACGCATGCACCAATGTTAACCAATGGTGCGTTAAAGTCAAATAGTTAAAGTTTAAGGACACTTCCGCTGAACCTAGAGGAACAAAACTTAACACACAGACCCTAGAGGTGTGCACCAGTGTGGGAACACCGGCGGAGCAAAGTTACCTCACCCACAGGAAGTGGGTGCACAGGGTCGAAGTGGCGTCGGGTTTTGACACGCAGGCTCTTGGTGCTTGAAGCTGAAAGGGCTGCAGGCAGGGTGAAGACGAAGTGTCCGGTGGAGTCCAAGGGTGGACTCAAGTTGTAGAGTACCTGAAAGCAGAGGGGACAGAGTCTGGGTCACTCAGCAGTGACCAGGGTGGAACCAGGACGGAACCAGGCAATGTCGGGCGCAATCAGGTGGTCGTCGAGGCGCTTCTCTTCGCTGTCACGTGGGCTCTGGGGCATCTGCGACGTCCAGGAGCAGGTCACGATCTGTCCCACGCAGGCTCTCACCGTCGGTGCAGTCGGCTTCCGGTTTGGAGCAAACAAGCCTTGGTAAGAGCAATCCACGCGGGATTGGAAGATGGCGTCTCACTCGGACCAGGAAGGTCAGAGTCGGGGCTCCCTTTCAGGGGAGCTGGTGTGGATCTGGAGCAACCAGAATCACGAGTCTTCTTTTGTAGTTCGTCGGCACAGGGACCACAAGCCAGCTGGCAAGTGACCGGGCCAACGCGTTGAGCCAAATCGTGCCAAAGGGCCCCACGCAGCACTCGTCGAGTGTGGAGGGCTGAACTTCGGCTCAGGAGTAGCTCAGGGTGGGGGCTTCTCAAACCCCGGTGTACAGCTTCGAGGGTCACTCGTGGGCTGCACGGTCAGCGTCTCGTGGTCACTTCAAGATGGCGTGCCCCACGCTTCCGGTCGCCTCCACGGGTCTCAGCTTTGCAGGGACTGTGGATCGGGCTGTTAGAAGCTGGGCAGGCTTGATCTCGTCGATCTCAGTCGCTCGAGTTCCGGCGGGAACTGCAACTAAGTAGACGTCGAGGGCTGGATGGTGCCTGCTGCTGCAGGGTGGTCACTCCTTGACCACAAGGGAGATTCTTCGGGCTTCCACGTTGAGATGGAGGGCGAAGGGTCCAGAATATCGTTTCAAATGTTTCTTCCAGGAAATCTGATGTGCATTGGCACTGCTCCCACTCTTATTCGAATCTGGTGGGCGTGATTACCTGCTAGGTCCCCTCCTATGGGTGGGACCCAGGAAGTGGGTGGATACACCCCCTTCCTTTGATCCAGGC
Source organism: Lissotriton helveticus (assembly GCF_964261635.1). Classification (NCBI taxonomy): domain Eukaryota; kingdom Metazoa; phylum Chordata; class Amphibia; order Caudata; family Salamandridae; genus Lissotriton; species Lissotriton helveticus. The sequence goes on from NW_027611662.1 coordinate 2,955,673, forward strand.
CGCCCTGGCACGAGGGCTGGAGTGCCCCAGAACCGGTTTGGCCGGATTATGCAAGGGGCAGCCTTGTGCGCCCCAGGCAGTGTCTGGTTTCTTTCAAACCTCCCTGCTACAATACACTATCTCCTGTCTGGAGGGCGGTGACACCCTCCTGTGACAGGAAACCCTTTGTCCAGGACCCCCTTGACTGGGTTTCGGTCAGCTCCAGGGGTCCAGACATTTGTCTGTGGCAGAGGCATCCATTTTGTGGATCTTAAGGCCTTTGGAGAAATCAACCGCATTAAAGTGAAGTAACATGTCTTACCCCTCTAGAGGGGTGGAATGCCATCCCCGTCGCCAGAACTGGCGAGGGGATGGTATTCCAAAGCGTATGACACCTTACACGACATGTTTTGATAAAGCCAAACCAAAGTTGCTAAATAACCGCGAGGATTATAAGGCACTTAATAGTATATGGTATGGCCTTATCCTGAAACAGCTTAGGGATTGGTTCCCGACGGCTGCAGACAGGCTCAGCTCATGCTAGAGCTCCATCTCACATAAAACCATGCACCCAGCCTCCAGGATTGGTGAGGCCTGACTATAGGAGTGGCTCACAGGTTTACATGTGTCCAGATATAGGTTTAGACATAGGTATACTATGTCTAAGCAAGGGGTGTGTACACCACCTTACCCCAGCTGAGTGATCAGCCAGTTGTGTCAATTTAAGAACCAGCCAGGGGTGGCAAAAGTTATGCTGCAGCCCCTGGTAGGCCTTAGTGGCTCCTGTGCCCTGTGCACCTATAGTGCATTCTACAGGGGCTGACAAGGAGTCCATTTCCAATTGGTATGTGCCTATAGCACATGTGTCATTAATTTAGTGAGAGAACAGCAGGCTGGGGGTCTGATCAGCAGGCCCACAGCCTCAGTAGTCGAAAACCAGTGAAGCAAAAAGCAAAAATTTGGGGTGACCATAGGATAGCAGACCCTACTCTCCTACACAACCCCCCCCCCAAACGCAGGGACATTAAACTAACCTTGACCAGATAAGTCTTCATGTTCTAAGTGGAAGTACCTGGAGAGACCATCTGCATTACCATGGTCAGTCCCTGGGCGGTGCTCCACTGTAAAGTCCATCCCCTGTAGGGAAATGGACCACCTGAGCAGTTTGGGATTTTCACCCTTCATCTGATTAAGCCATAAGAGGGGCTTATGGTCTGTTTGCACCAGGAAGTGAGTTCCAAACAAGTAGGACCTCAACTTCTTTAATGCCCAAACCACAGCAAAGGCCTCCCTCTCAATGGCTGACCAACGTTTTTCTCTTGGGGTTAGCCTCCTGCTAATGAAAGCAATTGGCTGGTCTTGACCATCTTGATTAAGTTGTGAGAGTACAGCTCCCACCCCCAACTCAGAAGCATCTGTCTGAACAATGAACTGTTTGGAGTAGTCAGGACTCTTTAGGATAGGTGCAGAGCACATGGCCTTCTTCAGGTCTTCAAATGCCTTCTGACAGCTAACTGTCCACTGAACCTTTTTTTGCATCTTCTTGGATGTCAAGTCATTTAATGGTGTCACTATAGACCCATAGTTTTTCACAAACTTTCTGTAATACCCAGTCAGGCCCAAGAAGGCTCTGACTTGTGTCTGGGTAACTGGAGGAGCCCAGTCCTGTATGGCCTGGATTTTGCTTTCCAGTGGCTGAACCTGGCCTCCACCTACTAGGTGGCCCAGGTATACAACCTTACTCTGCCCTATCTGGCACTTTGTGGCCTTGATAGTTAGGCCTGCCTTTTGCAGGGCCTCCAAAACTTTCTTCAGGTGGATCAGGTGATCCTCCCAGGTGGAGCTAAAGACAGCAATATCATCCAGATAAGCTGCACAAAAGTCATCCAACCCAGTAAGGACTTGGTTCACCAACCTTTGGAAAGTGGCAGGTGCATTCTTCAAACCAAAGGGCATTACCACAAACTGATAATGTCCACTAGGGGTAGAGAATGCTGTTTTGGCTTTTGACTCCTCAGCTAGTCTGATTTGCCAGTAGCCAGCTGTCAGATCAAATGTGCTCAGAAACTTGGCAGAAGCCAATCTGTCAATGAGCTCATCTGCTCTTGGAATGGGGTGAGCATCTGTCCTAGTGACAGCATTGAGACCCCTGTAATCCACGCAAAACCTCATTTCTCTCTTACCATCTTGGGTATGAGGTTTTGGCACCAGGACTACTGGGCTGGCCCATGGGCTCTCTGATGGCTCAATCACTCCAAGCTCCAACATCTTTTGCACCTCAGCCTTGATGCAATCCCTGACATGATCAGGTTGCCTGTAGATCTTATTCTTGACAGGCAGACTGTCACCAGTGTCCACAACATGGGTACACCAGTCAGTTTGGCTGGGTGTGAGTGAAAACATTTGCCTGTGAGCCTGCAAAACTTGTCTGCAGTCCCTCTGTTGCTGGTCAGTGAGGCTGCCTGCCAAGGCTACTCCATCAACTGAACCATCATCAGGGTTCTGGAAAAGCAGGTCTGGGAGAGGGTCACTCTCTTCCTCCTGTTCCCCATCTGTGGCCATGAGCAAGCTCATGTCCTCCCTGTCTACAAATGCTTTCAAGCGATTCACATGGATTACCCTGTGAGGGCTCCTGGGTGTTCCAAAGTCTACCAAGTAGGTGACTTCCCCTTTCTTCTCAATAATAGGATAGGGTCCACTCCATTTGTCTTGGAGTGCTGCTGGAGCCACTGGCTCCAGTACCCATACCTTCTGTCCTGGTTGGAACTCTACCAGTACAGCCTTTTGGTCATGCCAAGCTTTCGGCAATTCTTGGCTGGCCTCCAGGTTTTTGGATGCTCTTTCCATGTACTCAGCCATCCTGGAGCGGAGACCAAGTACATAGTCCACTATGTCTAGTTTGGGCTTTTTGAGAGGTAACTCCCATCCTTCCTTCACCAAACACAATGGACCTCTCACAGGGTGGCCAAACAAAAGTTCAAAAGGGCTGTAGCCAACCCCCTTCTGTGGGACCTCTCTGTAAGCAAAGAGCAGGCAGGGTAAAAGAATGTCCCATTTCCGCCTGAGCTTCTCTGGTAATCCTTTTATCATGCCTTTAAGGGTCTTGTTAAATCTCTCCACAAGCCCATTGCATTGTGGATGATATGGGGTGGTAAACTTATAGTTTACTCCACATTCCTTCCACATTGCTTTTAGATAGCTGGACATAAAATTTGTCCCTCTATCTGATAGTACCTCCTTAGGAAAGCCCACTCTTGAAAAAACTGCAATGAGGGCTTTTGCCACCACAGGTGCTGTGGTGGTCCTTAGGGGAATAGCCTCTGGGTACCTGGTGGCATGATCCACTACCACCAGTATGAATCTGTTCCCAGATGCTGTTTGGGGGTCCATTGGACCCACAATATCAATTCCAACTCTCTCAAAGGGGACCCCCACCACAGGTAGTGGTATTAGGGGGGCCTTTGTTGTGCCACCTGACTTACCACTGGCTTGGCAAGTGACACAGGAGCGACAAAACTCCTTGACATCCTCTGACATGTGAGGCCAGTGAAAGTGTGGAACAAGCCTGTCCCACGTCTTGTTCTGGCCTAAGTGTCCTGCAAGGGGAATATCATGGGCCAAGGTAAGGAGGAATCCCCTAAACTGCAGAGGTATCACCAACCTCCTGGTCATGCCAGGCTTGGGGGCTCTAGCCTCTGAGTAAAGGAGTCCCTCATCCCAATACACAGTATGGGTACCTTGGGCATCCCCAGCAGCCTCAGCAGCAGCCTGCTGTCTGAGGGATTCAAGGGAAGGGCAATCTAATTGAGCCTGCCTCAGGTCTGCCCTTGAGGGTCCCCCTGTCCCCAGAAACTCAACCTGGTCAGGTTCAAGCTCCTCAGAGACAGTCTCCTCTGGGACTGCAGAATCAGTTTCCTCTGAAACCTGATCCTCAACCTGGGACAAGGTGGAAGGCGAGGCCTTTCCTCTCTTGCTCCTTCTCTTGGGTTGTGGCTGGTCTATTGTCTCAAGATCCACCACTGGTTCAGGAAGGCACTTCTTAGCCTGAGCCCTTGTCATGGCAAGGACATGCTCTGAAATCCCTAGCATTTCTGCATGAGTCCTGTACTCCACTTCTGACCATGCTGAGCTTTCAAGGTCATTGCCTAACAGACAGTCTACTGGTAGGTCTGCACTCACCACAACTTTCTTTAGGCCATCAACCCCTCCCCAGGAGAAGTTCACAACTGCCACACTATGGGAGGTAGTGGAGTTGCTTGCATTGGTTACTAGGTAGCTCTCTCCTAGTACAATTTGTCCAGGGTCCACAAAGCCAGGGGTCACCATGGTGACACTAGCACATGTGTCCCTGTAAGCTTGAGCCAGTTTCTCATTTATTAAGGGAGTCTGCCTGTATTTGCCCAGGTTAGTGGGGCTTACTGCAGTGGGCAACTCAATGTCCACATCATACAGGAGAACTGCCTGTGTAGGGACTCTGACTAGGCCAGATCCTACTTCAATACCCAGGGTCAACCCAGCTACACCCTTGGACTGTGTTCCACCACTGCTTACTGTACTTGGGGTTGCAGTTGCTTTAGGAGCTGTAGTGGTGGGAACTGGATTTGCCTTGGTGCACTCACTGCCCCAGTGTGAAACTGATTTGCAGGTATTACACCAAGGTGTCTTTGGACCTTTGTTCTTCTTCTTCTTGTTACCATTTTGGGAACCACCCTCCTTACTATTAGTTTGGGGGCCTGAAGACTTCTGGTCTTTTTCTTTATCTTTCTGATTCTGATTACCACCCTTCTGGTCTGTTTTCTTCTGGTCACCACCTTGGTTCTGGGGTTTCTGCTTAATCCTTGTTCTGACCCATTTGTCTGCCTTCTTTCCCAATTCTTGGGGAGAGGTCAGATCAGAGTCAATAAGGTATTGATGCAACAGCTGGTTTGTACAGTTATTAAGGATCTGTTCTCTCATCATAAGATTGTACAATCCTGTATAGTCTGAAACTTTACTTCCCTGTAACCAACCCTCCAAAGCCTTAGTGGCACACTCCACAAAATCAGTCCAGTCTTGAGTCTGTGCTTTCTGGGTGTCTCTGAACAACAACCTGTATTGCTCAGTGGTTAGGCCATACCCTTCAATGAGAGCACTCTTCAAAACAGAGTAGTTTTTGGCATCCTCAGGTCTAACTGTGAGGAGCCTGTCCCTCCCTTTCTCAGAAAAGGAGTACCACAAAATTGCAGCCCACTGATTCTCAGGAACCTGCTGTACCATGCAGGCTCTCTCAAGAGCAGTCATCCATTTGTGGATGTCATCCCCTTCTTTAAAGGGGGGCACAATCTTGGTCAGGTTTCTATTGTCATAGGCCCTGTCTTTTTCTCTTGGAAAATTGCTGCCACCAGTGACATCTAAGCCACTTAATTTCTGCTCTCTTGCCAAGGCAAGTTTAGCTTGAGCTAAGGTAAGCTTAGCTTGACTCAGGGCTACCTCCTCTCTCTCTATCTGGAGTCTGACAGCCCTCATTCTAGCCCTATGCTCAGCTTTCTGAGAAGCACTCATGCCTCTCTCTGATTCTCTGGAGGCACTAGAAAGATGAGAGTCCCCTGAGGGAGATCTCACTCTTCTGTTGCCTGGGAGAATCATATGTTGGGTTCTGGGGAGGTGCTGGCCCTCTCCATTCCCCAGTAGGTCCAAGTTGGCCTGGCTAAGCCTACCAACTGGAACCCGGCTACCCTGATCCTGTACTTCTAAGTCCCCAACATCTGAGTCCTCATCCAAGTCATCATCATCCTCCTCTTCAGGGGGATCAACTACAGGGGGGTTCTCTCCATTTCCTGTGTCTAGGGAAGCTGCTTTAGCCTTCTCTAAGTCATCCTGTTCTAGGATTTCTACCAGGGTTAGGCAGGTGGGGCTTCTGCCCCTTTTTAACCCTCTTGCTTTGCACAAGGCAATCAAGTCTCTGCGGGTTAGTTTGTCATATCCAAAAGTTGCCTGGGTAGGGTCAACTGTCACAGGACTAGACCCTGAGGCCTTTCCTGTGTCAGACATGGTTACTAGTGAGGTGTAAGTGGTGCACTTACCTACACTAAGTGTTTTCCTACTGGACCTTGCTAGTGAGTTGTAGTCAGGGGTGTGCTACTCCCTTCAACCTACAACTACTAAGTTCAGTAGAACTTAATATGCTAAGCTTTTGATTTTATATGTACCTAGAGGTACTTGATGTGATCTTTCAATTTGATATAAAGATTGCAATGGTAAAACAACAGCAAGCTCAAATCCGCACCGCTGCTCACCAATGTGAGAAGTTGGCCTGGTAGGGGATGTTTCCAATTCTGGAACCACCTACTACCTGACCAAACAATCCCCTTATGGTGTCTGGTTGTAAGTCAACCTTATTAGACAAGCTATCCTAGGGGTAGCATGGACTAAGCAGCCTAAAGGCTTAACTTAAGAGGTCGTGTTAAGCGAGCTGTTTTACCACATACAATCCTGTAATACCAAATGAAAGGACACCACACAAGTATATATTATAAAAATATATGTGTTTATTACTAAAAACAATCCCCAGTATTCTTTATGAATAAAGGGGCACAAGCGTTAAATCAAAAGCACTGTTTAAACATACAAGTTGCACAATTATGGATGAGGGCAGGGGGCCACTCAAACCATATACTAAACAAGTGGTATAAGAGAGGCCACTCGAACAGTGGTTAGGCCTAGGGCCTAGGGAATCGCTGGGAGCAGTCAGGACAAGCAATGCTGAAGTCGGGAATGGCCCTCGGGATTCGGGAGATGTGCGGAAAGCGCACGCATGCACCAATGTTAACCAATGGTGCGTAAAAGTCAAATAGTTAAAGTTTAAGGACACTTCCGCTGAACCTAGAGGAACAAAACTTAACACACAGACCCTAGAGGTGTGCACCAGTGTGGGAACACCGGCGGAGCAAAGTTACCTCACCCACAGGAAGTGGGTGCACAGGGTCGAAGTGGCGTCGGGTTTTGACACGCAGGCTCTTGGTGCTTGAAGCTGAAAGGGCTGCAGGCAGGGTGAAGACGAAGTGTCCGGTGGAGTCCAAGGGTGGACTCAAGTTGTAGAGTACCTGAAAGCAGAGGGGACAGAGTCTGGGTCACTCAGCAGTGACCAGGGTGGAACCAGGACGGAACCAGGCAATGTCGGGCGCAATCAGGTGGTCGTCGAGGCGCTTCTCTTCGCTGTCACGTGGGCTCTGGGGCATCTGCGACGTCCAGGAGCAGGTCACGATCTGTCCCACGCAGGCTCTCACCGTCGGTGCAGTCGGCTTCCGGTTTGGAGCAAACAAGCCTTGGTAAGAGCAATCCACGCGGGATTGGAAGATGGCGTCTCACTCGGACCAGGAAGGTCAGAGTCGGGGCTCCCTTTCAGGGGAGCTGGTGTGGATCTGGAGCAACCAGAATCACGAGTCTTCTTTTGTAGTTCGTCGGCACAGGGACCACAAGCCAGCTGGCAAGTGACCGGGCCAACGCGTTGAGCCAAATCGTGCCAAAGGGCCCCACGCAGCACTCGTCGAGTGTGGAGGGCTGAACTTCGGCTCAGGAGTAGCTCAGGGTGGGGGCTTCTCAAACCCCGGTGTACAGCTTCGAGGGTCACTCGTGGGCTGCACGGTCAGCGTCTCGTGGTCACTTCAAGATGGCGTGCCCCACGCTTCCGGTCGCCTCCACGGGTCTCAGCTTTGCAGGGACTGTGGATCGGGCTGTTAGAAGCTGGGCAGGCTTGATCTCGTCGATCTCAGTCGCTCGAGTTCCGGCGGGAACTGCAACTAAGTAGACGTCGAGGGCTGGATGGTGCCTGCTGCTGCAGGGTGGTCACTCCTTGACCACAAGGGAGATTCTTCGGGCTTCCACGTTGAGATGGAGGGCGAAGGGTCCAGAATATCGTTTCAAATGTTTCTTCCAGGAAATCTGATGTGCATTGGCACTGCTCCCACTCTTATTCGAATCTGGTGGGCGTGATTACCTGCTAGGTCCCCTCCTATGGGTGGGACCCAGGAAGTGGGTGGATACACCCCCTTCCTTTGATCCAGGCCGCCCTGGCACGAGGGCTGGAGTGCCCCAGAACCGGTTTGGCCGGATTATGCAAGGGGCAGCCTTGTGCGCCCCAGGCAGTGTCTGGTTTCTTTCAAACCTCCCTGCTACAATACACTATCTCCTGTCTGGAGGGCGGTGACACCCTCCTGTGACAGGAAACCCTTTGTCCAGGACCCCCTTGACTGGGTTTCGGTCAGCTCCAGGGGTCCAGACATTTGTCTGTGGCAGAGGCATCCATTTTGTGGATCTTAAGGCCTTTGGAGAAATCAACCGCATTAAAGTGAAGTAACATGTCTTACCCCTCTAGAGGGGTGGAATGCCATCCCCGTCGCCAGAACTGGCGAGGGGATGGTATTCCAAAGCGTATGACACCTTACACGACATGTTTTGATAAAGCCAAACCAAAGTTGCTAAATAACCGCGAGGATTATAAGGCACTTAATAGTATATGGTATGGCCTTATCCTGAAACAGCTTAGGGATTGGTTCCCGACGGCTGCAGACAGGCTCAGCTCATGCTAGAGCTCCATCTCACATAAAACCATGCACCCAGCCTCCAGGATTGGTGAGGCCTGACTATAGGAGTGGCTCACAGGTTTACATGTGTCCAGATATAGGTTTAGACATAGGTATACTATGTCTAAGCAAGGGGTGTGTACACCACCTTACCCCAGCTGAGTGATCAGCCAGTTGTGTCAATTTAAGAACCAGCCAGGGGTGGCAAAAGTTATGCTGCAGCCCCTGGTAGGCCTTAGTGGCTCCTGTGCCCTGTGCACCTATAGTGCATTCTACAGGGGCTGACAAGGAGTCCATTTCCAATTGGTATGTGCCTATAGCACATGTGTGTGAGAAGTTGGCCTGGTAGGGGATGTTTCCAATTCTGGAACCACCTACTACCTGACCAAACAATCCCTTATGGTGTCTGGTTGTAAGTCAACCTTATTAGACAAGCTATCCTAGGGGTAGCATGGACTAAGCAGCCTAAAGGCTTAACTTAAGAGGTCGTGTTAAGCGAGCTGTTTTACCACATACAATCCTGTAATACCAAATGAAAGGACACCACACAAGTATATATTATAAAAATATATGTGTTTATTACTAAAAACAATCCCCAGTATTCTTTATGAATAAAGGGGCACAAGCGTTAAATCAAAAGCACTGTTTAAACATACAAGTTGCACAATTATGGATGAGGGCAGGGGGCCACTCAAACCATATACTAAACAAGTGGTATAAGAGAGGCCACTCGAGCAGTGGTTAGGCCTAGGGCCTAGGGAATCGCTGGGAGCAGTCAGGACAAGCAATGCTGAAGTCGGGAATGGCCCTCGGGATTCGGGAGATGTGCGGAAAGCGCACGCATGCACCAATGTTAACCAATGGTGCGTAAAAGTCAAATAGTTAAAGTTTAAGGACACTTCCGCTGAACCTAGAGGAACAAAACTTAACACACAGACCCTAGAGGTGTGCACCAGTGTGGGAACACCGGCGGAGCAAAGTTACCTCACCCACAGGAAGTGGGTGCACAGGGTCGAAGTGGCGTCGGGTTTTGACACGCAGGCTCTTGGTGCTTGAAGCTGAAAGGGCTGCAGGCAGGGTGAAGACGAAGTGTCCGGTGGAGTCCAAGGGTGGACTCAAGTTGTAGAGTACCTGAAAGCAGAGGGGACAGAGTCTGGGTCACTCAGCAGTGACCAGGGTGGAACCAGGACGGAACCAGGCAATGTCGGGCGCAATCAGGTGGTCGTCGAGGCGCTTCTCTTCGCTGTCACGTGGGCTCTGGGGCATCTGCGACGTCCAGGAGCAGGTCACGATCTGTCCCACGCAGGCTCTCACCGTCGGTGCAGTCGGCTTCCGGTTTGGAGCAAACAAGCCTTGGTAAGAGCAATCCACGCGGGATTGGAAGATGGCGTCTCACTCGGACCAGGAAGGTCAGAGTCGGGGCTCCCTTTCAGGGGAGCTGGTGTGGATCTGGAGCAACCAGAATCACGAGTCTTCTTTTGTAGTTCGTCGGCACAGGGACCACAAGCCAGCTGGCAAGTGACCGGGCCAACGCGTTGAGCCAAATCGTGCCAAAGGGCCCCACGCAGCACTCGTCGAGTGTGGAGGGCTGAACTTCGGCTCAGGAGTAGCTCAGGGTGGGGGCTTCTCAAACCCCGGTGTACAGCTTCGAGGGTCACTCGTGGGCTGCACGGTCAGCGTCTCGTGGTCACTTCAAGATGGCGTGCCCCACGCTTCCGGTCGCCTCCACGGGTCTCAGCTTTGCAGGGACTGTGGATCGGGCTGTTAGAAGCTGGGCAGGCTTGATCTCGTCGATCTCAGTCGCTCGAGTTCCGGCGGGAACTGCAACTAAGTAGACGTCGAGGGCTGGATGGTGCCTGCTGCTGCAGGGTGGTCACTCCTTGACCACAAGGGAGATTCTTCGGGCTTCCACGTTGAGATGGAGGGCGAAGGGTCCAGAATATCGTTTCAAATGTTTCTTCCAGGAAATCTGATGTGCATTGGCACTGCTCCCACTCTTATTCGAATCTGGTGGGCGTGATTACCTGCTAGGTCCCCTCCTATGGGTGGGACCCAGGAAGTGGGTGGATACACCCCCTTCCTTTGATCCAGGCCGCCCTGGCACGAGGGCTGGAGTGCCCCAGAACCGGTTTGGCCGGATTATGCAAGGGGCAGCCTTGTGCGCCCCAGGCAGTGTCTGGTTTCTTTCAAACCTCCCTGCTACAATACACTATCTCCTGTCTGGAGGGCGGTGACACCCTCCTGTGACAGGAAACCCTTTGTCCAGGACCCCCTTGACTGGGTTTCGGTCAGCTCCAGGGGTCCAGACATTTGTCTGTGGCAGAGGCATCCATTTTGTGGATCTTAAGGCCTTTGGAGAAATCAACCGCATTAAAGTGAAGTAACATGTCTTACCCCTCTAGAGGGGTGGAATGCCATCCCCGTCGCCAGAACTGGCGAGGGGATGGTATTCCAAAGCGTATGACACCTTACACGACATGTTTTGATAAAGCCAAACCAGAGTTGCTAAATAACCGCGAGGATTATAAGGCACTTAATAGTATATGGTATGGCATTATCCTGAAACAGCTTAGGGATTTGTTCCCGACGGCTGCAGACAGGCTCAGCTCATGCTAGAGCTCCATCTCACATAAAAACCATGCACCCAGCCTCCAGGATTGGTGAGGCCTGTCTATAGGAGTGGCTCACAGGTTTACATGTGTCCAGATATAGGTTTAGACATAGGTATACTATATCTAAGCAAGGGGTGTGTACACCACCTTACCCCAGCTGAGTGATCAGCCAGTTGTGTCAATTTAAGAACCAGCCAGGGGTGGCAAAAGATATGCTGCAGCCCCTGGTAGGCCTTAGTGGCTCCTGTGCCCTGTGCACCTATAGTGCATTCTACAGGGGCTGACAAGGAGTCCATTTCCAATTGGTATGTGCCTATAGCACATGTGTCATTAATTTAGTGAGAGAACAGCAGGCTGGGGGTCTGATCAGCAGGCCCACAGCCTCAGTAGTCGAAAACCAGTGAAGCAAAAAGCAAAAATTTGGGGTGACCATAGGATAGCAGACCCTACTCTCCTACACAACCCCCCCCCAAACGCAGGGACATTAAACTAACCTTGACCAGATAAGTCTTCATGTTCTAAGTGGAAGTACCTGGAGAGACCATCTGCATTACCATGGTCAGTCCCTGGGCGGTGCTCCACTGTAAAGTCCATCCCCTGTAGGGAAATGGACCACCTGAGCAGTTTGGGATTTTCACCCTTCATCTGATTAAGCCATAAGAGGGGCTTATGGTCTGTTTGCACCAGGAAGTGAGTTCCAAACAAGTAGGACCTCAACTTCTTTAATGCCCAAACCACAGCAAAGGCCTCCCTCTCAATGGCTGACCAACGTTTTTCTCTTGGGGTTAGCCTCCTGCTAATGAAAGCAATTGGCTGGTCTTGACCATCTTGATTAAGTTGTGAGAGTACAGCTCCCACCCCAACTCAGAAGCATCTGTCTGAACAATGAACTGTTTGGAGTAGTCAGGACTCTTTAGGATAGGTGCAGAGCACATGGCCTTCTTCAGGTCTTCAAATGCCTTCTGACAGCTAACTGTCCACTGAACCTTTTTTGGCATCTTCTTGGATGTCAAGTCATTTAATGGTGTCACTATAGACCCATAGTTTTTCACAAACTTTCTGTAATACCCAGTCAGGCCCAAGAAGGCTCTGACTTGTGTCTGGGTAACTGGAGGAGCCCAGTCCTGTATGGCCTGGATTTTGCTTTCCAGTGGCTGAACCTGGCCTCCACCTACTAGGTGGCCCAGGTATACAACCTTACTCTGCCCTATCTGGCACTTTGTGGCCTTGATAGTTAGGCCTGCCTTTTGCAGGGCCTCCAAAACTTTCTTCAGGTGGATCAGGTGATCCTCCCAGGTGGAGCTAAAGACAGCAATATCATCCAGATAAGCTGCACAAAAGTCATCCAACCCAGTAAGGACTTGGTTCACCAACCTTTGAAAAGTGGCAGGTGCATTCTTCAAACCAAAGGGCATTACCACAAACTGATAATGCCCACTAGGGGTAGAGAATGCTGTCTTGGCCTTTGACTCCTCAGCTAGTCTGATTTGCCAGTAGCCAGCTGTCAGATCAAATGTGCTCAGAAACTTGGCAGAAGCCAATCTGTCAATGAGCTCATCTGCTCTTGGAATGGGGTGAGCATCTGTCCTAGTGACAGCATTGAGACCCCTGTAATCCACGCAAAACCTCATTTCTCTCTTACCATCTTGGGTATGAGGTTTTGGCACCAGGACTACTGGGCTGGCCCATGGGCTCTCTGATGGCTCAATCACTCCAAGCTCCAACATCTTTTGCACCTCAGCCTTGATGCAATCCCTGACATGATCAGGTTGCCTGTAGATCTTATTCTTGACAGGCAGACTGTCACCAGTGTCCACAACATGGGTACACCAGTCAGTTTGGCTGGGTGTGAGTGAAAACATTTGCCTGTGAGCCTGCAAAACTTGTCTGCAGTCCCTCTGTTGCTGGTCAGTGAGGCTGCCTGCCAAGGCTACTCCATCAACTGAACCATCATCAGGGTTCTGGGAAAGCAGGTCTGGGAGAGGGTCACTCTCTTCCTCCTGTTCCCCATCTGTGGCCATGAGCAAGCTCATGTCCTCCCTGTCTACAAATGCTTTCAAGCGATTCACATGGATTACCCTGTGAGGGCTCCTGGGTGTTCCAAAGTCTACCAAGTAGGTGACTTCCCCTTTCTTCTCAACAATAGGATAGGGTCCACTCCATTTGTCTTGAAGTGCTGCTGGAGCCACTGGCTCCAGTACCCATACCTTCTGTCCTGGTTGGAACTCTACCAGTACAGCCTTTTGGTCATGCCAAGCTTTCTGCAATTCTTGGCTGGCCTCCAGGTTTTTGGATGCTCTTTCCATGTACTCAGCCATCCTGGAGCGGAGACCAAGTACATAGTCCACTATGTCTAGTTTGGGCTTTTTGAGAGGTAACTCCCATCCTTCCTTCACCAAACACAATGGACCTCTCACAGGGTGGCCAAACAAAAGTTCAAAAGGGCTGTAGCCAACCCCCTTCTGTGGGACCTCTCTGTAAGCAAAGAGCAGGCAGGGTAAAAGAATGTCCCATTTCCGCCTGAGCTTCTCTGGTAATCCTTTTATCATGCCTTTAAGGGTCTTGTTAAATCTCTCCACAAGCCCATTGCATTGTGGATGATATGGGGTGGTAAACTTATAGTTTACTCCACATTCCTTCCACATTGCTTTTAGATAGCTGGACATAAAATTTGTCCCTCTATCTGATAGTACCTCCTTAGGAAAGCCCACTCTTGAGAAAACTGCAATGAGGGCTTTTGCCACCACAGGTGCTGTGGTGGTCCTTAGGGGAATAGCCTCTGGGTACCTGGTGGCATGATCCACTACCACCAGTATGAATCTGTTCCCAGATGCTGTTTGGGGGTCCATTGGACCCACAATATCAATTCCAACTCTCTCAAAGGGGACCCCCACCACAGGTAGTGGTATTAGGGGGGCCTTTGTTGTGCCACCTGACTTACCACTGGCTTGGCAAGTGACACAGGAGCGACAAAACTCCTTGACATCCTCTGACATGTGAGGCCAGTGAAAGTGTGGAACAAGCCTGTCCCACGTCTTGTTCTGGCCTAAGTGTCCTGCAAGGGGAATATCATGGGCCAAGGTAAGGAGGAATCCCCTAAACTGCAGAGGTATCACCAACCTCCTGGTCATGCCAGGCTTGGGGGCTCTAGCCTCTGAGTAAAGGAGTCCCTCATCCCAATACACAGTATGGGTACCTTGGGCATCCCCAGCAGCCTCAGCAGCAGCCTGCTGTCTGAGGGGTTCAAGGGAAGGGCAATCTAATTGAGCCTGCCTCAGGTCTGCCCTTGAGGGTCCCCCTGTCCCCAGAAACTCAACCTGGTCAGGTTCAAGCTCCTCAGAGACAGTCTCCTCTTGGACTGCAGAATCAGTTTCCTCTGAAACCTGATCCTCAACCTGGGGCAAGGTGGAAGGCGAGGCCTTTCCTCTCTTGCTCCTTCTCTTGGGTTGTGGCTGGTCTATTGTCTCAAGATCCACCACTGGTTCAGGAAGGCACTTCTTAGCCTGAGCCCTTGTCATGGCAAGGACATGCTCTGAAATCCCTAGCATTTCTGCATGAGTCCTGTACTCCACTTCTGACCATGCTGAGCTTTCAAGGTCATTGCCTAACAGACAGTCTACTGGTAGGTCTGCACTCACCACAACTTTCTTTAGGCCATCAACCCCTCCCCAGGAGAAGTTCACAACTGCCACACTATGGGAGGTAGTGGAGTTGCTTGCATTGGTTACTAGGTAGCTCTCTCCTAGTACAATCTGTCCAGGGTCCACAAAGCCAGGGGTCACCATGGTGACACTAGCACATGTGTCCCTGTAAGCTTGAGCCAGTTTCTCATTTATTAAGGGAGTCTGCCTGTATTTGCCCAGGTTAGTGGGGCTTACTGCAGTGGGCAACTCAATGTCCACATCATACAGGAGAACTGCCTGTGTAGGGACTCTGACTAGGCCAGATCCTACTTCAATACCCAGGGTCAACCCAGCTACACCCTTGGACTGTGTTCCACCACTGCTTACTGTACTTGGGGTTGCAGTTGCTTTAGGAGCTGTAGTGGTGGGAACTGGATTTGCCTTGGTGCACTCACTGCCCCAGTGTGAAACTGATTTGCAGGTATTACACCAAGGTGTCTTTGGACCTTTGTTCTTCTTCTTTTTGTTACCATTTTGGGAACCACCCTCCTTACTATTAGTTTGGGGGCCTGAAGACTTCTGGTCTTTTTCTTTATCTTTCTGATTCTGATTACCACCCTTCTGGTCTGTTTTCTTCTGGTCACCACCTTGGTTCTGGGGTTTCTGCTTAATCCTTGTTCTGACCCATTTGTCTGCCTTCTTTCCCAATTCTTGGGGAGAGGTCAGATCAGAGTCAATAAGGTATTGATGCAACAGCTGGTTTGTACAGTTATTAAGGATCTGTTCTCTCATCATAAGATTGTACAACCCTGTATAGTCTGAAACTTTACTTCCCTGTAACCAACCCTCCAAAGCCTTAGTGGCACACTCCACAAAATCAGTCCAGTCTTGAGTCTGTGCTTTCTGGGTGTCTCTGAACAACAACCTGTATTGCTCAGTGGTTAGGCCATACCCTTCAATGAGAGCACTCTTCAAAACAGAGTAGTTTTTGGCATCCTCAGGTCTAACTGTGAGGAGCCTGTCCCTCCCTTTCTCAGAAAAGGAGTACCACAAAATTGCAGCCCACTGATTCTCAGGAACCTGCTGTACCATGCAGGCTCTCTCAAGAGCAGTCATCCATTTGTGGATGTCATCCCCTTCTTTAAAGGGGGGCACAATTTTGGTCAGGTTTCTATTATCATAGGCCCTGTCTTTTTCTCTTGGAAAATTGCTGCCACCAGTGACATCTAAGCCACTTAATTTCTGCTCTCTTGCCAAGGCAAGTTTAGCTTGAGCTAAGGTAAGCTTAGCTTGACTCAGGGCTACCTCCTCTCTCTCTATCTGGAGTCTGACAGCCCTCATTCTAGCCCTATGCTCAGCTTTCTGAGAAGCACTCATGCCTCTCTCTGATTCTCTGGAGGCACTAGAAAGATGAGAGTCCCCTGAGGGAGATCTCACTCTTCTGTTGCCTGGGAGAATCACATGTTGGGTTCTGGGGAGGTGCTGGCCCTCTCCATTCCCCAGTAGGTCCAAGTTGGCCTGGCTAAGCCTACCAACTGGAACCTGGCTACCCTGATCCTGTACTTCTAAGTCCCCAGCATCTGAGTCCTCATCCAAGTCATCATCATCCTCCTCTTCAGGGGGATCAACTACAGGGGGGTTCTCTCCATTTCCTGTGTCTAGGGAAGCTGTTTTAGCCTTCTCTAAGTCATCCTGTTCTAGGATTTCTACCAGGGTTAGGCAGGTGGGGCTTCTGCCCCTTTTTAACCCTCTTGCTTTGCACAAGGCAATCAAGTCTCTGCGGGTTAGTTTGTCATATCCAAAAGTTGCCTGGGTAGGGTCAACTGTCACAGGACTAGACCCTGAGGCCTTTCCTGTGTCAGACATGGTTACTAGTGAGGTGTAAGTGGTGCACTTACCTACACTAAGTGTTTTCCTACTGGACCTTGCTAGTGAGTTGTAGTCAGGGGTGTGCTACTCCCTTCAACCTACAACTACTAAGTTCAGTAGAACTTAATATGCTAAGCTTTTGATTTTATATGTACCTAGAGGTACTTGATGTGATCTTTCAATTTGATATAAAGATTGCAATGGTAAAACAACAGCAAGCTCAAATCCGCACCGCTGCTCACCAATGTGAGAAGTTGGCCTGGTAGGGGATGTTTCCAATTCTGGAACCACCTACTACCTGACCAAACAATCCCTTATGGTGTCTGGTTGTAAGTCAACCTTATTAGACAAGCTATCCTAGGGGTAGCATGGACTAAGCAGCCTAAAGGCTTAACTTAAGAGGTCGTGTTAAGCGAGCTGTTTTACCACATACAATCCTGTAATACCAAATGAAAGGACACCACACAAGTATATATTATAAAAATATATGTGTTTATTACTAAAAACAATCCCCAGTATTCTTTATGAATAAAGGGGCACAAGCGTTAAATCAAAAGCACTGTTTAAACATACAAGTTGCACAATTATGGATGAGGGCAGGGGGCCACTCAAACCATATACTAAACAAGTGGTATAAGAGAGGCCACTCGAGCAGTGGTTAGGCCTAGGGCCTAGGGAATCGCTGGGAGCAGTCAGGACAAGCAATGCTGAAGTCGGGAATGGCCCTCGGGATTCGGGAGATGTGCGGAAAGCGCACGCATGCACCAATGTTAACCAATGGTGCGTAAAAGTCAAATAGTTAAAGTTTAAGGACACTTCCGCTGAACCTAGAGGAACAAAACTTAACACACAGACCCTAGAGGTGTGCACCAGTGTGGGAACACCGGCGGAGCAAAGTTACCTCACCCACAGGAAGTGGGTGCACAGGGTCGAAGTGGCGTCGGGTTTTGACACGCAGGCTCTTGGTGCTTGAAGCTGAAAGGGCTGCAGGCAGGGTGAAGACGAAGTGTCCGGTGGAGTCCAAGGGTGGACTCAAGTTGTAGAGTACCTGAAAGCAGAGGGGACAGAGTCTGGGTCACTCAGCAGTGACCAGGGTGGAACCAGGACGGAACCAGGCAATGTCGGGCGCAATCAGGTGGTCGTCGAGGCGCTTCTCTTCGCTGTCACGTGGGCTCTGGGGCATCTGCGACGTCCAGGAGCAGGTCACGATCTGTCCCACGCAGGCTCTCACCGTCGGTGCAGTCGGCTTCCGGTTTGGAGCAAACAAGCCTTGGTAAGAGCAATCCACGCGGGATTGGAAGATGGCATCTCACTCGGACCAGGAAGGTCAGAGTCGGGGCTCCCTTTCAGGGGAGCTGGTGTGGATCTGGAGCAACCAGAATCACGAGTCTTCTTTTGTAGTTCGTCGGCACAGGGACCACAAGCCAGCTGGCAAGTGACCGGGCCAACGCGTTGAGCCAAATTGTGCCAAAGGGCCCCACGCAGCACTCGTCGAGTGTGGAGGGCTGAACTTCGGCTCAGGAGTAGCTCAGGGTGGGGGCTTCTCAAACCCCGGTGTACAGCTTCGAGGGTCACTCGTGGGCTGCACGGTCAGCGTCTCGTGGTCACTTCAAGATGGCGTGCCCCACGCTTCCGGTCGCCTCCACGGGTCTCAGCTTTGCAGGGACTGTGGATCGGGCTGTTAGAAGCTGGGCAGGCTTGATCTCGTCGATCTCAGTCGCTCGAGTTCCGGCGGGAACTGCAACTAAGTAGACGTCGAGGGCTGGATGGTGCCTGCTGCTGCAGGGTGGTCACTCCTTGACCACAAGGGAGATTCTTCGGGCTTCCACGTTGAGATGGAGGGCGAAGGGTCCAGAATATCGTTTCAAATGTTTCTTCCAGGAAATCTGATGTGCATTGGCACTGCTCCCACTCTTATTCGAATCTGGTGGGCGTGATTACCTGCTAGGTCCCCTCCTATGGGTGGGACCCAGGAAGTGGGTGGATACACCCCCTTCCTTTGATCCAGGCCGCCCTGGCACGAGGGCTGGAGTGCCCCAGAACCGGTTTGGCCGGATTATGCAAGGGGCAGCCTTGTGCGCCCCAGGCAGTGTCTGGTTTCTTTCAAACCTCCCTGCTACAATACACTATCTCCTGTCTGGAGGGCGGTGACACCCTCCTGTAGGAGAGTAGGGTCTGCTATCCTATGGTCACCCCAAATTTTTGCTTTTTGCTTCACTGGTTTTCGACTACTGAGGCTGTGGGCCTGCTGATCAGACCCCCAGCCTGCTGTTCTCTCACTAAATTAATGACACATGTGCTATAGGCACATACCAATTGGAAATGGACTCCTTGTCAGCCCCTGTAGAATGCACTATAGGTGCACAGGGCACAGGAGCCACTAAGGCCTACCAGGGGCTGCAGCATATCTTTTGCCACCCCTGGCTGGTTCTTAAATTGACACAACTGGCTGATCACTCAGCTGGGGTAAGGTGGTGTACACACCCCTTGCTTAGATATAGTATACCTATGTCTAAACCTATATCTGGACACATGTAAACCTGTGAGCCACTCCTATAGACAGGCCTCACCAATCCTGGAGGCTGGGTGCATGGTTTTTATGTGAGATGGAGCTCTAGCATGAGCTGAGCCTGTCTGCAGCCGTCGGGAACAAATCCCTAAGCTGTTTCAGGATAATGCCATACCATATACTATTAAGTGCCTTATAATCCTCGCGGTTATTTAGCAACTCTGGTTTGGCTTTATCAAAACATGTCGTGTAAGGTGTCATACGCTTTGGAATACCATCCCCTCGCCAGTTCTGGCGACGGGGATGGCATTCCACCCCTCTAGAGGGGTAAGACATGTTACTTCACTTTAATGCGGTTGATTTCTCCAAAGGCCTTAAGATCCACAAAATGGATGCCTCTGCCACAGACAAATGTCTGGACCCCTGGAGCTGACCGAAACCCAGTCAAGGGGGTCCTAGACAAAGGGTTTCCTGTCACAGGAGGGTGTCACCGCCCTCCAGACAGGAGATAGTGTATTGTAGCAGGGAGGTTTGAAAGAAACCAGACACTGCCTGGGGCGCACAAGGCTGCCCCTTGCATAATCCGGCCAAACCGGTTCTGGGGCACTCCAGCCCTCGTGCCAGGGCGGCCTGGATCAAAGGAAGGGGGTGTATCCACCCACTTCCTGGGTCCCACCCATAGGAGGGGACCTAGCAGGTAATCACGCCCACCAGATTCGAATAAGAGTGGGAGCAGTGCCAATGCACATCAGATTTCCTGGAAGAAACATTTGAAACGATATTCTGGACCCTTCGCCCTCCATCTCAACGTGGAAGCCCGAAGAATCTCCCTTGTGGTCAAGGAGTGACCACCCTGCAGCAGCAGGCACCATCCAGCCCTCGACGTCTACTTAGTTGCAGTTCCCGCCGGAACTCGAGCGACTGAGATCGACGAGATCAAGCCTGCCCAGCTTCTAACAGCCCGATCCACAGTCCCTGCAAAGCTGAGACCCGTGGAGGCGACCGGAAGCGTGGGGCACGCCATCTTGAAGTGACCACGAGACGCTGACCGTGCAGCCCACGAGTGACCCTCGAAGCTGTACACCGGGGTTTGAGAAGCCCCCACCCTGAGCTACTCCTGAGCCGAAGTTCAGCCCTCCACACTCGACGAGTGCTGCGTGGGGCCCTTTGGCACGATTTGGCTCAACGCGTTGGCCCGGTCACTTGCCAGCTGGCTTGTGGTCCCTGTGCCGACGAACTACAAAAGAAGACTCGTGATTCTGGTTGCTCCAGATCCACACCAGCTCCCCTGAAAGGGAGCTCCGACTCTGACCTTCCTGGTCCGAGTGAGACGCCATCTTCCAATCCCGCGTGGATTGCTCTTACCAAGGCTTGTTTGCTCCAAACCGGAAGCCGACTGCACCGACGGTGAGAGCCTGCGTGGGACAGATCGTGACCTGCTCCTGGACGTCGCAGATGCCCCAGAGCCCACGTGACAGCGAAGAGAAGCGCCTCGACGACCACCTGATTGCGCCCGACATTGCCTGGTTCCGTCCTGGTTCCACCCTGGTCACTGCTGAGTGACCCAGACTCTGTCCCCTCTGCTTTCAGGTACTCTACAACTTGAGTCCACCCTTGGACTCCACCGGACACTTCGTCTTCACCCTGCCTGCAGCCCTTTCAGCTTCAAGCACCAAGAGCCTGCGTGTCAAAACCCGACGCCACTTCGACCCTGTGCACCCACTTCCTGTGGGTGAGGTAACTTTGCTCCGCCGGTGTTCCCACACTGGTGCACACCTCTAGGGTCTGTGTGTTAAGTTTTGTTCCTCTAGGTTCAGCGGAAGTGTCCTTAAACTTTAACTATTTGACTTTTACGCACCATTGGTTAACATTGGTGCATGCGTGCGCTTTCCGCACATCTCCCGAATCCCGAGGGCCATTCCCGACTTCAGCATTGCTTGTCCTGACTGCTCCCAGCGATTCCCTAGGCCCTAGGCCTAACCACTGTTCGAGTGGCCTCTCTTATACCACTTGTTTAGTATATGGTTTGAGTGGCCCCCTGCCCTCATCCATAATTGTGCAACTTTGTATGTTTAAACAGTGCTTTTGATTTAACGCTTGTGCCCCTTTATTCATAAAGAATACTGGGGATTGTTTTTAGTAATAAACACATATATTTTTATAATATATACTTGTGTGGTGTCCTTTCATTTGGTATTACAGGATTGTATGTGGTAAAACAGCTCGCTTAACACGACCTCTTAAGTTAAGCCTTTAGGCTGCTTAGTCCATGCTACCCCTAGGATAGCTTGTCTAATAAGGTTGACTTACAACCAGACACCATAAGGGGATTGTTTGGTCAGGTAGTAGGTGGTTCCAGAATTGGAAACATCCCCTACCAGGCCAACTTCTCACATTGGTGGGCAGCGGTGCGGATTTGAGCTTGCTGTTGTTTTACCATTGCAATCTTTATATCAAAGTGAAAGATCACATCAAGTACCTCTAGGTACATATAAAATCAAAAGCTTAGCATATTAAGTTCTACTGAACTTAGTAGTTGTAGGTTGAAGGGAGTAGCACACCCCTGACTACAACTCACTAGCAAGGTCCAGTAGGAAAACACTTAGTGTAGGTAAGTGCACCACTTACACCTCACTAGTAACCATGTCTGACACAGGAAAGGCCTCAGGGTCTAGTCCTGTGACAGTTGACCCTACCCAGGCAACTTTTGGATATGACAAACTAACCCGCAGAGACTTGATTGCCTTGTGCAAAGCAAGAGGGTTAAAAAGGGGCAGAAGCCCCACCTGCCTAACCCTGGTAGAAATCCTAGAACAGGATGACTTAGAGAAGGCTAAAACAGCTTCCCTAGACACAGGAAATGGAGAGAACCCCCCTGTAGTTGATCCCCCTGAAGAGGAGGATGATGATGACTTGGATGAGGACTCAGATGCTGGGGACTTAGAAGTACAGGATCAGGGTAGCCAGGTTCCAGTTGGTAGGCTTAGCCAGGCCAACTTGGACCTACTGGGGAATGGAGAGGGCCAGCACCTCCCCAGAACCCAACATGTGATTCTCCCAGGCAACAGAAGAGTGAGATCTCCCTCAGGGGACTCTCATCTTTCTAGTGCCTCCAGAGAATCAGAGAGAGGCATGAGTGCTTCTCAGAAAGCTGAGCATAGGGCTAGAATGAGGGCTGTCAGACTCCAGATAGAGAGAGAGGAGGTAGCCCTGAGTCAAGCTAAGCTTACCTTAGCTCAAGCTAAACTTGCCTTGGCAAGAGAGCAGAAATTAAGTGGCTTAGATGTCACTGGTGGCAGCAATTTTCCAAGAGAAAAAGACAGGGCCTATGATAATAGAAACCTGACCAAAATTGTGCCCCCCTTTAAAGAAGGGGATGACATCCACAAATGGATGACTGCTCTTGAGAGAGCCTGCATGGTACAGCAGGTTCCTGAGAATCAGTGGGCTGCAATTTTGTGGTACTCCTTTTCTGAGAAAGGGAGGGACAGGCTCCTCACAGTTAGACCTGAGGATGCCAAAAACTACTCTGTTTTGAAGAGTGCTCTCATTGAAGGGTATGGCCTAACCACTGAGCAATACAGGTTGTTGTTCAGAGACACCCAGAAAGCACAGACTCAAGACTGGACTGATTTTGTGGAGTGTGCCACTAAGGCTTTGGAGGGTTGGTTACAGGGAAGTAAAGTTTCAGACTATACAGGGTTGTACAATCTTATGATGAGAGAACAGATCCTTAATAACTGTACAAACCAGCTGTTGCATCAATACCTTATTGACTCTGATCTGACCTCTCCCCAAGAATTGGGAAAGAAGGCAGACAAATGGGTCAGAACAAGGATTAAGCAGAAACCCCAGAACCAAGGTGGTGACCAGAAGAAAACAGACCAGAAGGGTGGTAATCAGAATCAGAAAGATAAAGAAAAAGACCAGAAGTCTTCAGGCCCCCAAACTAATAGTAAGGAGGGTGGTTCCCAAAATGGTAACAAAAAGAAGAAGAACAAAGGTCCAAAGACACCTTGGTGTAATACCTGCAAATCAGTTTCACACTGGGGCAGTGAGTGCACCAAGGCAAATCCAGTTCCCACCACTACAGCTCCTAAAGCAACTGCAACCCCAAGTACAGTAAGCAGTGGTGGAACACAGTCCAAGGGTGTAGCTGGGTTGACCCTGGGTATTGAAGTAGGATCTGGCCTAGTCAGAGTCCCTACACAGGCAGTTCTCCTGTATGATGTGGACATTGAGTTGCCCACTGCAGTAAGCCCCACTAACCTGGGCAAATACAGGCAGACTCCCTTAATAAATGAGAAACTGGCTCAAGCTTACAGGGACACATGTGCTAGTGTCACCATGGTGACCCCTGGCTTTGTGGACCCTGGACAGATTGTACTAGGAGAGAGCTACCTAGTAACCAATGCAAGCAACTCCACTACCTCCCATAGTGTGGCAGTTGTGAACTTCTCCTGGGGAGGGGTTGATGGCCTAAAGAAAGTTGTGGTGAGTGCAGACCTACCAGTAGACTGTCTGTTAGGCAATGACCTTGAAAGCTCAGCATGGTCAGAAGTGGAGTACAGGACTCATGCAGAAATGCTAGGGATTTCAGAGCATGTCCTTGCCATGACAAGGGCTCAGGCTAAGAAGTGCCTTCCTGAACCAGTGGTGGATCTTGAGACAATAGACCAGCCACAACCCAAGAGAAGGAGCAAGAGAGGAAAGGCCTCGCCTTCCACCTTGCCCCAGGTTGAGGATCAGGTTTCAGAGGAAACTGATTCTGCAGTCCAAGAGGAGACTGTCTCTGAGGAGCTTGAACCTGACCAGGTTGAGTTTCTGGGGACAGGGGGACCCTCAAGGGCAGACCTGAGGCAGGCTCAATTAGATTGCCCTTCCCTTGAACCCCTCAGACAGCAGGCTGCTGCTGAGGCTGCTGGGGATGCCCAAGGTACCCATACTGTGTATTGGGATGAGGGACTCCTTTACTCAGAGGCTAGAGCCCCCAAGCCTGGCATGACCAGGAGGTTGGTGATACCTCTGCAGTTTAGGGGATTCCTCCTTACCTTGGCCCATGATATTCCCCTTGCAGGACACTTAGGCCAGAACAAGACGTGGGACAGGCTTGTTCCACACTTTCACTGGCCTCACATGTCAGAGGATGTCAAGGAGTTTTGTCGCTCCTGTGTCACTTGCCAAGCCAGTGGTAAGTCAGGTGGCACAACAAAGGCCCCCCTAATACCACTACCTGTGGTGGGGGTCCCCTTTGAGAGAGTTGGAATTGATATTGTGGGTCCAATGGACCCCCAAACAGCATCTGGGAACAGATTCATACTGGTGGTAGTGGATCATGCCACCAGGTACCCAGAGGCTATTCCCCTAAGGACCACCACAGCACCTGTGGTGGCAAAAGCCCTCATTGCAGTTTTCTCAAGAGTGGGCTTTCCTAAGGAGGTACTATCAGATAGAGGGACAAATTTTATGTCCAGCTATCTAAAAGCAATGTGGAAGGAATGTGGAGTAAACTATAAGTTTACCACCCCATATCATCCACAATGCAATGGGCTTGTGGAGAGATTTAACAAGACCCTTAAAGGCATGATAAAAGGATTACCAGAGAAGCTCAGGCGGAAATGGGACATTCTTTTACCCTGCCTGCTCTTTGCTTACAGAGAGGTCCCACAGAAGGGGGTTGGCTACAGCCCTTTTGAACTTTTGTTTGGCCACCCTGTGAGAGGTCCATTGTGTTTGGTGAAGGAAGGATGGGAGTTACCTCTCAAAAAGCCCAAACTAGACATAGTGGACTATGTACTTGGTCTCCGCTCCAGGATGGCTGAGTACATGGAAAGAGCATCCAAAAACCTGGAGGCCAGCCAAGAATTGCAGAAAGCTTGGCATGACCAAAAGGCTGTACTGGTAGAGTTCCAACCAGGACAGAAGGTATGGGTACTGGAGCCAGTGGCTCCAGCAGCACTTCAAGACAAATGGAGTGGACCCTATCCTATTGTTGAGAAGAAAGGGGAAGTCACCTACTTGGTAGACTTTGGAACACCCAGGAGCCCTCACAGGGTAATCCATGTGAATCGCTTGAAAGCATTTGTAGACAGGGAGGACATGAGCTTGCTCATGGCCACAGATGGGGAACAGGAGGAAGAGAGTGACCCTCTCCCAGACCTGCTTTCCCAGAACCCTGATGATGGTTCAGTTGATGGAGTAGCCTTGGCAGGCAGCCTCACTGACCAGCAACAGAGGGACTGCAGACAAGTTTTGCAGGCTCACAGGCAAATGTTTTCACTCACACCCAGCCAAACTGACTGGTGTACCCATGTTGTGGACACTGGTGACAGTCTGCCTGTCAAGAATAAGATCTACAGGCAACCTGATCATGTCAGGGATTGCATCAAGGCTGAGGTGCAAAAGATGTTGGAGCTTGGAGTGATTGAGCCATCAGAGAGCCCATGGGCAAGCCCAGTAGTCCTGGTGCCAAAACCTCATACCCAAGATGGTAAGAGAGAAATGAGGTTTTGCGTGGATTACAGGGGTCTCAATGCTGTCACTAGGACAGATGCTCACCCCATTCCAAGAGCAGATGAGCTCATTGACAGATTGGCTTCTGCCAAGTTTCTGAGCACATTTGATCTGACAGCTGGCTACTGGCAAATCAGACTAGCTGAGGAGTCAAAGGCCAAGACAGCATTCTCTACCCCTAGTGGGCATTATCAGTTTGTGGTAATGCCCTTTGGTTTGAAGAATGCACCTGCCACTTTTCAAAGGTTGGTGAACCAAGTCCTTACTGGGTTGGATGACTTTTGTGCAGCTTATCTGGATGATATTGCTGTCTTTAGCTCCACCTGGGAGGATCACCTGATCCACCTGAAGAAAGTTTTGGAGGCCCTGCAAAAGGCAGGCCTAACTATCAAGGCCACAAAGTGCCAGATAGGGCAGAGTAAGGTTGTATACCTGGGCCACCTAGTAGGTGGAGGCCAGGTTCAGCCACTGGAAAGCAAAATCCAGGCCATACAGGACTGGGCTCCTCCAGTTACCCAGACACAAGTCAGAGCCTTCTTGGGCCTGACTGGGTATTACAGAAAGTTTGTGAAAAACTATGGGTCTATAGTGACACCATTAAATGACTTGACATCCAAGAAGATGCCAAAAAAGGTTCAGTGGACAGTTAGCTGTCAGAAGGCATTTGAAGACCTGAAGAAGGCCATGTGCTCTGCACCTATCCTAAAGAGTCCTGACTACTCCAAACAGTTCATTGTTCAGACAGATGCTTCTGAGTTGGGGGTGGGAGCTGTACTCTCACAACTTAATCAAGATGGTCAAGACCAGCCAATTGCTTTCATTAGCAGGAGGCTAACCCCAAGAGAAAAACGTTGGTCAGCCATTGAGAGGGAGGCCTTTGCTGTGGTTTGGGCATTAAAGAAGTTGAGGTCCTACTTGTTTGGAACTCACTTCCTGGTGCAAACAGACCATAAGCCCCTCTTATGGCTTAATCAGATGAAGGGTGAAAATCCCAAACTGCTCAGGTGGTCCATTTCCCTACAGGGGATGGACTTTACAGTGGAGCACCGCCCAGGGACTGACCATGGTAATGCAGATGGTCTCTCCAGGTACTTCCACTTAGAACATGAAGACTTATCTGGTCAAGGTTAGTTTAATGTCCCTGCGTTTGGGGGGGGGTTGTGTAGGAGAGTAGGGTCTGCTATCCTATGGTCACCCCAAATTTTTGCTTTTTGCTTCACTGGTTTTCGACTACTGAGGCTGTGGGCCTGCTGATCAGACCCCCAGCCTGCTGTTCTCTCACTAAATTAATGACACATGTGCTATAGGCACATACCAATTGGAAATGGACTCCTTGTCAGCCCCTGTAGAATGCACTATAGGTGCACAGGGCACAGGAGCCACTAAGGCCTACCAGGGGCTGCAGCATATCTTTTGCCACCCCTGGCTGGTTCTTAAATTGACACAACTGGCTGATCACTCAGCTGGGGTAAGGTGGTGTACACACCCCTTGCTTAGATATAGTATACCTATGTCTAAACCTATATCTGGACACATGTAAACCTGTGAGCCACTCCTATAGACAGGCCTCACCAATCCTGGAGGCTGGGTGCATGGTTTTTATGTGAGATGGAGCTCTAGCATGAGCTGAGCCTGTCTGCAGCCGTCGGGAACAAATCCCTAAGCTGTTTCAGGATAATGCCATACCATATACTATTAAGTGCCTTATAATCCTCGCGGTTATTTAGCAACTCTGGTTTGGCTTTATCAAAACATGTCGTGTAAGGTGTCATACGCTTTGGAATACCATCCCCTCGCCAGTTCTGGCGACGGGGATGGCATTCCACCCCTCTAGAGGGGTAAGACATGTTACTTCACTTTAATGCGGTTGATTTCTCCAAAGGCCTTAAGATCCACAAAATGGATGCCTCTGCCACAGACAAATGTCTGGACCCCTGGAGCTGACCGAAACCCAGTCAAGGGGGTCCTAGACAAAGGGTTTCCTGTCACAGGAGGGTGTCACCGCCCTCCAGACAGGAGATAGTGTATTGTAGCAGGGAGGTTTGAAAGAAACCAGACACTGCCTGGGGCGCACAAGGCTGCCCCTTGCATAATCCGGCCAAACCGGTTCTGGGGCACTCCAGCCCTCGTGCCAGGGCGGCCTGGATCAAAGGAAGGGGGTGTATCCACCCACTTCCTGGGTCCCACCCATAGGAGGGGACCTAGCAGGTAATCACGCCCACCAGATTCGAATAAGAGTGGGAGCAGTGCCAATGCACATCAGATTTCCTGGAAGAAACATTTGAAACGATATTCTGGACCCTTCGCCCTCCATCTCAACGTGGAAGCCCGAAGAATCTCCCTTGTGGTCAAGGAGTGACCACCCTGCAGCAGCAGGCACCATCCAGCCCTCGACGTCTACTTAGTTGCAGTTCCCGCCGGAACTCGAGCGACTGAGATCGACGAGATTAAGCCTGCCCAGCTTCTAACAGCCCGATCCACAGTCCCTGCAAAGCTGAGACCCGTGGAGGCGACCGGAAGCGTGGGGCACGCCATCTTGAAGTGACCACGAGACGCTGACCGTGCAGCCCACGAGTGACCCTCGAAGCTGTACACCGGGGTTTGAGAAGCCCCCACCCTGAGCTACTCCTGAGCCGAAGTTCAGCCCTCCACACTCGACGAGTGCTGCGTGGGGCCCTTTGGCACGATTTGGCTCAACGCGTTGGCCCGGTCACTTGCCAGCTGGCTTGTGGTCCCTGTGCCGACGAACTACAAAAGAAGACTCTTGATTCTGGTTGCTCCAGATCCACACCAGCTCCCCTGAAAGGGAGCTCCGACTCTGACCTTCCTGGTCCGAGTGAGACGCCATCTTCCAATCCCGCGTGGATTGCTCTTACCAAGGCTTGTTTGCTCCAAACCGGAAGCCGACTGCACCGACGGTGAGAGCCTGCGTGGGACAGATCGTGACCTGCTCCTGGACGTCGCAGATGCCCCAGAGCCCACGTGACAGCGAAGAGAAGCGCCTCGACGACCACCTGATTGCGCCCGACATTGCCTGGTTCCGTCCTGGTTCCACCCTGGTCACTGCTGAGTGACCCAGACTCTGTCCCCTCTGCTTTCAGGTACTCTACAACTTGAGTCCACCCTTGGACTCCACCGGACACTTCGTCTTCACCCTGCCTGCAGCCCTTTCAGCTTCAAGCACCAAGAGCCTGCGTGTCAAAACCCGACGCCACTTCGACCCTGTGCACCCACTTCCTGTGGGTGAGGTAACTTTGCTCCGCCGGTGTTCCCACACTGGTGCACACCTCTAGGGTCTGTGTGTTAAGTTTTGTTCCTCTAGGTTCAGCGGAAGTGTCCTTAAACTTTAACTATTTGACTTTTACGCACCATTGGTTAACATTGGTGCATGCGTGCGCTTTCCGCACATCTCCCGAATCCCGAGGGCCATTCCCGACTTCAGCATTGCTTGTCCTGACTGCTCCCAGCGATTCCCTAGGCCCTAGGCCTAACCACTGTTCGAGTGGCCTCTCTTATACCACTTGTTTAGTATATGGTTTGAGTGGCCCCCTGCCCTCATCCATAATTGTGCAACTTTGTATGTTTAAACAGTGCTTTTGATTTAACGCTTGTGCCCCTTTATTCATAAAGAATACTGGGGATTGTTTTTAGTAATAAACACATATATTTTTATAATATATACTTGTGTGGTGTCCTTTCATTTGGTATTACAGGATTGTATGTGGTAAAACAGCTCGCTTAACACGACCTCTTAAGTTAAGCCTTTAGGCTGCTTAGTCCATGCTACCCCTAGGATAGCTTGTCTAATAAGGTTGACTTACAACCAGACACCATAAGGGGATTGTTTGGTCAGGTAGTAGGTGGTTCCAGAATTGGAAACATCCCCTACCAGGCCAACTTCTCACACCTCCTGTGACAGGAAACCCTTTGTCCAGGACCCCCTTGACTGGGTTTCGGTCAGCTCCAGGGGTCCAGACATTTGTCTGTGGCAGAGGCATCCATTTTGTGGATCTTAAGGCCTTTGGAGAAATCAACCGCATTAAAGTGAAGTAACATGTCTTACCCCTCTAGAGGGGTGGAATGCCATCCCCGTCGCCAGAACTGGCGAGGGGATGGTATTCCAAAGCGTATGACACCTTACACGACATGTTTTGATAAAGCCAAACCAGAGTTGCTAAATAACCGCGAGGATTATAAGGCACTTAATAGTATATGGTATGGCATTATCCTGAAACAGCTTAGGGATTTGTTCCCGACGGCTGCAGACAGGCTCAGCTCATGCTAGAGCTCCATCTCACATAAAAACCATGCACCCAGCCTCCAGGATTGGTGAGGCCTGTCTATAGGAGTGGCTCACAGGTTTACATGTGTCCAGATATAGGTTTAGACATAGGTATACTATATCTAAGCAAGGGGTGTGTACACCACCTTACCCCAGCTGAGTGATCAGCCAGTTGTGTCAATTTAAGAACCAGCCAGGGGTGGCAAAAGATATGCTGCAGCCCCTGGTAGGCCTTAGTGGCTCCTGTGCCCTGTGCACCTATAGTGCATTCTACAGGGGCTGACAAGGAGTCCATTTCCAATTGGTATGTGCCTATAGCACATGTGTCATTAATTTAGTGAGAGAACAGCAGGCTGGGGGTCTGATCAGCAGGCCCACAGCCTCAGTAGTCGAAAACCAGTGAAGCAAAAAGCAAAAATTTGGGGTGACCATAGGATAGCAGACCCTACTCTCCTACAATGTGTCATTAATTTAGTGAGAGAACAGCAGGCTGGGGGTCTGATCAGCAGGCCCACAGCCTCAGTAGTCGAAAACCAGTGAAGCAAAAAGCAAAAATTTGGGGTGACCATAGGATAGCAGACCCTACTCTCCTACAACCACCTTACCCCAGCTGAGTGATCAGCCAGTTGTGTCAATTTAAGAACCAGCCAGGGGTGGCAAAAGATATGCTGCAGCCCCTGGTAGGCCTTAGTGGCTCCTGTGCCCTGTGCACCTATAGTGCATTCTACAGGGGCTGACAAGGAGTCCATTTCCAATTGGTATGTGCCTATAGCACATGTGTCATTAATTTAGTGAGAGAACAGCAGGCTGGGGGTCTGATCAGCAGGCCCACAGCCTCAGTAGTCGAAAACCAGTGAAGCAAAAAGCAAAAATTTGGGGTGACCATAGGATAGCAGACCCTACTCTCCTACAGTCCCCCAGGCTGTGCTTGCTCCCCCTGGTTGCTCTTGGTCCCCCAGGCTGTGTTTGGTCCCCCAGGCTGTGCTTGGTCCCCCAGGCTGTGCTTGGTCCCCCTGGTTGCTCTTGGTCCCCCAGGCTGTGCTTGGTCCCCCAGGCTGTGCTTGGTCCACCTGGTTGCTCTTGGTCCCCCAGGCTGTGCTTGGTACCCCTGGCTGTGCTTGGTCCCCCTGGTTGCTCTTGGTCCCCCAGGCTGTGCTTGGTCCCCCAGGCTGTGCTTGGTCCCCCTGGATGCTCTTGGTCCCCCTGGCTATGCTTGGTCTCCCTGGTTCCTCTTGGTCCCCCTGGCTGTGCTTGGTCCCCCAGGCTGTGCTTGGTCTCCCTGGTTGCTCTTGGTCCCCCTGGCTGTGCTTGGTACACCTGGCTGTGCTTGGTCCCCAGGCTGTGCTTGGTCCCCCAGGCTGTGCTTGGTCCCCCTGGTTGCTCTTGGTCCCCCAGGCTGTGCTTGGTCCCCCTGGTGCTCTTGGTCCCCCTGGCTGTGCTTGGTCCCCCCTGGTTGCTCTTGGTCCCCCTGGCTGTGCTTGGTCCCCCTGGTTGCTCTTGGTCCCCCAGGCTGTGCTTGGTCCCCCAGGCTGTGCTTGGTCCCCCTGGTTGCTCTTGGTCCCCCAGGCTGTGCTTGGTCCCCCAGGCTGTGCTTGGTCCCCCTGGTTGCTCTTGGTCCCCCAGGCTGTGCTTGGTCCCCCAGGCTGTGCTTGGCCCCCCTGGTTGCTCTTGGTCCCCCAGGCTGTGCTTGGTCCCCCAGGCTGTGCTTGGTCCCCCAGGCTGTGCTTGGTCCCCCTGGTTGCTCTTGGTCCCCCAGGCTGTGCTTGGTCCCCCAGGCTGTGCTTGGACCCCCTGGTTGCTCTTGGTCCCCCCAGGCTGTGCTTGGTCCCCCAGGCTGTGCTTGGTCCCCCAGGCTGTGCTTGGTCCCCCTGGTTGCTCCTGGTCCCCCTGGCTGTGCTTGGTCCCCCTGGCTGTGCTTGGTCCCCCTGGTTGCTCTTGGTCCCCCAGGCTGTGCTTGGTCCCCCAGGCTGTGCTTGGTCCCCCTGGTTGCTCTTGGTCCCCCAGGCTGTGCTTGGTCCCCCAGGCTGTGCTTGGTCCCCCTGGTTGCTCTTGGTCCCCCAGGCTGTGCTTGGTCCCACAGGCTGTGCTTGGTCCCCCAGGCTGTGCTTGGTCCCCCTGGTTGCTCTTGGTCCCCCAGGCTGTGCTTGGTCCCCCAGGCTGTGCTTGGTCCCCTGGTTGCTCTTGGTCCCCAAGGCTGTGCTTGGTCCCCCAGGCTGTGCTTGGTCCCCAGGCTGTGCTTGGTACCCCTGGTTGCTCTTGGTCCCCCTGGCTGTGCTTGGTACCCCTGGCTGTGCTTGGCCCCCCTGGTTGCTCTTGGTCCCCAAGGCTGTGCTTGGTCCCCCAGGCTGTGCTTGGTCCCCCTAGTTGCTCTTAGTCCCCCAGGCTGTGCTTGGTACCCCAGGCTGTGCTTGGTCCCCCAGGCTCTGCTTGGTCCCCCTGGTTGCTCTTGGTCCCCCAGACTGTGCTTGGTCCCCCAGACTGTACTTGGTCCCCCAGGCTGTGCTTGGTCCCCCTGGTTGCTCTTGGTCCCCCAGGCTGTGCTTGGTCCCCCAGGCTGTGCTTGGTCCCCCTGGTTGCTCTTGGTCCCCCTGGCTGTGCGTGATACCCCTGGCTGTGCTTGGTCCCCCTGGTTGCTCTTGGTCCCCCAGGCTGTGCTTGGTCCCCCAGGCTGTGCTTGGTCCCCCTGGTTGCTCTTGGTCCCCCAGGCTGTGCTTGGTCCCCCAGGCTGTGCTTGGTCCCCCTGGTTGCTCTTGGTCCCCCTGGCTGTGCTTGGTCCCCCTGGTTGCTCTTGGTCCCCCAGGCTGTGCTTGGTCCCCCAGGCTGTGCTTGGTCCCCCAGGCTGTGCTTGGTCCCCCAGGCTCTGCTTGGTCCCCCAGGCTCTGCTTGGTCCCCCTGGTTGCTCTTGGTCCTTCAGGCTGTGCTTGGTCCCCCAGGCTCTGCTTGGTCCCCCTGGTTGCTCTTGGTCCCCCAGGCTGTGCTTTGTCCCCCAGTCTGTCCTTGGTCCCCCTGGTTGCTCTTGGTCCCCCAGGCTGTGCTTGGTCCCCCAGGCTGTGCTTGGTCCCCCAGGCTGTGCTTGGTCCCCCTGGTTGCTCTTGGTCCCTGTAGGAGAGTAGGGTCTGCTATCCTATGGTCACCCCAAATTTTTGCTTTTTGCTTCACTGGTTTTCGACTACTGAGGCTGTGGGCCTGCTGATCAGACCCCCAGCCTGCTGTTCTCTCACTAAATTAATGACACATGTGCTATAGGCACATACCAATTGGAAATGGACTCCTTGTCAGCCCCTGTAGAATGCACTATAGGTGCACAGGGCACAGGAGCCACTAAGGCCTACCAGGGGCTGCAGCATATCTTTTGCCACCCCTGGCTGGTTCTTAAATTGACACAACTGGCTGATCACTCAGCTGGGGTAAGGTGGTGTACACACCCCTTGCTTAGATATAGTATACCTATGTCTAAACCTATATCTGGACACATGTAAACCTGTGAGCCACTCCTATAGACAGGCCTCACCAATCCTGGAGGCTGGGTGCATGGTTTTTATGTGAGATGGAGCTCTAGCATGAGCTGAGCCTGTCTGCAGCCGTCGGGAACAAATCCCTAAGCTGTTTCAGGATAATGCCATACCATATACTATTAAGTGCCTTATAATCCTCGCGGTTATTTAGCAACTCTGGTTTGGCTTTATCAAAACATGTCGTGTAAGGTGTCATACGCTTTGGAATACCATCCCCTCGCCAGTTCTGGCGACGGGGATGGCATTCCACCCCTCTAGAGGGGTAAGACATGTTACTTCACTTTAATGCGGTTGATTTCTCCAAAGGCCTTAAGATCCACAAAATGGATGCCTCTGCCACAGACAAATGTCTGGACCCCTGGAGCTGACCGAAACCCAGTCAAGGGGGTCCTGGACAAAGGGTTTCCTGTCACAGGAGGGTGTCACCGCCCTCCAGACAGGAGATAGTGTATTGTAGCAGGGAGGTTTGAAAGAAACCAGACACTGCCTGGGGCGCACAAGGCTGCCCCTTGCATAATCCGGCCAAACCGGTTCTGGGGCACTCCAGCCCTCGTGCCAGGGCGGCCTGGATCAAAGGAAGGGGGTGTATCCACCCACTTCCTGGGTCCCACCCATAGGAGGGGACCTAGCAGGTAATCACGCCCACCAGATTCGAATAAGAGTGGGAGCAGTGCCAATGCACATCAGATTTCCTGGAAGAAACATTTGAAACGATATTCTGGACCCTTCGCCCTCCATCTCAACGTGGAAGCCCGAAGAATCTCCCTTGTGGTCAAGGAGTGACCACCCTGCAGCAGCAGGCACCATCCAGCCCTCGACGTCTACTTAGTTGCAGTTCCCGCCGGAACTCGAGCGACTGAGATCGACGAGATCAAGCCTGCCCAGCTTCTAACAGCCCGATCCACAGTCCCTGCAAAGCTGAGACCCGTGGAGGCGACCGGAAGCGTGGGGCACGCCATCTTGAAGTGACCACGAGACGCTGACCGTGCAGCCCACGAGTGACCCTCGAAGCTGTACACCGGGGTTTGAGAAGCCCCCACCCTGAGCTACTCCTGAGCCGAAGTTCAGCCCTCCACACTCGACGAGTGCTGCGTGGGGCCCTTTGGCACGATTTGGCTCAACGCGTTGGCCCGGTCACTTGCCAGCTGGCTTGTGGTCCCTGTGCCGACGAACTACAAAAGAAGACTCGTGATTCTGGTTGCTCCAGATCCACACCAGCTCCCCTGAAAGGGAGCCCCGACTCTGACCTTCCTGGTCCGAGTGAGACGCCATCTTCCAATCCCGCGTGGATTGCTCTTACCAAGGCTTGTTTGCTCCAAACCGGAAGCCGACTGCACCGACGGTGAGAGCCTGCGTGGGACAGATCGTGACCTGCTCCTGGACGTCGCAGATGCCCCAGAGCCCACGTGACAGCGAAGAGAAGCGCCTCGACGACCACCTGGTTGCGCCCGACATTGCCTGGTTCCGTCCTGGTTCCACCCTGGTCACTGCTGAGTGACCCAGACTCTGTCCCCTCTGCTTTCAGGTACTCTACAACTTGAGTCCACCCTTGGACTCCACCGGACACTTCGTCTTCACCCTGCCTGCAGCCCTTTCAGCTTCAAGCACCAAGAGCCTGCGTGTCAAAACCCGACGCCACTTCGACCCTGTGCACCCACTTCCTGTGGGTGAGGTAACTTTGCTCCGCCGGTGTTCCCACACTGGTGCACACCTCTAGGGTCTGTGTGTTAAGTTTTGTTCCTCTAGGTTCAGCGGAAGTGTCCTTAAACTTTAACTATTTGACTTTTACGCACCATTGGTTAACATTGGTGCATGCGTGCGCTTTCCGCACATCTCCCGAATCCCGAGGGCCATTCCCGACTTCAGCATTGCTTGTCCTGACTGCTCCCAGCGATTCCCTAGGCCCTAGGCCTAACCACTGTTCGAGTGGCCTCTCTTATACCACTTGTTTAGTATATGGTTTGAGTGGCCCCCCGCCCTCATCCATAATTGTGCAACTTGTATGTTTAAACAGTGCTTTTTGATTTAACGCTTGTGCCCCTTTATTCATAAAGAATACTGGGGATTGTTTTTAGTAATAAACACATATATTTTTATAATATATACTTGTGTGGTGTCCTTTCATTTGGTATTACAGGATTGTATGTGGTAAAACAGCTCGCTTAACACGACCTCTTAAGTTAAGCCTTTAGGCTGCTTAGTCCATGCTACCCCTAGGATAGCTTGTCTAATAAGGTTGACTTACAACCAGACACCATAAGGGGATTGTTTGGTCAGGTAGTAGGTGGTTCCAGAATTGGAAACATCCCCTACCAGGCCAACTTCTCACATTGGTGAGCAGCGGTGCGGATTTGAGCTTGCTGTTGTTTTACCATTGCAATCTTTATATCAAATTGAAAGATCACATCAAGTACCTCTAGGTACATATAAAATCAAAAGCTTAGCATATTAAGTTCTACTGAACTTAGTAGTTGTAGGTTGAAGGGAGTAGCACACCCCTGACTACAACTCACTAGCAAGGTCCAGTAGGAAAACACTTAGTGTAGGTAAGTGCACCACTTACACCTCACTAGTAACCATGTCTGACACAGGAAAGGCCTCAGGGTCTAGTCCTGTGACAGTTGACCCTACCCAGGCAACTTTTGGATATGACAAACTAACCCGCAGAGACTTGATTGCCTTGTGCAAAGCAAGAGGGTTAAAAAGGGGCAGAAGCCCCACCTGCCTAATCCTGGTAGAAATCCTAGAACAGGATGACTTAGAGAAGGCAAAAGCAGCTTCCCTAGATACAGGAACTGGAGGGAACCCCCCTGTAGTTGATCCCCCTGAAGAGGAGGATGATGATGACTTGGATGAGGACTCAGATGGTGGGGACTCACAAGTACAGGATCAGAGTAGCCAGGTTCCAGTTGGTAGGCTTAGCCAGGCCAACTTGGACCTACTGGGGAATGGAGAGGGCCAGCACCTCCCCAGAACCCAACATGTGATTCTCCCAGGCAACAGAAGAGTGAGATCTCCCTCAGGAGACTCTCATCTTTCTAGTGCCTCCAGAGAATCAGAGAGAGGCATGAGTGCTTCTCAGAAAGCTGAGCATAGGGCTAGAATGAGGGCTGTCAGACTCCAGATAGAGAGAGAGGAGGTAGCCCTGAGTCAAGCTAAGCTTACCTTAGCTCAAGCTAAACTTGCCTTGGCAAGAGAGCAGAAATTAAGTGGCTTAGATGTCACTGGTGGCAGCAATTTTCCAAGAGAAAAAGACAGGGCCTATGATAATAGAAACCTGACCAAAATTGTACCCCCCTTTAAAGAAGGGGATGACATCCACAAATGGATGACTGCTCTTGAGAGAGCCTGCATGGTACAGCAGGTTCCTGAGAATCAGTGGGCTGCAATTTTGTGGTACTCCTTTTCTGAGAAAGGGAGGGACAGGCTCCTCACAGTTAGACCTGAGGATGCCAAAAACTACTCTGTTTTGAAGAGTGCTCTCATTGAAGGGTATGGCCTAACCACTGAGCAATACAGGTTGTTGTTCAGAGACACCCAGAAAGCACAGACTCAAGACTGGACTGATTTTGTGGAGTGTGCCACTAAGGCTTTGGAGGGTTGGTTACAGGGAAGTAAAGTTTCAGACTATACAGGATTGTACAATCTTATGATGAGAGAACAGATCCTTAATAACTGTACAAACCAGCTGTTGCATCAATACCTTATTGACTCTGATCTGACCTCTCCCCAAGAATTGGGAAAGAAGGCAGACAAATGGGTCAGAACAAGGATTAAGCAGAAACCCCAGAACCAAGGTGGTGACCAGAAGAAAACAGACCAGAAGGGTGGTAATCAGAATCAGAAAGATAAAGAAAAAGACCAGAAGTCTTCAGGCCCCCAAACTAATAGTAAGGAGGGTGGTTCCCAAAATGGTAACAAGAAGAAGAAGAACAAAGGTCCAAAGACACCTTGGTGTAATACCTGCAAATCAGTTTCACACTGGGGCAGTGAGTGCACCAAGGCCAATCCAGTTCCCACCACTACAGCTCCTAAAGCAACTGCAACCCCAAGTACAGTAAGCAGTGGTGGAACACAGTCCAAGGGTGTAGCTGGGTTGACCCTGGGTATTGAAGTAGGATCTGGCCTAGTCAGAGTCCCTACACAGGCAGTTCTCCTGTATGATGTGGACATTGAGTTGCCCACTGCAGTAAGCCCCACTAACCTGGGCAAATACAGGCAGACTCCCTTAATAAATGAGAAACTGGCTCAAGCTTACAGGGACACATGTGCTAGTGTCACCATGGTGACCCCTGGCTTTGTGGACCCTGGACAGATTGTACTAGGAGAGAGCTACCTAGTAACCAATGCAAGCAACTCCACTACCTCCCATAGTGTGGCAGTTGTGAACTTCTCCTGGGGAGGGGTTGATGGCCTAAAGAAAGTTGTGGTGAGTGCAGACCTACCAGTAGACTGTCTGTTAGGCAATGACCTTGAAAGCTCAGCATGGTCAGAAGTGGAGTACAGGACTCATGCAGAAATGCTAGGGATTTCAGAGCATGTCCTTGCCATGACAAGGGCTCAGGCTAAGAAGTGCCTTCCTGAACCAGTGGTGGATCTTGAGACAATAGACCAGCCACAACCCAAGAGAAGGAGCAAGAGAGGAAAGGCCTCGCCTTCCACCTTGCCCCAGGTTGAGGATCAGGTTTCAGAGGAAACTGATTCTGCAGTCCAAGAGGAGACTGTCTCTGAGGAGCTTGAACCTGACCAGGTTGAGTTTCTGGGGACAGGGGGACCCTCAAGGGCAGACCTGAGGCAGGCTCAATTAGATTGCCCTTCCCTTGAACCCCTCAGACAGCAGGCTGCTGCTGAGGCTGCTGGGGATGCCCAAGGTACCCATACTGTGTATTGGGATGAGGGACTCCTTTACTCAGAGGCTAGAGCCCCCAAGCCTGGCATGACCAGGAGGTTGGTGATACCTCTGCAGTTTAGGGGATTCCTCCTTACCTTGGCCCATGATATTCCCCTTGCAGGACACTTAGGCCAGAACAAGACGTGGGACAGGCTTGTTCCACACTTTCACTGGCCTCACATGTCAGAGGATGTCAAGGAGTTTTGTCGCTCCTGTGTCACTTGCCAAGCCAGTGGTAAGTCAGGTGGCACAACAAAGGCCCCCCTAATACCACTACCTGTGGTGGGGGTCCCCTTTGAGAGAGTTGGAATTGATATTGTGGGTCCAATGGACCCCCAAACAGCATCTGGGAACAGATTCATACTGGTGGTAGTGGATCATGCCACCAGGTACCCAGAGGCTATTCCCCTAAGGACCACCACAGCACCTGTGGTGGCAAAAGCCCTCATTGCAGTTTTCTCAAGAGTGGGCTTTCCTAAGGAGGTACTATCAGATAGAGGGACAAATTTTATGTCCAGCTATCTAAAAGCAATGTGGAAGGAATGTGGAGTAAACTATAAGTTTACCACCCCATATCATCCACAATGCAATGGGCTTGTGGAGAGATTTAACAAGACCCTTAAAGGCATGATAAAAGGATTACCAGAGAAGCTCAGGCGGAAATGGGACATTCTTTTACCCTGCCTGCTCTTTGCTTACAGAGAGGTCCCACAGAAGGGGGTTGGCTACAGCCCTTTTGAACTTTTGTTTGGCCACCCTGTGAGAGGTCCATTGTGTTTGGTGAAGGAAGGATGGGAGTTACCTCTCAAAAAGCCCAAACTAGACATAGTGGACTATGTACTTGGTCTCCGCT
The DNA here is from genome assembly GCF_964261635.1 of Lissotriton helveticus. Classification (NCBI taxonomy): domain Eukaryota; kingdom Metazoa; phylum Chordata; class Amphibia; order Caudata; family Salamandridae; genus Lissotriton; species Lissotriton helveticus. The sequence continues at coordinate 2,994,880 of NW_027611662.1, forward strand.
CCAGGATGGCTGAGTACATGGAAAGAGCATCCAAAAACCTGGAGGCCAGCCAAGAATTGCAGAAAGCTTGGCATGACCAAAAGGCTGTACTGGTAGAGTTCCAACCAGGACAGAAGGTATGGGTACTGGAGCCAGTGGCTCCAGCAGCACTCCAAGACAAATGGAGTGGACCCTATCCTATTATTGAGAAGAAAGGGGAAGTCACCTACTTGGTAGACTTTGGAACACCCAGGAGCCCTCACAGGGTAATCCATGTGAATCGCTTGAAAGCATTTGTAGACAGGGAGGACATGAGCTTGCTCATGGCCACAGATGGGGAACAGGAGGAAGAGAGTGACCCTCTCCCAGACCTGCTTTCCCAGAACCCTGATGATGGTTCAGTTGATGGAGTAGCCTTGGCAGGCAGCCTCACTGACCAGCAACAGAGGGACTGCAGACAAGTTTTGCAGGCTCACAGGCAAATGTTTTCACTCACACCCAGCCAAACTGACTGGTGTACCCATGTTGTGGACACTGGTGACAGTCTGCCTGTCAAGAATAAGATCTACAGGCAACCTGATCATGTCAGGGATTGCATCAAGGCTGAGGTGCAAAAGATGTTGGAGCTTGGAGTGATTGAGCCATCAGAGAGCCCATGGGCCAGCCCAGTAGTCCTGGTGCCAAAACCTCATACCCAAGATGGTAAGAGAGAAATGAGGTTTTGCGTGGATTACAGGGGTCTCAATGCTGTCACTAGGACAGATGCTCACCCCATTCCAAGAGCAGATGAGCTCATTGACAGATTGGCTTCTGCCAAGTTTCTGAGCACATTTGATCTGACAGCTGGCTACTGGCAAATCAGACTAGCTGAGGAGTCAAAAGCCAAAACAGCATTCTCTACCCCTAGTGGACATTATCAGTTTGTGGTAATGCCCTTTGGTTTGAAGAATGCACCTGCCACTTTCCAAAGGTTGGTGAACCAAGTCCTTACTGGGTTGGATGACTTTTGTGCAGCTTATCTGGATGATATTGCTGTCTTTAGCTCCACCTGGGAGGATCACCTGATCCACCTGAAGAAAGTTTTGGAGGCCCTGCAAAAGGCAGGCCTAACTATCAAGGCCACAAAGTGCCAGATAGGGCAGAGTAAGGTTGTATACCTGGGCCACCTAGTAGGTGGAGGCCAGGTTCAGCCACTGGAAAGCAAAATCCAGGCCATACAGGACTGGGCTCCTCCAGTTACCCAGACACAAGTCAGAGCCTTCTTGGGCCTGACTGGGTATTACAGAAAGTTTGTGAAAAACTATGGGTCTATAGTGACACCATTAAATGACTTGACATCCAAGAAGATGCCAAAAAAGGTTCAGTGGACAGTTAGCTGTCAGAAGGCATTTGAAGACCTGAAGAAGGCCATGTGCTCTGCACCTATCCTAAAGAGTCCTGACTACTCCAAACAGTTCATTGTTCAGACAGATGCTTCTGAGTTGGGGGTGGGAGCTGTACTCTCACAACTTAATCAAGATGGTCAAGACCAGCCAATTGCTTTCATTAGCAGGAGGCTAACCCCAAGAGAAAAACGTTGGTCAGCCATTGAGAGGGAGGCCTTTGCTGTGGTTTGGGCATTAAAGAAGTTGAGGTCCTACTTGTTTGGAACTCACTTCCTGGTGCAAACAGACCATAAGCCCCTCTTATGGCTTAATCAGATGAAGGGTGAAAATCCCAAACTGCTCAGGTGGTCCATTTCCCTACAGGGGATGGACTTTACAGTGGAGCACCGCCCAGGGACTGACCATGGTAATGCAGATGGTCTCTCCAGGTACTTCCACTTAGAACATGAAGACTTATCTGGTCAAGGTTAGTTTAATGTCCCTGCGTTTGGGGGGGGGTTGTGTAGGAGAGTAGGGTCTGCTATCCTATGGTCACCCCAAATTTTTGCTTTTTGCTTCACTGGTTTTCGACTACTGAGGCTGTGGGCCTGCTGATCAGACCCCCAGCCTGCTGTTCTCTCACTAAATTAATGACACATGTTGTGAGAAGTTGGCCTGGTAGGGGATGTTTCCAATTCTGGAACCACCTACTACCTGACCAAACAATCCCCTTATGGTGTCTGGTTGTAAGTCAACCTTATTAGACAAGCTATCCTAGTGGTAGCATGGACTAAGCAGCCTAAAGGCTTAACTTAAGAGGTCGTGTTAAGCGAGCTGTTTTACCACATACAATCCTGTAATACCAAATGAAAGGACACCACACAAGTATATATTATAAAAATATATGTGTTTATTACTAAAAACAATCCCCAGTATTCTTTATGAATAAAGGGGCACAAGCGTTAAATCAAAAGCACTGTTTAAACATACAAAGTTGCACAATTATGGATGAGGGCAGGGGGCCACTCAAACCATATACTAAACAAGTGGTATAAGAGAGGCCACTCGAGCAGTGGTTAGGCCTAGGGCCTAGGGAATCGCTGGGAGCAGTCAGGACAAGCAATGCTGAAGTCGGGAATGGCCCTCGGGATTCGGGAGATGTGCGGAAAGCGCACGCATGCACCAATGTTAACCAATGGTGCGTAAAAGTCAAATAGTTAAAGTTTAAGGACACTTCCGCTGAACCTAGAGGAACAAAACTTAACACACAGACCCTAGAGGTGTGCACCAGTGTGGGAACACCGGCGGAGCAAAGTTACCTCACCCACAGGAAGTGGGTGCACAGGGTCGAAGTGGCGTCGGGTTTTGACACGCAGGCTCTTGGTGCTTGAAGCTGAAAGGGCTGCAGGCAGGGTGAAGACGAAGTGTCCGGTGGAGTCCAAGGGTGGACCCAAGTTGTAGAGTACCTGAAAGCAGAGGGGACAGAGTCTGGGTCACTCAGCAGTGACCAGGGTGGAACCAGGACGGAACCAGGCAATGTCGGGCGCAATCAGGTGGTCGTCGAGGCGCTTCTCTTCGCTGTCACGTGGGCTCTGGGGCATCTGCGACGTCCAGGAGCAGGTCACGATCTGTCCCACGCAGGCTCTCACCGTCGGTGCAGTCGGCTTCCGGTTTGGAGCAAACAAGCCTTGGTAAGAGCAATCCACGCGGGATTGGAAGATGGCGTCTCACTCGGACCAGGAAGGTCAGAGTCGGGGCTCCCTTTCAGGGGAGCTGGTGTGGATCTGGAGCAACCAGAATCACGAGTCTTCTTTTGTAGTTCGTCGGCACAGGGACCACAAGCCAGCTGGCAAGTGACCGGGCCAACGCGTTGAGCCAAATCGTGCCAAAGGGCCCCACGCAGCACTCGTCGAGTGTGGAGGGCTGAACTTCGGCTCAGGAGTAGCTCAGGGTGGGGGCTTCTCAAACCCCGGTGTACAGCTTCGAGGGTCACTCGTGGGCTGCACGGTCAGCGTCTCGTGGTCACTTCAAGATGGCGTGCCCCACGCTTCCGGTCGCCTCCACGGGTCTCAGCTTTGCAGGGACTGTGGATCGGGCTGTTAGAAGCTGGGCAGGCTTGATCTCGTCGATCTCAGTCGCTCGAGTTCCGGCGGGAACTGCAACCAAGTAGACGTCGAGGGCTGGATGGTGCCTGCTGCTGCAGGGTGGTCACTCCTTGACCACAAGGGAGATTCTTCGGGCTTCCACGTTGAGATGGAGGGCGAAGGGTCCAGAATATCGTTTCAAATGTTTCTTCCAGGAAATCTGATGTGCATTGGCACTGCTCCCACTCTTATTCCAATCTGGGGGGCGTGATTACCTGCTAGGTCCCTCCCTATGGGTGGGACCCAGGAAGGGGGTGGATACACCCCTTTCCTTTGATCCAGGCCGCCCTGGCACGAGGGCTGGAGTGCCCCAGAACCGGTTTGGCCGGATTATGCAAGGGGCAGCCTTGTGCGCCCCAGGCAGTGTCTGGTTTCTTTCAAACCTCCCTGCTACAATACACTATCTCCTGTCTGGAGGGCGGTGACACCCTCCTGTGACAGGAAACCCCTTGTCCAGGACCCCCTTGACTGGGTTTCGGTCAGCTCCAGGGGTCCAGACATTTGTCTGTGGCAGAGGCATCCATTTTGGGGATCTTAAGGTCTTTGGAGAAATCAACCGCATTAAAGTAAAGTAACATGTCTTACCCCTCTAGAGGGGTGGAATGCCATCCCCGTCGCCAGAACTGGCGAGGGGATGGTATTCCAAAGCGTATGACACCTTACACGACATGTTTTGATAAAGCCAAACCAGAGTTGCTAAATAACCGCGAGGATTATAAGGCACTTAATAGTATATGGTATGGCATTATCCTGAAACAGCTTAGGGATTTGTTCCCGACGGCTGCAGACAGGCTCAGCTCATGCTAGAGCTCCATCTCACATAAAAACCAAGCACCCAGCCTCCAGGATTGGTGAGGCCTGTCTATAGGAGTGGCTCACAGGTTTACATGTGTCCAGATATAGGTTTAGACATAGGTATACTATATCTAAGCAAGGGGTGTGTACACCACCTTACCCCAGCTGAGTGATCAGCCAGTTGTGTCAATTTAAGAACCAGCCAGGGGTGGCAAAAGATATGCTGCAGCCCCTGGTAGGCCTTAGTGGCTCCTGTGCCCTGTGCACCTATAGTGCATTCTACAGGGGCTGACAAGGAGTCCATTTCCAATTGGTATGTGCCTATAGCACATGTGTCATTAATTTAGTGAGAGAACAGCAGGCTGGGGGTCTGATCAGCAGGCCCACAGCCTCAGTAGTCGAAAACCAGTGAAGCAAAAAGCAAAAATTTGGGGTGACCATAGGATAGCAGACCCTACTCTCCTACACAACCCCCCCCCCAAACGCAGGGACATTAAACTAACCTTGACCAGATAAGTCTTCATGTTCTAAGTGGAAGTACCTGGAGAGACCATCTGCATTACCATGGTCAGTCCCTGGGCGGTGCTCCACTGTAAAGTCCATCCCCTGTAGGGAAATGGACCACCTGAGCAGTTTGGGATTTTCACCCTTCATCTGATTAAGCCATAAGAGGGGCTTATGGTCTGTTTGCACTAGGAAGTGAGTTCCAAACAAGTAGGACCTCAACTTCTTTAATGCCCAAACCACAGCAAAGGCCTCCCTCTCAATGGCTGACCAACGTTTTTCTCTTGGGGTTAGCCTCCTGCTAATGAAAGCAATTGGCTGGTCTTGACCATCTT